>NW_027202604.1:34400785-35063285 GCF_024711535.1 Dipodomys merriami | reverse complement strand
AGCTCTTCAGCTCAAGGCTAGTGCTCTACCACTTGAGCCACAGCACCACTTCTGGCTTTTTCTGTGTATGTAGTACTGAGAACTTGAATCAAGGGCCTCATGCATGAGAGGTAAGCACTCTACCACTGAGCCACCTTCCCAGCCCCAGTACTTTTCATCCAAATGGACACCATATAAATGACAAATAACTTTCTGGTAACCTATTCATTGTAACACCTACCACACATTTTCTCTATATCCACCTGACCAGACCTCATTCGTTTCTTTCCCGATGTGAGCCACCATATATAAAAATCCTCCATTGCTAACCTTACTTCATTGTTGGTGGGAATGTAAACTTGTTCAACCACTTTGGAAAGCAGTATGGAGGTTCCTCAAAAGACTTCACATAGAACTCCCCTATGACCCAGCAATCCCACTTTTGGGCATTTACCCAAATGTTTACAAACAAGACCACACTAAAGCTACCAGCACAACTATGTTTATTGCAGCATTATTTACCATAGCTAAGATATGGAACCAACCCAGATGCCCCTCAGTAGATGAATGGATCAAGAAAATGTGGTATATATACACAATGGAATTCTATGCCTCCATCAGAAAGAATGACATTTCCCCATTTGTTAGGAAATGGAAAGGTTTGGAAAAAATTATATTAAGTGAAGTAAGCCAGGCCCAAAGAAACATAGGTCCCATGGTTTCCCTTATTTGTAATATCTAATATATGTATGAGTCAAGCGGAAAAGGTCAGATAATGTGATGTCAGGAAAATGAACCCTTAGATATGTATTTTAATGTTTTTTTCTTTCATGCATGTGTTTCTAATGCATTTATAAGATTATCTCTTTGTTGCTTTGTATGTCCCTCCCCCACAGTATAACCCCTGCTTTCACTATATTTGATGTCAGTATAACTTGTGGAGGAGATGGGGGAAAACCAGTTGTTTAAGGATACAGGTGGACCTGTTGCAACAATGAGAAGTACAAGTTGTCATGTCCAAAACGAGCTTTACAACATGGGTGCGGGAGGGGAGGGGAGAGGGAGGGGAAGGAGAAGGATTGGGATTGGGGGGGAGGGGGGAGGCTGGGAAGGGATGTGAAGGGTAAACAAAGGAGGAGGCTGCAATGCTTGGTAAGAAATGTACGCATTATCCTGCCCATGTAATTGTAACTCCTCTGTACAGTATGTTCACAAATAAAATAAAATTAAATTTAAAAAAACAAAACAAAAAAAAATCCTCCATTGCTGAGGGCTGTGGGTAGGTAACAGGCTTTCGTTTTCTATGAGTTGACTTTCCTATCCCTACTCTCAATCCCCTCTACTAATTGAATTCCTGCTATACATTGGTGTCCCACAAATGATTCTATATACTACAAGATTTTGTCTAGGAAGAGCTACTAAATAATATTATGTTCTTAGACACAATTAATTTTAATTTCTTTGATAATTACAGGTTTGTGTAACCATTTTCAGGCTGTATTTACAGTTTTATTGCAGATTTTTTTGGGGGGACAGTGGTAGGGTTTGAACTCAGAGACTTACCTTTGCTGTCCAGGAGCTCTACCACTCAGCCAGATTTTTTAAATATTTAAAATAATCCTTCATTGCTGAATATAGGCTACTGAATTCCAATGAAATAGATCTCTCCTCATTTGTGATTTTTTTTTCTGGTTGAGTTTTCCACAGACCTACTCTTTGGATTCAACTATTCCAGGATTTAATTGCTCTTCAAATAGAATTCAAAACACCTCTTAGGATTAAGAAGGTCTTTTCCTTCTTCTACCCTGCCCATTTCTGTCCTTGATGTCTAATTCACAACTAGTTGGCCTTTACTCAGTTTCTTTTTTTGTCAGTCATGGGGCTTGAACTCTGGGCCTGGGTGCTGTCCCTCAGCTCTTCAGCTCAAGGCTAGCGCTCTACCACTTGATCTACAGTGCCACTTCCAGTTTTCTGAGTGTTTACTGGAGATAAGAGTTTCACGGATTTTCCTGCCCAGGCTGGCTTTGAACCACGATCCTCAGATCTCAGCCTCCTGAGTAGCTAGGATTACAGGTGTGAGCCACCAACACCCGGCCTTTACTCAGTTTCTTAAACAGACTTTTCTCTTTCATTCTGCAGAGTCCATGCACATGCTTTTCTCTCTACCTGAAATAACTAAGAAATTATTTTACTAATTCCTTTTCTTCAGAACACAAGCTTCATGGAAGGAGAATCCATATTTAGTTTTCTCCATTAGGTACTATCAGCACCTATCATGGTACACAACATACAATAAGACTCAATAAGCCAAGGGCCAGTGGCTCATGTCTGTAATCCTAGCTATGCAGGAGGCTCAGATCTGAGGATCACAGTTCAAAGCCAGCTTGAGCTGGAACATTCATAAGACTCTTATTTCCAATGAGCCAGCAAAAAGCCAGAAGTGGAGCTTGGATCAAGAGCACCAGCCTTAAACAAAAAAGCCAAGGGACGGTACCCAGGCCCTTAAGTTAAAGCTCCAGAACCAGCACCAAGGAAAAGAAAAGAAAAGAGAATAAAAGAAATGAAGACATAGGAAGGCTCAATAAACACTAGTTGAATAAATAAGTGTATAAATGAATTAGCTGAACTCTCTTTAATAAGGTTGGGGTCAGCAGACATTTTGAATAGCTTCATATTGACACTCAGCCTCTGCCCTGCCTGCTGATATAACTTCAAAGTGAAATCTAAAATGCTCCACCTGCCATAATTGTCATTTCTACCCTGTTCTAACAACATGAGAAGAAAGGTTTATAAAGAAAGCCTAAGTGAAAGGCATGAAGTGCATTTTATGTTCAGTGTGATCTCAGTTGTGCAGACATGAATGTACAGCAGAATGGAGAGCTCCTCATCCATCACTGTCAATTCTATATGGAAGGGAGAACTGGAAACCAATATGCATTCAAATTGTTATGAAAGACAACTAACATAACTGTCACAATAATGATAGCCCCTAGCATACAATGTGCCACATACTATTTTGTATGTTTTACATATCATTGTAATTAACCTGTGAGATGGTTCCTATTGTCCTAGCTTGTTAATTGTGCAAGTGCTCCAAAACTGTAGGTATAGGTTGTAGTCATCTTAGGAAGAGGAAATTCTAGACATGGACCTAGAGACATAGGAAGGAATACATAGTGATCTTAGATCCCAAGTATGATTCGAAGTGAGTAAAGTATGATGGGGGTGTAGACAATAAGAAATAGGAAAGAACTTCCAGGTGCCTAGTTAAAGGACCTCAATACCAATGGATAACATTCCAGGAGGCAAGAGTAAAGAAATACTTCAGTGCCACCCTTTGAATCTTAGGGAAGTTAGTTGTCAGTTTCTGGGAGAATAAGAATCATTCTCATAATAAGCTGTGCCAGTGTTACTTCTCAGATGTTGGGGAAGTAAACTCACACACACACACACACACACACACACACACACACACACAAACACACACACACACACACACACATAATATATGTAATTAAGGACAGTAGGGGAATGAACTAATATGTACATACTGTTTACAGCTTGCAAAGAGTTTCTAATACCAATTCTTATGTTAAACCCCAAAAGTGCTAAAAATATATATTATATTCAAGTGTTCTATATGTTACTATTATAAAAGCATGTTTTTACATTAACAAATGTATATATTCATGAGATTTGGTATGATAGTTCAATAAACATGTAGATGATGGGTAAGGACCAGATTAGGGTCTATTAAATAATCTTGATCATTTCTTCATGTTGGGCATACACTCTATTTAGTTTGTCAGTGTGAATAGTTTACTATCACGGGTTGTTGTTGTTGCTGTTATTTTTGCAATGTCAGAGTGTTCATTTGTTAGGTCCAAGGGCCCCTGGGGATATGAATATTCTACGGACAGAGCCTGAACAAAGCTGATTACAAAGGGATTGTGTTGATTCATTAAATCTATGCTCAGTTGGAAGTGAAGTCCAGGTCATGCTTGAATAGCAGCACAGGGAAGGAAAATACAGAAAATGGAAATTCATTTAAATAATGCTACACTTGAGGAAAAAGCAAAGATTTTTTTTAGCTGATTTTTGGGTTCCTTTCTATACATCCACTCAAGCATTCGACAAATTCACGGAATGCCAGCACAGTTAAGAACTGCAGGGTAAAACCAAGCTAGAGTTCAGTGGACTTAGAGAATGCATAATTTGTGTTCAACATCTGCTGTTCAGCCTACTTGGAATATTTTTTTCTCCCTCACACAAACGTATGAGCTGTTACTAAAAAAATGCTCCCAAACCACCTTCATGCTCAGTCCAGCTGCTTTCAGGACTGAACTTTCTCCAGGGAAAAACACATGACCTAACTTTTGCAAAGAAATAATAAATAAACAAATACCTCAATAAACACATTCACAGACCAGAAAAACCTTAGGTTTCAGGAAGCATGTGGGATCTAAACTAGTCTAGTAAGAGTGATTCCCAGATGTAATAGATGATGTCATAATAATTTCTCTGAATAATGGGATTTTACTCAGCCATGAGAAAGAATGATAGTGTATCGTTTGACAGTATCAATCACATGGTCATCAAGATGGATGTGAGGAGGGGTTGGCATGTTGAGAATCGCCCAAGCCAGGCTGGTTTCTGGAGTCTTCTCTATGGGTCCGGAAAAGTGAAGATGTGAATTGGGGACTCAACTAGCCACTCTCTGAGTGGGAAACTATATTCACTAAAAAGTAAAGCACTATGAAGACAGAAATTCCTGTCTCTTTCAGTAGCAGCTATAAACCCAGTACTTAAAACAGTGCCTCGTACACAGTCAGCATCTGCATTCATTTGTTAAATAAATAAAAGATGCAGAATTAGGTAGGAAATGCCTTTAGCTACTTTAAAATCAGGAAAGGACTGCTACTGTGTTCAATTAATGCTTTAATTTCTTCATGTCAGACAATGTCTAAATGACAAAAAATGGCATTGGATAATAAAACCACATTATTTAGAAAGTTTCACATTCCTGTAGAAAATAAATGGTAAGGAACAAAAGTGAGTACACATGAAAAGAAATGACATTGCATTCATGAAATCTGCTCAGACTCCAAGATAAATCCTTGAGAAACTTTACATCAACAACAACAGCAACAAATCCAGAAATCATCTGATGCCATAATTTCCAAACTCTTCTGAAAAGAAGAAAACCATTCTAGGACCATTGAAAAATACAGATTCCTAGGATCTATCTAGCACTAGCTCATGAATATCTTGGAATAAGCCACTGGAACAAAGAATATGATGTTAAGGACAAAAAGGGTATCTGCAAATAATTCCTCAACATGATTCTGAGGATGACCTAGTTTGAGTAACTCTAAATTTCCTGCATCCCTTACTCTCAAAATGAAGAAAAACAACGCCAAGGAAAAGTTCTCTTGTTCTAGAAAGGAAAGGTTCAGAGTTATCAAGCCTCATCCACATTGTGTGGTACTATCAAATTCAGGCTCAGTATTCTCAAACACTCAGACCAGATAGATAGATAGATAGATAGATAGATAGATAGATAGATAGATAGATAGATAGATAGATAGATAGATAGATAGATAGATAGATAGATAGATAGATAGATATTTTGTCAGTCATGGGTTTGAATTTGGGGCCTAGGTACTGTCTCTGAGCTCTTTTGCTCAAGGTTAATGCTCTACCATTTTGGGCCACAGTGTCATGATTAGACATAAGAATCTCATGGGCTCTCCTGCCAGGCTAGCTTTGAACTGCAATCCTCATATTCAGCCTCCTGGGTAGCTAGAATTATAGGCATGAGCCGCCAGCACCTGGCCAGACCCTAGCTTTCAACTCCACAAGATGTTGATATGATTCCTTCTATTTGTTCAATCTATTCATGCTCCAGAGTTCAAGAAGAGTCAGGCTCTACTGAGGGCTGGATATCAGCAGGAGAAGCAGGATGAAGAGAGAGGATACATGAAAGTGAATACAATAGAAATACTCCATATGCATGTATGGAAACAACAAAGAAACATGCTGAAATTGAATTAAGCAGCTGGGGAGGAGGTCATAGAGATTGGGAGAGGTTGGTGAAGTTGATGGAGTATATTGTATGCATATAAAGAAATGTCACAATGAAATCTCCCAGTGCAGCTAATACATACTAATTGAAAACTTGAGTCAAGAAACACAAACCTGAGAAATGCACATCCTTCAGATGCACTTGTGAATTCAAGACTCTTCATTTCTATTAGCAGTATTTAAATTGGACCATCCACTCTAAGTGGAAAGAGGGTCAAACCATAGAATGGAGAAGTTCAAGCTGCCACATTGTTCCCCAACCCTAAACACACACACACACACACACACACACACACACACACACACACACACACACACACTTTGAGTAATGCTTAAGGACACAGTGAATGTGTGACCTGTTGACATCATAATGAACCTGTCATGATCTTAATAACGCAAAATCTCAAAGCCCCTCTTCCCACTTCCACACTGATTTCCTCCGATGTTTTCCTGTTGTCCCAGCCCAAGTGCTATTATAGTAGGTAAAATTAAAGTGTGTAGGGAGAGAAAGCACCCTTGAGAGCCATAGAACATAAAACTTCAGGTCATAGGAGTGTGTAAGTCAAACACCCTGGCACGTGAAACCCCAGGAGTAACTTAAAGTATCTACTTCCTCTAATAATGTACAGCTCATCACAAGGACCATAACCACAACAAAAATACTTCTTTTTTACTCAATTATACTTCTTTTTTACTCAATTAAGAAAGCCAATTAAAGGGCCAACGGATCAGTGGCCTTTTATGTGGAGACACCTAAAGGCAAAAATGTAGGCCCAGTTTCTTAGTAAAACAAATTCAGAATAAACAGATGGGTCGCAGCCTCTTTAAAGATTACTTGTTCAGTTTTTCTGGAATACTATTAATTGAATTGTGTAGCTAGCCATAAGAGAATTAAAATGGTATCTGAATTTCCTGAGAAATGTTATTTATTCTAAGAGGAGGGAAAAAACGCTTATCATCAAAGCAGTAAATTAAGTGATTATAAACAGTTCAATAGTAAAAACAAAAGCAGGCACAATTGTGATTTTATAATTGCCTTATTCTTAGGGAACTAGCATTTAACATGAAAACAATCAGATTTGTCATACCTAATTCCATGTAGATATTTAATTTACTGGGCCATTATGAGTTATCTTATCAGAGGCTATTCAGGTATTTCCTGTCACATTTTTAACTGCTGCAATATTCAATTCTATCTTTCATTCGTGATTTACAACCTGATTTACTTCCCATAAAAACGCATGTGCTCATGCATTTATTGGCTTTGGGAAGAGCTTTGAAACCATTTGTCTGAGTATATAGTCCATCCCTTCTTTGTAATTCAGAAAGCCCTTGAATAAACTAAGGGGCACTTCACACCTCCGAATTGTATTTATGAACCAAGTCTGAGACACCATGCTGAGCAATAAAGCCATTCCTGTCTAATATGTTTTCCTCTTCCTCTCAGATTCCCATATGATTTCTGCTTCATTATTTACCATCTGTAAAGTACAGTCAACATATTACCTTGTGCTCTGTTAGAGAATTCTCTAATTGTCTCACATCTGCTGCTGCTGCTTCTTTTTTTTTTTTTTGTCCCAACTAAATTTAAAACTCCTTGAGGACAAGAGCTATTTCTTCAGCTCCTTTTCCACACTTGTCTAAAGGCCAGGTTGTCCTATCATTTATTGAGTTCAAGGCTTGACTACTGAGTTAGTTATTCACTCACAAAACAGGACTCCTCTAAGACCCAGAGTCTTCTAGCTCACTGCTTCTCAAATATCACCTTTACACATTGGTAAAATTTTGTTAAAATAAAAATATGGGCATAGGAATCTGGGTTTAGAGCCTTGGAGGCATTGTTTTCAGCGTTATAATGCCAAGAGACCTTTGCAGCCGAGGTTGGTTGAATATTTGAATATTTTAGACAAAATGAATTGTGGGCTGTATAGTTTCTGTTTCTCTAACTAGCACTGCCTTTGTAGCCTGAAGCAGCCATAGATTATAACTGGGCATAGCTATGCTCAATAATAGGTTGTTTACAGACACAGGTGTCTGGCCAGATGTAGCAAGAGGCTGCAGTTTGCCTACCTTTGGCTACACTTAACCTTGGACCACCTGAGAATCTAGAAGTCTCCCACACTCTCAAGTGTTAGTTAAATGAAGTAACAATTTCTCTAGGTACTAGAATATCTTTTTTTATTGTGAAAATACTGTACAGAGGGGTTACAATTACATGGGCAAGGTAATGAGTACATTTCTTATCAAGCATTGTTGCCTCCTCCTTTTTCCCCTTCCCATACCTTCCCATCTCCCTCCCTGCTCTCCCCTTCCCCCCACCATCCCCCCCCCAGACATAGTTGTAAAAGTTTGTTTTTCGACATAACGTCTTGTACATCTCATTGTAGCAATGGGTCCACCTGTATCCTTATTTAAACAATATGTTTTTTCCCTTCCCCTCCACAAATTGTACTTACATCAAATACAGTGAAAACAGGGGAGAAGAATACAAAGCAACAAAGAAATCATCTTATAAATATGTTAGAAACAATTGCAAGAAAGAAAAATCATTTGAATACTTATCTTGGGGTTCATTTCGCCTAACATCAACTTACCTGACCATTTCTGCTTGTCTCAGACATATACTAGTTATTGCAAATAAGGGAAACCATGGGACCTATGTTTCTTTGGGCCTGGCTTATTTCACTTCATATAATTTTTTCCATGTCTTTCCATTTCCTAACAAATGGGCAATGTCATTCTTTCTGATGGAGGCGTAGAATTCCATTGTGTATATATACATTTTCTTGATCCATTCACCTACTGAGGGGCATCTGGGTTGATTCCATATCTTAGCGATGGTAAATAATGCTGCAATAAACATAGTTGTGCTGGTAGCTTTAGTATGGTCTTGTTTGTGATCATTTGGGTAAATGTCCAAAGTGGGATTACTGGGTCATAGGGGAGCTCTACATGGAGTCTTTTGAGGAACTTCCATACTACTTTCCAAAGTGGTTGAACAAGTTTACACTTCCACCAACAATGCAGTAATGTTCCCTTCTGTCCACATCCCCTCCAGCATCTGTTGTTATTAGAGTTCTTGATTATAGACATTCTAACTGGGGTGAGGTGGTATCTCAATGTTGTTTTGATTTGCATTTCTTTGATGGCTAGGGAGGTTGAGCATTTCTTCATGTGTCTATTGGCCATCCTTCTTTCCTCTTCAGAGAACTTTCTCTTTAAGTCTTTAGCCCACTTATTTATTGGGCAGTTGTTTCTTTGAGAATTTGTTGTTGGGGGATTTAATTTTTTGAGTTCCAGGTATATTTTAGATATGAGACCCTTGTCCATTGTATGGCTAGTGAAGATCTTCTCCCAATCTGTGGTCTTTCTATTGATCTTGCTAGCTATGTCCTTTGCCATGCAGAAGCTCTGCAATTTCATGCAGTCCCATTTGTCCAACCTTTCTTTGATTTGTTGTGTTTCTGGGTCTCCATTAGGAAAATTTCAGCCTGTGCCAAGGAGACCTAGGGTTTCTCCTATTCCATCCTGTAATGTTTTCAGAGTGTCTGCTTTGATCCATTTGGAGTGGATTCTGGTAGGTACCAGAATATCTTAATCTTGTTAGGAAATTAGTAATCTGATCCTGAGAATATGTTCCCCTTATATAAATTGGCATGGATTGGTCTGTGTTGCGTTCTGACAGCCTATGAAAGTAGGGTGCCGATGGATGGTTCACATCTGTAATCCTAGCTGAGACCTGAAGATCACAGTTCAAAGCCCAGCCCAGGCAGGAAAGTCTCTCATCTTCAATTAAGCATCAGAAAAAAATTATCTAAAAGTGGAGCTGTGGCTCAAGTGGTAGAGTGTTAGCTTTGAGCAAAAAGCCAAAGAAAGCACCAAGGCCTTGCATTCACGCTCCAGTAAAGAAACAGATAACTGAATAAATAAATCAATAGGAATTGATGACTATTCCATGTGTCCAATCCAAACCTAGGGGAAAAGGCCCTAAGTTTAAGGCCCAGTTTAAGCACAGATTTCATCTGTGACGTTACCACTCAGTTACCTGTGAAATGAAGATGATACAGCAACACTGTTTTATAAGTCTTTGGTGAAGTTAAATAGATCAGCATTTGGAAAACTTATGTGAAGCACAGGGTTGGACAGTTATTGATTAACTTCTCCTAAACCCATTTCTCACTGGGAGAATCATTTGTTCTTTTCGCTAGAACACCAGTGTCTGGCAGGTTCCCATCTCCCCTTCCACAGAGAAGGTGTGAACACTACATATTGTACCCAGTCATGTGATTCTGCCATACTTGTTACTTGCTTTGAAGAATCAGGTCAGACTGCCCATTGGAGCCAATGCTGGGCTTTGTTTTTTGTTTTTTTTTTTGTTTTTTTAATCGCAAGAAAGTTGTACCTGTCACTAAGTGTAAATCAAAACCAGGAAGTTCAAGTTGTGACAAGCATTCTGGCGTGCTGCCATTCTGTAGGCAATGGCACTGGAGAGACCTGAGCCTTTGTCAGTTCATTTGAGCCTTTCCTCCACTGGTCCCATCTGCCAGGCCAAGGTGTGGATTGTTAGTTATGAGAGAATCAAACACAGACTTCTGTGCTTTCTCTTACTGGAGTTGGCAAAGATTGCAGCTGATACAAATGTCTGGCAAATAATATTTATGGCATGTTTCTGTTATGATAGTGACAGGATGGAATATTCAGATGGAAGAACCTCTATACAAATATCCCAAAGACAATCTATTATTCCTGAGGATCTCAGTAGAAAATATTCATACCTCTTCTCTCAGCCACTTACTGGTACTCATAGGCATAGGAAAAGAAAAGGGAAATAAAAACCATTGATTCTTTCTCTCCTAAAACATGTAGAAGCCAAATTTGTCTTCTTAGCAAATGCAACTTTACAAAAGGTTTAATGAGATGACTCTACATACTGGAAGTGTCAAAAGGGGAAGATTCTTCCAGCTACAAACTCTTAAATGAAAACAATGCTTATTAATTGGATTATTGATCTAGGCCTTTTTAGTGTCTGAGTCTTCTCAGAAAAGCGAGAGGACCACTCATGGTTAGTTTCCCACATAATAAATATATCCATATTCCTTGATGTTAGACCCAATATTGAAAACTCCCGGGATTCAAAAAGAAAGTTTAAAAATTGGCAATTCCTTTGTACAACCTCAAAAGATAATTTTAAAAAGAAACTTTAAGGTAAGCTTGACTTTTCCAGTGGAATAGTTTGTGAGTTCTCTGGCTTATCTTTTATTCTTTTATTTCTTTGTTTGTGTAAGTATTTGGGCTTGAACTCAGGGCCTGGGCACTGTTCCTAAGTAAATTTTTGCTCAAGACTGGCACTCCACCACTTGAAACACAATTCAATTTCTAGCTTGTTGCTGCTAATTGGAGATAAGAGTCTTATGGACTTTTCTACCCAGACTGGATTCAAACTGTGACCCTCAAATCTTAGCCTCTTTCCTAGTTAGGATTATAGTATGAGCCACCTGCTGGCTGATTTGTTTGTCTTGATTTTTTTAACCAAGGTTCCAACTGCATATTCTGTAGTTACTTTTTATGTACTTTTTAAAGTAGGAAATTTTAATTTTTTTAAATTTTTATTGTGAAGGTGATTACAGAAGGGTAACAGTTGCATAAACTGGTAATTAGTACATTTCTTTTTGAACAGTCTCATCTCTTCCCTTGTTTTCTCCCAGTTTTTCCCTCCCTCTTTCCCCCCCACAAGTTATATAGTTCATTTTCTTGAACACTGTCTAGAAAGTATCACTGCTGAATTCATTCACTCTGTCCCCCCATTTCTGTGCTCCCCTCTTACCCTCCCCAAAACAGATAAACTTACATACAAGACAAAGAATACAGAAGTCAAAAACAGCAACCACAGGGAAAAAACACAAAAAGTAAAATACCAAAAACCTCTTGTTTCCACTTCTTGGAGTTCATTTCTATATCATTTTATACAACCATATGTATATAACTATTGGACCTTTTTGATACTAAAAATATCCCCCTTTGGTCTCACTGTGTGAATGTTTATAGTCTTGTATAATTTATCTCATTCAAGTGTAATTTTTAGTCTTTTATCATCCATTGTGCTTACTTGTAGATTTATAGGCACATTCTAATTTCTATAAATGAGGGAAACCATGCAACCTATACTTCTTTGGGTCTGGTTTTTCCCAGGTCTTTCCATTTTCTTATGAATGGAGTGATATGAATGGGGTGAGTTTAACAATGGCACTGTTGTTACTTTTTAACACAAGGATAAGAGAGGCCAAAGTAAGCCAATGTATTAACGAGTATTGGAGGAGGAGGCTGGAGAGTATACTTGAAATACATTGTGTTGAAGACATTTGTTAAACTAAGTTAACCAAAAAAAATCACATTGTTCACTGTTCATTCATCAGATAATGTGCTAATGGATGTGAGGTAGTTAGCCATTCACCAGGCATTAAGTCAGCCAGTTCCACTCTTAATATTCGATAGTACGGGTTTCTTAGGTAGCATTTTTTTACCAGACTGTAATTTGTGTCATTGAAGGTTCTGTTTATGATGAAATATAAACTAGTAATTTCTTTTGAGTTGAGATAGGGCTCAGGAAACCTTAGTATAGAGAAGGGTAGGAGGCAATATTTTTTGCCTTCATGTAAGTCACGCTGTGTTTACCCAGCATTCAGAGGAACACCATGTGTGAAGGGAGATAGCTGTGCTCTACCAGTCACGATGGTGGCAGAGACCAGAATTTACAACAGGGAAGGATTCTGGATTCTCCTTGAGATGTTGCGTCGAAATAAAGTCATCTCACACAGGAAATGTGCTTGCAGGCCTGGGAAGTGTCCCCAGGTAATCTCCTTCAGCATTGTCTACAAGTTTGGAGCAGGTTCTAATTTCCAGCTACCTTAGACTTGCTCATTTCTGAATAGGTGCATCAAAAGCATTTGTGAAATGGAAAGGTGGTAGTTCTTGGGAAGTCTATAAACTGAGAGCCTGGTGTGTAGTTTTTAATTAATTTGAGAGCCCAATTAATCTGAAAAAGTTAATATTTCTTTGTCAGCAACTGTGTGTGTGTGTGTGTGTGCGTGTACGGGGTGGGGGGGCCGGCAGGTGTGCACATGTGTGGATCCAAACAAAGTCCAACTTTTCAGGACCAACAAATGGAAGAGAAATTACATCTGGGGGGAAAATCTTGCTTCTAAATATTCTCTGATGGGAAAAATCCTTGCATCTAAATAGTCTCTAATGGAAGACTTTCATAAAACTAGGAAGATATGCTATCATTTGAGTACACAGTCAAATAGTGATAATTCTGGGTTCTCTGGTTCAGAAAGAAATAGAAAATTAGTAAGAATTAATTATATGGATTAATATCTTCCTAATGTAAATAAAGTATTTGCTTTATTCTGTAATTCTTCATCTTCCTGAGCTCAGCAAACCAAAGAGAGAAAATCTTGTCTTCTATGTGAAATTAATAGTAGAATTTCGACTTACTTACTCAGAGGTAATTTGGGAATAATTTTATACATTATTCAGCACATCAGAAGATTCAACTATAGCTTCTTAAAAAATCTGGTATATTTCAGCTGAAGCACAAATTGGGCCTAAATACTGCAATTTTGAGAGGGAAAATAGAAGTATAGCATTAATTGTTTTTACGATTGTAAGATGGTTTAAAATCCCTTTAGTATAGTTCCTTGAAATAATTTATTCAAAGAAAAATATCAAAAAGTGAGCATGGGAAGTTATTTAATTATACAGTGGAATATCCACGTCAATAGGATTCAGGGTATTACATCTATAGCAGGTCAAAGTGCAAGTAATAACCCATTGATAGTCTCCTAAACACCATAGCCCATGAAATGTATTATTTAAATATACTGTTGGAGCTGAAGATTTAAAAGAATTATTAACATTTTATGTTATTCATTGTGGTCTATAGTAACAGACAAATTAATTTCGCTGAGACAAAGGTCTTAACATGATTTGTGTTTGGAGTAACTGCTTTAGAAATGCAGTAAAGATGCTAATACAGGCATTCGAATTTGTTTAGTCTAATTTCATACTGTTGCTCAGTCCTGAATTAGAGTGGTCTAAAATGGAAACATTTTTTGCACAAATTGTGGCAGGTTTTCCCAGCCCACTTGGCAGCAATGAAAGAAATGAATTGTCAATATTCTGAAGTGCTAAGGCTTTGCCCATAAGTGCCAAGCAGCCAAAAGCTTGCCCTCTGAAGAAGGAGGGTCAGCAGCAGACAGTGACAAAGGCTGCATAGGAATTTGTGACCCATACAGGAAATGGCTTCAGTAAGGTAGATTGTATTTTTCATTTTGCAGAATCTGAGGTCACTATCCTTCATAGCAGTCAGGTCCTCAATGTCCCTCAATTATCTGAAAATGAATTTTCTACTTGGAAGGCAATATAACATCCAAGTAAGAGCTTGGGTCTAGTCTCAAGCCAGCCTGGGCTTTATCCACAAGAACTGCATTTATAGGAGCCCAGTTCTGGTATCTCACACCTGTAATCCTAGCTACTCAGGAGGCTGAGAGTTGAGGATCACAGTTCAAAGCCAGCCCAAGTAGAAAGTCTGTGAGATTCCCATATCAAATTAACTACCATAAAGCTGGAAGTGAAGCTATCGAGAAAGGGGTAAAGCTGAAACAGCACCAGGCCCTGAATTCAATTCTAGTACCAGCACAAGAGCGAGAGATCAAGAAGAGAGAGAAAAAGAAGGAAGGAAGAAAGGAAGGGAGGAAGGGAAGAAGAGAGGGAGGGAGGATATGCTTAGGAAAGATGTTAAACATCTTAACATTAGTTCATGATCTGTAAAATGGGAATGAAAATGACGCTTTGGCTGAGGCTTGATGGTTCACACCTATAAGCCTAGCTACTTAGAAGGCTGAGATCCAGGGATCAAGATTTGAAGGGAGCCCCAGCAGACAATGAGCTAGCAAAAAGCAGGAAATGGATGTGTGGCTTAGGTGGTAAAGTACCAGCCTTGAGTGAAAAAGTCAAGCAAGAGCAGAATGTTCTAGTACTGGCACCAACAAAATAAATTTGTCTCCTAAGATTTTTATGAAGATTAGATATGAGTGCAAATATTCAATGCTCTTCATAGGTATTTAAAATATGTAATTATATGTTTTAAAAAATGTCTGTGAAGAAATTCACTCAACTTCATTTAACCCGATGATTAAGCAATGCATTTTCTAAAGAATCATTTTAAAACATTATTAAACTTGTTGTGCCAGAAAAGGTATTAATAGAACATTAATCATCAGTTGATTAAAATGTAGAAAATGTTTAACAATAGAATATGGTCTGTTTTCTCATGTATAGCATATATTTCTTTTTACATAACATCTTCTAGTTGAAAAAAACTAAAACAATTCTAAGGTATAAAGAAAAACTGAAATCAGCTAAAATCCCATGGGTTCAACAATTCTTATATCATATGACCATTAATCCCAACCCAACATATATATCCCATCCCAATATATATATATATATATATATATATATATATATATATATATATATTCTCATAAATAAAATATCCCAGGATGACTTATGATATCTTCCTCTGTTATCATTTCCCAGCTCACCCTGCAGTAGTAGTACCCACCCCTAAAACAACGATGCCAAAATTTGGTGAACAGCTTTCCATGATGAGAGAGAATTTCAATGGTACTGACTTTGTTCTGATAATATGTACCTATGTATATACACTAATCTTCATCTTCATTTCCTTCATTTTATAATACAAATAATCCATCCAAGATAGCTGGTATGAAATCCCATGGAGAAAAATTATCAGCTAGTTACAGAACTGAGTCATCCAGAACCTGATAAAGTTTCCAGTATGAGGTGCAAATAAACAATATCTATCTTTGCCTTCTAGAACAATGATTTTCTTAGTTAGGATTTTCCACTGAGGATAGCAAAGAGTTGCTATGGGCAATGCAGGATAACTCTCCTGATGTATTTCTATCAACTAGAAAAATGAGCATCTTGATCCCCAAGTTCCCTTCTGACTTTCACTCTGATCCTCTGCACACCCCTCAATCAATCACCCATAGGGAAGATTATTCAAATAGGCTTTGCCCCTTGCCCTGGATAAAACCTCCCCAGACCGTGGTGGGTATGAAATGAAGCTGCTAAATCACTACCTTGAAGAAGGTGAGTGCCAAGAACAGGGTCAAAGGACATGAGCTGCCAAGAATAACCTGCAATAATGGCAGGCTAGAATATGGAAACTAAAATATGAAGATACAAGGTTCTACTAAACACCAAAACTATACAGCACAGCTAAATTTCTCAAGTTAGAGAACATGTGCTAAAATGAAATGCTGAAAACAAACAAAACCACTTGATAAATTCTATCTCTGGATGTCTTGGTCAATTATCATGTGGCTACAAAGAGAAAACCTTTACAGCATCTTAACTCAATAGAAGATCACATAGGAGATAAAAGAGCCAAACAGCAGGAAAGCATATCAGGTAGAGCTGTAGTTGACATGGGAACTCCTGTTTATCAAGATTACCTAAGGCTTTACATAGTCTCCTGTCTGAATATATCTCTTTATATTCTCATCTCCACAGATAAATGTCTTTATGTATTAAAATAAATAAAAGACTTACTTTCTGATAAAAAAAAAAAATAAATGTCTCAGAGGAGCATGGTGGCTCATTCCTATAATCTCAGCTACTTAGAAGGCTGAGGTCAGCAGGACCAATGGAATAGAATTGAAAACCCAGAAATGAACCTACAGACCTATAGCCATCTAATCTTTGATAAGGGAGCTAAAAAAATAGAATGGAAGACAGCTTCTTCAGTAAATGGTGCTGGAAAAATTGGTTAACTACTTGTAGAAAACTAAAGCTAGATCCTTATATATCACCCTGCACCAGAATCAACTCCAAATGGATCAAAGACTTCAGAGTCAAAGCAGAACTCTGAAAATATTACAGGATGGAATAGGAGAAACCCTAGGTCTCCTTGGCACAGGCTGAAATTTTCTTAATAGACACCCAGAAACACAACAAATCAAAGAAAGGTTGGACAAATGGGATTGCATGAAATTGCAGAGCTTCTGCATGGCAAAGGACATAGCTAGCAAGATAATAGAAAGCCCACGGATTGGGAGAAGATCTTCACTAGCCATACAACGGACAAGGGTCTCATATCTAAAATATACCTGGAACTCAAAAAATTAAGTCCCCCAACAACAAATTCTCAAAGAAACAACTGCCCAATAAATAAGTGAGCTAAAGACTTAAAGAGAAAGTTCTCTGAAGAGGAAAGAAGGATGGCCAATAGACACATGAAGAAATGCTCAACTTCTCTAACCATAAAAGAAATGCAAATCAAAACAACATTGAGATACCACCGTACCCCAGTTACAATAGCTAAAATAAGAACTCTAATAATAACAGATGCTGGAGGGGATGTGGACAGAAGGGAACATTACTGCATTGTTGGTGGGAGTGTAAACTTGTTCAACCACTTTGGAAAGCAGTATGGAGGTTCCTCAAAAGACTCCACATAGAGCTCCCCTATGACCCAGCAATCCCACTTTGGGCATTTGCCCAAATGTTCACAAACAAGACCACACCAAAGCTACCAGCACAACTATGTTTATTGCAGCATTATTTACCATAGCTAAGATATGGAACCAACCCTCAGTAGGTGAATGGATATATATACAATGTGGTATATATACACAATGGAATTCTATGCCTCCATCAGAAAGAATGACATTGCCCATTTGTTAGAAAATGGAAAGACTTGGAAAAAATTATATGAAGTGAAATAAGCCAGGCCCAAAGAAACATAGGTCCCATGGTTTCCCTTATTTGCAATAACTAGTATATGTCTGAGTCAAGCAGAAAAGGTCAGTTAAGTTAATGTTAGGGAAATGAACCCTAAGATATGTACTCAAATGTTTTTTTCTTTCATGCGATTGTTTCTAATGCATTTATAAGATTATTTCTTTATTTCTTTGTACGTCCCCTCCTCATGGTATAACCCCTGCAGCCAGCCCTGGGAGAAAAGTCCCAGTGATACTCTAACCTGCAATTAACAACTCAAACACTGAAAGTGGAGCAATGGCACAGAGTGGCAATGGCTCTTTGTGCAAAAGAACTCAGGGACAGCACCCAGGCTCTGAGTTCAAGCTCTAAAAGGGACATCATCATCATCATCATCATCATCAACAACAACAACAACCAATGCAAAAAAGATTTCATGGTGTAGGTCAAGGGATCAAATGCCCACCTAGCCTGAGAGGCCTTGAGTTCAAATCTCAGGAAAATTAAAAAAAAATTTTTTTAATCCATCCTCTATTATCTCTTGTTTGAATTGCTACTGTTCTTTAGTTCCTGACAACTCACTGCTGCCCCATCACCAAAAAAAAAAAAAATAGCTTTGCCAGTAGCTTTGTAAACAAATGTGGTGACCTTCTCCCCATCTGAGATCTTATAATGCCAGGAAGATGAGATTTGATTAAGTCCATGTGTTCCTTAATTCTGAATTTGTGATGGGGAGAAGTGGAAGGTGACAGTGCATTTCTAGTACATGTTTCATGCATGACAATCAGCTCTGTGGAAACAGTCAGTTCTCATAGGATCCAAGAGCGAGAACTTAGAAGAAAACACACATGGCCCATGGTAGAAAAGCATCCATCCTCAGGCCCCCTCCTGAGGATTCCTCAAGCGGACCGCAGGCTGAAGGGCAGAAAGACTAAGTTTCAAGACAGGACATACGGCCAATCATCTATGTGACTTCAGGGAAATTGTCTTAATTTTTGACTATTAAAATGGTAGAGTTGTAGGCTCTGTGACAAGGTGTCGCTTAGTGATGTGAGGGAAATGGGCAGGGGAGAACTATACAATGAGATCACGCACCAGTACGGGTCTCAATCAGCAGCAAGACAGGGCCTGGAGACGGAACCTGATATTGCAGGCCAAGCCCCATGGTCTTCACATCCAGGAGCCCCCTGGCCAAACTAGTAACTGCCCTTTCCTGCTGGTCCATGCTGGATTGGTTCTGTGTAAAGTTCTTCCAGTCAGCTGATGAGACTTTTGTTTTGATCCACTTTATAGAGAATGAGAAATTGCCCCATTGAGTAGTGGTGGGCCAGGGAAGCCCAACATGGCAAATCCTCATTATGTCTGTGAGCAGTAGGGAAGAAAGCTAATTATGGCTGTCCAGAGGCCCTGGGCAGATGCTGACATCAGAGCTGCCAGCCACTGGTGCCTCAGGGCACTGGATAATAACTTCACAATCAGAACCTGGACAGCCAGCTAGGCTCAGCTTCTGCTTCACAGCACATGGACATGAAAGGTTAGACTTTTCAGAACAGTAGACATGTCCTAGAAGTAGCAGGGGGATAGGAGTATTTACTTGGTATGTCGTCCCGTGGGTCGGACCCCAAGGAAATGGTCTCTGGTCGCTCATTAAATGTTACCAAGGCATAAAGGTAGAGACAGCACCAAAGGCCAAAGTAAAATTCACAGGCCATCTTACGCTCAGAAGTGCGTGGACTTTATGAGAATCAGCTCCACTAATTCAGTGTGACTCAGATTCAGTATTCTGAATATAGCACAATTTGGAGTTAAATCACAAATACAGTCTTATAATAAGTGTCTATAGATGCATATATGTATACATGTATCTATATTTATATTATATATACATACATTTAATATGTGTATATGTGTATGTATGCATATGTGTGTACAGAAATAGAGATGAGAGAGAGAGAGAGACATAAGTACATCTCCCCTTTTGTTAAATGCAAACTAAAACTTTTGATGGATTTCCTGTTTCTCCACAAGTAAGGAAGACTTACAAGGGGAAAGTCCTTGAGCTGTCAAGCTGTGAGAATGATTCAGAAATTACTACTGCACTTTAGAAATAATTATTCACAAAGGTGAACAGAAGCAAAATACTTGTTCACATGTGTAATAATTAAAGATTAACATACTTTTTTACAAATCATGATTAACAAATACTTTTTTAATGAACTTAACTTTGGTGGGGGTTGGAGGGAGGATCGGGTAGGGGAGGGGAGGAGTATGGGAAGGGATGGGAAGGGGAAACAACGAGGAGGCAACAATGCTTGATAAGAAATGTACTCGTTATCTTGCCCATGTAATTGTAACTCCTCTGTATGGTATTCTCACAATAAAAAAATAATAAAAAATACTTTTTTACCTACTGTACAGCCTAAAAAGGGACATGGGCATTTCTTTTAAAGGGTTCTGTGTGTTTTTCTTTTGTTCTGTCTAGATTTTCCATTCGTTCTAACTCATCCCATGCTTATATCCCTTAAAGAACATCTTAATCCTAGTTGGATACTGTTGACTCATGACTGTAATTCTAGCTATTTAGGAGGTTGAGACCTTGAGGATCTATGTTTAAATCCAGCCAAGGCAAGAAAGTCTGCAACATTTCATCTCCAATAAAGCAGTAAAGTGCCTAATTGGAGGTATGGATCAAGTGGGAGAGCACCTTCTTCAAGCAAAATAGGTAGCTATTGTCCCTGAGTTCAAGCCATAATACTTGTACTGAACCAAAATAAAACACAGGTGGGCACTCGTGCCTATAATTCTAACTACTCAGGAGGCTGAGATCTGAGGATCATGGTTCAAAGCCAGCCCAAGCAGGAAAGTCTGTGAGGCTCTTATCTTCAATTAATCAAAGAAAAAGCTAGAAATGGCACCATGGCTGAAGTGGTAGAGTGCTTGAACAAAAGGACAGTTCCCAGACCCAGAGTTCAATCCCTAAGATCATAAGAAAATAAAAACACCTGCTTTAATTAATATGCCTATCACTATTGAAATCAACCTTCATCAGGTTTACCAGGTTTCTTGTCTATTCTTCTTTGTCCCTTTCCATACTCTTCTCCTTGAAGAATCATGAAGTAAAATCCACACTCAGTGAGTAAAGAGTTATATTGTACCTCATGAAAGATGAAATACATACCTAAATTCTTGGGAATTTTTCTACTCTACTATTAATGTGTTTGTTTAAATATGTATGCTATCTGTTTGGAGACTTGGAGTTTATTTTGTTCATTGGTTATGATCCACTGATATTGTACTTTGGTGTTCCAATTGTTGCAACTTTGGCCACTGGGAACTCTTTAAAAGACTTTAATTTCGTTAAATTGGTTGGGGGCACTTATTATCTCCTTAGGGTTTTCTTTGCAAATTGAAATTACTACTCTCAGAATTAGCTCGGCTAATTTTCCTATTGGGTTGTACTTATCTGATTGATTTCTTGTTATTTGATTATGCTGGATATTTCCTTTCATTATATTTCCTAAGATTCCTAGGGGTTCAACCTGATGAGCATGCTACCATCTTGGGTACTGCTGCCATGACTGCACCCCTGAAGCCCCAATGAGCTTTTCCCACACACTTTCCCAGTATGATCTAAATAAGCAAAACCATCTGAGAGACTCCAGGGGCTTTTCACTTGGACCCAAACGCTGTCAGCATGAGGAATCCAACTAGTAACCTTGATGTCAGCTGAAGATAAGACAGGTTCATTCCAACTTGGATAAAAGTCATTTTTGTCCACAATGATATGGAATTCCTGATCTCACAGGGATCCACTGGTCCTGAAACTCATGGCTACACTTCCCTTAATAAGTGTTCAGTATTTACACCCTGTGCAATCCCACTTGAAGAGGCACATAACAACTTGAAAAGAAAAGAAGGAAAAAAAATAATAAACCCTTCCTCTGACTCAGCAACCCTACTCCTGGCATTTATCCAATAGACTACAGATAAGGCCACATGAAAGCTACCAGTACAACCATGTTCCTTTCAGCATTGTTTACCATAGCCAAGATATGGAAAAAGCTCAGATGCACCTCAGTAGATGAGTGGAACAAGAAAATATGGGTGTTCTATGCTTCCATCAGAAGGAATGATATTGTACTATTCATAAGGAAATGGAAAGACTTGGGGGGAAATTATATTAAGCAAAGAAAGCCAGACCTAAAGAAGTATAGGCTTCATGGTTTCCCTCATTTTTTGTAATTAGAATGTGCCTATAAGCCTACAAGTAAACATACTGGGTGGTAAAAGACAAAAGAAAAATACACTTGGACATGTGTATTTATACAGGGCTCTAGACATTCACGCAGTGAGACCAAAGGAGATATTCTCAGGAGAGGCTCACAAAGCATCAATAGCTATGTGCATATGATTGTATAAAATGATATTTATAGAAATGAACTCCAAGAAATGGAAACAAGAGGATTTTTTTCCTTTGTTGCTATTTTATTTTCTGTATCTTTTGTCTTGTTTGTAAGTTTATCTTTTGGGGGGAGAGTAGGCTGGAGGTACAGAAATGGAGGTAAAAAGGGTGAACAAATGCAGAAGTGGTACTCATTGGCCAGTATGTTGAAAATGAACTATATAACTGGCAGACAGCAAGGGAAGAGGGGATACTGCTCAAAAAGAAATACACTCACTACCTGACTTATGTAACTGTAACCCCTCTGTACATCACCTTTACAACAACAATACAAAATGTCCATGTGACCAGGACTCCTTATGACATATGACACAAAGTTTTTATTTCAATCACTGAATTTTGCTTCCAAATAATAAATACCTTTCATTGTGTATTTCTACACACAAGAATGACTGCACTATTGGAACTCAGTGTTGGTGAGGTTTAGAGATGCAAATCTGAAGGATATGCGAAAATGGATGCAGGGGATGAGAACCTCTACAGATACAAAGGCGGATCAAGAAAAAAGGTTAGGCCTTCCAAGGATGTTCCTGTCTTATACTTAATTGACAATTCCCTATTTCCTATTCAGCCCAGGACAACATTCTATTGCTATTCAATAGCGGAATGATGAAGCCATTGACTGAAACCTCCTAAAAAAAACAAAAGTCATTGTCTGATTCATCTTTCAGCCCCTGGTTTCTAGAATTATCCTTGAGCCCCCAGTTTCTAGAATGTAGTTTTGCATGAATGCCAAATACAGCTGAGGTCACAGTGAGACCCATTAGAATATTTTTCCTTGGGAGAGGATCATTTATCTGCATGTTCACCTGTTCCTGTGGGTTTTTCATCCCTGAAAACAGCTATTTCTGCCTGGACTCTTGGGATCCCTATGAAATATCAAAAATGGTTCTTAGACTGACTCAAATATGCCTTCAGAAGAAGTTGATGAAATTAAGTCATCTGGGTATTGAAATGTGTCAGAGGGTGCTAATGATTTGTGTTTGTACTCTCTGCGCAAACATCAAAAACTCTTTGGTCAGAAGATCAAATATCAAATTACCCACTGGTTGCTTCTACAGAATTAATTTTCTACAAATAAATCCTCTGTTTAATAGGCAGTTAGTTGAAGCCTAGAGCTAGCTAGTTGAAGCCAAGATCTGAGACAGATCTTGGTTTGATGGAAATAAGAGTTTCATGGACATTTCTGCCCAGGCTAACTTCAAACCATGATCCTCTGATCTCAGCTTCTGAGTAGCTAGGATTATAGGTGTGAACCACTAGTGACTGGCCATAGAATTTTTTCAATATTGAATTAGGAATACATTCAAACATATAGCTAAATTGAAGTATTGCCTTGGTGAAGTTAAAAACACTGTCTATCTAAGTCTTTTTGTTGATCATTTATAATTCTGATCTACCCATTTATGCTTTCTTCCATTTATGCATCAGTCTTTATTTGTAAACATTTCAGACTATAAAACAAACAGACATTTCATCATGCATATAATTTCCTAAAAACATTTAGTATACTGCACTGATCATCTCAGCATAGTGAGAAAGTAATTGCTCCCCATTATGCCTTACTCTGCTAACATCATATATCCACCAGCAGAAAGGGAACTGAGGGTTTCTGTGTGGTGTGTCAGTACTGGGGCTTGAACTCAGAGCCTGAATGATGCCTCTTAGCTTGTTCATTCAAGGCTGATGCTCTACCACTTGAGCCACAGCTCCACTTCTGGCTTTGGGTGCTTAATTGGAGACAAGAGTCTCACAGACTTTCCTGACCAAGTTGCTTTGAACCACAATCCTAAGAACTCAGCTTCCTGAGTAGCTAGGATTATAGATGCAAGCCACTAGAGTACAGCTCCAATTTGATTTTCTGATGAATATCGGGCCATCTAGACAAGGAGTGTTCAAGGACTTATATAAATCATACTCACTACTGTGTTTCATTCGGACAACAAGGTTTTTGAGAAAAGGAAAAACACATTCATAAGAGAAACATGGTTTCCCTTATTTGTAATAACTAGTACATGTGTAGGACAAGTAGAAAAGGTCAAAAGCTATGTACATATGACCATATAAGATGATGTTAAGCAAAATGAACCCCAAGATAGGGACACAAATATTTTTTTCTTTCTTGCTATTGTTTCTAACATATTTATAATGTACCAAGTGATTTTTTTGTTTCTTTGTATGTTCCTCCCCCATGGTATAACCCCTGTTTTTACTGTATTTGATGTTGGTACCCTGCATCTTATAGATACACTTCTCTAATTTGGGGAGGGGAAGGGAAAAAATAAAATGATTAAATAAAGATACAGGCTGACCCATTGTAACAATAAGATGTACTAGACAGTATGTGAAAATAAACTTTACTTTGGTGGGGGAGGAGGGGTAGTTGTGGAGGTGAGAGGGAAGTGATGGGAGGGGAAAAACAAAGGAGGAGGCAACAATGCTCGATAGGAAATGTACTCATACCTTGCTCATGTAACTGTAACCCCCTGTACAGTATTTTATAATAAAAACATAAAAAAAACCGAGATACATGTATTAGTCATTGCTGTGACCAGCTAAAAGACAACTTAAGGGAGAAGGGATTTATTCTGGCTCACAATTTGAGAGTTCAGCCCATGATAGGTTAGTTCAGTGTTACTGATGAGGCCGAAAATCACGGTGAGAGGAACCTGTGGGAAAGGTGAGTATTTGTAGCCTGGCATGTGTGCAGGAAGCAGAGGGGAACAGGAAGGGGGCAGGGCAGGACACGCCCGTTGAAGGCATGCCCACAGCGATCCCTATGCTCTGTGTGGGTCTCAGTCCCCAGCCTGCAACACCTCACCAAATATTCCCATTGGATGAGAACCAGGACAAACAACATCTGAATCTATGATGGACATTTCATATTCGAACACTAACAAAATGTGATTTGGTTGGTTGATGACCCAAGAGGAGAATTCCAGTACTAACACACATATATGGTATCCCCAGGAAATGCTTAAGTAATGAATCTCCAAATCCATTTTAATATCTTGCTTGCCTTGGTTCCCTTATTCAACATGGATGGAGTTAATATTATAATTAACCACTGCTCACTATGGAGGCAAACTTCGATTCTCATGGATTATACACTGTAAAATAAATAATTAAAAAATCTCCTTCTTGTATTGGTAAATTGTTTTTGTTGTTTGCCTCTGGTGTCAGCATTTAAATTACTGGATGCATATCTTGCAAAGTATAATGTGTGTAATCTGATCATTTTTTCTTGCTGTCCTATAATTTTTAAAAGCTGTGGGTTTTAGGCAAAGGAAAGAAAGTATTAGGACAGGAATCTAGCTAGATGCTTCAAAAATCAATATCAATGCAAGAGAGTGTGGATAATCAGTTTTTGGTTTGCATGGTGACTGCATTTCAAGTGACAATATGTTAATCTATGTCTTTTGCTACAGCCGACATGACTCTCAATTTTGCTTTCAGATACTATAGCATAAAATCTAATCATCTCAAATATGAAAGGAAAAGAATCTAATAATCTTGCAAGATCTATTCATAATCTCAAGATATGATTTTTCCCAATTACTGAACAATAAGTTGATGCTACACTAAGTCTTACATTCTCTGATGGATTATACGCAAGATCACCACAAACAGCGAGCCCAGATACTGTTGCTCATTTGGCAACTAGAAAGAAATCTCAGATAGATTATGTATTAGGTAAACACTTTTGAGTGTATACATTTCAACTGCTAGTAACTCAAAAGTTCAAACTCATTTTGACGTATGTAAGTGTAACATACTTTAATGCAACTATGTCATAAATGGAATACAACAGCAAACCTGAAAACAAAACTTTTATACAACTATCAAAATAGGGTTTATGTTAGTTTTCTAGGTCTGCTGTAACAAATAACCAAAGGGGAAATAGAGGTCAGTAGTGCAAACTCTGGGACTGCACAACAGCCCTGCAGTCCTTCCAAGGGGCTCGATGAGAATCTTCTCTTGACTGCCAGCTTTGGATAGTTCCAAATTTTACTTATGGTGGCATTACTGTGATTTATGCCTCCATTTATACTTCACCTTTTCCTCTTTAACTCTACTCATCTTTTCCTTCCAATGGACTTTTGTCTTTTTCTTCAAAGAACATCTGTCTGGATTTAGGGCCCTGCAGGTAACAAACTTCATCTAAGATAATTAGCTTGATTCTGCAAAGACTTTTGTCTAAAAATGGTCAAATCTCAATTGCCTGGCTTAGGACATGGGTAGAACTTCCAATGGCCACCACAAAGCCCAGAGTGTGTTACGCGTTCTCACAACACTTGCCATGTGAAGGAATGTGATCCAAGAGAACACTGTGCAACAGAGTGGTTAACATGTCAGTCACATCTGAGGAAATACTGAGAAATGTGACATCTCACACACATACACACACACACACACACACACACACACACACACACACACACACACACACACACACACACACCCCATGTAATTTCTTATTCTTTTTGTTATTAGTTATACAGAGGGAGGATTTCATTGTTACATTTCCACCCATATTAAAAATCTATTCCAATCACCCTCAGCCCTTCCATCACTGTCCCTTCCCCTTGTAACTACTTTGTTCTTTACATCTCTGATGGATGTACTGTTATCAGTCACACTCAAACTACCCAAAAGAAATAAGCCCATTGAGGTAAAAATAATTCTATAGCTTACCACCAACAAAAAAATTCAAACTACTATACATTCTAAAGCTGCACTTGTAATTAGAGAAACATATTTGGAGAGTTTCCTCTAGGATGCTCAGATTACACAGATCCTCTTCAGGGGCAAGGCTGCTGGCCACAGTGCTAGTGTTAGCACCATTAAGATGCATGGAGGTTGAGTAAAAACATAGGTAGTTATCTTGAGACTCCTTCTCTCTAACAGAAAATATCAAATGATATCTAGCCATGGGATAAGCAGTAAGTAATCTGTATGTAAATCAGGAACCTAAAGTCAGGAACTTCCAGATTTCACACATCAATGGACCAAAGGTACATCGAGAGCTGAGATTGGAAATCCAGCTGCACTCAACAGAGCTGAAATAATGGACTATAGCAATTCCTTTAAAAGCAATTCTGGAACAGCTTTTTGTGCAAATTTCCAAGCCACTTTCTTTTCTACCTGTACCAAAGTACAAATTATACTCTCACATTTCAGAGTGTATTAATATTTCTAGTTACTTGTTCATTTCCCCAACATTGTTACTTACCCTTAAAGACAAGAAAGATGTCCTCTGCTTACATATTACCTTCCCTTTAGAATAGAATCAGATTCAAGGAGTAAGTGAATAGTGAGAAAAGACTGGTGAATCTGCACATGTCTACCTATACACATAGTAAAATGCTGTCTTGAAATAAAAATTTACCCATTCAGTTATAATGACTCATACCTCATTACAAAAATACATGATTAAAGTGCAGGAAAGCAGACCACTGGCTGGATTTCAGAACTGGCTCTTACCCTGGTTCTTAATCACAAATACCTGTGATTCAAGCGGAATTTGTAATATCTCTTCTTCCCTATTTTAAACTAAAACCACAGCACAATTTATCTTTTTCAAAAGCCCTCCTTGTTTTAACATTTTATTATTCTGCAGTTTAAAAGCAGTTCTTGCCTTCTCCCTGTACATGCACAGCAATACCTATTGCACAACCTACTTAGTAGATAGGTGGGCATCATGTGAATAGACTTAATCTCCATTGGTGGCAGTGATGTGCATATGACCTCCCATTTTCTCTTTCCCTACCCCAGTAATCAGCAAAGAGGTATATTGCAATAGCATGTTTTGAGAAGATTTCCTCTCCCTTTGCACCTGCTTGGAGTACAGCTTCCCTGGAAAGGATCCCATTAGATTAAAGGAGAATGCAGCCAAGAATTTACTGTATATATCATACCATTGGGAAATATATGGGAAGGGAGGGGGTCGAGAGGAAGATGAAGATGTTGAAGTGATGATACAGATAAAGATGCATCGTACACATAAACTGCTCTGTTAAAAGGCCAATATATGTGTACACACACACACACACACACACACGTATGTGTGTGTGTGTGTATATATATATATATATCCTAAAATTAAGGTAAGTAAGAGGGGTTGGGAGGGGTGAGTGAGAATGTAGAAAGGGGCCATATTGATCAAGATGTACTGTATTCATAAATTGCATTGGTGAATGGCAACTCCTTAGTATAACTACTAATAACAATATTCAAAAATAAATAAGTAAACAAACAAAAAGAGATTCAGCGACTTCCCTCCAAACCTCGGTTAAGTTGAGAAACATGGAGAAGAAGGCAAATAAACATTTATTTCTAAAACTCAAATGGCATATTGGATCACCAGCATGTTTGACTGCTGGGGTTTGGAATTGCAACCTAGAAATCCAGACTGAGTTTTTGGAGATAATTTTGTTACCCAACAAACCTGGACCTAAATAGGGGAAAAAATCATGACTTCAACATGAGAATGAAAACGCTGAGCACATGAATGCATTCTCCTAGAAAGGAGAGCTGTCCAGAATCCT
This sequence comes from Dipodomys merriami, assembly GCF_024711535.1. Lineage (NCBI taxonomy): Eukaryota > Metazoa > Chordata > Mammalia > Rodentia > Heteromyidae > Dipodomys > Dipodomys merriami. Next base: position 35,034,401 of record NW_027202604.1, on the reverse strand, counting down.
CTAAGCATTTATGCCAGGCTTCTACTTCACATGTAACCCACTGGTAAAACAGGAAAGAGAAGCCTCCATGAGGAACCAGTGAGGGACTATGGAGAATAAGCCCAAGCTTGCAAGTCAACGAAGAAAATGAAGTCACAGGAAGGGCCAGATGGGAACCCTTGGAAAGATAGGAGATCTGGAGCAGCTGGTCCCGGTCCAGGTTGTGTGAGGCATGGATGTACTTTCATTGGCCCAGCTCTTGAGTTCTGAGGGTTCGTGTATTGTTCCAGTGCAGACAAGCTTAATTCATATTAAAACCATTACAACGATTTCTTCTAATTATACAAAAAACAGGCCAAGGTATCCCTTGCCCACTATTCAACTGGCCTTTGGTTTCATATAGCACAGAGTTCTCCCTGGCCAGAAGATGTCCAAATAACAGATGAAGAAAGAAACCTCTGATGACATAAGACAAAATAAAATGCTGGTGCTAGCCAAGAGTCAGGTCTAATAAAAATATCCAAAATGTTAAATGTGGTCATGTTTTGGGTTCACTTATGAAAAACTGAAAGTGAATGATATGTAATTCTTCCTGAGATCAAGAGCACACCAATGCGTGTGACTCTGTGTTTGTGTATGTGTGTGTGCGCGTGCGTGCATGCATGTGTGTGTACATGTGTAGGTATAAATGTGCATATCAGTATGTGAATGTGCACTCTGAGGTCCACTTTAATAAGATTTCTCTGATAAGTTACTACAAATACTCTATGAAAGTTTCCTGAGACGCATATGAAACCATCCTGCAAGTCATTACAACATACTTGCTGTTGGGTGAACAACCTAGTTTGGGTGAATTGAATTGAATGCATTGAATTGCATTGAATGAAGGCTTAGGAGACAGTCCTTTGGAAACAATGATTTGAAGCAGAGAACCCACTGGAGACCAAGTCCACAAACACACTAGGGACCTCCAAGCACTATTTTACAACTCTGTTTCACATAGCACCCACAGAAAGCACAGACACACTCACATTCTAGAAAGCAAGGATCTTCACCCATTCATCATAGGATCAAATGCACATCTCTGTTCCTAGCAATTAGGGTCTTGTTCTTTTTGCCTCCAGATGACCCTTGAGAGGCTGGAGCTCTTTCCAGATGGTCTATGTTCAGGAGGCAAAGCATGAATCAGTGTGGCAGATCGCAAAGACTCAGCTGAGTGAATGGGTCAGACCAAATCTATATACTGTATTTCAATGATCTTTCTCCAAGCTGTTTGTTTCAAGTATAGGAAGCTTGCCGGCCATTCTTTTCAGGCTGTCAGACAAGTTTCAATGACAAGGCTATACTGAGAAAGAAATCCAAATGCCACACACTCAGAGAAATCTGAATTAGATTAAAATAATTCCTTGCTTCTGAGGGAGTAGCCACCATAATAACAAAGCAGCTACCACGTCGTGAGGACTTACTGCTTACCATCTACTTTTCTTCTATACTATTGTTATGTGTATATATAGGCCTCATAAATCAAATCAACATCTAAAGAGCCAGAATGTCAGGGTTTTTTTTCCCCAAAGCTAATGTAGAAAAAATACAACCAGCAATTTAAAAACAGATCAGAGAGCTGTAAGTCATACTGAAAAGACCAATCTTTGTCTAGTCAGAATTGTCAATACAAGAGATTTAAAGGATATTAACCCAAATCAGTCCCTCTACCTTTGCATCCTGGTTTGTACAGAGAAGTTCTCAAAATTGGCTCTATTATAGTCAGCTCTGAAAATATAGAACGTATGGGCCAAATGGCAAAAAAAAAAAAAAAAGCTGTTTTCTGCCAGAAAATTCTCCCAAACATTTTGTTTATCACTTGAAGTCAAAAGATTTCTTTTATGATGTTGCTTTGGAAATATGTTCCTCTTCTATTCCAAATATGCCTGACTGCTTGCTTGCCCAAACAAATTCTTAACTATTGCACCTAAGAGATGAGCTTTTAGATATGAAACCTTGATTCTATTGGAAGTTTTATTTTAAAAATCATCTAATCACAACTTGTCATGCCATCTTTATTGATTTGTCACTGGTCATTGCTCATTAAAATGCTAGAGAGCAGGGAATTCATTTTTAGTGCTCTCTTGCAGCTACCAGATTTTTATCTCCTAACAGTATAATTCAAGGTCAAGGGTGTTTATTGGATTTAGACAGAAAAGCAATCAAAGTAGTTTGGATTTTAAAACACAGAGAGAAAGGAAAGTTTGCAGTTTTTGCTTACCCCAAAGGATTGCTGCTTTGATCACAATATGGGATCGGAAGTGTCTCTAGATATGTGCTGAGGTTTCAAGGTTTAGAGCGGGAGCTCTCTCTTTCTCCTCTATCACTCTGTTTTTTCCTTGATTTCACTAGTGGCAGAGAGAGAGAGAGGTAGAGAGAGAGGGAGAGAGTAATTATTGCCTTTTATTCCCAAGTACTTTTGCTTTCTGAGTGACTGCATTTTTATTCTGTGATCTATCTCCAAGGTAATCTTAAAGTCAACAGACTGCTTAATTCACCTCTTTCTGGGGCAGGGGAAAGAGTTTAGTGATGTCAATAGCCAGTTTCTTTCTGGATCTTAAAATTCTCAAGAAATAACCAGCATTACATTTCTGTGTAAGTTCAATCCCTATGAACGCTGGTATCCTTCTAAATACATCAAAAGTCAAAAGGAGACAAACGGATGGTACTAGTATTCTTTAGAAGAGACTAGACTACTAAACACTCAGAGCAGAAACAAATAAAATATTTATTGCTAGTCATGTACGAATGTCATACTCCCCATGAACCAATGAACATTAAGACTTAGCCTATAGAAAGGGTATAAGTGGACAATTTTCCAAAAATGAAATGCTTAAGCTCACTAGTAGGACAGAAATGTAAACTAAAATAAGGCAGCATGTATCCGGCCCATCGAAATGGCAACATTTATAGAAATAATATTCCATTTGAGGGTCAGTTAAAGGGAAGTCTCAGCTATCATGCAATAATGATTGAGATCCATTCATTTCCAGCCAAGTGGGAAAATGATAGTGAAGAATTTTCATATGTGAAGAGACTTGCAAATAAACATGCAGAGCATGATGAACTTTTACATACCAATATTGTGAATTCTTGCTGATAATAGCCTGTGAGGTGGTCCCTAGTGACCCTTAGCCCTTGTTGTCATATTTCTTCCCACATTACACCAAAGTTATTCTCTGGAGCCAATAAAATATAGCAAAAGTGATGGCATATGATTTTCAAGGCTAAGTCATAAAAGACATGACTAGATATGAAGGTTTAAAGTCAAACAATATTCTGCTATGTCAGTAATACTGTATTTTGATCTAGGAGGTAAAACCTGTTATTTACCTTCTCCTATTTAAGCTATAATTAATGCTATAAAAAGTATAAATAGAATGTAAAAGGATAATCACTTTTTGTGGTTAGTCATAGGGCTTGAATTCTGGGCTGGGCACTGTCCCTCAGTTCTTCAGCTCAAGGCTAGCACTCTACCACTTGAGCCACAGCACCACTTCTGGTTTTTTTCTGCTTATGTGGTCCTGAGGAATTGAACCCAAGACCTCATGCATGCAAGGCAAGCATTCTACCACAGAGTCACCTTCCCAGCCCTAGGATAATGTACTGTGAAATGCCTTGTAAAAAACCTGGAGTATTTTAGGAAGTAAAAACAGAGGCAGAAAGACAATCATGGAAATACTAGATTCTTCATCATAGAATAAGAGGCACTATTCACATCAGCAAAAGTATGGAATCAGCCAAGGTACCTGCCCAACAATGGGTGACTATGCAGTGGAATTTTATTCAATCAGTGAGAAAAATAAACTATGTAGTCCTGCTGGAAAATGAATGGAACTGGAGAGCATCATGTTAAGTGAAAGAAGCCAGTCCCATAAAGACAAGAATTCCACATTTTCATTCATTTGGGGTGACTAGAGGGAAACAAAACAAACCCAAGAGAAAAACGAAACAAAAACTAAGATCATGAGATCACAAGGGTGATTTAGAAAGGTGCATGGGAAGGGAAAAAGGTAGGAATGGTGGAAGTGGAGGTAAGAAAGTGTGAAAAGAATGTGAATATAGCCGAAAAGCCATGATGGACCCTCCTACTATGTACAATTTAATATACGCCAGTAGCAATGAAACCTCTGTTGAACACCATAACAGGCCACATTTATCTCTATATTAATTCACTATGAGAATTAACGTTAAAGAAGGCAACTCATTCCATTATCCAGCTTCAAAACACACTTTGGAGGAATATGATAGTCAATAGTAGAATTGGAAGACATGAGCTCAGCTCAGCCATGAACCCTTGTCATATGTATGACTCATTCGTCTTGTCCCAATGAGATATTCTAAGGCCTGAGCTACTGTTTACAGGTGTCTTCTCCCAAGTACAAGTGATGCCAATGTGGTAGTATTAATTGATATGTCCAATTTGGTGGGACACCTTACTAATAAGTAGGAAAGGAGGGCTTCCTTTCATGAATGGGTTGAAGTCCTCTTCTAAAAGGGCTTGATAGAGTTTAACCAATTTTGCCTTTCTGCCTTCTTCATGTGAATATACAATATTCCTACTTTCCACAGGATACATTGTTCAAGGTCAGATTCTCATCAGACATTGAACCTGAATCTTGGACCTCCCAAGCCATGTGATCTTCTAGAAGTAAACTTCTTGTCATTATAAATTACCTTGTATGTGGTGTTCTGTTACAGAAGTATACAAAAAAATTGTGCTGCTCGTATGGAAGATTGTATGGATGCCGGGTAGCTTACATTAACTCAGCCATTCCAGTATGCAAACCATTAGTGCTCCTGGGTGTCTTCAAAAGTTACACATGATATTTTTTTAACTAGGACTATTTTAGGACTCTTTTAAAGAAAGCTTTCATCAATGCAGAGCAAATATTGGCTCATGATTTCAGAAAACAGGGTCATGCATATAAAACGTGTTAAAACACATGAAGACTGTCCCTTCTTCCCTATACCAAAATCTCACTCGGTGATAATGAAGACCTCAGGGACCCATCACTGTACATTTTAATTTTCATAGCATCCAATTTCTGCACTTATTGGAAATGAAGGTTGTCTGTTTCATCTGACTTAGGCCTTCTGGAAAGAAATTACGAATGAGAAATCCAATAGAAAATCGACACTTATACACTTACGTGTATCTCTCAAATTCTGGCCAGCTCAGCTCAGGTCAGAGCTGCAGGAGACAGTGGACTTCCTTTGGAATCAGTTATATGTGCAGAGTTGATCTCAAAGACTGTAAATTATCAATTGCTTAGAACTGAAATAGTCACATAAATTAGGATGCTGTAGATTGTATATGACAAAAAAATCTGACTAGCTCTATCTCAAACAGAATACACTGGTTATACAGTAGGAAGAATAGAGGTTTGGATCACTTTATGGAAGGTTGTAGTCTAGTCTGGTAGATCTTTTCTGGCCTTTTTTTAAGTCTATGAGTTGAGTTAATTCAGAAATGCTTGGTCCTTTATACCACTGAAAGTCTGGACTTGCACTCACTGAACTTCAAATCTAAGAAAATGAGAAGCTATCATTTGTTTTCAATGTCTCTGTCATAGGATGTTGTTAGCTTTCATTTTATTTTTATCCAACACAACCCTAACCAAGCAGTCCATGGAACAGTCTTCAATTCTCAACCAGCCCTAGAGCAAGAGTAGGCTGCTTATCATTAAGATTTTAGGAACAGCCTATGACTCTAAGTCTTCTCAAAACCACCTGCAATACTGATTTAAAAGATAATAGTCTAAAAGCATCACAAGGCCTCAGAGGCCTTGATTTCTAAGCCTCCTCTTGTTGGACACCTCCCCATTGTCTGTCGCATTTGCAACTCCTAACATTTCCCTAAGCTTCCTAAGCTTTTCAGAATTCCAAGGTAAGAGAAGTAGACTGGGTTTCCCAGTCTGAAACCCTCTGCTCAAACCTTGTAGGTCACCAATAGCAGAGTCCTGACAACCCAACATGTGCTCTGATCTTCTTATGGTCATATGGGTAACTTAGAGAGAAGACAGCAAAATACAACTTGTGCCACCTGGGTGCAAATGGCTCATGATTTAAGAAGATATTTCACATCTTATGTGACTAGGGCTGGGGGAAAAATCAACTTTTTTTCCTAATGTGTTTTTTTTTAAAGTCTATGAATCTCAAACATCAGTGTCTATCCATAAATAAATTCTCACTGCAACACAATTTCATTAATTAATTTACATATTTTTGTGCACAGTTTTGTGCTACAGTGACAAGTCGTTGTGGTAGTGAACAGTCAGCTAGCAAAACCGAATATGTTTATTATCTGGCCGTCTGCAAAGTTGGCCAGTCTTGGCTGAGGGCAGTTCTCAAAGTGAGTTGCCTCAGCCACTAGAAACACTGACTTCTGAGTCCAACTCATTCCAACCCAACTGGGTTGGCTCCCAGGAATCTGAATTGTGAGTCTCTACGGGTGTTTCTATGCCTATTTTCTTTTTTTCTTTCTTTTTTTTTTTTCTGTCAGTCGTGGGGCTTGAACTCTGGGCCTGGGCGCTGTCCCTCAGCTCTTCAGCTCAAGGTGAGCGCTCTACCACTTGAGCTACAGCTCCACTTCCGGTTTTCTGGTGGTTTATTGGAGATAGGAGTCTCAGGGTCTCTCCTGCCCAGGCTGGCTTTGAACCGCGATCCTCAGATCTCAGCCTCCTGAGTAGCTAGGATTACAGGCGTGAGCCACCAGCACCCGGCTCTATGCCTATTTTCTGAAGTCAACATATTGGGAAAATCGTGTCTTTCCTACTGAATAAAAGAAGATCTTGACACTACACATTGCACCTTTCTTTAACACAGCATGCTGTGTTAAAGGCAACTTTCAGGGAACTGGCTTGATGAAGACAAAAATAAAAGCCAAAGGTTATTTTCATTTTAATAACAGCCACCCCTCGAGGGGAACAGGAAATCATTGGCTTCTTTCCTTTTCGTAGTTATTAGGAGTGAGACCCAGACAGGCTGTGGTTTTCCAAATCAATCTTTTACACTCCTTAGGAGCCAGAGGTTAAACGTAGACGAGAGACGACGCCTTGACCACAATCTAGAGACAGAACTGAAGGCAAAACAAGTCAGCTGAGACAGAGGGTAAGAATCCTTAGAATGACCTTGCCCAAGAAACATGCCAAGTAAGAAACCAGAGAGCCAACAGCCTCTTGGAATAAAAGTTGGCCATGGAGAGTGTAAAAGGCAGATATTACTGGCGAGATGCAGAGCTGAGTCTCAGAAACCAGAGTTCAGAATAGGTTTTAGAACTAGACATGCCAGCCAATGACACAGTTATTTGTTCCCAGGCAACAGAAGACCTTCACCTAGATCTCTGATTTCATGCCTCTTCTCATTCAGCAGGCACTGGGGTACCACGTGCTGGTCCCTAAGACTCAGGATTGAGTAAGACAGACATGTAGCCACAAGGACAGCCAGCAAATAAAATGCCTTATACATGCAACACATCATCAGTACTCAAACCAGCAGCAACAAATTTCCCCCAAGAACTTGGCAGACATGCGAATTTCCAGATCAAGGATCAGGACTCTGAAACTATGGGAGGGGGATGAGGGTTGGGAACAGCGGAGGAGGCAGATTCTGAGCTTGAATGAAATGATTATGCTGCATCAATCAATGTTCTGATCCTCAGTTGCTTCATTTGGAAAATTAAGTCTTTTTACATGCCTACAGATAGATAAATCCGACCTTAAATTGGATATATGCACAATGTCCAATGGTTACAGCTACAAGATGTCTTTGCTGAAAATTGGAAGAAGCCTGGATAACAGAATCATACACAACACTCCAAAATTGACTGGAATGGGAGACCAGCTTCACTTCTCCTTGAATTCAAAGGCTGATCTCTACCTCAGGAAGTCCAATCCAGTATGCCACCAACATAGAAAATGGAGATCAGGAGGAGTTGGAGAGGTGAGAGGGAAGGGATGGTAGGGGAAAAACAAAGGAGGAGGAAACAATGCTCGATAGGAAATGTACTCATTACCTTACTCATGTAACTGTAACCCCTCTGTATAGTAGCTTTACAATAAAATATGTATATTTAAAAAGAAAATGGAGATCACAGACACAGAGCAGAACAATTCCCATCCATAGAAAGAGAACATGGAGCCATCAGGCCACTGCCTTACAATGGCAGCTTCCTATTAAAGAGACGGAACTAAAACCTCCCCGGGTCACCCATGAGTCCCTCACATAAAGCAGCCCCCATAGTTCACATTGTATGAGAACACAGCAGCGTCACACTTCCAAGGGATCTTTCCCTCCCTGCACAAGGTTGGGGGAAAGATATGGGAGACTGTGTCAGAAGCAAACATAATACTGTATTCTGTGGAACTGTGGTCCAGCTTCATGGATAAATATGCTGTCTGTAACTTTTTGGACAGACTGACTCATTGTCAGAACATCCTGTGATTCTACAAACTGGAAGTAGATACTAGCGATAAACATCTTGTATCCCCTAGTTCACCTCTGGGTCTCCTGCTAACAAGTGACAAAATCCAGACTCACGTCAGTCTCTCTGAGTCTCTACCTGGGGGTTGTCTGAGAAGTTATGCCGTTTTCCAGTAGACAGGTGTACAGAACTTCAGATTTATCACCCCAAGAATGTCTTAATCCATACAGAACAGAGCTCAATGGGCACACAGTCCAACTTTCTCATTCTTCCCTGGGGCAATTCAAGCACATTCAACGGGAAATTTCAGAATCAGTCTAGACGAAGCTTTGGTTGCCTGTGCACTAACTAGCCATTCAACGCCCCTCTCTTGGCGTTTCCTGGTTCTTCAGCTATGTTTGTGACTGACAACCTGTAACTGAATGTCTGTCTGAAGGAAAGATTGAATAGCTAGAAGACAGCCAAGCTATGGTACGTACCCAGACTGCTGGAGTCCACCATTTGTGGTCCTTTCCACCATGTTCTATTCTGACTATTCATCACCTTCTCAAGTCTACTCCAAAGTCAAATACTTTGGTCCCCGAAACTTCAGAAATGACACAAGAAGTCATTGGGAGAAAAGAGTGCATATTTACTTCACCACTAAAAGAAAAACCACATTTTTTTAAATTTATGAAACTTCCAGAATGCTTCAAACATAAAACTCCTCAATCGTCATCAAACCAGCAAACCTATGAGAGCACTGTTTGATGAACGTCTCTGAGGAGAACATCAAGACCTGTAAATGTATTTTCATTTCTGAAAGATACACAAGGGTAACAAAGAAACATTCAATATTTCCACCTATTGGAACACAGTTGATGTTGTTAAAGGCATCTCTGCATTTCAAGGACAACCATTTAAGAAGCCAAGTTGAATTACTCCTCTTTTTAGGGAACTGGCACTTCAGCTCATCAAAACAGTTTTGTTGTATGAAACTCATAAAGACAAGAACAGATTTTAGTAAGTAAACTAATCGCAGGGGGAGAATGTCAGGATGCAACAAAGCTCACAGCCTTTCTCAAAAACAAATAGCAGAGAGATTAAAATGCCTTCTTAGAAACTTTCCAGTTCACTGATCCCATAATGAAAACAGGGGTCCAAAGCAAGTCACTATACCTATCCGTTCGCCCTCTTTGAATCTCTTTTCTTCAGAAATATTTCACTATGCAACTTAATGAACACCATCAGTCTACAGTAACAGATTTGGAATAGAGTTGAAAATAGCACACAGAGAAATGAGGAATGCAGATTCGCACCTTTAAATATTTGCTAATTATCATTTCTAACACCATAATTTTTTAAATGGCTTAGCATTGAGTTTTACTCCACCATATTAACTTTTCTACCCTAAATTAAATCTAACATAGGGATCCCATTAACAAGAGCAGGAAGAAATCAAGTTAGTGTTAGGAGATGTTACCTCTCTTAGGTCACATAAGCATCCAGGGTGGTTACATTGTATATGGAAAATTAGGCAAAGAACCTGTTGTCTTTATTGAGTCATTGTCAACATGGTGGCAACCAACCTACTAGAAAATTTACAAAGACTGAAATTGTCCAATGGAATCCAATGGAAGCAGGCTGGCTCTCTATACCTAAAATTGGTCCCAAGGCTATTTAAATAAATCTTTAATAGCCATATTTCTTATCAATTTAAACTCCAGACTCTTCAAACCTATCCATCTCCTCTAAAGTGTGAAATTTAGGAGTGTTATTTGTGTAGACCTGGGTAGCCTTCTCCAAACCTGCAGAATGTTCCAGAATTCCTGGTCTTTTTTTTTAACCTCCTCTGCACTTAGCTTTCTCCATCATCAATTTCTTCTCTAAGAGAACATTTCATCTCTCCTTTCAGAGAACTGAGTGACAGTCACCTTTCTTGAAGGTAGGAGAAAGAAATAAAGATGTTTTCACCTTCTAATATACCAGTACTTTCTAATAACAGACAATAAAAATGCCTCATATCTAACATTTATCATATTGGGCTAAGACCTTCATGAAGATGAACTCATTTAATTTATCAATCGCTAATGAAAGAATATTTCCCATGCTATTTTGTTGATTACAATCTGAAATCTAGAGAAACTGGTGAAAACTTGCTAGCAATGAATGTGTGACGTTGCTGGAAAGATCCTGAGCTAGAATTAGATCACAGATTGTCTGACTTTATTTTATTCTCATTAATTCACCTCTCAGTTCAACCTATAATGGAAAATAATAAAATGTCTTAGTAATCCATAAATGTTTAGCATCTGCTATGCCTATATAGCTTCTAGTCTCTGAAGGCAAAGTGAAGAGAACAATTCTGCCTTTATTGTACAGTGGCAAAGATAACACATGGGACTTTCCCAAAATAAATGGCAAATTCAAATCAAAAAGCTACCAGGGACTAGCCTACAAGAATTCTCTTGTCAGGCACACATACTGAAGCCATGCGTACACGAAAATTGGGAAAGTTCATCCAGATGCTAGCTCAAGAAAAAGATACAAAAGACCATAAAAATAGGCCAAGAGTGTTCCATCATCTCTTCCTTGATGTACGTGAATCTTGTGTTCTCCCTGGCTTGACCTTATTTCTGTAATCCCCTTTAGTAGCTCGTATTAGGCCCATAATGGGCACTCAATACACATGAATGGATTCATAGACGGATAGATAAATAGGCAGTCCTAACAGAAAAGGTGATTCTGGGGAAAATGTTCTATATAGTCCTGTTACAGATCTCATAGAAATTCATAGAGGAGTTTACTGGCATTAAGAAAAAATTGTACTCCTAGCCCTAGGTATAGAATTGAAACTTGTTTGTACAACTACTTAATAATTTTAATAAAAGAAGCGTTATCCAGTCAGGTTATGAAACACTCCAAGGAAGGAGAAGAAATAAGCTAATGAAAAAAAATATACATTTTAGCCAACAAGTCATCTGTTGATCTGTTTTAAAAGTATATCAACTATAACATATTATCTTGGGGTTAATCTTTAATTTTTTTCAGGCTACTTTGGTCCTATGCCAAGCCATCCTACTTAAAAGAGAACCTTGACGTTTACACCTCCAGCAAAAAAAGATGTCCACCTTGATAGATGAGCAAGACAGTAGGAAAGAACGTCAAATTTATCATTAACAACACAAAGAACTTTAATATTTTCCCCTGTCACTTGAAAATATATGATACTGCCCATAACATCTTTTCACTGATTTTTAAAAAAAAAAAAAAAAAAAAGATCAACAAAATCTGGTCCAGTTACTGATGTCCCGAGCTTTGTAGCTTAGAATGGCACTTTCTTCCAATCAGACATCTTAGGAGGCCTGGTTTTAGGACCAGCCTTGGTTCCAATTGACATTGAAGGGGGTGGGGTGGGGCACTTAAAGTCTGGTAGCTCTAATTATCTGAAGGTTTACTCCTGTGTCTTATGGTTGATTCTGGTTTCCAAGTTGGCTGAGCTTCTTCACATCATTCTTTTCAATTGGGACAGTGACAAAACCCATCTTAGTGTCAGTAGGAGGGGAAAGAGTTCCATCGCTTAATGAAGAACCAAAGTTCAGGAGGAAAATAAAATCATTGTCAATATTTCTAAGGCCATTTTTGGAAAATACATTTGGGTACAAAATTATATTTGAGTAACTATAAGTGTGTAACTCTGTGTATAATTATGCTTTTAGTCAAAGCTTTAAATAAATGGTGTCAGTAGTCAGGCATGTTCATGGACTACATATAAACATTTTGATTCCCTAATGACTCCAAGAGTATTGGTTGGGATCCTTTGATCAAATAGGTGACAGCCACATTCTTTCATTCAGGTTTTTTTCAAAGCATTTATAAGGACTCTGTGTCTTGTGGAAGACAGTATGCTTTCAACCAGAGAAAATCTACATATTAGAATTCTGGAATGGTTTTGTAAGCAGAACCTACAAGGCCAGGGAAAATTTTCACTTCCCACTCATTAGAGCATATTAAATCCCTCAAAATTATTGTGTACTTAACAAGGCAGACATGTTGGCCCCCTATCAGCTTCCTTCAGCCTGTCTGCCTGTATTGATCATTTTGTATGGCCTACAAGTGATGTTATCAGTATGCAATGGCCTTTAGCAGAAAAATAAAATCCCCACCTCTGCTGACTAGTTAATCTAAACAGAAATGGTGACCAATTGATCTTTCAACTGGATCAAATTTACAACTGAGATCTCTAGTGGGAAACTTGACAATGCTAAAATGAGTCCACTATGGATTTAAGAGCAATCCAAATTAAGGGCAGACTTACTAATTTCTGAAGCGTACAAAATAAAATTGTGTTTGAAAAATTTTCCAACATAGTTGACTCCAACATTAAAATACATGAAAGATGTCATGTTGAGTTGTAGATTTCTATCCTGTTATACAGGTTCATTCCTTTTTCTATCAGTTACCACTATTTTTAAAATTTAAAAATCACCATTCTGCTTAGGTTCATTAAGTTGTTTTGTGAGAATTTGTGTGATGGACCTTCTCATCAGATGAACTTCCAAGATTGAATGATCTTGGAGGTAGACCCCTTTATTTTAAAAGTAGAATCATGCATCTGGGCTAAGCAACAGCTGTGGTACCATATGCTAGGGGAACAATAAGCTGGAAAAATTAACACGTGATATCATAAAATGTGGGAGAAAGACAGGACTTTTTCCAGAATAGCCTGGAGATAGCCAGACTCTTAACTCGGTGTCTGTTAAATTCATATCCAAGGAGCAAATCATATTCTGTTCATGCAAATGCCATCTAATGAGAGGATGAGATTGGAATTATTTTTTGTAACACTCTGTCTTTTGTATTTACTTGATTACAGAACAATTTCAAAGAAGCCAAAGATAATTAATTGCTTAAGTGAGGTACACTGTATGTAAGTGAAGTCTATCTACAAAAATATTAGCAGTATCAAACCAAGATCAGAAGAAGGAAGTCATAGTCCCTCAGTGACAGTGACAGTGTGCATGGATGTGAAATAAAGGATAAAGGACATGCGTAACTGTGCTCATGCTAGGATAGTCCCCAACTAATGTACCAAAGCCTTCTCATACTTACAATTTAGGCAGGAGATCCAAGCTTTCTCACCAACTAAGCTCAATTCTTCAAGGAAGTAGTTTATAGCAAATGAGGCAATTATATTTCAAAGGCCTCTGAAAACTTGCCAGGACTTCTCTATAATTGTGTGTATGTGTGTGTATGTGTGCGTGTGTGTGTGTGTGAGAGAGAGAGAGAGAGAGAGAGAGAGAGAGAGAGAGAGAGAGAGAGAGAGAGTGTGTATTGTATTCAATACATACAAAGAACCAGTAGAAGACAGATAGAGATATAGGTGATTCAGATATAGATACTATAGATAGTGATATAAATTAGATAAAGATAGATATGATATATAAATATATAGATTAGAGATAAATACACATATGGATGAGCCAGTAGAGATAGAGATGGAGATGGAAGAGAGGTGGAAACAGAAACAGAGATGACAGAGATAGACAGACAGACAGACAGACAGACAGACAGACAGACAGACAGACAGACAGACAGACAGACAGACAGATAGATAGATAGATAGATAGATAGATAGATAGATAGATAGATAGATAGATAGATAGATAGATAGATAGATAGATAGATAGATAGATAGATAGATAATCCAACTAGTGCTATTTCTCTGGAGAAACTTGACTCTCACTCTCATACCTATTCCTAGAACAAACAGAAGCATGACTGGAATAAAATTTACTTTGTGTGCAAGTGATCTATTAGTTACCATATGGATGGAAGACTAGGATTTTCTATGTGGATTCTAGGCAAATTGAGCCTTAAGGAAAATCAAGGTGAATTTAGTGAGATACCTTTGTAACTTCTTTTCTTTTCTCTTTTTTTATTGCCTAGGGTACCTTTATCAATTCCTTGGAGACATTAAAAAAAAACAACTTGGTACATAAAGTTGTAAAAGCATGAATCTAAATAAACTGCCCATATAGGCTGAAAGCTTTAGGGAGTTAAGAGAGCTGGGAATTTTATAAGAGAGCTGAGAACAGAGACGGGCAGGTTTTCCTGCAAACTCAAGCTGTTCCAGCCCTCACACCAAAGGCCCTGGGCCTTCATTTCTTTTGCTCCCCTGGATGTTCTAAAAGCCTGCTGTTTTGACATGCTGAATTGTTGATACTTTTGCTCCAATGCACCATTTGTGGTTTTCTTGTTTTGTGTTTGCAGACTGAGGACCTCATTCTTAGAGAAGTTACAACAGTCAGGTCATGAAACACTCCAAGGTAGGAGAAGAGGCTCACTCGAACCAGCAAATGTTTCACTGTAATTTTGGATAGAAAAGTAGAGAACGCAGTATTCGGTGAATAGTTTCAATCTTTGGTGGAATTAATCAAGGCCAGTGTGTCTTCACCTTCATATACTTTAGCATTGCCTTGAGAGTATAAGAAAGGCTGTAATCAGAACCTCTGGAGTAGGATTCAAGTATCAGAATCTTATACAAGCTTCCTAGGTGATTATAATATGAAGGTAGGTGGGAGAAATTCTGATTTAGGGTAATAGTTACAGTTGTAATAATTACAGTTTCATTTGTGATATTTAGGAAATGACAGATGTTCTTAATATGCTGTTTGCAATATTTAGGAGAGAACAGCATATTAAGAACATATTTAGGAAAGAACAACATATTAAGAACATCTGTCCTCTGTGGAATTTCTTTAACTGTTAAAAACAAAAAGAAATTACATGCATCACAAAATACACCAGTTATGGATATAAAATTTATAGTCAAGGGACAGTGAGAAAAAGCCCACTGATAAAACAAAACACTGATGTGATCATCTCAGCAAAACAATTTCTCCTTGCCAGGCTCAGACATAGTATCAGAGGAAAACCACTTAGTTCCAAGGAGACGGGAGATGGTCATGCTAATAACTCTATGGTGTGCTGATTGCAAGTCAGAGAAGAGCTTCTCTCAGGAAAACAACTTAAAAGCATGCATAAATTCTAAATTTGTATATGTTTTATGCATCCTATTTTTCTCACATAGAACACAATAAGACTGATGGAAATGTCATTTATGTTTCCCAAATAACTCTGAAAGATTCCAAGTTCTATTAGTGAGAGTGCGGCCTGTCAAGAAGAAAGTGACTGGTGACATTTTTCCTTCACTTAAACTGACATCATCCTCAAAAAAAATTAGTGAGGAATTCAAGAAGCTGTTGTCTGATGGTCAGGGTAGGATGCCACCCTGATTCTCTGTTTTATCCATGATTGGGTCTGTGGGCCATCTCAGTGCATCAGACAGGTAAGACTAGAGAAGGAACATCTTGTCCGATGTACTGACTTGGCCCACAAACCAAAGTACTAAGGGAAGGAGCAAGGACCCAGGTTTTAAGCCTGTAGATGGTGTGGTTCTTGTAAAATGGATGCAGCTTTCTTTTTAGTGAGTTTAAAGTGAGGGCAAAAATGACAGAGAAATAAAAAGAGAAAACAATAGTATTGATAGAAATACTGTAAACATCCAAATTAAATTTACTGATTAATCAAATAAAGACCAGTAGGATGCCCAGAGATACATTAGGTTTTCAAAGACGTGTTTTCTCATTTTCTTGATCAATTTTTCATGGTATGTGTTTTATTCTGCTCAACTTTACTCATATACAAAAAGATACTCTCAGTAATTTTTAATAACAAATTAATGAAGTGATTAAATTCCTTGTGATAAATAGCACTCCTAGACCAGTCTTGTGGGCTAGCCTCCAAAGAAAAGGCAAAGTAGGAGCATTTGGGTACCACTGTCTGATAGACAGTCAAACAACTGATAGTCTCCTCACCTAAGAAACTATGAGTATTTTTCCATCTCTCTCTGTACTTGTAGGTAACACAGAAGACTATGCAATAACTAAGATCAAATATTAAGTGATCACAGAATGACATAGCATAGAAGCGATATTTATGAATTCTAGGTTATTTTGAAAATGAAAAGTAGCACAATTTTCTTAAAGTTGAGAATAAAGAATTCCAAACAGAAGGAGAATAAATCTTCATAGATTGCTCTACAGAGAATGAAGACTTGGAGTGCGTTGACTCAATTTTTGTGCTTTTGTCATTGTAATGTCCATTCTGTGGAAGAGGACACATGTCCCTGATTTTTTTTTCCACTGGCATGCAATTTGGGTAATTTTGTAAGTCTCATCATTAGATATATAATGTAAAAACAATGTCTCTATTCTTTGGTGAACTATACATTTTAATACATTAACCTCCAATGTAATGTCTGTCCTTTAGATAAAATGCTGATTTTAATCCTGTTACAAGCTTTAATTGGTTTGAATGAAAATATAGGATAGTATTCTAGTTTATATCAGAGATTACTTAAAAATCCTAAATTGCTCTTGGGGGGAAGTCTATGAATTTTTGAAGCAAAAAGCAATGATTTATCTTCCACTCAAAGATGTGTTAGTAGCTGGAAAATAACTGGTAATAGGAAATGGAGGACAGCCTGATCAATCCATAAATATTAATTGAACAGCTTCTGTGAACACAAGTATTAGAAAGCACTTTCTCAAAATATGGCACACAGATTTTTAAACTAAATGGATTAACTGTCTCCTAAAAGTGAATCTGGTGTCAAGGGGAATAAATCTTAAGATACATCCACAAGATACTTTGTCAAGGAATAGGAGAAATTTGGAGAACTCATATCATGAACTTGGCATTCTTGTTTTAATGAGGTCAATAATTCTCACCAACATAATCTCCCCATTAATCTGGGGAGATTTTTAAGGTTCTGGCACTGAAGGTACCTGTCAAAGACTGTTATTGGATTGTTCTACTTGCATCCAATTATCAGCATGATTTTTTTAAATCCCTCCATGAATCTCTGATGAGTAACAAGTGAGAAAAGTCTCCTGACATCAATTTGGGTCTCTTAGGTGATATGTCCAGGAAATTACACTATTCCTTAAGGCCTAGGTGACTGATGAGAAAATAACTTTCTACAAACTTTGCAAATGGTGTCTAATTCCTGTCAATGGGTGTGTTGTTAGAAATGCTCTATGAAAATACATAACTCATGAGCAGACACTGTGTCCAATGTCCCATCAAGATGTTTTTAAATGTTTTTTAAATGTTTTTTAAATTTTGTATTATCTTTAAGTAGTTGTACAAAGGAGGCACCAGGCACCAGTTAACAACGCAGTTTATGACTACAGTGCATCTTAACCAGTGTCACCCCTTACCATTCTCAGCCCCTTAAGCACCCCCTTTCCCTTACTTTTCTTTTGTAGTATATACAATAAATTCTTTTTTTGTTGTTATTGTGAAAATGCTATACAGAGGGGTTACAATTACATGGGCAAGGTAATGAGTACATTTCTTATTAAGCATTGTTGCCTCCTCCTTTGTTTCCCCTTCCCATCCCTTCCCATCCCCTCCACCCCACATCCCCACCCCTCACACCCCCCACCACCACAATAAATTCTTGACTGCATTCTTCCGCTTCATTCTGCTGCCCCTCACCCCTTCAGCCCTCCACCCCCTCGAGGAAGTATACATTTCCTGGTGCTTATTTTGTTGGAATTTGACTTTTGTCTTTCTACAAAATTGTACTATTCAAGCTGTCTATAGAGTCTACTATACTTCAGTTAGTTCATTTGTAACCACCCACAGGGTTTACTTATAGGTTTATAGACTCGTTCTAGCTATCACGAATGAGGAAAACCAGGCAACTTTTATTTTACTGGGTCCGACGGGTGAATTAAGTGTTATATATTTATTAACGTGACTCATTAAAAAGTGAATTAAAACTCTAAGTGCTGACTGTTTCAGAATGGCGGTGACAACTGAGTAGCTTTAAAGCAATCTATTTTTTTTAATCCACTCATTTAGCCTTTATTCCATCTAATTTATTCTTCTGGGAATGTCACATCTCCAAAATAGCTTCCAGACTGTGTTGGAAATTTTTGAAATGACTTAAAAATAAACTTTCTCAGCTCATGTGCAAATTACATACTAAAATGGAAAAGGGGAAAGTTGGTTCTAGGAGATGCCTTGGGAGTCAATGAAACTATGGAACAGTTTCCCAACCCTTTATTTAGGCAGACAATAATGTTTACTACGATATAGTTTTTCCTCTTTCTAGAACCCTCTCTCCCACTGGGATTCCTTGAAAAAGATAATACACAGGGTAAAAAGACCCCTCTGTGTTCTCAAAAACACTTACAATTGATGCTAATTATACAAACTCATCTATCCTTAAAATTGTTCATGGGTCCTACTTATGTCAATTTAATTATGCTGGGGATAAAGATGGCACAGAGATCTGAACTGCACAGTCATGACCCACAGGTAGTTTATAGTCTAGTTCTTAAACTAACTGTACAAAGATCCATTAAACAAAGAAACAAACAAAATCACCTCTACTTACAAAACAGTACCTACTTAGCTTTCTGGCACTGGCATGAGATCTATATTTGATGTTATTCAGACCTATGTGTAAGGCTACAATTAGATCGCTTACATTTGTTGAGTGACAGATTTAAAAAAACTTTAAGATAGAAAGCAACTGAACAAAAATGAATGTATTTTGGGAGCTGGACATGGTGGCTGCTTGGAAAAGAGGTAGAGATATGCAGAATTACAGTTCAAGGCTGGCTGAGCAAGAAGGTTACAAGACCCCATTCCAACCAATAGACCCAGAAATAGCAGGAAAATAATATTCATCTACAAACATAGGTTTTATCTGAACTGTTCATTTTTCCTAGACCTTATTCCATGTGCTAACAAGGAGAAGCAGTTGTCATCAATGTTGATTGACTGATATCTTAGAAGATAATAAACTTTCCTTCATGCCAAATTACTCATATTAAATTCCCATTTATTCTCACTTTCTGAATACCTACCATGACAAAATGTGTTAATACCATGAATCTTTCATTAGCTGTTTTTTTATTCTATCTTACATGAAAACTTCTGCTATTTTCAGAACCAGATGAGAAACACACTCTGACCTTGTGGTTTCCTGGAGACTTAAATGTGAAAGTATAGGCAGTATTTAAATGTATATGTAGACGTGGATGTTATTTTTAGGTTATTTTCAGAATTTGCCCATCATAATATAAATTAGGACTATGGTCACATCAATAATATGGATAAGCTATTGATGGGTCTTCAAAGAGAACATTATAAAAAATAGGCTTCTAATGCTATCATTTAGTTCGTACCTTTCTGACGTCATGTTGGTTTACAGACAGCATTAGATGATATGGAAGCTGCTCCCACCTCTGAGAATAGGGAAGTTCTGTGGAAGACCTCATGAAAAGGGAGATTCTTCATTACATCTACCCACAGTAAGCTGCCCCCAGAACCCACTTAAGCAAAGGCAAAGCCGAGACAACTCCTGAAGACCATGAGTGGAGATTTTCATCCTCCAGTGACAAGGACCGGATGCCACTGGCTTTAATAACTAAACTTGCTTAATAAACACCATGACATTTTTTCTGCATGGTAATCCCCAAGAAGAGACTGTTCTTAAATCATTTGTTCACTTAGTGTTGTCATTATGAAGGAACTATGTAATTCTGCAAAGTAGAAGTTATGGACATGACCGCATTTAAAATCCGACAGGACCAAATAGAATTTGTCTTTATTACTCATGCTATCACAAATCAGAGCTGATCTATAATCAATATGGATCTTTAAAAACTGCATAATTCTTATTCATCTTGTTTACCATGATCTCTCATTTCAGATTGGTATATGAGTTCAGCCACTTTGACAAATAATGAAGTGTAGGCCAGTTAATAAACAAATATTGAATGAATGATTGAATGAAGGAATAAAAATTCTAATAAAGGGAAATGGATAATTTTCCCAGTTAGTAGGTAGAATTAGCTGAGTCATCTAATTTTGTCTACACCCAATGAAGCCATATAAAACTAATAAGTGTGCTAATAAGTGTTTATAATATAGTTGTTTCTATTCCAAAGCAATTAAGTTTTATATACAGTATTTCTATTCTAAAGCAATTAACTTTTACATAGGTCTATAATGGAAAACAAGAAATTTTCCAAGTAAAAGATTGTTAATTATTTTCCCCTATTTGTACTGAGATTATAACAAACATAGCATGTATATATATTACATTCATATATAATGTATAATGTGTATATTCATATAATATAAATTGATGTATATTCTAGGTATATTAAAAACTGAATATTTTATCATCTATTTCAACTGGATTTTAAGGAGAAAATGCTTCTTTGTTTCATTTAAATCAGGAAGTCTATTCAGTCCAAGTGGTGAATAAATCTCTCATAAAACGAAACAGCTGAGAGTATTAGCGTAAAATTTTGACAAACTACGTAAAGAGTCCAACAAGGAGCCAAGCACTGGGTAGCTCACACACATAATCCTGGCTACTCAGGAGACCTGGAAGATTGCAATTCAAAGACGGCCTTGTTACAGAAAAGTCTGCTAGAATCTATCTACAAAATAACCTGGAAAGAAAAAAAAGAAAGCAGGGCTGGCTGGAAGCATGATTCAAGTAGCAGAACACCAGCTGCACAAACAGGAAGCCCTAAGTGCAAGCCCTAGTACCACCAAAAACATTAATAAAGATGAAAGAAGAAAGGAAGCAAAGGAAGGCATAAAAGCCTTGGGCTCCAACCCTCAATGCCATCAAAAAGGGAGAGGGTAGAGGAACATTTTGATTGCTAAAACAAAATAAGTTGAATGTATCCAGGCCCAATAAAAGGCCTTCGTGAGGCTTACTTATGAGAGTCTTATGCTCTAATGTGTCACCCGGGTCCCCACTCAGCTCCTCTACCTCTGGCCGCTCTCAGCCCAAAGTTTCAGCTCCATAGGACTCTGTTCCCAAGCAGATCCCCACCCATGTCCCACAGATCATGCCACCCGGCATCTAGGAATGCCCCTGACCATTTTCATCCTAAGATCTGAAGTGCCCTTTATGGGTTCCCTCCTTACCACTTCCGATCATGTTATCAGAGCGGGCTTACCTGCTGCTGCTGCCAGGTTGAGGTCTCATTGTCTTTATAAAAGAGCTCCCTGTTCTTATTGTTTACAGAGCCCCTTACATTATACTGTTGTCACTCTGTCACACACTCCGAATCCTTCAGATTTACAAACGTGTCATTGCTTATTTATTTCTGCCTCATTCTACTACATCAGAAATTCTGTAAGAGCAGCACCTGGAGCGAAAAATGAGTTTATTCAAAATAAAACAAAACAAAACACTAACAGCCAGGCATCAGGGTCTCATTGCTATGATCCTAGCTATTCAGGAGGCTGAGATCTGAGGATCCTGGTTCAAAGTCAACACAGGCTACAAGGTCTCTCAGACTCTTATCTCCAATTAACCAGCAAAACGCTGGAAGTAGAGCTGTGGTTCAAGTGGTAGAGCACCAGGCTTAAACAAAATAGTTTCAGTACAGCACTCAGGCCGATTTCAAGCTCCAATATCCGCACACCACACACACACACACACACACACACACACACACACACACACACACACACACACACACACACACACACACATATACACACACACACACACACAAAATTAACCAAGAGAAATTTGTTTTAGTTGGAATGTAATCTCCATCTCTTCACATCTAACACTTTAAAGGAGAAAGATTGTAGGAAGAACTTACCATTGGTAAGTATTGAAAGATTTCCTGTAGTGTCTCCTGAGTAAATTAAATGACATTAGATATCCAGCTGCAGCTGGCAAAGCAGGAAGGGGTGGGAAGGGGAAACAAAGGAGGAGGCAACAATGCTTGATAAGAAATGAACTCATTATCTTGCCCATGTAATTGTAACCCCTCTGTATGGTATTTTCACAATAAAAACAAAAATGTCTTAAAGCCTTTCCAGATTATATGTTGTACCGAAGTAAGGCATAAGGTCAGCAGTTCCTGACATCTGTTGCACTGAAAATATAGTTCATGAATTATTCAAGAAAAGAAATAGCCTAGAGTTTTCTATAATCACACAGCACAATAATAGTACAGTGTTCAAGTAGGCCGGGCCACTATAAAGTCAAAATAATCAAAAGTTAGTTGCTCCCATCCCAAAAAGCAAAATAGAGAAACTTTTAAGAAATAATAGTTGAATCGGTAAAGAACCAACATTTTATTTATTAGTGTGTGAGTAACATTAATTTTCAGAGTGAAAATGGAACTCTATACTGTATATAAGAGTAACTATGTATAATGTGGCTATTAAATATTCTTTTTTGTTGGTGGTGGTTGTGGGATTTGAACTCTGGACCTAGACACTGTCCCTCAGCTTTTCAAGCTGAGCACTCTGCTGCTTGAGCCACAGCGCCACTTCTAGTGGTTTATTGGAGATAGGAGTCTCACGGACTTTCCTGCCCTGGCTGGCTTTGAACTGCTATCCTCAGATCTCAGCCTCCTGAGTAGCTATGATTATAGGCATGAGCTACCAGTGCCTGGCTAAATATTTTTAATCAGCTTAAGAAATACACTTCTTAGGGCTAAAATATTTAATGACTACATACCTTACACCTAAATTATGAAAAGTAGTATTATACTTACTTTCAAAAGACTTAATTTTTTCCCCTTTCATTTCAGACTATGACTGGGTTTTCAATTTCATGCTAGGACAATTGCCACAATTAAATTATACCCTAATTTAGCTGTTTGCTCCATGCAGATATTTATGCAAGTAGTACATTAACCATAGGTTTCTACTTTTTCCTTAGCCCATTTGATTGACATTACATAAAAGAGCTTTAGCAAAAGAACAATAACATATGGCTACTGTGGGCATAACCTGTCTATCTGTTCCCAGAAGCAAGGAAGAGGAAGGGATTCACAGAAAAGGCAGCTAAGTGATTACTGAGATACTACAGTCTTTACATTAATAGACCATTCCATGATGCTACCATATTAGCAAGAAATTGCCATTTCCATTATTATTTTCTCAATTTATACCTTCATACCTACTATATCATAGGACTCTGGTAAATATTTGTGGAGTAAATAGATAAACGAAAGGAAAGGACTCCTGGGTAACCACGTAACAGGACTAGCTACTCTATGTCCCATAGTGTCAAATATTTGATACTTGACAATTTTATGACTATTATGTATCTATCTTATTCATTTTGTCTGTTAGAGCAATGATTGATAGACAAGGTAGTTTATGTAAGCAGATGATAAAGACACACTATACAAAGACTAGTAACATAGAAAGTGTGGAGCTGTGTAACTTTGAGATAGCATTAAGCTTAAATACAGAAAGCATTTCCAGAAATAAAGCATATTTCATAATGGTAAAAGGGTGGATCCACTAGGAAGATATAGCAACCCTAACTATTTTGCATGTAATAATGTGGATGAAAATATAAGAAACAAAAATGGAGAGAAGTAAGCATATTGCTGATTAATGATGACGTAGAAAATGCCTACAAAGCTGCTGATTAAATTATCTCAGTTGATATTTTAGGGCACTATGATCAACAACTTCCTAATATAAATTCTAGTCGAGTGCAAATGAAATTTTCACAAACACAAAGGGTGTTCCATAATTCAAGCCTCATAAATACTAATAATTGAAAATATATAAACCATGATATATATGCTACAACAGATTCAATTAAAGTCCAGGGTGCAATAATCTAAAAAGGAAGTAAATTAAATGACATTTCTAAAATTCTCATAAATCAACCAAGAAAAGAGTCAAAGTTAGATTGTATTTTGATCTGAAAATAATTTAAATATAACACCCAAATTTATGTTTGCTTTGGATGCAGAAACAACAGAGAATATCTCTCCACTCACATATTGGAAAAACATAAAGCCATACATTTTGGAGAATTTTAAGGTTGCAAGGCAAACAGGGGGACCAAGTTCTATAGAGTATCAAGTCTGAAGAGACAAGGACACACACCATTGATTGATATTTGGCAGGAAGGAGAAGCAGAAGGCAGCCACCATAAAAGTGGGTAGCAAGGAAACAGAAACAATTTTAACAGCAACAGAGAAAATGTTTCCAGTTTCTAGCTGAAATGATTACCATGAAATGCCTAGAAATAAATCACACAAAAGATATCCAAATTGCTTTACTGCAAAACCACAAAACATTGCTGAGAGAGCACTTAAAAATGCCTACCCAAATTCAGAGTCAGGGAGACAATATTTTTAAGATACCTCATCTCCAGGAATTTCTTAATGGGTTCAATGTATTAACAATAAAAGTCCTATGGAATCTTTTTTTTTTTTTTGCCGTGAGCAAAAGAGCAAAATGAAAGCTTACCACCATGTGCTCAAGACTTCCTTGTTGCCAGCACCAGAAAATAAACAACAATAAAAATAACAACAAAACAAATAGAAAACAAGAGAAGGATTCCAGGTTATACAATTAGTTAGTAACGCACGTGGGCTGCGGAAGATGCACTTGTTTCCAAAGTGAAAACTCCTATGATCTGAAATGGCTTTCATGGCCTTGAGTAAAGTTTTGTTGTTCTTTTCAATAGTCCCTGTGTAACTGCACATTTCTGCATTGAAACAAAAGATTTTCAAATCAACACTGAACGCATCATGCTTGAAAAGAGAAAGACACAGGAGCTGGACTGTCTGTATTCTTACATTTTTATTTCTGCTTAAATTCTGGAATTCACAGTGAGAGATAATGTTTACAAATCTCTGACACATGTATCCTTACACGGAAGACCGATCTGGGTAGCATGACTAGTTTCATTGTGACTGAACATGTTCAAAATATTGAAAAAATATGTTTGCGAGAAACAGAGTCACTCATGCATGCTCAAAGACGAATGCTCACAGAGACAGGAAAGGCAGCAAAAGCAAGACTTGAATGGTGGTCTATGCATGATCTGTGTGTGGTGGGGCAGGCACTGACAGAGCGGCTTCAGCAAGCACTTTGTCTTCGTGCTGTGCAGGCCCCTTTCCCTGTTCCTCATTGGCTGAGTACTACTGGGTATACAATCTTTCCTATATTGCCTATGTTTCACTGTGTGGGTGGTGGAGGGGTCTTTGTTTGCTTTAGTTTTTGTCAGTTATGGGTCTTGAACTCAGGGCCTGGGTGCTGTCCCTGAGCCTCTTTGTGCTCAAGGCTAGTGCTCTACCGCTTGAGCCACAGCACCTTTCTATCCAATTTTTGAGTGGTTAATTGGAGATGAGTCTCACAGGGACTTTCCTGCCCAGGCTGGCTTTGGGCTGCCATCCTCAGTAGCTAGGATTACAGGCATGAGCCACAAGCACCGGGTTTCAATAAGGTAACCTTCTGTCTGCCTTCCCAGTTTCAGTTTTGATCTTCTGTAATGGTATTGCCTTGGTTTCCCCTTATCACTTAACTTTTCCCTGACGCCCTATTCACTTAGGGAAGTTTCCAGGGGTTGAATTTTATGGTTGCCACTGTGAACTCAGGGTCAGGTCAGATCCCTAGCTCTGTGAAAGTGAATCACCAATCCTGATTTCCATCAGGAATGAGGACAGATCTACCTATCTGACTATACAGTCTACTGAGCATAACTATGCAAAGATCAGCTCTAATGAAGTTAGAAAAACCTGTAGAAAGCTCAAAAGGTGAAGTTGTTATTTATAATTCTAAGAGTCCAGGAGGCTCTTACCCCTCTCCATCTTCCTTTCCCTCTCCCCTGCTCCTCACTCTTTCTCTCTTACCCTCTCAGGTCTAGCCATTTTGCCTAGACTGACCTCCAACTGCATGTGATCTTCCTCCCAAATAGTTGGGAATGCAGGTGTATGCCCAGACCTAAGGATTTTTCCCCCTTTTTGACTAGACACATGTTTAAATGGTATTAATCCTATTTTTTTCTATATTCCTTTACCAACATCAATGTGCAGGTTCAATTACAGAATACCTTCACTACATGTATTATTTTCTGCTTATTATTATTATTATTATTATTATTATTTTCTTTTTTTCTATATGAGGGTAGTTAATCCTCAAATATGTATTTTTATTGTGAAAATACCATACAGAGGGGTTACAATTACATGGGCAAAATAACGAGTGCATTTCTTATCAAGCATTGTTGCCTCCTTCTTTGTTTTCCCTTCCCATCCCTTCCCATACCCGCCCTCCACCCCAGTCCCCCCTACCCAATCCTTCCCCCCCACCAAAGTTGTAAAGTTTGTTTTTTGACATAACAAGTTTCCACTCAAGGAAAGAAAAAAAGGACTGTGAAAATGATCAGTTACATTTGTTAAACATAGTAAGGACATTACTGGTACATGTAAACATGTTTATCCTCAGTTTCCTCAATGTGAAAAAAAATTCTTCTTTTCCTCAGCAGACAGGGGAAATGTAAGGAGAAATGTGTTCTTCTTTTAATTCCCAGTTTCCCCAATGAGTACGTAATCTCTGAGAATCCACTTAATCGTACTGATCCTTATTTATTCATAATTAAAATTGGTATAATACCACTTACTAAACAGTGTATTATAAAATGCAAATACTATCCAAGTAAATGAAATTCTTAGAGGAATAATGGAAAGAGCAAAATATTACCTTTCATCTACCCCCATCCTCCTCCAGCTCCCTACAAGCTTATTCTGTGCTTAAGTTTCAGAGATTTGAAATTTAGCAAAAAAACAACAAAAAAAAGGAGGATCTGCATGCCACATTCGGGATGGATTAATTCCCAGGGGTTTTGGCAGGATGCAGAAGAGAACGCAAGAGACATTGAATAAGCTAAGCCTGAGTAACAAAGGAAAAACTAGATTTGGGAGAACAAAATTGAGAAAGAAGACCAAGAACAAGAGAGGGAGAAGACAACTGCAAAGCATGACAAAACAGAAAGACAACAGAACAGAGAGAAGGTCTGAAGTGCCAGGCTCAGTGCCCCTCTTGGGATTCTGTGACCCACTGGACGACCTACTTGGCAAAATCTGCAGCTCCTGCCAGCTTTCAACCCCATGGCTGGACAGTGACCGTCCCAGTGTGACCCCCCAGCCTCAGACAAGGCACTGTTTTGTTCCCCAGGATAGCAGATTACATTACTGTGTGCGAATAGTGCATGGACACACAGGTTTGGAGCCTGAGTAACAACTGTGAGCTTAGAAATTTAAAAATAAGCTGGGTGCTTTTGGTGCCTGTAATCCTAGCTACTCAGGAGGCTGAGCTGTAAGGATCGTGGTTCAAAGCCAGCCAGGGCAAAAAAAATCCATGGGATTCTTATCTCCAATAAACTAAAAATCAATCAATCAATCAGAAGCAGTTCTGTGGTTGAACTTGTAGGGCAATAGCCTAGAAAAGGAGGAGGAGGAGGAAGAGAAAGAGGAGGATGAAGAGGAAAAGAAGACAATGATAATAACTGAGGATCAGAGATTTTTGAGTCATGTAACAATGTCACCTGAATCAGGGAATGCTAGCAGGGACGAACATCAAGAGTGAAGTAATCACTTGGGCAAGCTAAGCCTCTGGGTAGAGCCAGGGAGGAAATGAAAGGAGACTCAGGGCCGGGCGCCAGTGGCTCATGCCTGTAATCCTAGCTACTCAGGAGGCTAAGATCTGAGGATCATGGTTCAAAGCCAGCCCAGGCAGGAAAGTCCATGAGATTCTTATCTCCAATAAACCACTAGAAAACCTGAAGTGGCGCTGTGGCTCAAGCAGTAAAGCACTCGCCTTGGCTGAAGAGCTGAGGGACAGAGCTCAGGCCCAGAGTTCAAGCCCCATGACTGACAAAAAAAAAAAAAAAATATATATATATATATATATATATACTGAAAGGAGACTGAGGGTGGACTCCCCTATCTGCAGCTGAGATAGCAGAGCCACGCACCAGGGCTTCCCACAGGACGAGGCCCCTGCCTCCATGGGAGGACAGTCCAGATGCTAGGCGCTATCATGTGATCAGCAGCCTGGAGCCAGGCAACCCTACAGACAGAGCCACAGTCTGGCAGGGATCTTGAAAAGCAAGAAAAATCTGGAGATAGACACTAATGGTGGCTATGGAAAGGGGCGAAGCAAGCAGAGGAGTCAAAGCATCAACAGGAGCTCAGGCAGTGAGTGGCCTGGTGGTCAACGGCTCTCTGGCTACACAAGACCCAGTGTCTGGGAATTGCCACAGAAACAGAACCAAACTGGTGTCTGGTTGAATGCTCAGCACCTTGGAACTATGTATTCGCTTAGGAGGAGCTTCAAGATGGATCTGAAATCTCCAAGCACAGGACCCAGGGCTCACAGAAGCCCCCGAGCCTTACCTGCATGTGGTACACACACACACACACACACACACACACACACACACACACACACACACACACACAGGCATACATAGACTAGAACGTTACTCAGCCATCAAGAAAAACAAAGTGTCATTCACAGGAAACTGGATAGATATGAAGATCCTTATGTTGAACAGATAAACCAAACTCAAAAAGACCAAATATTTCATATTCTTACTCATTTGTGGAGTACACACACATATGGAGGTACACACACATACATATATATGATATGTATATGCACACATCAAATATACACACATGTATTTGTATGTGTTTATTAATCTATATAGAGATATATAAATACATACAAGCATGAGTATATGAATACTGTATAACCCACCAAATGCTGTTTGAAAAGGGGGAGAAAAGAGTGATTATATATATATATATATATATATATATATATATATATATACACACACACACACATACACATATATATGCATGTATATGTGTATTAGTTCTACAACTTGTGAAATCAAGTGTTCCTAATTAATTTTTTCTCCCTCAATGGTAAAATAGCATGGCTCTCCTGAGCATATTCACAGGGAACTTAGAAACAGTAACAACAGAAAGGAAAAGAATCTAGAGCCCAGGACACATGATCGGCAATTGAAGGCCCGAGAACTCACCGGACGCAGAGCAAGCGGGGACACTGGTGTCCTTTGGTTTGGTGGTGGTTCTGGCGCATGCCATGTGGTAAGCAGTGTGGTTCTGACAGGACTGCTTTGTCCCTGCCTCCTGTGGACTCCTTGGTACCATTTGGGGATATATTTTTTGAAACTTTGTCTGTCAACTGCAGCCCAGCCTGTCTCATTTCATCCGTACACATTGTATCCCCAACCTGAAAATCCAAAAGGCTACAAAATCCCAGGCTTTTGAGCACTAACAATAGAGGGAAAATTTCACACCTGATATCCTGTGACAAGTAACACAAAATGGGCACGCGTGGTGGAAGTAAAATGGATTTGAAGCACAAATGAATTTCATGTTTAGGTTCCATTTCCATCTTCAAGTTATTTCACCAGGTACAGGCAAATATTCCCAAATTAGGAAAGAGACCCCAAAATCTAAAGCATTTCTGATCACAAGGATTACTACTAATGATAGAGACCAACATTTTCTCTGCCCTAAATATATGGCTGTCTCATTAAAGTTGGCATCTCTTTGATAAGGGCTATACTCACTGTATATAATTTTCTTTCTAAAAGTCTTTTTGCTGAAGTTGGTAGCTTCTGTTAAGTGTAGCTAAATATACCATACAACACAAGCAAGCTTCAGTCTTGTTCCTATTATGACAATCATTAATCCAAAGGCAAGTCTTAGACCTAAATAAGACATTTCAAACAATTAATTTAAAATGGAATGGCTCCCTATGGGGATTACAAATTAACCCACTGCAAGGGTTTTCTAAGCAGTGAAGGTATAAAAAGGTATGAAAGAGATTCCTTATAGGCATATTGGCTTTTGCTGTGACCCCTGAAATTGTTTCCAGTGCTGAGATTTAGTAATTCTATTTTTAAAAAGAGCCACAAGTGAAACTCGCAGGAGCTAGAAGGGGTGTGAATCATTTTATTCAAAGAAACAGAAAGAGTGAAAATGAATCCCTTCTTCCCTTTGCACTTCTAACCCATTATAACACTTGCTGATGGGGTACCTCAACCTGCAGCTAGCAATGAGCATATCACCAGCCAGAGAAGGTGGGAAATTACTTTCAAACACAGATTTGTCTCCATGAGGATCTATGGTTAGTTCAACTCTGAAAATGCTCTCCAAAACTGGTTTACACACCACCACAATGACTGCACAATGCTATACAATAAATTATATATAATATATATGTGAAATATAATGAAATACTGTTTATGAAATTTAACAGATGCTGGTATTTATGTAATTCAATCTTGTAAGGCATGTATGATACTACATTCAAAATTAGGGGACATATTCACAGAAAAATAATCTTAAAGTTACAAAATTCTAGTGAATGGGTATATCCATCATGAACTGAAATTCCATGTCAGATCACCAAGTTGAATTGAAAAATAGATCATTATAACTATAGAGAGAGGAGATGAAATATATATATATATATATATATATATATATATATATATTTGTACACAGTTCCCAACTTAAAATGGTTTGACTTACAATTTCTCAAACTTTATGATCATTGCCAAATCACAGCTATTCAGCAGAAACTGTATTATGGGTGCTGAGGTTTGATCTTTTCCTTGGTAATCACATGCAGGACAATATTCTCCCATGATTCTGAATAACTGCCATGAGCCAGGCTCCCAGTTATTCAGCCATCCATCAAAAGTGTAAACCAAAAACACCATATAGTGTATCATCTTTTGGTATGTATGGTCATTCTAAGCTATAATGGTAGGTTGGATGTATCAAATGCATCTTGACTTATGATATTTAGAACTTGTGATAGCTTATCAGGATATCATCACACCAGAATTCAAGGAACACATACAGGCATGTATGCATGCTTGTGTGTATACTGGTTTCTAACCATCAACACAAATCCTCTGTCTGTCCAAGTTTAACCCATATATTTTGGGGAATATACACAAATGCTCAGAAGTGCTATCTAGTCATAGTTTTGAGAACCATATTTATCAGAGTTCAAACAAGAAAATATTTCTCTCCAATGTTTTTGATTTTTTTAGTAGAAATCACAATTTCTCAGCCATTTGTCACAGTCTGTGCTCGATGAAAGATAACATGGCTTCAGGGACTTCCATCAAGAGCAACAAGGTCACACAGAGCATCTTTGCTAGTCAATCCAGATTTAAGTCCACTTCATCAAGACAACTCTCTACTGGACCATCTTCTCTGTCTCCAAAGCCTGTTCCCTGGAGCATTCACCTATACTGCTCCATTCAATTCCCCTCCTAGAAAGCTCATGGGCAACCCAGAAACTTCACATTTCAAAAAATCTACAAAGGAACAGATAGGAATCTCCTGCCATGTCATCAGTCAGGATATCATAGGATGAATGACCTTATTACTGCACTGCCACAACTTTCCTGCGTCGGGTAGTGTCACCGTTGTTCAAAAATTAACGCCAACTAAGTGTTTAAAACCTGCATAACTCATAGTCAGCTGCAGAAAATGTTAGTAATTATTACCATTATCGACTCTTCAGATGTCCATGTCTAAAATCTTTGAGACATTTGGCTCCCATTTCTTTACTACAACTTTATAGATCGTTGACAGTTGTTTCTGACTCTTCAATCTCCCTCAACCATGAATTTAAAGCATAATCACCTTTTACATCATATACTAGGCAGTCTTATCAAGCACTTTAACTGTTTGAGTCAACCCAAGTGATTTGAGCCAAATATATGTTGACTCTTTCCATAGGGCATGTTTCAGAAAAATCTAGATCAATCTAGAACCAGCTACCCAATTATCAAAGACCTAGTTTTCCCTTCACAACCATCTTCCAACTTACTGTTAACTTATAAGAGGAATGCTAGTCAAGATTCAAGTCTCCCACCCTGGCTTTTAATAGACAAGGGAAAAACAGAGGAATAAACAAAATGCAGATACCACCAAAGTCTATTGCTTAACCTAACTCATAAATTAGAAAAACAACAACTTTCCCAGAATCCCGTCAGCCATTGATAATTAACTCTTTGTTCACAATGATATCCAATTCCCATATATATGGAAGCAAAATAGAAAATATTCTAAGTAAAAATATTTCTCCCTTCTTCACTCCTCTAAGTGATTCTGGGGAAAGACAATTGAGGGAATTGATAACTAAAGCAAAAAAAAAAAAAAAAAAAGGACTAAAGCAAAAAGTGCTGGGGCATGGCTCACATGGTAGAGTGCCTACCTAGCAAGCATGGAGCCCTGATTTCAATTCCTGTTACTGCCCCCCACACACACACACACAAAATAGCATCTCACAGAGAACTAGCAAATGAAGGGCTAGAAAAATAAATGATTTACTCACACCAAGCACTAATATCCTATATATCCTATATAACATCATATATCACTTATATACCCATTTTAAAACTGAAGTTAACTTACAGATAAATCTAGATTCAATATTGATTTATTTCACTAGAATCACATGAGGACACTAGATGTATCTTCTAAACAATGACTACCCTGCTTCTGTCCCGATAATTTGTCTTCTCCTATATCTGTAGCCAAATGAAGAGCTCTGAAGTATATTATTCTCTAACAAGCCTACTAAAACATACTTAATGTTTCATATTATATCAAAGACAGTTCTCTAATAAAATTATCACAATGTTTAATAAAGTCTTGATATTCCTTTCTTGGAGAACCTAGACTAACATAGCTCTTCAGTTGCTCTCATATGGGTTGACTTAGGGTTATCCAAAATACATTGAGATGTAGTAAGCAACTCAATTGTGCCCTGTTCCTAGGTACTCTTTTTTCTCTGATCTCATTTTCCTACTTCTCCATTCCTGTTTCCTGGGATCACTTCCTAAATAAACTTCTTGTAATCCTCAAGGTTTTACTTTTTTGAAAACTTTCTAAATTCAAATTTTGTTGTAAAGGTGATATACAGAAGGATTACAGTTATCTTTTTTTTTAATGCATTCCAATTTATTCATTTTGACATACAATCCATAAAAATATTAATAAAGTTTATACTTTGGTAGCTGATAAATATACCACACTTATAGCACATCACAGGTTGAATTGGTAATGTATCAATTGCTTCCATAGTCACATGGTACCAATAGCTACTGTGTGGCATAGTTCATCTCTATTCTCTCCTTCTTTCATTCACATTGCCCATTCCTAACCAACCACGCAGAAATCGGTGCTATGTATCTAGAAACCCTTAGGTATATCTATCCATCAATTTGGATCATGTGGAAAACATGGCGAATAGTCTGTATTCCTTTTGTCCTTTTGTCCTTTTCATCTACCAGGCCCAAGATATTTTTCAAAAAGTGGAAATAATATTTTCTAGGTAGTCAGTTTCTTAGTGACTCTATTTTTCTCTGTCACAATAAAAGGTGTACATTTTAATAAACCTCCTCCCTTGTATTCTCCAAGTGCACATTTGCAAGTGCATAATAATAATTTTTACCATTTGTTGAGTACTTCTGACATGCCTGAGGATGTGTCTGAGTAATTATTGATCCACATAATTTTACCCAATATTCACAACATCACTCTGAGAAGGGTACTGTTTCTATCTCTTGTGTTGAGTGTAAGGATGAAGAAACAGCCATGAGGAAGGTAACATATGGCTCTGATTTCAAAGAAAGAGGAGGCGGCCAAGGAGGAGTAAGAGGAGGAGGAAGTAAAGGGAAGAAGGCTTTTTAAAGTGCCAGCTGAGCAAGCACAAGACCCTTGGTATTAGGGGGGAGTGTGTGTGTGTGTGTGTGTGTGTGTGTGTGTGTGTGTGTGTGTGTGTGTGTGTGTGTGTGTGTGTGTGTGTGTGTAGGTTTATATCCAAATCAGAAAAGTTTAAAAAAAAAGTATAATTAAAGAAATTCAGGAATAGTCTTTCTCCTTCAAACCATATCGCCTGACAGAGAAAGTGAAATCAGAATCCTAAGACATTAGCTGAAATGAAAGAGGAGAGAGGAGTGCCCGGATTACAGTTATCTAAGTCAGGTAATGAGTACATTTCTCTTTGAACAGTGTCACCCCACCCACTATTTCCCCTCCCAAACCCCTCAACTCCCCACTCCAAGTTGTAAAGTTCATTTCCAACATGGTATCTAGTGACTATTATTGCTGAATGGTTTGCCCTTCGTCCCACCATTTCTGTGATTCCCCTTCTTCCCAATTCAGATGAACATATACGGAAACAAGAGGTATTGTTGTTTTTATTTAATTGTACCATTTGCAGTTATTTCTTTTTTCTTTTCTTTTTTGTCCCTTTAGTTTATTCCTTTTTGTCACTGTTGTTGATTTCTGCACCCTTTGTTTTACTTCTAAGGAGACTCATCCTAACAATAAACCCTCACTTTCAGATCATTATGCTCAGGCAGATATTCCAAGCCTAGCCCCATTTCCCATGAAACTATTAATAATCTTCCATGCAACTTACCTCCCATCCTAACATCCAGCCAGCACCTCTTATTTCACACTTTCCTTAGATACCCCTGGTTGTTAATGCTTAGGACACACTCTGAATACAGGAACACCTGTTTCTATTGTTGTCTGGTGTCGTGTTATGATGTGACTGTTTACCAATATCCATTACCCTTCCATAAAAGAAGACCATACCTTCTCATCTTTCAACTATGGTCAGACAATGATTTGCCTAGCTACTGAGGTGTAGCAAGTAGAAGCTTCCAGAACCTATCTTTTTACAGTCACGTCTCCCTCTTTAGGGAAATCATTTAGGAGGCAGGATGAAAACGGTGTGAAGTAAACAGGGTCACATGCAAACTGTAATGTCCTTGAGCAGTTATAAATAAACATGTATTGTTCTAAGTCACTGAGAGTGGTAAGGCATGTGTTACTACAGCGGACTTAGTCTGTTTTGATAGCACCATCAGACTTTATTTGACCCTAAATAGAAGAACACTGCAGAGTGAATGGCCCATATTTCTGCTGAAGATATCTCAAATACATTTCTTCAATAATTTCTCAATCACCTTTGGGATTTGTCATATTTTCTATTTATTTTGCTGGTGTTTTATTTTGTTCATTTTTTGCAACCTCGTCTCTCACCATACAGCACAGGCTGACCTGCAGCTCATGAGCTAAGCCTCAAATTCATAGCTCTCCTCCTTCAGCCTCCCAAATACTCAAATTACTGACATGTAGCATAAGGCCCAGGTAATCATCTTGTATTTTCTACATTTCTGGGAGGTTTTTCTACTTCTGAAATCTATCTGCTTCTCTCTAGGAACATACAATGACATTATGGCATTTAAGGCTGCTTCAAATACTAACTCTGAAAAATCGATTGTCAAATGTCTTTTACAAATAGATTTTCTTTGACTTATTATATTTTGGAAAAAAAATAAATAATAAAATCAACTTTATCCCAGTTGTATTCAGGACATAGTGAGAATTGCCAAAATGGCATCGAATACTTTGCTTGGAAAGTTCTATCAACATTGGAAAAATCTCCATTCCTTTTTGAAGGTGTATAACAGAAAAGGGTAATAGAGTCAATGAAAAATTTAGGAGCTTAGATTCATCTTATAAATATGCCAGCACACAAAAATCACAAAAATAGTAGGGCAGTGGATAGTCACAGAAATTGTTTCTGAAATACCATTCACATCTCAATGTTAAATGTCAGCCAAATTTCTATAACAGTAAACTGGATTATATCAGAGTGCAAGAAAATGCAGTGCTACTTTTGTTATTGTCAACTGAGGTGTGTAATTTGCTACCATCTAATCCTAATAATTCCCTGTTTCTGGAATATTGTATCAGACGTCCATCTTGCTCTTTTAAAAATCATTTTTAAGAGTAAAGGGGTATTAAAAGAACAATTTGTGGGTGTGTGGGTGTTAATTTATCCTCTTCAAGAAGTAGTCTCTCTACACCTAAACCCCATGGGGTCAATCCATCAATACTTACTGTAATAAGTGTTCCCACATACTTTGAGTCATGCCATTTGCATGACTCACACACTACCTCTGCTCCTTTGGTGACGTCTTCATCTAAAGAGTTTTGTTAAGAATTTCTGTTAGGGTTTTTACAATTCACAACAAATAGTTTTATTCACAGATCCTAAGAAGAAACCAATGATCAGCAAGAAATATTGTAATAAGCACAGCTTCTATACTTAGGAAAAAATGTGAGTGTGTCACATAACTCATAGATCTGTAGGTAATCTGTCAGTCAACACTTATGGAGCTCTAAACATTTGCAAAACACTGAACTAGACACTGTTGGGAGTTATAAACATTCCTTGACAATATGAGAGTCAAATCAATGGGGTATATGTGACAAGTTACTATGAAAACGTCATGAGAGCATCTGATCTCTATGTAAAATATATATGCATCTGACCTCTATGTAATATATATGCATCTGACCTCTATGTAATATATATATATGCATATGACCTCTATGTAATATATATGCATATGTATGCAGACACATTTGTGCAGATGGCCACAAATAAATATGATATGTACATATGCCTAGCTTCTCTATACATTGAATATTTATTGTTGGATGCAATAATCAATACTTCAATCAAACTGACTTCCTTGAAGCCCAGTAATATTTGGTACAGAGCAGACAACTCCATGCACTTTTGTCACTTAAAAATAAATTGATGAATTGGGACTACCACACAGAAACCAAGTTTGCAGTTCTCTTAGCAGCCTGTGCTTTCAAGCTTTTCAAAATTTGATCCCCTAAATCATTAGCTGGAGTATGATTTGGGTGACAGTAGGCTATTTCTACAAATTAACTCAACCCTCAAGGGAAAAGATTTGCATCGCTAAGCATGTACTCCAAGTGAACTTCCAAACTCACTAAAATCTTTTGGACATCCAGCAGGGTACTTAACTCTCATCATTGCCATTGGGACAAGAATATACTTTCATCTGGGTAAGCAAATTCTAGCATGCTTAACTTTTACACAATCATACATTCTAGCTCTCTATCGATTGTAATTATTTAATAATATGGGCTGCCCAACATAGAAGGGGCATCATTTCCATATCTATTTATTTGGCATATATGTATAATATATGTATATCTATCTATACCTTACATATAGGTATAGGTAGATATATAGATATCTATATATATTGATATATATATATATATATACATATATATATATATATATAGGTAGGTAGGGAGGGAGGTAGATAGGTAGATAGACATAGACATAGACATAGGCATAGATATAGAGAGATATATACAGAAATGGACAGTGGCCAGACTTGACATTTGGGACTCTTTAACCCTGGTTTCAATATCATATGTATTATTCCATATCTTGGTTCCTTTTTCCTAATAGTAGGTCTTAAAAACTGTTCAGCATCAGTGCTTCATTATTTTTATTTGTCGTTATTAATCTTTAGATTGCTATGTTCCTTTAAGAAAGTTTTTTTTTAACTGTGGTGTCTTAGAATACTTAAGTCAGATTGTGTACTATTAGAAAAAATGTTCCACATTTCTCTTTCTACTTGGGCCTAAAATCAATACCTTTCCAGTCTGGGTGAGAGTCTCTATGGCTTTTTATTTCTACCAAGCAGAACAAAAATTTGCAATAGCGATATTCCCATATACCCTGGATATCTTTTACAGGTTTTCTAAATTATTCTCTACCCATCCTCTCATGTCTGATAAAGGAGCCACAATGTCTAGGTCTAAATCAGCCCTGGGTTTCAGTCACAGAGTACCTACTCAGGCTGCTTTCTTTCCTTGGGCATTTTGAGGTCAAGCATTATTACAGCTATAAATCTCCCATTCACAGCTTCATTTTCCCTGAAAGGGCATAAGAGCTTCTCAGGTGTCCTGTATTTAAGAACATATTGATCTGGGCTAGAAGCTGTGTGGCCAAGAGTACAAAAGATTCTACATCAGGAGTGAAAGAGAGGTTCTGCCTCATTTGCTCCAGAAAAGTTTCTTCCTTTCCCAAGCCTCGATTTCCTCATCAGAAAGATAGGAATTGAACAGGGTCTTCCTCCAAGGTGAGGCTCTGAGGTTTCTGTATCTCCTTTGAGAGCAGAAGACAAAAGCATTTGCCAAGATTTTATTCAGCAGTCTGTAAATTGCCTTACACGGGACTCCTGTCAGAGACCCTGATGATGAAAAATGAAACACAGAATTTGTGGTTGCTTACCTAAAATAATAAAATGTTGTTTCAGCTACTCAGCCTAGCCCTTTACCAGTCAATGCAAACTTTCATTATTAAACAATGGGCATTGTTTTGATAGCCTAGGCCATTCCTCCATGTACAAGTGAGTTAAATACCTTAAAAGTTAAGCTTAATCCGCCATTTCTCTCTTCTTGGAAGAACAGAAACCTTATTATTGATCTGAATTCAATCACCAGATATTTTTTTTACTGAATCGCTTGGTGAATGTTGTAGATGCATTGTCTTTCTCCTGTCAG
This sequence comes from Dipodomys merriami, assembly GCF_024711535.1. NCBI lineage: Eukaryota > Metazoa > Chordata > Mammalia > Rodentia > Heteromyidae > Dipodomys > Dipodomys merriami. The sequence continues at coordinate 34,995,596 of NW_027202604.1, read as the reverse complement.
TTGCAAACTATGGGTTCATCTTCTAAACTAAAGCAAAATCTATGCTAATAAGAGATGGTTAACACTTATCTTCATCTTATCAACTCCAATGGGCAATTTTCAGGCTTGAGTTCAGCAAAAGCAAGATTTTGACAGGACCTATTTATGGTATGTTCAGAGGAAAATATCCCTTAGAGGAAACAATGATCATAATTCTGATTCTACTACTCTAGTATCTGAACACAAGTGTCTATGTTAGCTGCAAAGCTGGAACATTTCTTAGAGGCAATCTTGTATACTTTCATGGGAGAAAATTTCTGCCCATTTAAATGACTATTATATTATTCCAACATTGGGAATTTTGTTTTTTGCTTCAGATTTTTTTAAAAAACCTTTGCAGAAAACCACAGGAACTGGTTTAAAACAACTTTAATCTCCCAGTACCTTTATATCAGAACCAAAAACTAAACTTGGCTCATTACAATCTTGTTACAATTTAAATTCTCCACCTCACAGAGTTTCCTGTCAAGCATTCTCAAGCAAATATATGATATAGGAAGAATCATGGTCTTCAATGGAGCATGCTCGGGAAGTGTCCACCCGTCTATGTGGTGTCTTTAGAATATAAATTGACTTATTTGTCCAATAAAAACCCATTGTTCTCATTGCTCCAGAAGTCTTGATCGCTTAGAAAATTACCCCCTACATTCTCCTCACTGACTTGGTGTATGTAATTAATCTGTCTTCACTAGTTGTGCTTACTAGTTACCCACCGGCCCAGGAGCAAACCCATTGTCTTCAGTCATAATTGAATGCAGAGATCTCTGAAGGAGCTAAATCTACACTGGGAATTGTCTGGTGACAGAAGCTGGATGAGGAGGCCTTCTCCATTCTGATTACTCGGGGTCAGCTTAATCAATCAGATCCTTCTTGATGGTGGTTTCTAATGAAGACACAGAAATTCTACTTGAAGTAAAAGAGAAAAAAATGCATTGGGACAAGAAGGAATGCAATTAGCAAGGTCATACAAATGAAGAAAATGATGCCCAGCTAAACACGAACCATAAAGTAGAGCAGAGAAGTTGTAACTGGAAGGAAAAGATTTGTGCAGCAGAGAAAAAAAAAAGCAAATTATTGTGTTGATGAAGTAGCCTGGATTTTGTGTCTAAAACTCCAGCTGCTGACATTGCAGACTTGGATCTCAACCATCCAAAAAAGCTTTGGACGGAAGCTTTTACAACATAACCACCAAAGGAAGGATTCCTGATATCCTATCAATGGTTGGACAAAGTCTCAATTGTGTTTTTCCCCAACATAGCCCATACTTTTGAGTTAAAGAAAAGTATTAAACATAAATATACACTCCTAAAAGAGGGGGGCCACTCAGACACACGAGGAAGCATGTCAAAGAAAAGTCACCCCCTAGTAGTAGAACAATGATAATTTCTGAACAGGCCTTCCTACAGTGCATAAATAAAATTAAACATTATAGCACCAAACTGAGAGCTTCTCCAGTATACAGAAATGGAAATGGTAGCTGAAAATTTCAATCTAGAATTGAAATGGAAACAAACCTAGATCAGAAGAATTCATTCGTGTGCTTTGGAACATAGGATCGTATTATGCTCAACAATCTTTGACACATTTCAAAATAAGTCATACAGAGAAGTGTGACAATTGCCAACACATACGAATAAAAATGCTACAAAAACAGATAAGTGACGGATGGCAATGTTAATGACCCTGATTTGAATCATTACATATTGCATGCATGTAACAAATCACCACACAATATCCGATAGCGATGTGCAAAGGTTCTGTATTCAAAAATAAAATGACAAAGATTAGAAGAAATGTTTTGTACTAACAAAGACATTGCTAACGGCCTAAATTACACAAACAAGAGCTCCGAGGTAAGATTATACTTTCCAATGAACAAATACAGAGCTAAAAAGGAGCAAAACAATATCAAGAAATGGGAAAAGGTAGTTAAAAGAAGTGTAATTCTAGTGTTCTCATACTACTAGAGAAAAAAAGTTAAAGATAAAATTATGGTACATTTAAAAACAATAGCAGAACTGATCTCTTCATGTTTTTCATAATATCATTTTAAGTGCTTTTCATAAGACTATTTTTTTAATTTAGAGGAGTCATTGATGAAGATAATACTTTATGGAATGAATAAGTTCTTTGATGTTTACTTTATCTTATTTCTTTTATTTCTGTTAAACTTGCATGACATTAAATTTCTGACCTTATTAATTAGCAATTTCAACAGGGCCACTCTGATTTCACAATGCTATATCTGCCTTTGTATCTACACAGAGAAATTTGGATTGCCATTTGCCTAATGGCTACAGAAGTTATTTCTGAAGAGTGGATTGATCTTCAAGTGACTTGCAAAATTTCTCCCTTGTGCTTTTCAATATTTCCCTTAATGAAGGAATCACTGACACAAAAATAACACATTCATTCAAACCATTTTTTAAAAATCATTAAAACATCATTAAAAGAAAAAAAAATGACAAGTCTAAGCCAGGCACCTTGGGCCTAACCCAGACAGAAAAGGTCACAAGGCCTCTCTTCAAGCCATAGCTGGGCCCAGCGGGGCTTAACTACCATCCCAAGCTACAGAGAAGGCTGAGAGGGGGAGGATCGTGGAGCCGAGACAACCAGTGCAGTAATGTCCTGAAGACTCTCTCTTCAGAGAAGGGAGATCGATGCAGTGGTGTGCCTTTTACCATCCCACTGGTAACTGAAAGCTTACAAGTAGGCAGATGGTGGCTCAGGTATGCTCCTAAGTGAGCAGCAAGAGCCTATCCTAAAAGAAACTAGTGAACACATGGCTGGAGGCCTGGCTCTCAGCCTAATAAGCATGAGGCCCTGGGTTTGAACCCCAAGACAAAGAAAGAAGGATGGGAAGGGAAAATGAAAGAAGGAAGGAAGGAAGGAAAGAAGGAAGGAAGGAAGGAAGGAAGGAAGGAAGGAAGGAAGGAAGGAAGGAAGGAAAGGAGGGAGGGAGGAAGGGAGGAAGGAAGGAAAGGAGGGAGGGAGGAAGGGAGGAAGGAAGGAAGGAAGGAAGGAAGGAAGGAAGGAAGGAAGGAAGGAAGGAAAGGAGGGAGGGAGGGAGGAAGGAAGGAAGGAAGGAAGGAAGGAAGGAAGGAAGGAAGGAAGGAAAGAAGGAAAGGAGGGAGGGAGGAAGGAAGGAAGGAGGGAAGGAAGGAAGGAAGGAAGGAAGGAAGGAAGGCAGGAAGGAAAAGAGGGAGGGAGGAAGGGAGGGAGGGAGGGAAAGAAAGAAGAGAGATAAAAGAAAGAAAGAAATATAAAAGAGTGAGAAAGAAATAAAAGAGAGGAGAAAGAAGAGAGAAAGCAAGGAAGAGAGAAAGAAAGAAGAGAGAGAGAAAGAAAGAAAGAAAGAAAGAAAGAAAGAAAGAAAGAAAGAAAGAAAGAAAGAAAGAAAGAGGAAGAGGAAGGAGTACAAATTACAAATCATACAACAGAATTATAGAAGAAAACCATGAACAGATAACACATCATAAAATAGGATTATAGATATCTTCTCTGTGTGGGGTGGGTGAGTGGGGGACTTGAACTCAAGGCTTTGCAATCTCACTCAATTTTTTCCACTCAGAGCTGGTGCTTCACTGAAGCCACATCTCCAATTGCTGTTTCTTGCTAGTTAATTGGAGATCATAGTCTCAGGTTTGTCTGCCTGAGCTGACCCTCAGATCTCAGCCCCCTGAGTAGCTAGGTGTATAGTTCTACGTCTTCTCTTTCTACAGATATGATCAGAGACAATTCCAAAGGAGAATTAGACAAATAACACAAAAATACTTGCATTGTCCCTCAAAATAAAGGTAAAGATATTTTCACATTTTTCTCACATCGTAAAAACCTATAGATCCAGAATTTCAGTAACTCCCCCAAATATTCAGCTTAGCTTTTTTAACTTGGGGGTCAGGCATCTTCTTGAGAAGCTGAAAAACACTACCTATCTTGTCCAGAGGCAAGAGAGCTTGGACTCCCCAAAAGAACTTATTCTCCACCACTGTTTCCTGCTTATGCTTGAGAGGTTCTATGGGGACTCTGGAATTGACCTGCTGGTGCCCAGTGCTAACCCTGGGTGTGCAATGTGTGTCTACAAGTAGTGACATTTGGCTTTCAATGTAGTCCTTACCTCCCTTCCCACTGCATGCAAAAGGCCACCCTTGGGCCCAGTAACTTGAGTCCAAGGATGCATATTAGAATCAACAACATGCAATCAAGCCACATGGCAAACATGCCACCTAGGTCAATAACTAAAAGACCTATTCCTGACCAAGTTATTCCCACAGAAGCGATGACACTAGCTAGGTCATTTTCCGAGGGAGGGCACACTGGATGGCACAAGGAGACACTCAGAGACGATCAAGGACAGCTTCAAACTGTTTGCTGTCTATGACCATCACAACAGCTCATGATTTGAAAACAACGGAGAACCAGTGAGTGTGACTCTGTGTCCCTGCCTCTGCGGGGCTGACCCCACGCTTGGGAATCTTTCCACTTCCCTTTCAGGCGCCCAGCGAGTCTGTCACTTGCCTCGGGAGATGAGTTGGCCATCTAACATTGCCAGCAAGATGTCACCGAGTAGAAGTCGAAATCTTGCCATGAGTTTTCATCCCATTACTCCTTGTTCTCCCCTCCTGGGTCATTCTAAACACTGTAATTTCCTTCAGTCTCATCTGTGGTGCTTCCTTTCAAATACTCACAGGCTATCATTATTTCTCCCTGTCTTTGTCCCTAAGCTCTTTCCATCTTTCCCCTTAAATAAGCCCTTCCATCATTGTTGTTTTTTCCCCCCTTCCAAAGATATATACCGGGAATGTAAGGGTGCCTTTCATGTTTCTTCATTCTATGGTGGAAAAAAATATATATGTTCCATTTATAAAAGTCCCTCAGGAAATAAGTCACCTAGATCCAGAAGAGCTCGGAAGTTTACGCAGTGCATTCGGGAGCCATTCTCACAAAAGTCGGTCCCACAAGGACGATTGGAAGCTGCCTATGGTGCTGACAGCATCTCGGCAACTCCTCGGTGGCCAGTTTTAGTGACACTCAGCACGGTGGTTCTATGACCCACGTCAGTTGCAGTGAAGTGGTGAGCACGCAGGTCATGCCAGCCAGCAATTCATGGCACGTGTCACCGGTGAGAAGGAAGAACTCACTGGGCAGTGATGAGTTCCCTTCCGCTTATTCGGCTGTTTATCAGGCAGCCCCTGACCAACCGTTATTCACAAAGCACTCTTTGCACCTGGGACGCAATCCATAATTTCCTCCTGCATTCGGAATGCCCTGCGACATGCCATGGAGAATGATAAACTCGTGTTTTTCATGCTCCGTGAGCTAGAAGAGATTATTCCTGCTCAATTTACCAATTCAAATTAGATACTGGGGTTTCGCTGCATGCGTGTCAAGATAGTTGCACGGTGCCCGTGACAGTGCATGGGAGGCGCTCCATCTGCCACTGGACATTTCCTTCACATCAGTGTTTTCACAGAAGCCCATGGGTGAAAGGCAGCCCAGTGTTTCCCTGAACCAGCTCACAGCCCCTACACGGTGTCGCAGCAATTCGTAGAAGAAGGCCATAGTTCAAAGCCCAAGCCAAGCATGCCAGAGGAAAATGAAGTTTTCCAAAAGAAAATCAAAATGGAGTTCTCCTAAGAAAGAGATAAAGGTCATAGCCACCATCTCCAGTCATTTCACCTTGAAGATGCTGCAAAGAGATTTTCCTTGTGGGTTGTTTGGGTTTGCGTTTTGTTCCTTTTTCTTTTTTTGTATTGTTTTATTTTTCTTTTTTTGTGTATTAAGGTGGAGTTGTGAGCACTGAATCATTTCACCTGGTCAGGAATTAGTGTGGCATTTGCACACTTGCGTGTAGGGATTTTAATCATAGTCACACCACTTACTTCTTTTTCATACTTTATTCTTTCTTTTCTTTTTTATCTTATTCTATTTTTTATTGTGAAAATACTGTACAGAGGGGTTACAATGACATGGGCAAGATAATGAGTACATTTCTTATCAAGCATTGTAGCCTCCTCCTTTGTTTCCCCTTCCCATCCTCCCCACCCCCTCCACCCAATCCTCCTTCCCCCCACCACCAAAGTTGTAAAGTTCCTTTTTCCATATAACGACTTGTACATCTCATTGTTGCAATGGATCCACCTGTATCCCTATTTAAACGATTTGTTTTTTCCCTTCCCCTCCACAAATTATACCAACCTCAATACAGTGAAAGCAGGGGTTATATTCTTAACTGCACAAAATAATGGGTTGCATTTTGACACTTGCATGGTTTCATACAACGAATATCAATTGCATTCACTCCCTTCACCACCCTCCCGTTCTCCATGCTGCTGCTGCTCCCTCCCCTCACCATTGCTTATCTTCTGCCTTCATGTCTTTTTCAAAAACTCTAGGTTCCATAATTGGGAGAAAATACAAGATATTTGTCTAAGTCTGTCTTACGTTGCTAATAAGGATTGTCACAAGTTCCACTTTCCTGCAAATGGCCTAACTTCTTTCTTTTTTAATGGCTCCATCAATAGTTCATTGTGTATACACCACCATTGTGTATATATATACCACCTTCTGTTGGAAGGTGGGTCTCTAACAGTTAAGTACTTGTACTTGACTATTATGAATAATGGTGCAATAAACACAAGTATGCACATTTCTCTGTTATCTGCTTTTATTCTTTGGGGTATATATGCCCACGTGACGTACAGTAGGGCATATGATAGTGCCAATTTTTAATTTTTTGAAGAGCCTCTGTGCTGATTTCCAAAGTTGTTAAGCTAATTTACATTCCTACTGACCACATACAAGAGTTCAAATTTCCCACAACCTCTCCAGCATTCATTGTTTGTTTGTTTCCATGATGGCAGCCATGCTAACTGGGGTGAGATGGAATCTCAATGTAGTTTTAACTTGCATTTACTCTGTGGTTAAGGATGTTGAATAATTCTTCATGTATTTATTGGACATCTGAATTTCTTCTATTGAGAGTTGCCTGTCCAGTTCATTGGTTGAGCTACTAATTGGATTTTTGGTTCTTTTGGTTGCTTAATTTTTTTTTTGAGGTCTTTATATATATTCTTGTCAGAAGACTAGGTGACAAAAACTTTTTCCCATTCCGGAAGTTGTCTCTACTCTGATATGAGGTTCTTTTGCTGTGTAGAAGCTTCTTAATTTGATGTAATCCCCTTCTGTTAATTCTCACAGTTCTCTTCAGATAACATTCAGATTGTCATGAACCAAAGATTATGATTAATCCTATCTAGTCTACCTGTATTTAATACAATCAAACAGAATGTGGGAGTTGCGAATGAACTGGAAGGGGGGGGGGGCGGTTTCTTGGATTTTTACTTAAAGCAATTAAGTAGTCAATCATGCCATTGACTTGGAGATTCCACTTTAAGTGGAATGTGAACTATCCAAGTAGACAAATTGGAAACTTGAAGTTACAACCAGGATCACATGGATTTCCTTACCCTTTTCTGAATCTGGTTTTTGTCTCTATGCTACATGACCCAGCCAGGCTTGCCCCAAAATAATAATTACGTGTACCTCGGTTCCAAGTGTGTGATTAATTAAGATGATATGTTAATTAAGCTGCTGCTCTATAGTCATGAAAAGCTGTATGGACTTTGCTCAAAAAAATCTAAAAATAGAATTATTATATGATCCAGCAATTTCACCCCTGGGTGAAATTACTCAAAATACTTTTAAAAAATTTAATTGTCAAGGTGATATACAGAGGGGTTACAGTTACATAAGTAAGGTAACAAGTACATTTTTAAAATTTTGTTTAAATTGTCTTTAAGTAGTTCTACAAAGGTGTTCAAATTTAACAGTTTCTTTTTTCTTTTTCTTTCTTTTTCTTTCTTTTTCTTTCTTTTTTTTTCTTTTTTTTTTTTTTTTTGTCAGTCATGGGGCTTGAACTCTGGGCCCTGGGCGCTGTCTCTCAGCTCTTTAGCTCAAGGCAAACTTTCTACCACTTCAGCCACAGAGCCACTTCTGGATTTTTAGTGGTTTATTGGAGATAAGAGTCTCACAGATTTTCCTGCCTGGACTGGCTTTGAACCACAATCCTCAGATCTCAGCCTCCTGAGTAGTTAGGATTACAGGCGTGAGCCACGGGTGCCAACCACATGCAGTTTCTGAATACAAGGAATCTTGATAAATGTGCTTCCAAAATGGCTGAAGTCAGTTCATCAGATACTAAGCCTTCCATGTGCACTGAAGCACACTGTCCACAATAGCTAAGCTGTGGCATTGCATAAACGTGGATAAAGGAATTGTGGTAGATATTCATGATGGAAGACTATTCAGACTTGAAAAGGAGCAAATTCTGTTATCTGCAACAATGTGGATGTAGCTGAAAAACATTCTGTCAAATCAAAACAAAAAGAGAGCCAGGCCCAGGAAGATAAATGTTCTCACTTACAAGTGAAATCTTAAACAATCAACTCACCTTCCATCATTACTAAAATGGTAATGCTGGAGGGTGGAGGATGGGAGAAATAGGCTGTACAAAATGCAGATGGCGAAAAAGAAGCTTTGTGTTGCGCTGTGTGTATGTGTATGTGTACATGTGTGTGTGTGTTGTGTGTGTAGTGACTTATTATACATCACAAATGTAATTAATAATAATGTGTCTTTAGTAACTTACTATATATGATGAGCATAACTAATAACAGTATAGTGTGCATTTCAAAATTACTAAAAGAGTAAATTTCAAGTGTTCTCATCATACATAATTATTCCATACTGTATTAATGAATCATGATATCATTATGTATCACGAAATATAAATAATAAATTGTCAATTATAATAAAACTTAAAATAACATGGATATGTTAAATAAGGAAACTTTTAACAGTTTAACCCCAATTGGCCCTCTGATGCTTTTCTTTTTCTTTATTTAATTGTGTCTTTTATTCAAACAAATAGTTCATGTACTCAGAATTATAAAAAAGTAAGCCAGGTCCTGTGACTATTACCTATAATCCTAGCTACTCTGGAGGCTGAGGTTAGAGGACTGAAATTCAAAGCCAGTTGGGGCAGACACATCTGAGAGACTCTTACCTCCAGTTAAGCAGAGAAAAGTTGGAAGTGGAGATGTGACGCAAGTGGTAGAGTGCCAGCCTTATGCTTAAAAGCCAAGCAAAAGCAAAAGATCCTGAATTCACGCCCTAGTATCAGCATGGAAAAAAGAAGATAAAATGCTAACTACATACTTGACCAATACCTTGCATGCATGAGGCCCTGGGTTCGATTCCTCAGCACCACATAAGCAAAAAGAAAAAAGCCAGAAGTGGCACTGTGGCTCAAGTGGTAGAGCGCTAGCCTTGAGCTGAAGAGCTGAGGGACAGCGCCCAGGCCCAGAGTTCAGGCCCCACGACCAGACCAAAAAAAAAGTTTACCAGAAATCGAAGACCATGCTCAAAAAAGCAAAGAGCAATGGAGTACAGATTTTAGCACTCTCTTGCCTTTGAAAGCCACATTTAATTTGTTTTCCTTATTGTGTCTATATATATGACCATTGTAAATTTAAATGCTGACTATAACCATTGCAGATGAAATAGTAAAGTTTCCCCTTTGACCCACCTCAGAGTAAAATCACAAAGGGCAGATCAGAACTACCAAAAGCAAAGTTCTTTGTTCCTATAAGTAGTGGGGCAGGGAGCAAGGCCAAGCACTTTCCACAGATTAGGTTTTTCCAAAGTCAAAGATCATGAGTGTCCATCCCATCTACAGATCAAACACACGCAGGCAGAAAACTACTGTCATCTTGGTTTTCACAACCCCCACTTCCTAAGCTCTTTGAGCTACGCTATGCATGCTACTCAGCATTTTCTGTACAGTATCTTAGGTTCCTCCCAATACTAGGATGCATTATCTACCATCTACCCTAATCTATAAAATAAGAGACTCGAAGCTTGGCCAAGACATATGGTAGGTCCAAGGTCATAGGGGTCGTGTAATTTGATGCTGAGACTCAAGGAAATCTCTGTGACTTGAGGAATATGGCAGCCAGGATTGCAGGGGTGAAACATAGAAGTCATCTAGTAGAAAACACCTCATTACGGAGGAAACAACACATGGGACAAGAGTTGATGCGAGTCTGTGCCCCTCAACTATGACTGTGTGACAAAGCATGCTAACACTAAATAACTCAAATCTTTCCACCTCGTTCTGAATCTTATCAGTCAGGAATTCAGAAAGGACTTGGCTGGGAAGTTTAAATCTGAACCATGTGGTATCAGCTGGGGTAGCTAAGGCTGGAGAACCCACCACAAGATCTGTGTGTGTGTGTGTGTGTGTGTAATCTGTGTGTGTGTGTGTGTGTGTGTGTGCACGTGCGCGTGCGCCAGAACTGGGGCTTGAACTCAAATCCTGGGCCCTATCCCTGAGCTTTTGTGCCCAAGACTAGCATTCTACCACACACAGCTCTACTTCTGTGTTTCTTTGGTGGTTAACTGGAGTTAAGAGTCACATAGACTTCCATGCCTGGGCTGGCTTCAAATCATGATCCTCAGATCTCAGCCTCCTGAGCAGCTTGGATTTTAAGTGTGAGCCACCAGCACCCAGCTCACCACATCGTCTTTCCCATATCTGAGGTGCACACAGAGGTGAGTGGTGTGTCCTGTCTTCTCTCTCCCAATACTGCATCTCTAGAGAAGACCAGGGCACCTCTCTCTCCCCTACTTGCTCTTTCTCTCTCCCTCCCTTCCTCTTTACCCCTCTCCTTCCCCCTCCCTTTTTCCCTCTCTCTGTCTCTGTCTCTCTGTCTCTGTCTGTCTCTCTCTCCCTCTCTCTCTCCCTCTCTGTCTGTCTCTGTCTCTGTCTCTCTGTCTCTCTGTCTCTCTGTCTCTGTCTCTGTCTCTGTCTCTGTCTCTCTGTCTCTGTCTCTGTCTCTCTGTCTCTGTCTCTGTCTCTGTCTCTCTCTGTCTCTGTCTCTGTCTCTGTCTCTGTCTCTGTCTCTGTCTCTGTCTCTCTCTCTCTCTCTCTCTCTCTCTCTCTCTCTCTCTCTCTCTCTCTCTCTCTCTCTCTCTCTCATATGAATGTAATTCATGTGAAACTTCTGGATTCCCAAACTGAAGCTGCCTGGAGAGTGAAAGGCTATGTTCAAAACAGGCACAGCATCATTTCTACTAGATCTGTCTGTCAAAGCTGAGCAATGGCTGCCTAGAATCAAGGAGATGGGGAAACAGGCTTGGACGTTGGAGCTTGGCTAGTCCACACTGCAGGAAAGCATGAGAAGGGGAAGGTGATGGAGGTCACGCTGGACAAGACAACCTGCTCCACAGGCCGACATGCCAGAGAGTGAAGCAGGATGGGGGCAGGGAAAGCAGGACAGGTACAGGGTGAGATCATCAGTCGGAAACTAAAATTTCCCCTGACCTTTTCATGTTGCTTTAGCAAGGCAGGGCCCAGAGAAGCAGATACAAAAGGAAAGAAAAAGAAGGAAACCTTTTTTAAGGTAGAAATGACTGTGTGAAGATGATTGTTAGAAACAAAATGGAGACTCATTTCAAGAGTACCAAGAAGAAAGGAAGGAAGGAAGGAAAGAAGGGAGGAAGGAAGGAAGGAAGGGAGGAAGGAAGGGAGGAAGGGAGGGAGGGAGGAAGGAAGAAGGAAGGAAAGGAGGGAGGGAGGGAGGGAGTGCAGTTGTGAAGGATGATCTCTGTGGCATGAATGGCTGATGGGAACTATTGTGAACTATGACCTTGGAAAAGGGCAACTGCAGCCTTACCCAATGAAGTCCGCCTGTGAGGACACCTGCCCAGTGACTCTGGATTCAGCCCTAGAATGGTGCTGAGCTTGTTATTAACCACTGTGGCAACGGATTAGTGTTTCAAAACCTCTGATCTAATCCCATAGATTCCTTTAAAAACCTCGCCTTACTGCCACTCCCTGGAATCTCACTATGGCATATGTGAAGATTCCCACTGCTATGCTCTGCTATTTCCCAAGTATCTACTTTCATTCTCTGGGGCATCTCTGATTGCTATTGGACAGCTATGGGGGCACCAGATAACTCATTTGCATATACCTGCTGGAGGGCTGGTTCCAGTACCACCTTGCACAAACCAAACCCACGGATACTTACGTTGTATATAAAACAATGCAATATTTGCATGGAACTTCCACACATACTTCCACATACTTTGACTAATCTTTGGATTTCCTAGGTAACCTAATTCAATATAAATGCTATAATTAAAAATTGTTTTGAAGGACAAAGGATGAACCAATGAAACAGTGATACTCACAAGACACTATGTTGGAAATGAACTTTACAACTTGGAGGGGAGAGGATTTGGGGGAAGGGAAAGTGGGAGAAAACGAGGGAGGGCATAACACTGTTTGATAAGATATACTCATTACCTTACTTATGTAGTGTAACCCCTCTGAATAGCAGCTTTAGAATAAAATAAAATTTAAACAAAGAAGGGAATCTTTGTATAGTGTGTCTGCACAGACAGGCAATATTTATCAATAATAGTATTAATCACATATTATAGAGTGGCATTAATCAATCAAGACTGTAATTTATATGCACTAAAGGCAAGAAAAACAAAAAATTAAGCTTTTCTAATAATAAATTTTTTTAGGAATAATAACAAGAAAAATAGTCAGTCCAGATATATTTTAAAAAAAATAGTTTGGGTTGGATGCCAGTGGCTTATGCCTTGTAATTCTAACTACTCAGAAGGCTGAGGCCTAAAGGTCATGTCTTGAAGCCAGTGTGGGCAGAAAAGTGCATGCAACTCTTATCTCCAATTAACCAAGAAAAAAGCCAGAAGGGGAGCTGTGGGAGAGCACTAACTTTGAGTGACAAAGCTAAGGGACAACACCCAGACCCTGAGTTCAAGCCCTAATACCAGCAATGACATTTGAGAATCTGCCTTAGATTCTGAAGGTGCACAGATTGTGAAACAACTCTCAGCTTCAACAAGTTCGACATCCATCCTAGTCAAGATAGGGAAAAGACAAAGAAAAAAATTCTGTATTACAAAGATGAATTTGATGATTCCCTGATGGATTGGAATCATACACCACCTATAAATTCCCTCAAAACTAAGCATAAATTAAACACATGTGTTTGTGAATTTCCTTTGGGTGATTCACAGAATGCACACCCCATGCATTTCTTTGCAATCTCTAGTGGGAAATGGTATTGGGCCATTTCCCATGGAGGCTACTTATGGGCTTTATATTCCTTTACGATACAATAAACCAGATAGCTAATTCCTACCCACCAAGCTGCCATGTGATTGGAAACATTCTATCAACATGAAAAGTTTCTTTGTTAATGCATCTTATTTCAACCTTCTCAGTTAAGGACTTAACACATCTAAAAATAGGCTCTTATTTAGTTAATGTATTGCTCTTTACAGACAAATCCCCTGTAGATCTTTAATAGCCCCTCCTCTTCTACCATCAAGCTGGTCTATAAGCAAATTAAATACCAATCTCTAAGAGAACAAGAGTGTCTTAACATTCCCTAGGAATTAACAATATTTAGCCAAGGTTGGAAACCACTGTTCCTAAACAAAGAATGCATGGTTGAATTTCTGTGTACAGAGATGTTAGTTATACATCAGGCTCCCAAAGGGGAACATTTGCTGACAAGACATTATCAGCTAACTGAGCCTTAGATACAGCCAGTCTAAATGCCCAACTGACTGCCAAGTCTAATTCACAACTGCATCCATGTTTATATGCTGATTGAACCACAGAATTAATCACTATATTATAATCACATTTTTGCTGTCTCCTTGATTCTGTGCATTTTTCATTTTGCGTTTTGCAAAAAAAAATGACAACAAGGATTTTTTTTTATCTTAAAATCATGGGAGAGGAATGTAAGACTGTTTAACTTCCACGTTGGCTTACTTGAAATATTGACATTATTGGAAAAACCACCAAAACAAAAACACCAGAGATAATAAAAAATGCCCCCATTATAAAGGAATTTATCACATCAAAATTAATGATTTTCAGCCTGTAACAATGCCACTCTCTGGTTGTCAAGTTAACTCAATTTCAGTTTAACTCAGCCATTCTATCATCCTATCAGAGAAACAGACAGAGATGAATTAAGGCGATTCAGAGGCTGCATATATAGGATGTGCCCTGGATAAGAATTGATCCCAGGAATGTTTTTAATACTCCCCCCCTCTCTCTCACTCTCTCTCTCCTCTTTCCTTTCTCTCTCTCTCTCTCTCTCTCTCTCTCTCTGTCTCTCTCTCTGTCTCTGTCTCTCTCTCTCTCTCTCTCTCTCTCTCTCTCTCTCTCTCTCTCTCTCTCTCTCTCTCTCTCTCTCTCTCTTCCTCCCTCTCTGCCCTTCTTCTTTCCCTGCCTCTCCCTCTCCCTGTGTCTTTCTTGATTGAAATGATTAAAGTGTCATCTAGTTTATCTTATTTAATTGCTGTGATGTTCACTTTCTTGGTTAAAATAAAACACTGACCAAAATGCAGGGTATCCATACACTGCTTTGTTAAATGGCAACTCCTTAGTACAACTACTTCAAGATATTTTTTAACCCACAAAGAAAACTATGAATGGCATCTTAAGCTACTTAGGAGACTGAGGTGGGGCAGAGTGCTACCAGGCAGCCTAGGCAGAAAGTCTGAGAAAGTAGTTACACAAATATAAACGACTGGCCTGAGCTGCAAAGACGAAACTTGCCTGCTCTTGAAATCCTAGTGGGAGACACACACAATGACTGGCCATTGGAAGGCAGTCAAATACTGAAAGAAGGGATGAATGAATGAATGGATGTCGAATTTATGATGGCTGTCAATAAAGCAGTCCATCTCCTGTTCATATTACAACATTACAGTGTAGACAGTAAGAGTAGGACAGCCAAAACTTCCTCACAAACTTCCTGTGTTTCTGATTTACCTTAAAACAGGCCAGCACAGTTAGTATAAGTATGACTGAGCATCAACCTATGATTTGCAGAAAGAGGGAGGTGTGTGTGTGTGTGTGTGTGTGTGTGTGTGTGTGTGTGTGTGTGTGTGTGTGTGTGTGTGTGTGTGGAGAGAGAGAGGGAGAGAGAGAGAGAGGGAGAGAGAATTATTGAATATTTAGTTCCAAACAAATGACAGAGCCGAGGCTTAATTATAAGAGATAGAGATTGGGAATGAAATTGTTCTGTGAATGCTGTTTACTTTTGAGCCTATTGTTTGTTTTTAAACGTCTTATCCTTCTTCTAATTATCAGCAGAAACCAGATTCCTTCAAACAATCCATTTGGCTTTTAAACTACAGAAGCTAGAGCCTGAAGAGCTTATGTGGCTCTGACTATTGGTGTGTGCTGCTACCATGGCTTCCCAAAGAGGCAGAAAATGTTCTTTGTTTCCAAGTCTTTCTTCTACCTCCTCAGTTTCTCAAACCTCGTCTTGTCCGCTGTGATGTGAAAAACGCTCAGTGGTCTCAGTGAACTCTGTGCTTTTGAGTCAACACACTGGAACTTGATTTTCAAAAAAGACAATTCACATTTTTGACATGTCAGGCTTTTTCCCCCATGGCATCTTACACAGACACCTTACAGCAGCTGAAAGTACTTTTCTAATCTGCACACTACCATGGAGAGAAATGCTGAATTTATTTCTAGGAAATAACACCCAGATGGTACTATTTTCTTATTGACACTAAGCAAACTTTTTTTGCCCATCCTGGGGCTTGAACTCAGGGCCTGAGCACTGTTCCTGAGCTTCTTTTGCTCAAGGCTGGCACTCTACCACTTGAGCCACAGCACCACTTCTGCCTTTTTCTGTTTATATGGTTTATGTGTTTATGAGGAATCAAACCCAGGGCCTCATGCATGCTAGACAGGCACTCCACCACTAAACCACACTCCCAGCCTAGCCACTAGGCAATCTTAAGACACTCTAATAATTTGTTATAACACGGGTTTTGTGATTATTGGTTTCCTTATTGTTTTAGTATTCAATGAGCAGAGAGTTTCAAATCCTACTTACTTTTATAACCTTACTCCTTAAAGTGATACCCTGCATTCATTAGGCATCTACTGAAGGCCCATTATATTACACAATCCCATTTCTACTTGTGGCCTCCCTTACCCTGTCGCTCATCCAGCATCCCCCTCCCCACTCCCCCACATGGGAAGGCCACGTGTGTCCTGGTCTTGTTTGTGCCTGTAGGGTCTCTTTGTCTGCCCTGGTACTATGTAAAACCCTCCTACTTTCAACATTTGCTCAGGTTCCACACTACCTGGCAAAGCCCCTTCTTTCTCAGATCCCTCAAAATATTTACACCGATGTCATACTTAAATCCTCCTTTGACCTGCCCTGAATTATAACTCATGTACCCATGGTATGGCCCCACCATGGTTTCTTTGAACACTCCAGGATGCTCATTGCCATGCACAGAACAAAGGCTCAAAGAAGGCTGGGGATGTGGTTCAGTGGTAGAGTGCCTGCCAAGCTAGTGTATGTCTCTGATCTCAAGCCCCAGTATCATCACACACATACACACAATAAGGACTAAAGTATTCTTTTTCTCAAATATACCTTGTTCATATATCACAAACAGTTCCTTCTAGCAATCACTATGTCAACTAGAAATCTCAAACATGGAAGTCTAGAATATTTTTATCATGGCCATACAATGCCAGTGAAATAGATTCCTTCCACTTCTAAAATCTTAAGAAACTAGAAATGGACTCAAACACACACACACACATACAAACTCATGACTAAATTCTAAGATACTTTTAAAAATCCATTCCTCCTCCCCCTACCTCACAATCAAAGTTACTGCATTGCAAGGTATACTTAGTATAAAAGCAAGTCTACTCCTTTCTCTTTATATATTCTTTTCAAATTTTTAATTTAGGAGAATGCTGTTTAGAGCCAGTTTGAAAGACATAAAAATCACATCACTATGCTTTTCAAAGGAGGGAAAAATGGATTGACAGATCCCTTGTCTCCTTTGAAAGTCTTGCTTATCTCCTGTCTAATTCATTTATATAATCATCATACCCCTTTTGTCTCTCAAATGTTCCCTCTTTTCTCTTTCCTCTCCTTGCTCCCTTCCTACCTTCCCACATTAAGGATCACAGTTCTTACCTTTTTGGGAGCAAACCTAACTCCAATGAAAGACTTGTGACCTGTGGAGACTCAAAAAAATAATAATAATAAAGATGAAAAGGAAAAACAAACCATACTGAGCTGACTGAAGTAAATGTTCACAGATGCCTTCCTGCAGGCTTATTTTAGACCCTGTAAGGGATATAAAAACCACTACACATCAGAAACTACAGGCAAGTGTATCACTTCATTCTATTATCAATGCATGAGAGCTCCAAGCCACAGGTTATAAAAATAGCAGATATCTTCCAGTAATACGCTTGTCTGGGCCACAGAAGGTATCACCTGAGGTACCCGTGAAATGGAAAGAAAAAAAAGACAAAAATTCACCCTGACTTTACTATTTTCAAATCAACTAGAAGACAAGCCTTGTAGCATTTAAATACAAACTCATAAATGCACAGGCCGGCCGCCGAGGAGAGAACAAACACTCCAAGGGTAGAATGTTGCCACACTGTTAACTGAAGCTGTGATGATGGAAATGCCTGATTTGATTTATATGCCACCTCTCCTCCCTCAGCAAAGGCCAAGTACACTCTGTTATATCTTATTTAAGATCACCATCTCTACTGTGGAAAATCCCCGCATTACCAGAACAAAAAAAACACCCAAGTCTACAACCCTAATCGAGGGGTGACTGCCATTTCCCGGGGACAAATAGGATGGAAAATGGATGTCCAGAATGAGAAAACTGGTAGGTGATGAAGAAAATAAGTCACAACTATAAGGAGTAGGAAGATGAAGGGGAAATAAATAGAAAAAGAAGACATCTTTAATCAGACGTGAGCATGCCAGATTTATAGGCAGAGCACCTTTGAACATGAAGGGACCTTCAAAACCTTAAACACAGAAATGGTAATATAAAATAAATGAATGAAAGTGCCAAAGCTGAGAACGGAGAAGCCAAAGGACAGAGAAGGAGAAAGAAGAGGAAAAGAACACAATGGTAAAGGCTGGATAATAAGAGAATCTTTAGAGGTATGTAAAAACCTGAAGAGAGTTAAAATTCATCTTGATCAAGCATGGTAGCCTATACTGGTAATCCCAGTTTCACTCAGGAGGCAGAAATTGGGAGGATCATAGTTCAAGGCTATTATCACAGTTATAGGGAGGCTATAAGTAAGAGGACCGTGGTCTGATTCTGGTTCAGGATAAAAAAGTGAAAATCTGCCCTGAAAAATAACTAAAGCAGAAAGGGTGTAAGTGGTTGAGCACCTGCTTAGCAAATACAAGGCCCCGTGTTCCAACACTAATACCACCAAGAAAGGAAAATAAAGAATTAGCATAACTAGGAACCACGACCAATTTCATGGCAGTGAAACTGTACAGAGTTTGTGCTTAGAGGTCTCATGCTTAACTTAATGCTCTTCTACCGCCATCTTGAAATTCTCAGTAATTTCTTAACAAAGGGACTCACAATATCTATAGTGGCTCCTACTAGAATCTTACACCATTTCCCACTTCCATAGCTGAATGAACAAGTGACTTAACGGGAGTTCAAACTGGTCCCCTTATGTGGAGAGTTGGAACAGTGATATTAGTGAGCTCACCAGATTGTGAGCTCATGCACGCCAAGGGTACCCTGATAAAAATCCTATCAAATATCAAATAAGAATGAAGCTGCATTTTGTTGTTATGCTGGGTGGGTTTGGTGGATGTGAGGCACAGAAGAGTGCTATCCGTTATCTCAGGTCTGATTGGCACACTGCATCAGCACTAAAAATTCCACCACTCCCAAGATCTGCAACAAGACTCTGGCCATAAAACCAAACTATCTTGCTCTACTTCTCTCCATGGTGCTCTGGAATGTCCCTATCCCTGAAATCTGTCCTTAGCTAACCCCTGAACTTCCTAGAAGTGCTGCACCTGTGTTCTAAGCCAAGCGAACCCCAACAATGATTGCTTCTCTGTCTTCTCAGTCTACCATCTTTAAAAATAATGCTGGATGCTGATGACTCACGAATGTAATCTTAGCTGCTTAAGAAGCTAAGAGCCAAGGGTTCCAGCTCAAAGCAATCTAGAGCTGGGAAGTCTGTAAGACTCTTATCTCAAATTAACCACCCAAAACCCAGAAGTTGGAGTTGTGGTTCCAGTGATAGAGCACCAGCCTTGAACAGAAAAAATAATGGGACAGTGCCCAAGCCCTGAGTTCAATTCCTAGGACTGGCTCACACACCACACACACACACACACACACACACACACACACACACACACACACACACACACACACACACACACACACACACACACACACACACACACACACACACACACACACACACACACACCCCAAGTCTATTTGTACTTCACACTTAGAACATGGCATACTCTGATTTGTGGTTGGAGTGAGAAATTAACTTTTCCAAAGGCTTAGTTTTTAAACAAAGGTTTCAATTTCTCATCTGTTGTCACCGCAAGACAGATTTGTACCGTGGTGTCTGAAAACAAACCCCAGACAACGCCACTGTGACAAGCTTTCTGTTCCTGTGTTCACTGGTTCCCAAGGACTCAAAGACTGGAGTCGTGGGTTCCCCTCCACCCCATGTGGCCTGGAGCTCACCGAACTGTTGCCTAGCTGTGAGGGGTCCTGAAAACACAATCAAATCTTTTAAGATACTTGAGACATAATAAGGAAATTCAACTGTTTGATCTGAGAAAAGATTGGCTCTGCAGGCACCCTGAGCAAGCGTGATGGAAATATTGAAGAGAGACAGGAAGTCCATTGTAGGAGACATAGAGAAAAAATACAAATAAAATAAAATGATAAATGACATGATTATTTCAGCTTTGCCCCAGCTTCCTCTGACAACTCTCAGAACAAGAATACTAATACAAACCAGGGAAAGTATCAGAACAATTTCAAATATTCTATTTCCCTTTGTGGAATGGTTGCAAAAGGAAAATTACTTTTGATTATATAGCTGTGTCACAATCTACTTTCTTATTTGAGGGGTTGATACTTACACCACATTCATAGTCTGGTGACATAAAGAACAGAGCGCACGCACACACACACACACCAAAAAAATAACAGTATTTAGAAATAATCTCTTAGGCCAATAGAAGATGTGGAGATCATGTCATCGAAAAGCATTGTGGGCTCCCAAGTGAGATCTATGGTTGGAAGGCAATTAGAATAACTAATAAGTAAAGTTAATTACAGTTCTTGACCCCTTGTAGTTCTCGGCTCTGAGACAAAGATGATTATTGATTCTCGAAAGGTATATGGAAAGTGATTGTTACATTGTTTAAAACCTACATTAAAGAATGTAAATGGATAAAAGACAGAAAATATAGTTCTCATACTATTGTGACTCTAAGAGCCTAACTCTGGAGATTGAAGAACTCAAAATAACTTAAAAAGAATAATATAGTTGCCCTCTAACTTTGAAAATGACCATATTTGAATGATTATAAAAGCTACATGATTAGAAAAGGTCTACCTTCCCCTCTCTGTAATGATGCTACAAGAGTACTTCATACTTGAGCCTACACTCAAATGAAATAGGCCCAAAAGAGAGCCCAATTTTAAAGTTACTTTTGTGAGTTCTCCTATTGTTGGTGTTGGTGTTGGTCATGGTCTTGAACTCAGAGCCTGGGCATTGTCCCTGAGCTCTTTTGTTCAAGGCTAGCCCTCTACCACTTTGAGCTATCACTCTACTTCTGGTTTTCTGATGGTAAACTGGAGATGAGAATCTCATGGACTTTTCTTCTTGGCCAGGACCTACCATCCATGATTTCAGCCTCCTTAGTATCTAGGATTACAGGTCTGAGCCACTGGTGCCCAGCTTTGTGCTTCTATTTTATCTGAAAAATTATTTTTATTGAATTCTTTAATAAAAATACTTAGTCTCTATAGAACATGTACATCAATAAAAAACAAAAGAAGTAATTTTTTTCCTAAGGTTTTTTTCACTCAGGAAATTCCCAAATACATGATTGGGACCTACCATCATACATTGTCTGTACTTGGGGGGCATAACCCCTTGGCACTCAAATAGCCTTGATTTAAAATAAATATGTATTTGTAGGTGGGAGAGGAAACTATAAACTGTTTCTCTACTCTCTCAGATATCCAAAAGGAATTATTTAGAGTTCGTTCCATTCCTCAGGAGTAGCTTTAGCAGAGATGAAAAATTAACACAGGTTAATAGACCAGGGATATTGCTTTGTAAGAAGATGTGTTAAAGTCATCTCTAGGAGAAATCTATGCACTCTTCCATCTCCTTCATAGAAGAGAGCAGTTAGGTTTGGGGGAGAAAAAATTCTTTGTGGCACTAAACTGTATCTTCCTTCCAAATGAGTCAGGAGGCAACTACTGATTTGATGTACAGTGGAGTCCCAGCTCAATCCTTCTTTTTAGAAGAAACTGAAAGAACAGCATTTAAAAACACAAGAACCTGGGACCTTCAGAGTCTGTGGGAAGAAGAGTGAGTCCCAGACTGAGATCTAAAGACACTAAACGCAACTAGAAGGTTCTAATGGAAAGAATTGGAGAGGATGGCTCGTAGAAGAAGAGGAAAGTTGACCCAGAATCCCATCAGGCATGGACCTCTTCGGTAGCTAATTTTATGTGTTCATTGACTGGGCTACAGGATGACCAGATATCTGCTCAAGCATTCCTCTGGGTGTCTCTATGAGGATGGCTTGGGATGAGCTTCTTCTGGTAGAATGCATAGAGCAGATGTTCTCCCCAGTGAGATGAACTCCTTTCAGTCAGTTGACAGTTTGAGCGAATCAAGAAGAATCATCTTTTTTCTGAGTAGGGGGATTCCTCCAGCCTGACTGTCATGAGACAGGTCTGACCCATTACTGCCTTCGAACATGGACTGAAATGTCTGCTCTCTGTGCTATGAATCTGCCAGTTTTTAGACCAAAACTTACATTACCTGCTTTCCTGGTCTCCACTTTGCTGATGTTAAGACCTTCCCATCTCCCTCATCCATAATTGTTTGAGCAAACAATCATTATAAACCAATTCCTTAATAACAAATCTAATTGTGTGCGCGCGCGCGCGCGCGCGCGCGCACACACATACACACACACACACACACACACACACACACACACTGGCTTCTCATATTTGTGGAAAATCCTACTGGATACTTTCCCTCTTTGGATCATATATATGCTGGAGCCAATACTTAACATTCTCTCAGTAAAAGAACTTCTTAACCCTTTATTTTAAGGGAGAGGGGAAAAGGAGGGGGGAGAAAAAGAAGAAAGATGAAAGGGAGGGAGAAAGCAAGGAAAAGTGGAGAAAGCATGGATGGAGAGAGGGAAGGAGGAAGAAGGGAGGGAGAGAGAGGAGGAGGGAGGGAAGGAGGGAAGGAGGGGAAAAGGGAGGAAGCAGGGAAGGAGAAAGGGAAGGAGGGTAGGGGCAGGGAGCAGTTTTGTGGGGTCAGGAGAGTCATTCCACTCCATAGCCACCTGCTGGCCACAAAAGCTGTCTATGCACCTATCCACACAATCTTATAGTTCTGTTTGATTTTGCGTACACTCCAATTGATCAGTCTCTTGCCTTATATACTTCATATTTGTATTTGTCAATAAACACATTTTAGTTCTGCAAAACTAGCACTGAACTTTCATAATCATAGACTTGCCTTCCTGGAGTTTTATAGAATAGGATTTCCTTATTTTAGAAAAAGAATCTTACCTGAAAAAAGAATCTATCTCCTGTCCTGTTTCTCTCCTCAAAAAAAAAAAAAGATACAATGAGATTCAAGAGGAATCCCTCCCCTCAAAAAACAAAAATTGAAGAAAGAACAAACAACTAGGAATCCAGAGCATCCCAAGGCTTTCTTCTCTAAACCCTAAGCCTTGCCCATCCTTCCTCTAGCTGCCACTCAAAAGACCATGTAGAACAAACAGAGGAAACAATATAACCCTCCAGAAGATTTCTCTGCCTGAGTGAGCCAAATTCAGAAAGGGTTGGGATTTAACTAGTAAGTATAACAGGCTGGGGTTCATAGAGGAGCTGGCCACGTTACCAAAGCCCTCTGTGTCTGCCTTCAGGCTCCAAATTCTCTCCCTTTGTTGAGGCCCAGGGTCCATACTGGCCTTCTGTAAAAGCCGATGATGTGGTCCTGAAAGTCAGAAGACCAAACATCACCAGTCCCACTGCCCTTCCAATGAAACAAAGAAATAAGCCCGGCCTTCATAGCTTTTCCTTTTAACAACTCGTAAGCTGTTTGTTAACCAGTGGTCTTGACTTAGATTCCCAGCCTACCTGAAAAGCCTCATTACATAAGCATGGATTCCTGGGCTCTACTCCAAATCTACTGACTCAGGATCTCAATAGGCAAAACTTAGACAACTCTACTTCCAACAGCTCCCTGGGTAATTCTTCAGGTGCTCAGCTGGCTGGTGTGAATCAGCGTTTGGAAATACTGCAGCACAGTCTCCTGGCTGTTCTTCCAAGTGCTCACGACCATCACCAACAAACAAATAACACATCACTCCTTCTCTACAGTGCCAGACTATTTTTATTAGCTTCAAAGTTACCATATTAAGACCAGATGGTTTGCAACTTGCACCACCATTCCACCTGGGTGAGACATGCTGGTGCGATTACAGGACAGAAATGGAATTATGTGGATTTCTCAACTGGTTGCAAAAGGTTTTTGTTTTTTTTTTTATCAAAATGTTCAGGTGAATTTCTTAAAGGATGCTATCTCTCCTAAGCAAATTTGAGGCACAAGAGCCTCTTGCGAATGCCTCCTACAAAAACATAGGAAATGCTCAGGGCATGGGAAGATTCAAGAATTGCAAATGAATCCTTAATCCAAAGCTAAAAACAAGGTTCCTGTGAATTCATCCAAAAATTCTACAATGCCAAAACCCAACTACTTCTTGTTTTCTTCTCTTCTTCTTCTTCCGCTTCCTCCTTTCCCTCTTCTTCCTCCTCCTCTTTCTTCTTCTTCCTCCTCCTCTTTCTTCTTCTTCTTCTTCTTCTTCTTCTTCTTCTTCTTCTTCTTCTTCTTCTTCTTCTTCTTCTTCTTCTTCTTCTTCTTCTTCTTCTTCTTCTTCTTCCTCTTCCTCCTTCTTTTCCTCTTCCTCCTCCTCCTTTTTCTTTTTCCATACTGGGTTTGGAACTCAGAGCCTTGCAGTTGTTTGAAGGTGCTCTTTCATGTGAGTCATACCTCTAGTCCATTTTGCCGTAGTTAATTTTCAAATAGGGTCTCAAGTTCATGACCAAGTTTTTCTGGATTCTGATTCTCCTATTTACCATTTCTACATAGCTGGGATGACAGGTGTGAACCACAACACCCAGCTTTTTTTATTTGTTTAGAGAGGGGTGAAGGGAGTCTCATGAGTTGTTTTTGCCCAGAGAGTCCTCAAACCATGATGTTTTGAGTCTCTTCTCCTCAAGGGGCTAGGATTACAGGCATGAGCCACTGGGCCAACTTTAAAAAGAGAAGGAATACATGTAAAATAAGTGGAAGAATTCCTGGCATATTATAAGCATTCACTGAGATTTAGCTATTTGTACATATACTAGTTAATGTCACATTATTAAAGAAAACAGATTGAGAAATGTTCACCTTGTTTATGACAGCAAGCTGTTTCACAAGGAAATTTTATTTTGTGTGTTGTGTTCCATAGCTATGCTAGTACTAAAAGTATTTATTAACCAGCTTTCTTTAAGATCAATGGAGAGACTGCATTTAGAACAACAACAACAAAAAAAAAAAGGATTTCCTAACTTGAATATAGATGAGGATTACTTAAGGATCTTGTTAAAACAGTTTACTTGGTCCATGACCCAGGAGTTCTGATTCTGAGGAAGGGCTCAAGAACAGTCATTTCTAATAACTTCCCCTTTTGATACTAATATCAGCTATCAGGCAGGGACCCCAATACAATACCCCAATACCCACCCAACACAAATCACTTTACTAGACTAGAAGCTGTATTATACTATGCTTTGATACTTGGAGAAGTTGTCATATGTGCCCAAGGCCTAATGCTACATTTGGGGGAGGTATACCTTTAAAACCTTGAATCAGGTCTAACAATCCCCTCCGGAGATGAAATTAGTTAAAAGTATTTCCCAATGCCCCAAGTGTTCTTTTATCTTGTATGGTGTAGTGATTGGGTAAGAGTAATTGTCAGGATGTCATCTACAAAGCCTTCTGTAGTGATCATCTTAGCTCATGTGATCAAGTTCAAGGCACGGGCCTCACGCCCCACTACCCTCTCTCCTCATGGCTTGGTTCTTTCTGTTCATCTGTCCTTTTTGTGGGGGACAGTATTAAGAGTTTTCTGACCCAGGCAGCTTCAACAGACAAAGTAGGAGGCATGTCATGGGCTATGATTTTTACGAAGAAAGGAAAATGAATGTCCCTTTGTATCCCCAAGCAAAATCACATAGACCTATAATTGGTCACACTTGAAACACACATGCCCACATTTAGGCCAATCTCCATAAACACGGGAACCATGTAACACTGTATACTAGCTCTGTGTTACATGACTGACATGGTGGCTGGAGAGAGAGAGAGAGAGAGAGAGAGAGAGAGAGAGAGAGAGAGAGAGAGAGAGAGAGAGAGAGATAGCGCGCTTTGATTGACAGTTGGAGCATGAAGCAAAAGTAATGGCCAATTCCACAGTGAAAATAATACCTCACAATGAAAACTAGGTGCTGAAAATGAAGACTGAACAACTGAATTGGAGAGAAAAGCATGAAGACAGGAACTGAGAATCGCAGAGCATGCAATGAATTCAAACCTGTGTGAGCAGATCCAGGCCAGAGTGCCCAAGGAAAGTGTTTTAGTAGGAACCCCAGACCTTCAGTAGACCCATGGTACCACATTCCAGTCACTGCCACCATTCCAGTATGTGGAATTCTGTATTCCTCTACTGTATTCTTCTCTTTCCAGAGAAGTTCACTCAGAAGCTTCCATCCTAGAGAGCTGCTCACTGTAAGTCATTTAATGAATGAACAGCAGATCTTCCTGCCTAATTCAACTTGGGAAAGTCACACGAGCCTCCTGAACCCACTCATTGCCCTAAAACCAAATCCAACAAACCCCAGAATATTTTTTCTGATTATTCTTCAGGGTGAATTTGACCATTTCATATAAGCATGGCTAGGAAAATTGGCTCTAAAAATACAAATGCCATGTTCCATTATTGACCATGCTAGGTAAGATTTGTAGATTCTCTGCACAGGGGTCTTCAAGGCATCCATTAACATTTCAAAATGGAAATCCAGCAATGTTGCCTAACACACACCCTCCCTAGCTACTCAACTATCATGACACTAGTTCTCTGATTATTCCCCTGAGCCAATGGGTCTCAACGCTGGCGATACAAACACATCACATGAGCAGCTATATAACACTCTGCTACCTAGACTGATCCCAGAGGTTCTGCTTAAATGCCATGGCTAAAAACCAAAGCATCTGTAGGTCTTTGATCACCCCAGGTAATTCTAATACAGAGATGAACACAGACCTCATCTTCTTATATCCTTACTACTTCAGTGCTTTACTTTGGCTCTTGGAACATGGCTTCTCAGATGACCTCAGTTGAGCTACTTAAACCTCAGTGATGGTCCATGAACTTACCCTTTCCTTACATCAGTGTACCACTCTTAAGAATAGGACAGGCCAAGCCAGGCACCTGGCTCATGCCTATAATCTTAGCTACTCAGGAGGCTCATATCTGAGGTTCGCGGTTCAAAGCCAGCCTGGGCAGAAAAGTCGGTGAGACTTATCTCCAAATAACCACCAGAAAACCAGAAGTGGTGCTGTGGCTCAAGTGGTAAGTGTTTGCCTTGAGCTGAAGAGCTCAGAGACATCACCCAGGCCCAGAGTTCAAGCCCCATGACTGACAAAAAAGAAAAAAGAAAGAAAGAAAAAAAAGAAAGAATAGGACAGGCCAGTTTTTATAACAGTCTCCCAAGGTGAAAATACCTTCCAAATGTGTCTTTACCCAACACATAAAGGAAAACAATTTCACCATCTAGATAAATTGACGATGTTCACTAGAGAGGAAATTTTTGTCTAAGAGGTTTGCAGTTATTAAAATTTTACTTCTGCTTCTAAATACTCAGTAAATTAAGAGAAGGAGCCCAGGAGAATAATTTAATTCAAATCCGAAACCTTGCATTCCAAGTCCTAATTACAGATGTACTTTCAATTTACCAACTACTCCTTGCAAAAGTTAACTGGGGTAGGGGAGGAAGAGAGAAACCATTTATGCTGCTACGTTGGATTAATCACCATGTTATTTACTGCCTACTGTGTTGGGCGCCAAGTGCCAAGGCTACAGTGAAAAGGAGAGGTGAGCAAAAGTAGGAAAACACAAAAACGTAAGCTTAGAGCACCTACTAAAATCTTACAGGGACTGATAATGGTGGTATAAGGTTTCTGAAGGTCGGCATTGTTGTTATTTGGGCCAGACATATCTTTGGGGATGGGAGGGAGGAAAGACACATTCTGTGCGTTATCAACAACCTCTCTGATTTCTACCTTCTAGATACCAGCGTAACCCACCAGCTAGGTTACCAGAACGTTTAGCGCAGCTACACAATCTCAGTCCTTGCATCTGACAAGAGAAGAGCTCAGAGGAGACATGAACCAAAGTAAAGATGATAGAAGGGTTATTAGGAAGGAAATACGGCAGGGGAAGAGAGCTCGTGGTGTAGACACACAGGGAATGCAGTGTTATAACCAGTCTCCCCCAGTCTTGTCCTGGAGTTAAAACTGAGAATTAGATGCCTTTCAGATTGGTGGTTTCCTTCCTGTTTCCTTTCAATCCAGAAGTGTACTGTCCCATCTTTCTTCCCTCATTCTTTTGTAGCCACCTGCTCCTCATTTCCTTGTTCAGGCAGTTTTTGTTCCTCAGCTTATCCTGCTCTCTGCAAGATGTATAGGCCCCAATTCCCAGACTGCCTGCCTATCTGCTAATAGGGATCACCATGTGCACACTCTCCAAGCTGTAACAACAAAAATCTCTCCAGGTTTTGCCAAATGCCCCTCAAGAGAACAAACCACCCACCCCCGTGATGTGAGTCACTGTTTCACAGGGACCACAGAATTAATAGCTGCGTGATTTGCTGACATTTACATTCACAGTCGTGAATAATGTCAATTGTCATTATCCCAGCACTGTGCAGCAAGCACTGCAAATCCAAAGGGTGGGTAATTCATACATGATTACGCCGATGATGATTGACAGGGTGGTTTCTAATCTTCTAGTCGGTGTGTGCCATCAGAGGGTTCAGTTGATTCCACTTTCAAAATACATCCCAGGCCCCACACCTTCTCTTCATACACAGTTTTCATCCTTCCTGGAGCCATTATCTATGGATCTGACGAATGAAATTACTTCCTAGTTATTCTCTCTTTTCTGATTTTGCCCTTGATGTGCTGCATTCAGGAACCTGTGGCCTCATAACATCCTATTTACACCTTCCACTGATTTCCTGTCACTCTAGATAAAACTGGGACTTGTTTATACTTCAAGAAACTGCCATGTGATCTGCCTCAGCCTTCCCTCCAAACATCGCTACTGTCATTCCCTGTCTCCATCAGTCCCGCCTCTCAGCCTAATCCTCTTCCTCTGCCATGGTCACTGCAAATCTTTACCCCTTTCTCGCCTTCTGCCCTCGTTTCCCCTCTCAGGAGGTCAGGATGCTCCTCCTGCACGCTGAGGTCGCTGCTCACGTCCCATGCCCTCCAGCAGCTTTTCCCCATGGCTCCATCTAGAACAGACACACAGTGACACTCTAGCACGTTACTCTTATTCCATGTAATATCAGCTGACCTCCAAGACCTTACTACTTTCAAGGAAAGACTTGATTCCTTACTATAGAGCCTAATTAGTAGTGAAAACCTTGCTTTTCATGTATCAAGCAACTCCCCAATGTCAAGAACGGTGCCTAACACATGGAAGGAGCTTAAAACACACGTCCCCCTGTTAGCCACAGGTGACACATGTCTATGATCCTGTCTACTTGGGAAGCTGAGATCGGGAGGATTGCAATTCTAGGATTACCCAGTGCCTAAAAACGTTCTGAAGACCTCTGTTAACTAAAAGCTGGGTAGAGTGACATGCCACGTTACCCCACCTACATTGAGAAGCCTAAAATAGGTGGATCATAATCCAGGAGCATGCCAATGCATGGAGATCCCCGTCTCAAAAATAAACAGCACAGAAAAAGCTGGAGGTGTGGTTCAGAGATAGTGTGCCTGCCTAGCAAGGATACAGCTCTCGGTTCAAAACCCCAGTACTACACATACACACATATGCACACACGTATGCACACACCTCCACACACACATAATCCTGCAAATGAATAAATGATGAATCGATCAGTCTATCTATGTATAAACCCAGCATAGAAGACATGGCTTATCGAATAGGAAGTGACTTCTTCCCGGTTTTGTCTCTCCTAATAGATTGGAATATAACAAGAGAAGGATCACAAATGTCCATTTTGTTTAAGCTTGTTTGATATCAGGCTCCATGTTGGAAAAGTCATGAGCCATGAGCTCAGCCTGGGAACAGCAGAGAAATGACTACATTGCACCACTAATTTAATCAACTCTCATAGCTAGTATAATGACTCTAAAAATGGATATTTCTTTTCCAGAATAATTTTCTTTTGGACTTACTTAATTTATCCAAACAGCTCTCTCAGTGCTCTATGTGGTTTTATATCCATAGACTTTATCCATCTCTTCTAGCATTCAGATAAGGGGATTAAAAACAAATTGCAAAGTCTTCTCCTTTGTCCAGAAAGGTAAGCTCAAGAGACGTGAAAGGATGATTTGAAAGGCATTCTCATTTTGAGTTGTCTTTTTTCCTTTTTGCTATGACTATGCCCTTTCAGCTGGCTTGAGAATTGAGTTTAAAAGCTAAGGCCACTTCCATGAGCCACTGTACTTGCTCAATGACCTTTACTTATCAGTGTTAGTCTCAAAAAATTAAAGCCAGTCTTGGAACAAGCAGCTCTCTACCTGGACATGCAGGCTGACTTAAAAATAAATCTTTGTATAACACCTTTTATGAGAATAAATTATAGGCCTTTGGGCAATATCTGTCTTGAAAGTTATATAAGGACTAGTCTTCAAGTTCCTTGGTTTCTTTTATAAAACAGAAAAGTTTCATGTCTTTTTAAGATTTCTACTTGGAAAAAATGTGTTCCTTCCTTTGTTGTGTTTTTAAACATAATCTGTGGAGAAAAATGGATTTACCATGCAGTCTCTAAGTTGTCTTTTGTATTGACACTTTGTAAAGTGGTATGTTAAGAATTTTTTGAAAAATAAAATGCTCTGTGTTAAGTCAAAATACGTCTAAACTATGTCAGATGAGTTGGGTTTGGTGTTGGCGATGATGTGAAGCTCTTGGGCTTTCATTTCTGCCCTCATCTTTCTTCTGTGAGGTCTTCCATATCAAGTGTTTCCCACACAGCGGCATTATTTCTGAATTCTACAATCCCAGTATGAAGAAAGTCCCCATTTTCTCAAAAGCCTGAGGGATTTCTGGAATTTTCTGTTTGTGTGTGTGTGTGCTAGTATACTGGGGCTTGAACTCAGGGCCTGGATGTTTTATCACTTTTGCCCTTAGCTTTTTCTGCTTAAGGCTCTACCATCTGAGCCATAGCACTACTTTCAGCTTGTTAGTGGTTAATTGGAGGTAAGAGTCTCATGGACTTTCCTGATTGGGCTGGCTTCAAATCCTCAGATCTCAAACTCTTGACATTTTCTTTTTTTTAATTGAAATCAAAGTTTTATTCCCTGGATAAATTCATAAATTAGATATATGGAGCATATATATGTATGTAGATAGATAGTTAGATAGATAGATAGATAGATAGATAGATAGATAGATAGATAGATAGATAGATAGATAGATAGATAGATAGATAGATAGATAGTCTCCAGGTACCCTGCAGCAGTTCACCTACAACTAAAACAGGAAAGCCACACTTTATTTACTCATAGAGTCCAGTCTCTTATTTGTCCAGAGAGAATGGGAGATAGCATGGAATATGCTTAATCAATTGGAACCAGACTGGCATTGGTATTTTAGGCATCTTCTTAGTTCTAATGGGAATGGCTCATTTCAACTTTGGTCAAAAGGTGGGGACTTCCTGACGAGTGAAGATAGTACCATTTAGCAATGATCTAAAACGTGCACACTGATGATAGACTAAGGGTGTTTCCCAAAAGAATATTACTATAAGAATCATAGGCATGGATTTATAGATGCCAACATGTATGTGCATGTGTATGTGTGTGTTTGTGTGTCTATGTGTGTGTACATGTGTATGGTTATATTCCTACCTCTATATTTTTGGTCTTGAAATTATGCCTTAAATCCCAAGTAGTGTGATAGCTGTGCCAAAGATTCCAAACACAGTTAGTGATGTGATTTGAAAATAATACAGTACCTTCAAAAAGCATCCTAAGTCCCCCTCTCCACCGAAACACAGTAGTACAACAGCTTCACCCAGAGGTGTTAAAGAAAAAAATAAACTCTGTCAGATGAACATAATCTCTCAAAGTTATGCACGTATCTAAAGGTTCCTTGACTTGAAACAAAATCAAAGGAGTAGAACTCTCACGTGGCATGTAGTAAAGAGCTCAACCTCAAACACCCTCACAGTTCTGGAAGAGTGTGATTTAATCAATCTGAGTGTCAAGAAGACTAGTAGGGGAAAAAAGATTAAAACTACACCAAAATAAAGTGTTCCATGTACCCTCACTAAAGAAACCTGAAATGTGCTGATTTCAAATATCAGATTCTAATTCAAATTTATTACATATAGAAGATGTCAACCATTATCAGATGAAAGAAGGAAGGGAGGAGAGAAAGAGGGAGGGAGAGAGGGAGGGAGGGAAGGAGGAAAGGAGGAAGAGAGGGAAGCTGAGTCTGAGATCTCTTCATGAAGACTTTATAAGGTACACGTATCTTTTCTTTATCCAAGGCAAATCACAATGAGAAGACACCTTGTAAAGCTGGTTACTGGGAATAGCACTAATAAGAAAAAGAAAAAAAAGAAAGTGCTAAGCAACAAGCACCATCCAAAGGAAATGTCACTTAGAATGATGTGGGTACGGTATGCATGCACGAAAAGCAGAATTTGACGCTGAGCTATAGCAGATATAATTATATAGCGGGATAAAATGAGGCACAAAGAGATGAACTCCTCTTTCCAAATTACAAAACTCTAAAGCATTCTGCAGTCAAGGAGTAAAAAGGTAAAAAAAAAAAAGTGCTTTATTTCTTTGAGTTATTTATCCTGCTCCTTCTATCTCTCTCTCTGATATATAAATGCCTAGATGAACAATGTACTCAGGAATTACAGAAAGACTACTGTCCTTCTCAACTCATTTCCCAAGTGATTTCCTTTGGTGTGTGGTTTTCTAGATTTGCATTTGTGACAGGAGAAGGGGTATGTGACTCAGTGAAGACAAATAGAGCCCTGGAAGAGTAGGCTATTGATTAACAAGGCAAGAAAATTCTTGTCCTCTGAAAGCAAATCTCTCCTCCTCACTTTTGTCAGTAGCTTCTTGAGTCCATTCTCGCATTACCTGGGAATGCAGGGTTTATTGGACATACATGACCATTGTTGTCCTCAAGATCAGCTATCCAAAATAGCATAAGAAATGTAAACTAACAAGGGGAATGAGAGCAGGGATGGGGTAAAAGGCCATGGAATGAGGCATTTCTCCATCCAGACAGTGGTTCAAATACATCCAAATGGTTGGGAAATATTTCCAAGCTTAAATCCTACATGAAAAGGACATCAAAAATGTTATGCAAATTTCTCTTTACTAGGATATTGAAAATGTAGGGACTGGAAGGAAAATCAATATATCTACAAATTTAAGTCATTGTTCCCTGCTGGATGTGGGTGGTTTTTTCCATCAATTCAGATCAACCCTTGGTTGCCTCCATTTTGGCAGTTCTGAGTACGTTTTATACTCAGTGATGTCACATGTCTGTTGTTGAGGCCGTATGGATTTAATATAAAAGACTAGCACACCAACCCAGGTAAAGCAATCCAGGTTAGTTACACAACTGATACCAACTTTTAGATGTCTTGATCATTATGTGTTCTTTTCTAATGAGTGATTGCCTTAAATTCCTCCGTGACTAGTATTTTCTGAGCTGTGGTGATGTGATAAAAAGTCTAGCAGGCTTCCTTGGAGTATAGAACAGTATTTATAAATGGTCTTCCACTTTAACTATAATCTGACTATCAACTTCCTCTTCTACCTCCTCCTCTAACCTCTGAAAGTGTCTACCCCTCCAGATTCAGAAAGCTATCTAGAGTTGTTAGCTCCCTTCCTTACCATGGATAGAGGAAAATACTCTACTCTAGGCCCTGTGAATTCAGAGACAAACCATTCATGAACAACTCAGAGATCATTTTTCTTGAGACATTTTTAGCATATAGATATAGATTCATCATTAGGATTTACCTTGATTGGACACCTACTGCATATCAGACAATGAAATAAAGGCTTGGTGAATATCCATCATTAAATATAATATTGTTATTAAGGGTTGATTGATACCTTGAGTATCATAACAATCAAATGCATTAAGGAAGGACCTTTTATCATTCCCTGTTCGAAGATGGGAAAATGGGATAAGGGACAATGACATCAATTTTCATGACTGTTTCTTATTGGGGGCTAGAGAGACAAGCACATCAAATTCTAGACTTCAAATTCTAGACTCTTAGCTGCTGCTTAATAATATAAATGATGATGGAGAAGAAGGCACTAATGATGACCGCTAATGTTTTTGGAACAGACTTTTATGTTCCAAGCAAAGTATGAGGCCTTGAACATAGAAAAACTAAATTATTCTTATTCAGCCAGAAGAATTACTAAGGGAGGTCAATTGTGTTGTCATCCTTAATGATAAGATATTGAATGGTAAGGTATACAGCAATCGTGCTTTGTGAAAGGTCATTCAAGGTAGTCTCACTCAGCAGGCCGGGTCCCGATGTGAAAGCAGAATAAATGCTTCTAATTTTTACATGGTAGGTACCAAATTGTTCCTTGCCTACTGAACATTGAAGGAATGCAAAGAAATTACAAATGTCAAAGCAGATGGCCCTTCATCTCCTGCATTCACACCACCATTTGTTGTCTTTTGTTTTCTTGATGATATCCCTTCTGAATGGGGTAAGACAGAATCTCAATGTGAACTTGATTTGCATTTCCTCATAGCTGCTTGCATTTGTGTGTGTGTGTGTGTGTGTGTGTGTGTGTGTGTGTGTGTGTGTGTGTGTGTGTGTGGTATTGGATGTTGAACTCAGGTTCTCATGCTAAGCAAATGCTCTACCTCCTAAGCTATACTCCACGGCCCTTCCTTTTATTTTTATAAGATAGGATCTCACATTTAGGTCAGAGTCAGTCTGGACCATGATTCTCTTATTTTGGCCTCTAAGATAGCTGGGATGAGAGGTGTATGCCACCAGACCCCACAATTAGCTAAGAGAGAATTCCACAAACTAGTTCCTTCACCTGCCTCCTGATCTTTGACTCCAGAAGTAGCTGGGATTATTGGTGGGAGCTACCACACTTGGTGTTTGACATTTTTTGATGTTCAGAAATCAAGTGATTAGCTATTGTTTTCTATTGACAAAATGAAAGTGGGATTTCCTCATACTTTCAAGGTTTGGGGCATATTTTTTTATTTAGAAAAAAGTGATGGTAGTACACCGTTATATTTGATCTTTATGTTTCTTCTTTATTGGGAATGTTATTTGAGAGCTGTGAAATAATGGAGACATGATTCATTAAAAAAAAATAAAGAGGTTTAGAAAAAGGGATAGGTTGTCATTATTGTTCATTTGGCAAGCATTACCAAGTAACTGTTGTATGCTAGGTGTTTTTCTCAGGGTAACAAGAATGTATAAAGACATACAGGTCATTTTACCAATACTCATTAATCCTGAGTTTCTCTCTGCCCAAACTAAGCATATTTTATCTATACAAATCCTCACCAATTTCCCTATTTAATGCTCCTCATTTGTGAAAACTATTGGTGACTCTGTTAGCTACTGTGTAAACAATGGCTTTTAAATCAATAAATATGCCTACTTAACTACTCCTTTCCTTTTCCCAATAAAATCATTATTAATAAACTGCTATCCTAACAGACTTATAGTTGGATCACACTTAAACATTAAAAACATGTCCTGCTAGAAATACGTTTTTAGAAATAAAAGACACAAGTAAAATGAATCACCTTTCTTGTCTGTGGTCTTTGTGGTAGCGAAAAAATTAAAAATACATTCATTTTCAAGACCTCTGTTACAAAAAAGATGACAGCTTTACTAAACCTTTAGAAATTATATCTACAATTACATTGGTTAATACTTTGTTTTAATACATTTTTTCCTATGAGACGTTTCCACTCTTTCAAATACTGACTATAAAAGCAAAATGAAGTGTGGTGTTTAAGTTATGACAAGAAATTAAAGCTCTATTGCTAAAAATAAAGAGGAGGTACTTTTATATTTCTAGTGTCTTCTTTAAATAACTTTCCAATCTTCTCCTGAACTGTAGCAAAGTAGGTAATGAATATAAATGCCTGATATTTGTAGGGCACCTGGATTTTTATTTTCAGTAGTAACCTGATGAGTTAGCCTGGTCAAGCCAACTAAAATTGGAGACCATTTTTTCTTTATTGAGGTATGCCATTTGCTCATCTTAAACCACATAAAACGCACTGAGCCTGAGGGTACAGCTAGATAAGTTTTATATCTGTATAACCACCATGCAGATCAAGAGTGAAATAGTTACGAGCCACACAAACGCGCTTCATGCCTCTTCTCGTCAAAAGCCAACGCCACCCTCTAGTTCAGTATATTCTGTAATATGGTTTTCTAACATTAACACTTCCTGCCTGTTTTAGATGTATGTGGAACTAGGCGGCCTGAACTCTTCAATATCTAGTTTTCCCTACTCATCAATACATGAGCTTAATTGATTGCATCCCATTCCCTGATGTGGATTCTTGGCTTATTATTGTTAACATTGCCATTATTATTGTTGTATTCATTATTGCTGTTACATTGTATGTATATCAGCTCATTTTTTAATTATTTCCAATTTCTTTGTATCACATAAAATGTTTTCAATAAAACTTTTTAAAGGTATTGGGAAACAGAAACTAAGTAAATAATAGTCAAACCACCAAACTTTAGTAAAAGCAGAGTCTAAAACTGTTGGTGATGCTCTCTTTGGGTCTCTGTATCAGAAATACACACACACACACACACACACACACACACACACAACACTCACGCATTCCATTTTTATTACATTCTATAATTAATAAATTATCTTTCATCTACTCGAAAATTTCTCTGCTATAATCTGTTCCTCTCTTCATTTTTTATTTGCTTATTTTGGAATGTTCATTAAACATAATTCATATATTTTAGTTCTATTTTCATCTATTTTTAATTATTCTATTTATGTGGTGGCAAGTTCTTCTGGGTTATATCCCACCTGCAGAACACTTAGTATATTTGAAATAGATTTTGCTTTGACTCATTTTTACTTTCTTACTTAGTTTAGCATTGTTTTATAATCTTGACTTTATAATTCTAATAGGGAATTTCTAAACTTTTCTATTTCTGTTGCTTCTTGCCCTGATGCTTTATTTCTTATGTATTTCATGATTTGCTTTTTTAAAAATTGTATATAGATTTTTGAGGTCTAAAAATCAAAAGTAAATTCTCCCTGGCATAATTTGCTTTTGTTTCACCCAATAACTAGGGAAAACCCCATACTCTGGAAAAACTTGATGCTCAAGTTCAAATTGGTCATCAAATCCCTAAAATCTAATTTGGGGACATAGATTCCCATGAGGATTTCTTCCCATTTAACCTTTTTTCCTACATGTAAAGATGAGCCCTTTGTTTCAAACACCCTTGTTCTGCTAGGATGGTTTCTCTTTATCTTTTAGTAAATGTTCTGGCTTACTGTAATAAGTTCCTGTCAGATTCCTTTTATCCTCTGAGACTCTGATGGAACTTGTCTGTGACAGTGGCTATCATGTTCACTATAGACAGAAGGAACATGATTCCAAATGGAAGGTATGAAGTAATTAAAGGAATGATAACTAATGTTGTGAACATGCAAGCAATTCTAAGCCAATGCTGACTGTACACAAAGATACCTTATTTTAAAAAAATAACAAGAACAAAATAAATGATAACATATGAATTGGAGGAGAAAGTGTTTATGATATATTTTAAGGTCTTTGTGTTTGGGAATGGGAAAGGTATTGATTTCCTTTCAGTGTATGCGAGTATGCTAAGATTCTAGAGTCACTATAACAAAATGAAAATAGAGTTCCAAACAGAGAGGAAAATTGAATGACAAAAACAGAAAATATACTATGAAAAAAGACAAGGAAAGAAAGGACAAGAAACGGGGGGGGGGGGGAGGCTGGGAAGGGATGTGAAGGGTAAACAAAGGAATAAAAAAATTAAAAAAGAAAGAGAAAAAAAGAAAGGACAAGAAACAGAAAAGTGGCACAAAAAAAGATGATATAGGCAAACTCCAATATCCTAGTAATTTTTAAATTAATTAAATACTTTAGTAAAAATTAACAAAATTGCTAGCCATTTACTGTTCACAAGAAACAGATATAAAAATTAAGACCCTGAAAGGCTGAAAATAGAAAACATTTATTGTGAAAATCTAAGTTAAAAATATAAATATTATGAACAAAAATATAGAATGAAAAATTAAAGTACATGTAATATGGACATTAAGATATGTATATGTACCTCTATCCATTTGCGTGTCTATGAATCTACCTATTTTTATTTATTTTAGTAATTAATGAACCAAACAAGAAGCCACAATGAACATTAGAACAGAAACTTTGCTGAATAGCAATATCATATAAACCCTGGTGTTATATAGCTAAAGCTGTGCTGAGAGGAAAACTTCAGCTTTAAGTTCTGAAGAAAATGTCAACACCAGAGTAGAAATTCATAAAGCATTCATTTTAAAAGTTACAAAGAAAACTGTCTGAAGCCAAAGAAAGTAGTAATTGAGATAATAAAGAAAATATACATTAATAACAGAAATTAATGATCTATAAAGTGATCATACAATTCTCTGAACAAAGACAGATGTTGGTTCTGTACAAATGACAATCTTTGTGGATAATTAGATCAGAAGAAGAAAAAATATGAGATAGAATATACTAAAATTGAAAGGGGGATATAACTATACAGACTGTAGACATTGCAAAATGTTAAGAAACTATTTGATTCCCATATGTCAATAAACAGGAAACTTAAAGTGAACAATGTGTAGAACAATATAACCAAAATAAGTTGCCTGAACATGAGAAACCTATTTTAAAAGAAACAAATTACTGTCTATATGTATCAAGTTATAAGAATAAGCATTACTGTCTATAAGTATGTATCAACAGTTATAAGAATAAGCAATTACATCACTGCTACAACCAGCAGAAAATGGCCATAAAAGGGCTATAAATTTTTGTGTCTTTGAACATAAGCCAAATTTCCAAATCAATCACAACAGGTAAGACTTCTGATATCCATTTTGATGACTAGATTTCAGAGGCCAGATGCTTATCAACTCTTATCAACATCATTTGAAAGAAAGTCATTTCTCTAGGGAGCCAAAAGTGGAAAGACAGTGCTCTTGTTGCTCCACTATTTAGAGAGCACCTTGGTCAACATTCCTGTTCTCTCTGTATTGCTGTAAGAGAGAGTCAGCTACGTCAGCAATGTACAGGAGAGTTCCCCAAAGGTGAAATGGAAACAGCGCTACCTTGCCTTACACACAGGTATCAAATGTTTGGTTGCAGAGTAATAAAAAAAAAAAAAATACCATGTGTTAAACTCTTGACACTGAGGCTCTACAGGTATTTTAAGAAACAATCATAATATGATAAAATAATCTAGACTTGACTGAAATTTCATCCCAAACTCTAGCATGTGTGTGTGTATGTGTGACCTTGAGGGCCTTCTGAACTCTCTCGGCTCTTTTGGTTATAGCTAGTATTCTACCACTTGAGCCTCACCTCCAGCCTGGCATTTTGCTAGTTCACCAGAAATAGAGTCTCAGACTTTTCTGACCAGGTTAGTTTCAAACTGAGATTCTCAGATCTCAGCCTCCTGAATAGCTAGGATTACAGGCATCTGCCATCTATGCCTAGCTAGTATTCCATTCCTGATGTACAGTCATTTCAATTAAAAGCCAGTTTGGTCCTTTAAAAATATGCCATAATTGGGGCTGGGAAGGTGGCTCAGTGGTAGAGTGCTTGCCTTGCATGCATGAGGCCCTGGGTTCGATTCCTCAGCACCACATAAGCAGAAAAAGCCAGAAATGGCACAGTGGCTCAAGTGGTAGAGTGCTAGCCCTGAGCTGAAGAGCTGAGGGACAGCGCTCAGGCCCAGAGTTCAGGCCCCACGACTGACAAAAAAAATGCCATAATTGAAGAAAAGAAAAAAATGAATGAGCAATAATTAGAGCTGTGATTGGTATATCAATGTTCAAATTGAAGGAAAGAAATTATCCAAGAAAGCCTAAGACTGCTACCGTATCAGAAGATTTGAAATAGTGGACTGTTGGACCACTAATATATCATTTTTATTAAAGTCATTTGTTTCTAGTCCTCATTTTTAAAAAATGCTTAAGTTTTCTCATCTCTCTCAAAAGTATCTCCTCAGTACTTAAGTGGGAACCAGTACTCACCCAGAATCACATAAAACAGGAGACAAAGGCCATTAACCAAAGGTCAAACCTTACTTATGTAACTGTAACCCCTCTGTACATCCACCTTGACAATACAATTTTCAAAAAAGATAAAAAACAAAAGGGCAATCTGCAAAAAAAATGATAGTATACACAAGAAAATGCTTCATTTATTAGCATTGATTTCTTGTGACACTCTACTTATCATTTGTTTATTGTTGACAACGCAACCTTAAAGCACTTGATACGTCAGCAAACAAGCTTCATTTGAGGTAACCAAAGCAAAGACATGACAATGTCTCCCTAGTGAAGATCCCCTCCATTGTTCCCACCTACATAACCTGAGCACCGTGAGCCACAAATATGCCAGGCAATTATTTGTGTATCTGTGCCTCCGTCAACTTTGAAGAAATAGATTGTATAATAGGCCGGAGAATAAAGTGGGTTTATTTTAACAATGAAATGTTGAGTATCCTGTACAGTGCATTTGGCTAGGTAGATTTTTCTTTTCTTTTCTTTTCTTTTTTTTTTTTTTTTTTTTTAGTAAATAGAAATAATGTATGTGGTAACAATCTAGCAAATTCTGAAGTTGATTTTTTTTTTGTTGGTCGTGAAACTTGAACTCTGGGCCTGGGCACTGTCCCTCAGCTCTTCAGCTCAAGGCTAGCGCTCTACCACTTGAGCCACTGTGCCAATTCCGGTTTTCTGAGTGGTTTATTGGAGATAAGAGTCTCACAAACTTTCCTGCTCAAGCTGGCTTTGAACCTCGATCCTCAGATCTCAGCCTCCTGAGTAGCTAGGATTACAGGTGCGAGCCAACAGCACCCAGCTTGAATTTGAAATTTTTTTCCTATAATTTTCTTTTATTGTATGAGTGCACTCATTAATTCCTTTATTTATCTATACATCATAATCTTGTAGAGAAGGCCTTCCTTAGGGTTTCACAGAAGAGTTTAACTTTTCCCTACTTCGATGTCTTTCCCCATGAAATGAAGACAGTGATAATAACATGTCCTTGGGTGGCTGACAATATGAAATGAAATAATGCATCTGAAGCATTTAGAATTGTGCTTGGTCCATGGAAGGTGTGGATATGTGCAAAGGTTATTTTAACCCAGGCCCTTGGAGACGTAGGATCTACAGTTCCACATTAAGAAACACTTTCAATGTGTGGCATCTCACTTGGAAAGTGGTAAGACCAGAAGAGTGCGGGTAAGATTACAAAAGCAATACAAGCCAGGTGGCCTGTGGTTCACACTTGTAATCCTAGGTGCTCAAGAGGTGAGATCTGAGGATGGAGGTTCAAAGCCAGCTGGGCCAGGAAAAGCCATGAGACTCTTAACTCCAATTAAGCCAGAAAAGCTGGAAGTGGAGCAGGGGATGGAATGATGGAGCACTAGCCTTGAGTAACAAAAGCTAAGGCGTGGATCATTAGGGAAGATTGTGGGAGTGCCAGGGGGAGGGAGGATAATCCTTCTTCGTTTTCTTCCACCTCTTATCTTCCAATGAACAATTTCCATCCCTTCCATCTTTCTAAGTTTCCATCTAACTCCCTGGGGGCCTTGCAGGAAGCCAGGTCTCACGCACACCACTGCTGCATTCTATTCTGTTTTCTGCTTCCTTCTAACCTGTTGCCAATAGAACGCTAAGACGGAGCCCCAAACCAACACCCAAGTTGCACTGGAACTAAATCTCTTTCTCACAGATCTCAGCAGAGCGGAGTTGATCCAAGCAGGACTGGGGAACTAGGCAGGTAATTTTGAGTCTTCCAAATCAGCCACTTGATAGCTGTGTGAGTAATGTAAGCTTTCAGAGTCTTGGTTCCTTCATCTAGAAAATGAAAATGTTAATCTCCACCTCACCTCAAGGGGCTGTTCTAAAAGGATGAATGAGCAATAACGTAATTAGAGCTGTGATTGGCATGTCAATATTCAGTGAATGTTTACTACAGTCACCACTGCTTAGGAGACAAGGAGGAGACTGGAAGAGCTCACTGAAGAGTCTATGAATTAACGAAGATCAACACTGAACGAGAACTCAAGGAGGCAGACAGCCACAGAGCCAAAGTAAACTTGAAGAATGACCACAATGCATGAGACCAAAACAGACAGCCTGAACTCATCATTCAGAATCTAAACTATGTTTTCCTCTCACTCACCTGAATAATGCAGGAAATTTCCCTGCCTCCCCCAATCAAATCTCTCTGATGGATGCCCCCCCCACCATAAATCCCATTTGATACTTATAGTTAATTCCTTGCCAGTCACACCCACACAGACCATCAAGATGCATCCAGATTGGAAGCTGTGAAATCCTAATTTGGCTGCCACAGTCATTGAAGAGCGCCCAGACCTGGAGTGGTGTTCACTAGCTCTTTATAACACCATCCATCACAATGAGCAATGGAGGCGCTGCAGCGCTACTAATGGATGCCTGTGTGTGAGACACTATGTGTTTTTAAAACCGCCATTTCTCTGCAGATTGGACTGTGCACTTCCTCCCTGCTCACCTGAGGTTTCAGTTTGGTTATTGTTTGCTATTCAAAGGAGCACCTGTGCAAGAGATCCATTTTACACTGAGACAGAACAGACACTGAGATAGGTTAACAATGCATGACTTAGCTTAGGCAGATAAAGAAGACGCTTCAAGATCTTTAATTGTCTTGATCTGTGGGTTATTTTTAATAGACACTTTATTCCCCTTTACACATTTGTTTTAAAAGACTTTCAAACCAGCCAGTGGTGGTTCACACCTGTCATCCTAGCTACTCAGAAAGCTGAGATCTGAGGATCACAGTTCAAATCCAGCCCCGGTAGGAAAGCCTGTGAGACTTTCATCCCCCCTTAGCCACTAAAAAAGCCAGAAATGGAGCTGTGGCTCAAGTATGCAGTAAAGCACTAACCTTGAACATAAATTCTCAAGCCCCCAGGACCAGCACAACAAAGAAAACATGTACCTGTAAAAATTGAATGCAGTGAAGCAACAATTCAAAGGATACAATATAAGAAAGAGAAATTTCATGCTGATTTCCTTGAGATTCTCCTTACCACTTAAACTTTATGTATTAATCCATATTGAAAAGACTTGTCAAGATTACATGATGCAATACAACTGAACTGAAGTTTAAGTACAGACCTCAACAGTTAGGTTGAGCAAGTTCTTATTTCATGCCGTGGTATCAAGATTTTTAGTCAGAAGATCTGGAGTGTTAAGAAGGTATTCATATTTGTGTGATGGGATGAGCGTGGGGGAGGAGAGGCAGGCACTGGGGCTTGATTCAGGGCCTTGAACTCAAGCAAAAACTCTTGCTCAGCCTTTTCACTCAAGGCTTGCCCTCTCCGCCTACAATTGCAAAGCAACCGTAGTAGAAATTCCACGTTTGGATGAGATAAATCTGTATCTTCACAGCTACCCACAGCTAAGTGTCTACTTAGATATCTATAGATAGAGGAACCAGGTTTTATCTCCAACCTCATTTCCATTTACTCATACTGGCTCCCTGCCAGGATTTTATGACAAGAGATTGTGGGGGCCAGCGTTTCAAAGGGAAATTTCCACCTGAAGAAGAATAACTAAATCAAAAACAAGTTTATTTTTAGTTACACTAATGCTCACGATATCACATAAAATCATTAAAGCGGGATTGAGAACCCCCAGTTGAGCCCAGGTGGCAAATGGATGTACTAATTTCCTCCAGAGGCTGTTATGTGCTAGAAATCTTAGCGCTCTCAGAATAGCGTCAAATACAAGCATGAAAGGCAATGTCCAACGGCCACATAATGAAATTGCTATTCTAACAGGCCAATGGGAAAATGTGAACCTTAATTTTTCTCTCTATGGTGATCCTGTTCACTAATACATGTGAATGTGGCCAAGGCGATAGACTTTCTTCCTAAAGAAAAATGGAGGCGATGGTGAAGGAGGTGGTAGTGGACTAAAGCAGAGAAGCCTTCTGGAAAGAGAGAGAGCTGAGGAGTCCCCTTCACTGTGGAAACCTGTACCCTTCTAGGGTCACCATAGAAAAGAGAAACAAAGAATGTGCCCAAACCTATTCACCCTCCAAAACTTCGTTTAAATAATCTTTCCTTCATAGAGTTCTTACTAATCCTTTCATCTGTGATGATCAAGTGAGTTCTTTTTTTCACTTCTATGAAATGCTAATGTGCTCTACATACCCCTTCATTATAGATATTGATGTAACTATATTACTTCTCTGTCGTAAGCTCAAACGTGTATGCCTGGACTAAAGATGACCACATGAACCAATGAATATATGGCATCTGCTCACAAATACCGGTATTATCGTCCTATTCCTCAGGAAATAAAGTTGGCAGAAGGACCATTAGAAGCTGTAGACCATGACTAATTTAAAACTGGGGATGGTGCTTCAGTTTTGCAGGACTGAGAGGCGTATGGATTCTAGACATAATCCAGGGGTAGGTTGGCTGCTTCTTGTGTGACTTCTGGCTGTAAAATGGATTTGACTTTATGAGGCTTATGTTATTTTCTATCCCATTTTCACACAGCCACAGTGTCAGCATTCTCCCTTGGTAATTTCAATCTCTCTTGTGTTATTTTGGAGTTCTCTCTGGTATTTCTCTTCTTTTTGTTTTTTATTTGAGACATGGCCTCAATATATACCCTAGGATGGCCTAGAATTTTGC
Organism: Dipodomys merriami; assembly: GCF_024711535.1. NCBI lineage: Eukaryota > Metazoa > Chordata > Mammalia > Rodentia > Heteromyidae > Dipodomys > Dipodomys merriami. Next base: position 34,951,043 of record NW_027202604.1, on the reverse strand, counting down.
CTTTCTGGTGCTGAGATTATAGGTTCATCAGATCACATCTGGCTTTATTTTCTTCATCTAGCTAATTTTATCTTTATTTGCTGTGTGCTATAACTGGGCTCAGCAACTGTAATCCCTACTATTTGCTAAATAAAATTTTATCTGGATATAATCATACCATACTTCAGATATGTCCAATGCCGGCCTTTGTACCAAAAGCACAGAGTAGAGTTATGCAGAAGTGATAAGTTTGAGCCACACATCTAATAATTCTCCCTCTTGTCCTTGTAGGAAATGTTTCCTGACACATGCTCTAAATAAGGACTCTATGCCATTTACTTCTTGGTCAACTCTGTAACCTTAGTTATAGCCTGGAGAAGGATCAAGGATTCTTGACCTGAGATATACAACATAGACAGCCATGATTTATTCTCCTATGTGCTCTATGTGTTCATGTGTATATAATCATTTGCAAATGTACATTTATGAAGGAAACAATTTCTAGCTTGCTCACCTTCTCAGAACAGAATGAGCTAAGGAAATAGTCATTACACAAAACCTCTCGCAGTTAATAACCATAAACTAGAAGTGGAAAATAAGCCAGTATATTCTGGAAAGGAAACAAATCCTGGAAGAAGCAAAGAGTATTCAATGTTTTCTCTCTTTCAGCTTTGAGATGGACAAGAGTCCACAGTCAGCACCATGCAGAGTAGCAAAACCGCAGGCCTGAAGAATCAGATTACAGATTTGGAGCTGTGTGCAATAACTGGAAAGTGAGCTGGGAAAGGGGAAAGGTAGAAAGGAGAGTTCCAGCAAAGGAAATACCCAGAAGGACACAAAGCAATCCATTTGAAAGTAAAAATAACTGAGTTTTCAGCAGCTGTCTATGAGACTATTTGTACTCTGAATCCAACTCCATTAATTCCTGGTAAAAGCAGATTTCTACTCCTCTGAGAATGATAACAGAATCTAGAGAGTCCAATAGATAAGATCTTCAATGTCCAGAACACAAGTAAAAAGTATTCAATAAGGCCGGAGGCTCACAGTTGTAATCCTGGCTACTCAGGAGGCTGAGATCTGAGGATCACAATTCAAAAACCAGGTTGGGCCAGAAAGTCCATGAGATCCTTATCACACTTAACCACCAAAAAAGCTGGAAGTGGAGTTCTGGTTCAAGTGATAGAGCGCTAGCCTCGAGCAGAAAAAGGCTTACGAACAGCACCCAAGTGCCTGGTGCGCGCACACACACACACACACACACACACACACACACACACACACATACACACACACATACACACAAAATATTCAACTTACAGAGACAGGAATGCGTGACCAATATCAAAAGATAACACAAATAAACCCCCAAATTATTTAATTTTATCTATAAAGCACCTGTTATAACTATATTCAGGGAGGTAAAGGAAAATATGCTCATCATAAAAAAAAGAAGTCAGAAAATCTTAGCAAATAAAGAGAAATGGGTTAAAAAAAAAAAAAAAAAACAGAAATTCTGGAACTGAGAAATAAGGGTCTTAAAACTTTTCCCAGGCTGGCCTCAAACCTTACCTCCACCTCATGGAGCTAAGATCATAGTTAGGATCCTAAACATGCCATGTTTGTATAAAGTGAAACATCAGGGTAGCTGATATGTTCTAGATGGGTTTGGGGGCCTCGCTAAAAGAGGTCAGGACTAGATAAAGTTAATTTATAGACAGGTTTCCAAAAGCAGAGTCTAATCCCAAAACTCAGCTAATAAGCCAATGCAGAATTTGTCGGGTGCTAATTAGCTTCTGACAACGTGCCTTTTTCTCTCCATTTAATGTGTCTAGTCTTTATCAAATAATTCTAATAATGTGTCTTGTAAACATTAATAGAATGGTGAAATGATTAATTTCTAGGTGCTGGCTGGAATAACATGGATCTCAGTGAAATCATTCGGTATGAAAGTGACTGTCATATGCATTTAAGAGGCTGAAAGCAACTCATTGTGATCTGTCATGTCACTGCAGCTGATGTTTGCAGGAAGTGTGTGGTCTGCTCTCCTGAGAATCATGGTCCATGTATGTCTCACCCGAGTGACAGCATTGTGAGTGACAGCAGTACACAGGAAACGGGGGGGGGGGGTTGAATTTCCAGCTGCTTATTCAGTAGTTCTTTTCCAGTCTTCTTCTCCTGCAAGGACTGAGATGCATACTCAGAACATGAAGTCCAATCATCTCTTAGTATGAACCTTAGGTAACTCTCCCGAGACACAAGGGAATGAAGAAGAATACAAAGCACTTGGCTCTAAGCAGGCATCTAGATGGTGCTTTTGCCTTGATCCTCACAGCTCCACTGAACAATGGGACCTCTGAAGGCTGAATGGTGTACAGATTCTGGAATCAACTGTGGAAGATGTATTTATAAGGTCAGTGCTTGTAACAGGTAGTGAGAGGCAGAGGGGTGACTCACACACCTGCTTTGAAGTTCTCTGTAACTAGCAGGAAGGATAAATTAATTTTCAAAAACAACGTCCTATGAGTCAAGTGTCTATTATATTATATACAAGATTAAGCATCCAGATAAGATAAGGTATTATCTTTCTCATCTCAAATTAGGACAACTGAGAATTAGAGTTGGGGGGGGGGTGTTATTTTTAAAAAGCACGGCTATAGCCAAGGAGCAGGATAATGATAACCTGAATTTAAAAATAACAAAATCTCAGCATACTCTCAGTAACTTATGAAATGATCACTGCAGGATAATTTGAAAAGAAATCTGAAAAAACAACTCAGAGTAAATATATATATAGTATATATTATGCTATATATACTATATATCAACTCAGAGGCTATATATTATATATGTTATATAATATGTTACATATAATATAATATATTGTATATATTTGTACTTTGGAAAGCAGTATGGAGGTTTCTCAAAAGACTCCACATAGAGCTTCCCTATGACTCAGCAATCCCACTTCTGGGCATTTATCCAAATGATCACAAACAAGGCCATACTAACGTTACTATTACAACTATATTTTTTACAGCATTATTCACCATAGCTAAGATATGGAACCAACCCAAAGGTGGTATATATACACAATGGAATTCTATGCTTCCATCAGAAAGAATGACACCACTCCATTTGTTAGGAAATGGAAAGACTTGGAAAAAAATTAAATTAGGTGAAGTAAGCCAGGTCCAAAGAAACATAGGTCTCATGGTTTCTCTTATTTGCAATAATTAGTATACATCTGGATAATCTTATCTGATGAACAGAATAGCTCAATAGCTATGTACACATGACCATATAAGATGATGCTAAGCAAAATGAACAAGACATGGACACTAGAGATGTTTCTTTGTTGTTGTCGTTGATAGTGTACTATGTGATTTCTTGTTTCTTTTGTGTGTTCTTCCCTCTATGGTATATCCCCTGTTGTCACTGTATTTGATTTTGGTACCCTGGTTTTGTATATACGTTTATTTGAATGAGGGAAGAGAAGGGGAACAACAGGATGGTGAGACCAAGGACGAGGGGAAACCAATGCGGCAGTGACAAACACAAGAAAATGAGTTGGAAATGATCCGTACACCTTGGGGGAGGTTGAGGGGAAGGAAAGGAGGAGAAAAATGAGGGCAGGGATAACAAGTTTGACAAGAAATGTACTTATTACCTTACTTATATAACTGTAACCCCTCTATACATCACTTGACAATAAAAAAAAGAACCTATTCTGTATCTCTTTATCAAAGCCTTGAGAATTAAGGGTATATTATTATAAGGGTATATTTTATTAGTTAATAGAAATGCAGAAAAATAAGTTCCTTTGGACAATAGCAGTTACTTCAGTACATTTTGACTGCATACTCAATTATAATCCATTCAGGGCAACAAAGTTATTCAAATATTTAATTCTTTTGATTAAATAATCACAATACTTTTTTCTGTTACCTCTTACTTACTATGTGTCAAGCACCTAGATCAGTGTTTTGCCTGCTTGCTATAGTGTAGCATACATATCATTGACCAAAGGAATTGAAATCCTCACTTCATAATTAAGATGGATAATGCTTAAAGGAGCTAAACAGATTTCCAACTGCACAAAATAGTACGTAGCAAAGCAAGGATTAAATTTCATATCTATATTACTGGGGGAAAAAAACAGCACTGTTCCAAAATTCTACCCTTTCTTAGAGTGGGTATTAGTTTTCCACTTAATCCAGAGAGCAAGCATTGACTAAAGAAAATAAGAGAAGGATCAGAAGATAATACCTTCCCAGAAGGGGAAAAAATCTTTTCAAAATTGAAATTCTGAATACACAAAAGTCAGCCTTTCCCGGCTTAACTATTTTGCCAAAATTAAGTGAAAAGCAAAGACAGCCCAGAATGGCAAATGGGAGCCATAATTCAGCAGACCGCTATGCCATCCCTGTTTCCTATTAGTCAAGCAACACCTGTGAGATACTGTCCACTTTCAGGTATCATAAGAGAGAATACTTTTTATAACCAGTAGTACAGGTTGATGGCAATGTACTAAAACCCTTAGTGAGGGCATTTGGAAGATACTAGAGCAACCTGCAAATGCTTAAATATGAAAAGGACCAGCTCTGATTGCAGTGAGAAAGAAGGAAGATTCTATAAGCCTAAGAAATCCCTTTAATTGTGATGTGTCGGTACATAGAATAGAAAATATTAATAGATCTTGTTTTATACACAAAGGGCAAAACAGGAACCTTTGGGCAGAACGTAGAGTATCAACTCACTACATCACTATTTTTCTAACTTGTGAAAGTCTGCTTCTTGGGATTCTATTTATCTCCTAACATAGGATGTTGAATGTGAAGTCAGATGCCAGGAAAAGATCAGAAAAGATTCTTCTCTAGATAAACTCAGCCTTTTGACATCTGCGTTGACAGAGTCAGCTTAAATCTCTGAAGGGAGAGATTGGAAGTTGATGCCTGAGTGTGGACAATATAACACTGTAGCAGTATATGATTAAGATTTGCACATTTTGATCATCTAAAATGGGCTTTATAGACCATGTAGGGTCCTAAGACCCTTTCATGGGGCACATGGGGTCAGAATTTTTCCTAACAACAATAACCTTGTAGTTGTTTTTCTCACTGGTTGACATTTGTACAATTGATATGAAAGTGAACAGTAATACTGAAGATACTTAATACAAATCAAAAGGAATAAATTCTACTACCGTCTATTTACCAGTCATCAAAACACACCTACAATTTATGAACAGGCTAGCATCATTTGTATCTTTAATCAAGATACAAGGGGGTCAAATCTTGACTCCCAAGTGGGTATCTTTTTTTTTTAATTGTGAAAATACTGTACAGAGGAATTACAATTACATGGGCAAGAGAATGAGTACATTTCTTATCAAGCATTGTAGCCTCCTCCTTTGTTTCCCCTTCCCATCCCTTCCCAGCCATCCCCCCCACTCCCCCACCCAACTCTCCTCCCCCACCCCCACCAAAGTTGTAAAGTTCATTTTCAGCATAACGACTTGTATGTCTTGTTGTTGTAATGGGTCCACCTGTATCCCTATTTAAACGATTTGTTTTTTTTCCCCTTCCCCTCCACAAATTATACCAACATCAAATACAGTGAAAGCAGGGGTTATACTGTGGGGGAGGGACATACAAAGCAACAAAGAAATCATCTTATAAATGTGTTAGAAACAATCGCATGAAAGAAAAAAAAACATTTGAATACATATCTTAGGGTTCATTTCCCTAACATCAACTTATCTGACCTTTTCTGCTTGACTCAGACATATACTAGTTATTGCAAATAAGGGAAACCATAAGACCTACTTTGGGCCTGACTTACTTCACTTTATATAATTTTTTCCAAGTCTTTCCATTTCCTAACAAATGGGGCAATGTCATTCTTTCTGATGGAGGCATAGAATTCCATTGTGTGTATATATCACGTTTTCTTGATCCATTCATCTACTGAGCCGAGTAGGTATCTTTTTAATACTTAAAGCAATACTTCTAAATCCCTCACACAAGAAAAATGGATTAATGTCTAAATATAGTTAGAAATAACCAAAAGTGGTTTGTTTTATTTTTTTCAGAAGATATCTGCTCCAGGACATTTTAATTTTAGCTTTAAAATTGCTTCATGGAAGTGGCACTGTGGCTCAAGTGGTAGAGCACTAGCCTTGAGCTGAAGAGCTGAGAGACAGCACCCAGGCCCAGAGTTCAAGCCCCACGACCGACAAAAAAAATTGCTTCAAACATACCAGTTGCTTTACTGAGATTTTAAAAAGGTAGAATTTTGTATTGTAACACATTTCAGTTTATCGTGTAGAATAACCACAGAATGCTACTTTTAAATGTGAAATCCTTTCCCCCACCCTTGAAAAATTAGGATCCTCTGGCATTCTCCAAGCTCCAGCTAGAATGAGAAATAATGTACCTCTTTCACTCCGGCAATTTTAACCAGGCAGTATGGCATCCACAGTTCGTTCTTTACTTTCCACACTGAATTCTAAGTTTTTAAGACTAGCTTTATTTGTTTTATTTAGTTCATTTGTTTCATTTAGTTTTAGTTACTGGAGAAGCTCAGACTTATCCCCAGTTCAAACAGCAATACTCACTTCAAATGTCCCCAACAGCCCAGAGCTTACAGAGAATCATGCTTTGAATTTCTTTCTTTCTTTCTTTTTATTGTGAAAATACCATACAGAGGGGTTACAATTACATGGGCAAGATAATGAGTACATTTCTTATCAAGCATTGTTGCCTCCTCCTTTGTTTCCCCTTTCCCATCTCCCCCACCCCCACCCCCACCCCCCTCTGGCCAAAGTTGTAAAGTTTGTTTCGACTTAATGAAGCAGCACATTTTTCTGCCTGCTCAAACAAACTGACTTAAGAAACCAATCAAGCCACAGGAAAACCAAATATCACAAGCAGACCAGAGACTCCACCAAGAGACTGATTACCGACACAAAGGAGATACAGGATCTTCCCATCCACCCCCCCCCCTCCAAAAAACAAAGAACTCTTTTTTTGTACCTTTTTATATTGTTAATTTTTTAAAAATTTGTTTTCTATTAATCCTTTTTTTCCTCTTATAATTTTTATTCTAGTTGTATGTGTGTGTGCCTTTTTTTATCTCTACTGACCTTTTGGTCCTTCTTTTTTCTTTCTCATTCTTTTCATTTTTTCTTCTCTTTTGTTCTTTTTTGCATGACTTAATTTCTGTTCTGCTCATCCTCAGATATACTCGTCGTTGATTATTAGACCTTATCTCCACTTAATCCCGAAATTTATTACTCAATTCAAACTTCTTAGGCTTAAAATTCCTTAATAGTAGTATTATCTCTTTATACCTATATAATTTTTTAAAGAATTTTTATTTTTTTATTTTTTCATGTCTTCTTTCTATCCCTCCCCTCCTCTCATCCTCTCCCCGTTCTTCTCTCAATTTCACCTTTAAAATTAGATAAATTTTAAGCTTCACTTTTTAAATTTAAATTTTTGTTTTTCCATTTTTTTCTTGTCCCTTTTTTTTCTCTCTCTCTCCTATCATTCTGTCCAATCCATTTCCCTCTTTGAGATTAGGACTTGGTTAATTTCACTGTCCTTTTACCTTTCCACATCCTTCTAATCCTATTTTTCCCCACATTTCTCCCTAAACCTAATAATTTCTGGTTTTCCAAATTATTCTTTGCTGTTCTTAGCCCATTAATACATGGTTGTTTGATGTTGAATAGATTGTATCTGTTGAACTAGATTGTATCTGCAGCCTTTTAACTGTGCAACTACAGGACTTTGGTTGATGCTTGCCTTAAAATAGTGTTCTAGCACAAAATTGATGTTACTTTCATACCAAATGGGCAGAACAAGCCAGAAAAACACAAGAAAAATGGCAAGTCCAGGTATCTCAACTCCCCTTCATGATAATCAGGTGACAGAAAACTTAATAAATAATCCAGAGGAGAGTTCCCAAAAAGCTCTACAAATACTACTGGTAAACAGGGTGAATGAAAAGATTGAAAACCTGCAAAGGACTCAGTGTGAGCGTGATAGGGAGAGAGAAGAGGCATACCAAAGATCAATACAGGAATCATGAGCGTAAGGAAGCTACTCAAAGACTGAATTTCTTTAAAATGTAAATTCCTTAGCCATACATGTGTGTGTGTGTGTGTGTGTGTGTGTGTGTGTGTGTGTGTGTGTGTGTGTGTGTGTATTATACTCAGAATCCCAAAACATTTCCATGAGCTCCAGACTATACAACCCTGGTCTTTATGATCATTTAAATGTACTCCAAGTAACAAACGTCCTCTAATAAGCCTTCAATCTATTCCCTCCCCTTTCTGGTAAAGGATAGTAGACAAGGATGCCCGGGAAAGAAAGAAAATAAGAAAGCCATATCTCCTTGTAAACACACTAATAACTCAATAATAAACCTCCTGGCAAAGCATAAAATTGGTATTTGCTAGGAGAAACAGCCTTGTTTATGGAATGCTTTTAGTAAGATGTACAGAGTCTGTCTAGCACTGCACAAACCCAGAAAACTATAAATGTGGATCCCCCAGCCATCAAGAGGGCTCTGGGTCCAAATGCTTACCCTCGAGGAGAGGGATTAATATAGAGGAAAATTGGGAGGAGGAGGGTGAATGTATTTACATTTTTTGGCCAGCACTGGAGAGTGGAAAGTTCTGAAGCTGTCTATGCCTTTCCCACTGTAGTGTGATGATTTATAGACAAGATGACAGACGTTAAAAAATGTATACAAAGATAGTCTTTTCTCTGGAGCTCATCCTTTCTTCTGCTACATGGCTGTTGCAGATGTTCTATCTCCATTCGAAGAAATGGGATTTTCTATAGGAATCTTAATTTCCATGATTTATGGTGTATGGCTCCCTAGGAAATATCCTGTGGGTTATACAGTGCTATGAGGATATAATTGAAATGGTTCAATTATAAAAAGCTCCCTTTGGGGTAAATAATGTGGCCACCTATACTGGTGAAAAATCTTCCTGGGCAGATCTCAGCCAGAGTGCATCCTTGATTCTTAGAAAAGACTGCAATCTCTGCTTCTGGGCTGTCTCTTCTCTGTTTATCATGTGCCTTGTGATTAATTCTATCCTTGAATCAATCCATAGCAGCTGGATGCCATGGTCATGCCAACAATACAAGCTGGGTAGGCTCTGAGGGTCATGGTTCAAAGCCATCCCAGGCACACAAATCTGAGAGACTCTTCTCTTTAAGTAGCCAGCCAAAGGCTGGAAGTGGACCCATGCTCAAGTGGTAGAATACCAGCTGTGAGCACAAATGCAGGGCAAGAGTACATGGCCCCAAGTTCAAACCCCAACACTGACACAAAAATAAACCAATAACTAACTAAATAGATAAATCCCATGAGCTTGATTTTAAATAAGATCCTTGATTTGTGTGAATATGTTTGGCAATAGGACCCTTGACATGGTCATTTTTGTTTTTCATTCCAATAAAAATTATTTTATATGATCAAAGGCACTCCAAACAGTATCCTCCTTTGGTTTCTCTGGGTATGAGTGTCTAGAGTTCTGTATAATTATTATGTCCTAGTGTGTTTTAGATCTAGCTTCTCCATATGAGAGAAAATATGTACTGTTTGTCTCTCTGAGCTTGGCTTACCTCACTGAACAAGATTTCTCCATCTATTTCCCTGCAAATGACATATTCTTGCCAATGGATGAGTGAAATTCCATAATCTATAAGCACAACAACTTTACCACAGTCTTACCTGCAAAATTCTCCAGGATCTGGGACCTGTTCTCATCATTCCTCCACAACTCTGTCCTTGCAATCTTTATCTACCAGCCGTATCCTATTCCTCCACACATGCTCCTGCCTTTGCCTGGAATTTCCCGCTGATATCATAAGACTCAGCTCCGTCATTGCTTCTCCAGGAAGTCTTCAAGTACTCCCATGGATTCTAAGCCTCACTCGGCTTCCTTCATCAGTCCCCTGGCACTTTACAAAATAAACAAGTTCTAATTTCTACCTCTGAATCTGGCTCTGTATTTCCAGTAAGTACATAAACCTCTTTTGATTATCAAATAAAAGGGCTAGACATTTCCCATCCCAGGACCCGCCCCCATCACCAAATCTCATTCCAGCTCCAAGTCCACCTCTGTCTTTATAATTGCATTTGTAATTGCTTCAAGTTTTATCATCTATTAAAATGCTACATTCTCATGGTCTTGCTAGTAAAGGCTGCAGAGTTCTATCTCGCTGATCTTTGCATCCTCTGTGCTCAGCATAAAGAAAGAACCCTGTAAACATGAGTTGATGGGGGCGGGCTAGGAGATAATGTTTTCCTATGCTTGATCCAGAGATCCAGTACCCCAGTGAGATGCAAAGGACAGTCACAAGATTCCATCAGTTCTGATTAAGAGCCAGCCTTATAGTAACACAGAACTGATCAAGTGGGCAGTCAGCAAATCCTGCCAAGATTCTAGGATATCAGAACTACAGGTTTTGCCTGCTAGGAGTTAAGCCCACAACAGCCTCACTGAGTGTTAAAAAATCAAGATGGGTTTTATGAACTGAGACTTTGATCCTGCACACTCGCTTGGGAGGAAATAGGCCTTGGTGATTTGAAGAGGATTCAGATACTGTGGACCAATTCTCAGCTTGCCGGATCAGAGGAAACACGACTTACATGCAGGATGCCAACAGATCATAGTGGAAATATAAACCATGGTGTGGGGAAACCTAGACTCCATCCACACCTTGGATACACAGGTGCTATCGTTTCTGTTAGCAACTGCAGCATTGCACCAAAGACCTATTTATAATGCCTGCATAGGCCAGAGAGGTCTCCTCTTGGCTGATGACTGGGTCTCTTCAGACAACAAGAATCCTGAGGTTCTCACGTTTACAGCTGCTGACTCTATACTGCAATGGTTGTGCTCAGATAGCAAAGACTGTTTTGGTTCTCCAGCGCCTTCTGCCCCTATTGTAACACCTGGTGCATGTGTGTGCGCGTGCGTGCGCGCGCGCACGCACACACACACACACACACACACACACACACACACACACATATGTACACAAAACAGAGAATAGATAAATAAAAGATGGAATAGATAAATGACAGGCTGGATAGAGCTGTTCATAAAAAAGTTCTCTAGATATCTGGGACAGAAAAAAAGCATTCCTCACCAAAAACAAATTATATGTGTGTATATGTGTGTGTGTGTGTTCAATATCGGATATACAAAAGGACTTTCATGTGTTTTTTGCTGGTATGATTAGAAAAGGAGTATTTCATATATATGGACCAGGGCAAGGGAGAGAGCTACCAGAATATGAGGTCAATGAAATTCAAACTAGAAAAATTCAGGCCTATAATCTGCCTGAAGGAAGACACAGAGGATTCTGTTTGTTGCAATCATGTGAAGTTTAGACAGATTTGATCTTCCGTTGTAGGCATAAATAGGCATCTTACTGTGCATTAGCATGAGGCTGCATTCCCTGCAGAAGACAATAAAACGACAAGCATTCAAGATGTGTCCTTGGAAAGACATATTTGTGCCTTTTCTAGCAGGAAAAGACGACACCAGAATGCATCCAGGAAGCATCCTTAACTCTTCCAAGCTAAAACTAACTACACTGAAGCCAGGCCCTTGAAGAAAACACAAATCAATGAAGGTCCCCACCCCTTCAGAGCTTCAGGCTAGTTCAAATATCAGCGTTCTTTCAGCTCCTTCCATCTTTCATTCCTATAAACAGGAGAGTACATTTTGTAGGAGGGCCTTTCTTTTTAAGAGTTCAAAGAGAAATATCAAAGCTAATTCCCAAAGAGTAAGACATAGATTATTCCAATCAAAAAAGAAGAAAAAGTTTTCTTCCCCGTCAAACTCCACCCTAATAGCAATTGCATAGTTGCTTCTGCCAGAGGTTTTGCTAACATCAGGCTTTGACACCTGTCTTCTAACAGAAGCCAGCAGCTGCCACTTAAATGACAAAAACTGAGACAAGATGTCAGCTGTTCCCCTGTCATTAAGTCACTGCTGCTCCCAGCTTGCTTTGCTCCATGGTCCCCATTCACAAATATTCTCCACTACTTGGTCCAGCCATAGACGTTCACGTACCACAATCAACATCCCAACATCAGACTGTCCCAGTTAGCCAGCGGCCAATCCCTGAGGCTCCTCCCTTGGGTTTCAGACCCTTGCCACTTCCTGTCAGTCAGGAATACTTTCATCCCACCAGCCTTTATGAGATCAAACCCATCATTTTTGATGGGCATGATCCTCCCACCCACCATGGAGAAGGGAGTAGAAGGATTATTCCAGTGTCTTCATCTGTTCTTTGTTGCTATAACAAAATGCCCAAGGATGGGTAACATACAAAGGAAGGTTGATTAGTTCAGAGTTCTGATTGCTGGGAAATACAAGATCGATGGCAATCTTCATTCAGGCTTTGCACTGTATCCTAACATGGCTCAAGATACCAGGGCCAAGCAGACAGAGAAAGACAAGACAGAGAGGTTCCTTGCATGTGTAACAGCCAGAACTAATCCTGTCCCACTCCCCCCAAAAAAGAATTATTCCATGTGAAGACCCACCACCACCAAGGCCATCAGATTTCAAAATGAGCTTCCAAGTTGACAACCTATAACCAAACCACAGCATCTCATGTTAACTGAAGTAATATAGAAATGTGGGTACATTTCCAGCAAAAGTCCTTCTGGATTAGAACTTCATCCAGGGAAAATGTCCATTCTTAGAACAAATGTCCACCCATCATCCCTATTGCAGTCTGCCTTTTGGAAGACCCCCTCCTCAAGACGGTCCAGTTGATTCTAATTCTGTAATCATTGTTAAAGAGAGCTGGGAAGGTGGCTCAGTGGTAGAGTGCTTGTCTAGCATTCATGAAGCCCTGGGTTCCATTCCTCAGTACCACATTTACAGAGAAAGCTGGAAGTGTTGCTGTGGCTCAAGTGGTAGAGTGCTAGCCTTGAGCCAAAAAGAAGCTCAAGGACAGTGCCCAGGACCTGAGTTGAAGCCCCAGGACTGGCCAAAAAAAAATCATTATTAAATAATGACACAAGTCTATCAGCTTAGAATTAATGTCAAAAAATGCACAGGAAACAACCTATATCACCAAGCAAAACAAAAGACAGAGATGACAGTTCATTCCCATGACTTCCTTAATTTGGTAATTAAGGAGATAATTAACATGAAGTGTTTCATTTAGCATGAAGCTTGAAAATGGAAAGCATTTGATATTAGCTAGTATTTGTATTGTTCCTTGCTAATTATTTCAAGACAATAGGAAGAGTAATATATATATGCATATATATAACATATATATAATATATAACATTATAATAAATAATATATATGCATATATGTATATATATATATATATAATGTTCACTGGAAAAACTATAGACTAGGAAAAGGAAAACAGAGGTATGCACTTACCTGGAAATAAAGACAATAAAAGATTTAAGATTTAAAGACAATAAAAGATTGATTACTTTTAAGTAATTGTACAAAGGAGTTGCAATTTATGAATACAATGTGTCTTGGTCAATGTCAAGCCTTTCAACATTCTCACCTCTCACTCCCAAACCACCCCTTCCCTCATTTTCTTAGTTATATAGGATATGCACTGAACTTCTGAACTGCCTTTTCCTCCCCTTATTCTCTTCATTAGTCTACTCCCTCCCTTTGCCCCCACCCCACCCCTTTCATGTCCCTGTTTCCTGGTGTTTATTTTGTTGACCCTTGACTCAGCCTTTCTGTTGAGTTCTCCTCTTGTATCTACTATATTTCTGTTAATACACCTACGAATCTTGCATACCAACCAATATACTTACTTATATTTTTATAAACTAATTCTAGATTCTTACCAAATCTATTACCAACATCAGTAAAATTGTGTTACCCTTGCATTGGGAGAGGGAGTTTTGAGTGGGGAACATTTTCTACCATTAGTGGTGTTAGTCTTCATTAGGGCCACAAAGTTAGTGGTTTAAGAAACGGATTGATTGTCTCAACAGCTTTCAAGTTACAATTTTAAATAAGATTGTCAGCAAGGTTGGTCCTGTTGGAAGACTCTAAGGGAAGGATCTTTTCCAGACTTCTCTCCTTGGCTCATGAAAAGTTCTTCTTCCCCCTGTGTCTCTTCTCTCTGTGAATGTCATTATGTCCAAATCTCCTTTTTCATTAGACATCAATCACATTAGAATGCTACCTCTCTCTAACAGATGACATGTGCAATGACTCGGTTTAAGATCACATTTTAACATCTTGGATTTTAACATAGAAAACTGGGAGGATTTACAATTCACATCAGAACAGTTGGCAAGGAATAGCAAGTCAATTTAAAAAATGACTTAGCTTCTTATATTAATGGCAAGTTCAAGACATATAAAAGTTCTGTCTGATGTTGGCAGTTATAATGACATTTGTAAGTTGGTAAATACTGAAATACTGTAGACACCACAGTTAGGTCAGGCTAAGTGTGTGAAGTTTAGCACAATTCCTGCAAGTGGATTTGAATATTTAATGATGCTGGAAATAGTCATAATACATTGGTTAAAGAACCAGGTGACTTGATTAGGTTTGTGAACTAATGACAAATTTTACGTAAAATAGACCAATATACATGTCAGAAATAGAATGGGTTTGAGTTCTTAGGAACAACACTTCTAGCATTTTCCAAATGTTCTGCAAGTACTTTACACTTAAATTGTATGTATAGGGAGAAAATTAGGGAAGGGGTGACATTCTTGAAAAAAAATGTTCTCATCACCTGACTTATATAACTATACCCCTCTGTACATCACCTTTGCAATAACAATATTTTAATAAATTATATGTATAGATGAATACTGGGGTCTGACCTCAGGATCTTATGCTTGCTTGGCAGATGCTAGCTCATTTAAACTTTAATCCAGTCCTTTGCCACTTGGGGGACTAGGTCTCATGCCTTTCCCAAGGCCAGCCTCAGAATGTAATCTTTCTATCTGTACCCTCCCTTAGCTGGGGACATATATACTCACTACCATGCCCAGTTTCTTGATTGAGATAGAGTCTCCCTAACTTTTTGCCCATACTGGCTTTGCATCTCAATCTTCCCAATCCCTGATCCACAAGAAGCTAGGATTTCCCTTATTGTTCATTGTGCCCAGCCTAAAAGACAGCTATGCACAGATTAGATAGATAGATAGATAGATAGATAGATAGATAGATAGATAGATAGATAGATAGATAGATAGATAGATTGAGTGTGTGTGTCTGTGTCTATGTGTGCACGCACACGAACCAGTCACCAGTCCTAGGTCTTAACCTCAGGCCTGCATGCTATCCCTGAGCTTTTCTGCCTAGCACTCTGCTACTTGTCCACAGCTCCACTACTGGCTTTTTTTGGTAGTTGATTGGAGTCAATTGAAAAGTCTCATGGACTTTCCTGCCTGGGATGGCTTCAAATCATGATCCTCAGATCTCAGCCTCCTGAGTAATTAGGATTACAGGTGTAACCACCAGCACCCAACTCTCTCTCTCTCTCTCTCTCTCTCTCTCTCTCTCTCTCTCTCTCTCTCTCTCTCTCTCTCTCTCTCTCTCTCTCTCTCTCTCTCATTTTCTCTCTCTCTATATATACATATATATATATATATATATGTATATAAGATTTCCATCCTTTAACTATTCCTGGTTTTGTTTCACTCAGAATTCTTCTCAGAAACATATCATGTTTTATAAAACAGGTGCTTATTTTGGCATACGTGACATTATTTTTACTGATTATTTTTTCAAGACTAAGTATAATTGTTTTTCTTTGTTCTATTACACAGGAGTCATATTAGTACTGAGGATACTACCTTGTCTGATTTATTTTGAAGCAGAATTAACTGGTAATTGATCTTTGATTCAATTAACATTTCGTGTCTTGTGCTTTTTCATAATCAGACCCTTTGCAAGACTCTTTGGGATACAAACATGGGAGACATCGTCAAGTATATTGAACAAAATCCGAATCGTGAAATCTTGTGGTTGGGTCTTCTTAGCCTTGCCAACTCTTTTTCTTTTATTGATGAAAGCTGTTTGCTGTTTGTCTAGGTTTCCTTCTATCCATGAGATGCTAGCAGTGTGTTAAGGCCTGGTTGTAAACTATTGGCATTTTCACTCTGTTTTACTTTGACAACTTGAGTGGAATAAATAGTTCGAATGGTCCATTGGTTTTCTGTAGCTGGAGGTAATAATTTCACACAAACTGAAGGTAATGGTGATATTGAGAAAAATTATCTGTTTTGTGACTGTTCTGTTGGGATAGCCGGGTCGTGTTGGAGCCTTAATGGTGTTCATGTCATTTCCCTCAACTGCCTGCACAGATGAGCAGGACAGCATAAACAGAGGAACTACAAGTCAACACAGCTTTCCTCGCAAGAGACCCAGGATAAGGATGTCTCCTGCTCATAAAAGCATTCTTCTAGTGATTAATGCCACATCTTTCAGGAGAAAAATAAATAGATTTTATTTCCTCCTAAAAAAAAATCAGCCAAAAGGAAGCCGGGCGCTGGTGGCTCACGCCTGTAATCCTAGCTACTCAGGAGGCTGAGATCTGAGGATTGCGGTTCAAAGCCAGCCCGGGCAGGAGAGACCGTGAGACTCCTATCTCCAATAAACCACCAGAAAACCAGAAGTGGCGCTGTAGCTCAAGTGGTAGAGCGCTCGCCTTGAGCTGAAGAGCTGAGGGACAGCACCCAGGCCCAAAGTTCAAGCCCCATGACCGATCAAAAAAGAATAAATAAATAAGCCAAAAGGTTGTAGCAACCTATAAACTTCTTTGTCAAATGCTTCATTTGCTCTCTCAGGAAAAGGAAAAAAGGGGAGTGGGGAAGGTATGCTTCCTGCCTCTGATTGAATCCTGACACACCTTCTTTAGTCTTCAATCCAGATAAAGAGTTTGTCATTCTTTTAAAGAAAAACTTGAATTAGGGTTGGAATCCATTCTAGAGGCCTACACGATATTGCTAAAGAGAGTAACCCTTCCGAATGAGTAGTTTCTAGCTTTACCTGTAAGGTCACAAGGTAATGAAGGCAGGCTGTACTGGTTTGGAAGTCCCTTACTGTGATTCTCAACTGAAGAGAAGGGGGTGGCTAGTGGACCCAGAGACCAGAGACACAGCAGAGTCTTATATAACAATCAGTGAGCCCTAAGGGCTGTCATGGAAACACATCCATGCCAACACCCAATTATATGAAAGCAAGGAATTTTCCAAATTGTCAAATATGACATTAACTAATCGAATATCTATCTACACAGTTGGCCGATCTTCAATGTTTTGCCTGGAAAAAGTAAGTCCAGGATGCCATTCGCAAGAATGGAAAAGGTAAGTTCTACTTCAATAATTCTTCTCCATCTTAGAGGAGTCCTTTCTAGACCCATTATGTTCTAAATGAATAGGTGTTAAACCGTGAAGTTAAAAAAATTATAAGTGACTTCTTAGAAGGTGAAATGTCACGATCACTCCCATGCCATGCTTCACGGGTAACACTGTAATATGTGACACGGAACACATAATAATGTAACACATCACTGTGGTGGTGGAGGTAGAGATGGAGCTTGCCACCTGTGCCCCACTACCTGTGCCCCTTCCCTCACCCCCAGCCAACACTCTAGATGACCATGAACATGGGTATTTCCACAGGCTAAGAACACTGTAGCTACTAGTTCACAAGATACCAGGCTACACCCAGAGAACTCTTCCTGTGTTTACTCAGCTACATACAACTGAGAACTGCCTTTGGAAAATCACTCTTTAGCAATTTCTGTTGCCAAAACAATTAGGATTCTCAACACCAGAAGACTTTAGAGCTCTTTTGTTTTTTCAAAAATAAAATATTAATCTTTCTGGAGCATTTTCTGCATATGTCCGATTAGATAATATGGTAAATGGAATTGAAAAGAATAAATCCCAAACTCATTTGCATTAATGCTTTCCTATTTCCTAGGACTGTTCCTGTGGTTAATTGTTAGATAGCCCATGGTAAGCAACTTATCAATTAATTGCTAGGAAAGGCAGTATGTGTATTACTTTAATTGGCTACAAGTTTTCTTTCTCGTTAAATGCTAATTTAATTGCTTAAATAAACAAGGCTATTAGAACATGAGTCAGTTTTGGGGGAAATATTGTTTAATGAAATATAAATTTCACTTCTAAGTATGATCAATTTTTATTTAATGAATAGGCCTCAGAGTTTGAGTTCTTTTTAATAGTCTGTCTCCAAGACAGTAAAATTCACAATGCAATGAGACCATTAATTTCTTCTCAGAATGGTAAATTTCTCATTGTACCATTGTATTTTTATATAACTTTTAATATTATTCAGAAAATGAATGAATGTTAAAGTAGCAGTTTTTAAACTCTAATTTAGAAAGAGACCTATTTGGTAAAAGCCGCAAAAAATACAACATTGTCCCTATTTTTGAATGTTGGAGTTCCCAAATTTTTTCAATAAAGTTTTAACATTTAACTTCTTTGTTTTTTAACATTTCTTTGCAACATTCCCTTTTACCAATTAACAATCCTTCACATCGTGAATTCCTTCTATTCATTGAGTAAAATAGAAAATCAAAGATCTCATGTTACATAGTTGAACACTATAATATCATCATAGCCTTTAAAACTGCATTTTGATTTCTTTGTTCTACTAGAAAAAGACTGAACCTTCAATTTTTTTAATTCATTATGAAGCATTTCTTTTAGGCAATCAAATTAGAGAGCTCAAACATCAGGAATGTTGGCTAAAGTATCTGAATCTATATGGTTCCCTGACAAGCCTGAGTCATTCCAGCAATACAAACCAGGGAAATTTTCATGATGCTTGAAACTAAGAAAATAATTTTTGGAATCTTGTACAAGTGTAACTCTATCCCATTCACATTCACTCCACAAATAAATAAACTCTGGATTACTCAAAACATCAATCCAGGAGCTCAATTCCCTTTGGAATAACCCAACCTTAAGATTCTCCAAAAATGAAAAAGAAAACAATAGCGTCAAAAGAAACATGAACCTGTTTGAAAGCTGGAAAGAAAGAAAAAATAGTCCAAGAAATAGCAACACTGGAAATAGTAGCAAATATAGTAGCAAATTTGGAAATATTTTCTGAAAATCTATATTGGGAAGATGAAAATGAATTGCATCCAGATGCTCTAATGCATAGTACAAGCATGTAAAAAAAATGATGAACTACAGTGGTCAATTAATCAGCACGACCTCTGTCAAGATGGACACAGGAATTTGAAGCCTAGGGGAAGAAATATCCAGAAAGTCCTGAAGTTGGGTAAGGAGGGTGATACCTAAAATAGGGTGGTTTGTGCTGTTCTAAGAGAGAATTAAAATAACTTGCCAATAGTCTCAGAATGTAAGGAACAATGTGTTAAAGTCCTAAACATAAATCTAACAACAACAATAACAAATATATACCCAAGAAGGACAGCATAAAAGAAAAACTAAGAGACAAGAAAGCCAAAAAAGCTCAAAAGTACAAAAAGTCAATTTTCTACAAGGTATATATCAATGCAGTTTCCAAAAAAAACATACCACTCTGTTGTTTGGTAACTTAAGCATTATTCTGAAATCCAATCATATGTAAGGAGACAAAAATGATTAATATAATTGTGAGAAAGGAAAATAGTGAGGGACACTTTGATAGCTGGTGTTAAAAGCACAGTATCAAAACACAATGAGAATGGTAGCAAAGAAATACCATATTTGGGTGGGAGAGTGTTGTCTATATTTTTACATAATATAAGAAGTTACGATTAGTGTTAAAAACATAAACATGAAATAATGCTGAATCAACAAGACTAAAATTGGTATTTGACAATCCTAATGCTATAGAAACTCTAAAAGTCCCATAACTGAAAAACACTAAATGATAGGTCCGTGTTAAACAGAAGAAGACAAAACAATCAATATCTACAGTATACAGTGAATTGGCTATTCAGTATTCCTTAAACTTTTTGGTCTCAAAACTTTGACCCATTGTGACGATGAGATGGACAGGACACTATGTTGAAAAAGAAGTTTACAATGTCGGGGGGGGGGGAGGGGGGAAGGGCGGGGGGAGTTTGGAGGGGAGAGTTGAGGAGGTTGGGAGGGAAGGGGTGGTAGGGGGGAAACAAAAGAGGAGGTAAAAATGCTCCCTATGAAATGTGCTCATTACCTTACTCATGTAACTGTAACCCCTCCATAAAATATTTTTACAATAAAAAATATGTATAATAATAATAATAAACTTACTACTGAAAAAAATAATCACTGAAAAGCCTTTAAAGAACTTTTACTCATGGGTATTAAATATTGACTATTTTAGAAGTTAAAAAATATTACAGTAGTAGGGTTCAATTGCAGAAGCTTAGACTTTCTAGACTGTCATTCTAATTACAAGTCATGCCTCCAGCCCTGTGTGTGTGTGTGTGTGTGTGTGTGTGTGTGTGTGTGTGTGTGTGTGAAACAATTTGAGGTCTATCACTTGAGTCTACATCTTAACTTTGATATAGAGGTTTGATTACTCCCAGTGAATCCTAACAAGTGACTCCCTGAGCAAATGATCACCTACATGGGAACTAGACCAAGAGAGGAAAGAGAATCAGACATAGCCAATTACTCTGCTGACAGACTGATCTGTGATTCACACATGGGCCACCCCCTATGGGGAATATTCCAGAAATATTTGTATGGAACACTCTTAAAAAAGCTCACTGCCAACAATCAGTTCCATAAAGACTACAGACATCATTGTTGCATGCACACATACACACACACACACACACACACACACAAACACACACAGAGTAATAATGTCTTTTATGTTATATACTTACTACAGTGGGATTATAAATGAGTCAGAAGAAAAGTAAATAAATAAAAATGTGATCTCAATATCCAGGTCTATAAATGATAAGCATGTGAAATGCCCTTTAAAGTCTCTGATTTAGTGTGTTTCAGTGGTTTGGTGATCTCAGCAAACCATTCAGCATTAAAAAAAATTAAAGCTAATGTTTCTGGCAAGTATGTCCTCAAGCAAGCCTTTCTCTGCCAAATGGACATGTACTTCCAACCTCAGCTTTGAGAAAGGATGATGGCATTTGCTGTGTACAATGAGCTCATTGACCCCTGTGGTAACTAGGTGACAAACATGGAGGCCAAATCAATGGCAGGAAAAACAAATGTTTCTTTTTTTTTCTTTAATTTTATTTTATTTTATTTGAGAACATACTGTACAGAGGGGTTACAATTACATGGGCAGGATAATGCATACATTTCTTACCAAACATTGCAGCCTCCTCCTTTGTTTACCCTTCACATCCCTTCCCAGCCTCCCCCCTCCCCCCCACCCAATCATACCCCCCTCCCCCCCCCCCACACCGACATTGTAAAGCTGGTTTTGACATGACATTTTGTACTTCTCATTGTTGCAACAGGTCCACCTGAATCCTTAAACGACTTGTTTGTCCCCATCTCCTCCACATGTTATACTGACATCAAATATAGTGAAAGCGGGGGTTACACTGTGGGGGAGGGACATACAAAGCAACAAAGAAATAATCTTATAAATGCGTTAGAAACACATGCATGAAAGAAACGAAAACATTAAAATACATATTTAAGGGTTCATTTTCCTAACATCACATTAACTGACCTTTTCCGCTTGACTTATACCTATACTAGATATTGCAAATAAGGGAAACCATGGGACCTATGTTTCTTTGGGCCTGGCTTACTTCACTTAATATAATTTTTTCCAAACCTTTCCATTTCCTAACAAATGGGGAAATGTCATTCTTTCTGATGGAGGCATAGAATTCCATTGTGTATATATACCACATTTTCTTGATCCATTCATCTACTGAGGGGCATCTGGGTTGGTTCCATATCTTAGCTATGGTAAATAATGCTGCAATAAACATAGTTGTGCTGGTAGCTTTAGTGTGGTCTTGTTTGTAAACAATTGGGTAAATGCCCAAAAGTGGGATTGCTGGATCATAGGGGAGATCTATGTGAAGTCTTTTGAGAAACCTCCATACTGCTAGGAAAAACAAATGTTTCAAGCAGGGCATGATGGACTATGTACACTGGACCACCATGCTTGAAAAACATCATGTCCTTGTTACACAAACGCAATTATCCTCTCTAGATCCACGGGCTATTCACCATTTTGCATTGGTGGTAAGGAAAGCTTTAACCTTTCAGAACAACTGTAAGATATAGTGCTCCCTAATGTTTGAAACAAAAGAATGGTGGAAATGTTGCGTTGTCTGGCCAATTTTCCTGGTGAGCTTTATCAAACTCTTCTAGACCTGAATCGATGAAAGCCTTTAGTGGCTACCATTTGGTTCCAGTCTATCAGTCTGCCTATCTCAAAGATATAGCAGAATAATTTTTTATTGCGTGGTGATATGGGAAATAATCCCACCAGTAGAAAACCCACAACACTGAATTATTCATAAGCACTTTATTTTAGAAATTATAATAGCTCGACGTGTCTCTGGGATTCAGGTACTTCATTAACAACTTGGATAGGCTCTCTGTACCTCAACTGTAGGGAATAAAATGTGCACTAAAATAGAATTAATTGGTGCTAATGCCACATCAAGTTCATAGTTCCTGGGAAAAGAGTCTTGATAGAATCAAATCCAAATATTATGAACTATAGATGATATAATACCTTGGGAGCCCAGTTTGTTTCCATTTTAACATCTGTCCTTGGATAAGTGTGAAATATTAAAATACTTTACAAATAGGGCATTTAGGAGGTCCGAACTGCAGCCTGGTGAGAAGGGGAACAAATTATTTCTGTGTAAATTATTTGATATTAAGAGTAGTTTTCCCAACCCAGATCCTCTACAATCAATGGGTGGATAAGAAAATGTGATACAAACACAAACACACACACATACACACACACAAACACAAGAATTTTACCCATCCATCGAGAAAAAATATTATTATGTCATTTGCAGAGAAATGTCTGAACTTGGAAAAAGGTGAAGTAATTCAAGGTTAGAGAGAGAGAGAGCGTGCATGTTTTTCTCATATGTGGAAGCTAGATCACAATTATAAACGTCTATGGAAACATCTACAATGTCACATGACAATGCCCACAAACAAATTGACTAAAGTATGGCATATACAGAGAGCGTTGCCATGGTGTGACTACTTTGAACAACTAACTTAAGTTTCACAAAATGAATACCAGCAAGCTGGCATATGTGTTGTCAGAGGAAGAGGGGGCAGATGAATGGACAGAAGAAAGATGGAAGAATACAGTCCTGGTGTTCAATGTACATATGTGAAAATGGAACCAAGTAAAATGAGGAAATGGGCGGGATTGGGAGAGATTGGGAAGAAACATTAAAGGGGTGACATTAATCTAGACGTACTGTACTTATAAACTGACATGCTGTATTGAAACCCTTCATACAACTAAAGATTTCTTTTTAAGAGTAAGTCTCCATAAATCCTCATTTTAAGAATGGGTCTTGGCTGAGTGCTGGTGGCTCATGTTTGTAAACCTAGAGACTCAGGAGGCTGAGATCTGAAGATCGTGGTTCAAAGGAAAGCCCATGAGACTCTTATATCCAATTTAATACCAGAAAACCAATAGTAGAGCTATGGTTCAAAGTGGCAGAGCATTAGCCCTGAGCAAAAGAATAAAAGAGCTCGGGGGTAGCACCCGGGGGTAGCACCCAGGCCTTCAGTTCAAGCCCCATGACCCACCAAAATAAAAAAAAAAAGAATGGGCCTAGAACCAACAAGGTTCTAATTGAAAGTCATCCATAAAGCAATCGAGTGCCCCCCAAAGGCATCTACTTGTTTGTGATCATAATTGTAGTGACGTGTGTGATGTGTTTATGGTACTGATCAGGGGTGAGTAATTCCCACTGAAAACTGATCTGGGTTGCTGGAACATTTCCCATCAGTAGTCACTTGGTTGAGTTGCTGCATTCTCAGAATTGGCACCATGGGGAACCCTTGTTTGTGTTGGGAACACGGCTGAGCACTGGTTGCCTGCAATCATGTGGGGTCTGACGGTTGTCCAAGTTGAGGATGTGCAATTTGCATCCACATAAGTATGGAGGTCTCTTGCCGTGAAGTGGCACAGGTCCTACTCATTAGGTTAGTAGGATACTTAGTGGTTTTTACTGCTGTGAATAGTAGTCCCTTAGAATGAAATTGTCCAGATCACAAATGCCTTTCTCTAAAAAGAGCAGGGAAAAATAGAAGCACCCTTACACTGGGAAGATTTGCAAAGTACACAGGTGTGTATTTTGTCCTCTGGTGTTCAAGCAGGGGGGCCAGTGTGGGGCCACTGTGAACACTACCACAGTGATCCACCCTTCCATCCACCTCCAAAGCCAAATCCATCCTAGTGGCTCTTGCAGTGTTTACCTGTATGGTAAATCTGAGCGGGCAGAAATAGATACAAGAACCCCCCCGCAAGCTCCACTCAGAGAAGATAAGGATGCTTCTGACTTTTCAGTGGCCTTTTGCAACAACAACAAAAAAATCCTTCAATCACTGAAAACTCACACGAGCATGTAAAGTACCATGGGGGTAACATAACAAGGATCACAATGAGAATTCATGGTTGACACGCCAAAACACTATTTGCTCTCTCTTTTAATCCCCATAGAAATCTAGGAAGTAGATACGAATACTAATTTTTCATTTTCCTGCAACATTCCTCAACTTTTGTTAAGTTCACATGGCCTCTATTTAAAAAGAAAAACGTTTCACTTTTACTGTAAGTAAGCAACACGCTACATATATCAAAGACTTGCTTCATTTGCATCCGTTTCTAATATAGTAAACTCTAACTTCCTGGTTTGCAATTACATATGTGTTTAAGTATATATTTAAATACGCTTTTAAAATCATCTTAATTTTACTGTAAGTAAGCAATGCACTACACATAAAGACCTTTCTTCATTAGAATCAGTTTCCAATATTGTAAACTCTTAACTTTCTGCTGAAATGGGAGAGAAATCACATTTAATGCTACAAACATCCTGTATGGTTAGTTACAAAATGAGACCAATTGAAATGAAATTCTAATCAGGACTTCTGAGAGTAACCATCCTGGAGGAAAAAGGAGCCTGTGCTTCTGCAAACAGTGCCTCCCAAACTCATTTCATGCCACACTTTGAACTGTTTAGACCCCTGAGGATTTACTAGTTTGCACTCAATTCACCAGAAACTTGCTGATGCCACTGGCAATAGCTTTGGTCCTTTGCTTTCTGTTGCACTTGACAGAAAACCAGGCTGTTCAGTCTCAAAACATTATTCCTTGTGAATCCTATTAGCTTCCATTCTCCTGGGTAGCAGAGTGGGTTGGGATTTGGCCTCCAACGTGTGCCTCAAGAAATAATTCCTGTTGGAAGCCAGTTAGTCCCCTGACCCTGCTACAGATGCCTTAACACAATTTATCTTAAGGTCAGATTTAAGCTCCTGAATTATTATAAATATTACACAGAAGAGAGACTCAGTTGACAAAAGCCCCTTAGGGAATTCAGAGGCATCAAAACTCTATGGGTGGTCTTAAAGGGTCTTAATTCCTACAAATGGAATTTGCAATGGCCATTTTCTCAACACGCAATTAACCACTGGACAAAAGAATGAAGAAATAAATCAGCTTCTATCCCCAAAACTTGAGCTGAGATTCACAAAACCAATCATATATACAATTGGCAGGACACAAAAGTCCTAGATTTTTCACAACAATTTTATATATTGTACGCTCTTAGGCCTATAATTCCCACACAAAATTTCCTCCAAATCCAAGGTGTTTTTACATATCATCTTTATTCCTGTACCAAATTTCCAAAAGATGGCCAAAACTTCCCATAATAGCTCTACTATTTGGGTCCTTTCTGACTTTACTTTATACTTGACAAATATTGCCCAAATACTTTCCAAGGATAAAGCACTGAAAAAGACATATAAAATAATTACCCTGCCATTTTTTATAAATAAATAAGCAAATAAACCGGCATAGCTGCACATAGCCACATCAAACCTTTGTGCTTAATTGCTTGGTCCTCTGTAGGATTCTGATGTTCTTTTTCCAGAAAGATTTAATTTCTCCCATACCATTCACATTTCCAATCACAGACTTCTACAACAAAGGAGAATTAACATATGGCTTCCTGCTTCCTTCCAAGAAGGGCTGGAACAGCAATTAATCCACAAGGCTATCATTTCCTTCCTGAGTGACTCAAGCAAGTCTCAAATGCACATAGCACACTTCATATTTTGAGCATGTCATATTGGCCATAGACATTGGAAAAACTCCATTAATAATTTGATCAGGTATACAATGTAGATATCATGAACTTTAGAGAAAATAACCAGGCTTGCATTTGTGGAAACCAGTTGGATGATTCCTCAAAAAGCTTACAAAGAATTGCAGGGGCCCAGCAATTCTGTGCTTTCTTATAGACCCTAAATTGCTGAAAGCACAGATTCAGAGACTCACACCAATGCCCATTTGCCATTATTCACACTATGATTGGTGGAAAGCCATGCTTGTATGCAGTGTCCACACAAGGAACTATTTAAATCTATTGGACAATTAAAATAATTGGGATTCAGATGTGGATGGAGTTTGAAAATATACTGCTAAGTGAAACCAGCTAGTCACAAAAACACCAACATTGTATGGCTCTACTACTA
The DNA here is from genome assembly GCF_024711535.1 of Dipodomys merriami. NCBI lineage: Eukaryota > Metazoa > Chordata > Mammalia > Rodentia > Heteromyidae > Dipodomys > Dipodomys merriami. Next base: position 34,924,346 of record NW_027202604.1, on the reverse strand, counting down.
AGAGACAAACTCACTGAGATAGAAAGTAGGTAAGAGGCTACCAAGGGCTGGGGAGAGGGCATTGGAAAATAGAAAGTTCTTGCATAATAAGTGGCAGGTTTCTGTTAAAGGTGATGGAATAGTTCTAAAAGTAGATAAGTGGCAATGGTTATACAACATCAGAAGTATCATTAGTGCCCCTGTGTGTTTAGTAGCCACTCAAAATAGTTAAAATAGCACCTTTTATGTACATTATTTTATGTATGTTTTATACATTTGTATGTATTTTATATATTTATGTTTATTTATATATAGTTTATATACTTTATATATATTTATATACTTTTTAAATATACATTATTTTTCTTAAAGCTCTAGTCTTAAAAGGTGAGTCCTCTGTTTCAACCTCTCTACATGAAGTAATTACAATGAAGACAATGATGACATAGTGTGGCAACCTCTAATTCGCAGTCCTCCCATTACCCTTCATCTCTCTATCTCCCTGTCTCTCTGTCTCTCTGTCTCTGTCTCTGTCTCTCTGTCTCTGTCTCTGTCTCTGTCTCTGTCTCTCTCTCTCTCTCTCTCTCTCTCTCAAGAAAGCGTGCTGCCCCTTCTTTCCACAGCCCTTCCACACATGGTGTGTTCTCACTATACCATGCTTCCCTCTCACCTCCTAGCAACCTACGCAACTCAGTTTGCCTTGTCTACAGCAGACTTTCTAAACTTGGCAGGACAAATCCTCCTATTGTGCCACACTTTTTCCCAAAATAAAAGGCTCTTCTTATATGTCACTTACTATGTTTCAGATTGATTTTTATGGTCATGTGCGTTTCTGGTGAATGTCCAAAACGATGCTCAAAGATCCCTGACTCCTTTGAGTGGCCTTTTATGTTGTCTAGGACTAATGAGAGTGATAAGGGGACTATGACAGAAGTGTGGTATGTGACCCCCAATGCTGGTTTTAAAGTGCCATTCCTTCCTTCTTACTCTCTCTCTCTCTCTCTCTCTCTCCATCTCTCTCTCCATCTCTTTCTCTCCTCCTTTGACCTCTCTCTATCTCTCCCTTCTTCTTTTCTCTCCTCCCCTCTTCTCTCCCCTCTCCAATCTTCTCCCTCTCCCTCTCTAATCTTCTTCCCTCCCTCTCTGTCTTTCTCTCCTCATTTTCTCTGAAAATAAGTCTAATATGAGCAGCCCTGTGGAACAGCCCAGATGGGGAGACACTGAAACTTAAAGCTAAAAGACATAAACCTGGAGGTGCAGGTTCTTTCCCTAGCCAACTCTTCCACCCTAACTAACAGTACAAACTCCTAAAAGACACTAAGCCAGAACCAGTCATCAAAGCCACGCCCAGGCTCCTGATCTTCAGAAACTGGATGCGGTCATAGAGGTCTGTTGTTTTAATCTTATAAATGTTGCCAGACTTTTTATGACACCGTGACCACTAAAGATAGGAGTATTTACCATTGTATCATCCATTCCCAAGAGACAGAAACTGATCCTTGTTATTCTCACCAATTCACATCCAAGATCCACCGAGGTAGATGACATATGGGAGGCACTCAATATTCATTTGTTTAATAAATGGAGACATGAATGAGTCAATTAACCCAAACAACCTTGTAGTATATCAGAAAGGAAACGCAAGCTTTCTTCATTATATGCCCAACATAGCATTGGCTAGCATGGCTCATTCAGCAGCTAGCTCTGTTAACACAGCTTCTGATATGAACTAGACTTCATTCACAAGCACCTCAGGGAAGAGAAATCAGTACCCATATTTTTAGTTAATAGACCATGCACTGAAAAACATATTGGAGAGGGGACAGAGGGACCCAGAGCCACTCCCTCATAGAAACTGAAACCCCAGCCAGCCAGCCGAGGGTTGAAGCAAATAAAAATTTTAAAATATAAGGTAGAAGTGAGATAAAAACTTATTTGGGAGACATGTCCTTCCTGTCAATCATTGTGATTGGCATGTTCCTCATGAAAATAGTTCAAAGCCACCAGATGCATTCTTATTCCCTTACTAAGAAATAGGTTTTAAATGACTTTGCAGATCAAAGGATGCTAGTTAAATGGACCAAGAAGAGAGAAAGAGAAAAATAGAAGTGGAACACTTAAATAAACAGAAAGCAAGTGGCTTAACATGAAACTTGACAGTAAGAGTAGGCCCTTAAAGAAAAAAATAAGTCCCAAGATAGACTGAAATATCAGCTACTTTTCCCTTGAAGGGTAGTATGGCTAGTTCAGCACCACAGTATACAAACATTCCAGCCAATGATAGACTCCACTTGGCTTCTTCCACTGGAACAACTAGCTCCCGAACATGCCTCAGACCAATAGAATGTGAAAACATACGACACACCGATGAAGGAAAAAAGAGAGGAGAGGGGAAAATAAAACTAGCAGTGAGAATATAATGAAAAGTCCTGAGAAATGATGAAATACACGTTGGGAAATCATGCAGGTACTGGCACAAAAAGCAGGGTGGTGTGGGGGAGAAGACATCAAAGAATAATTAAGCAAATAAATGTGCAATGTGCAATATCTGTACTCTCAGATTCTAAGTTCATTCTTGTAGGAATCTCAATGACAAACAGTTCTCTGGGTGTATTGTATGTGTGTGTGTTCCTTTCTGTGCTTGTTGCTATATTCTCATTCTCTGACAGTAAGAGAAATTGAGGTGGGACCATATCTGAAGCACAGAATGCTAGAAAGAATTTTTTATATTCTTTATGCTTATATTCACATTTGAGAGGGAATTAAAACAAAGCACCAGCAGAATGCCGGTGGCTCACACCTGTAATCCTAGCTACTCAGGAGGCCAATATCTTAGGATCATGGTTCAAAGCCAGCCCAGGCAGGAAAGTCCCTGAGACTCTTATCTCCAATTCACCACCTAAAAATTGGAAGTGGCGGTGTGGCTCAAGTGGTAGAGGGCTCGCCTTGAGCTGAAGAGCTCAGAGACAGTGCCCAAGCCCAGAGTTCAAGCCCTATGACCAACCGAAACAAAAAAAGTCACCAAATACCAATTCCACTGAGTTAATTCCCTAGTCAACACTGGTGATTCCTCCTCCTACATTACTTGGCTGCTCCTTTTTTTATTTTTTATTTTTGGAAGGCAAGTGTATACAACATGGAAAGTGTTAAAAATCCAGTCTTGGAGACACAGACCAGTGAGCAACATAAAGTGTGGAAAATTCTTAGCAGGGACACATCAGTTACAGAGAAAGAGAAAGAAAGAGAGGGAGAGATGATTTTATCAGCAATATGTAAGATAACCTAATGAAATAGAAAAAGAAGAGTCATTATGGTTTGGTGAGAGTAAGAATAAAAATTGACTTAAAAAAAGTTATTTAAAGGAAACTTGGTCATAGAATCCCAAAAAAAAACAAAAAACAAAAACAAAGAGTATAGCTCTGGAAGTGGTAAGTCTCAGCTGGGCAGATGCAAAGGGACCCAAAATGGAGGAGGTGATCATAAGATCTCTGAGAGGAGAAAAAAAATCATCATTAAATGTCCCCCCTCTCAGCTGATCTCATCTCTATAGACTGGACCAAGCCCAGGTAATGTATCAGGGGTCATAGTAAGTACTCACACCCCAGAGCTAATGCTGTCATTGTTACCATAGAAACAACTGACTTGCAGCCTAGTGAGAGTGAATCTGTTACAGACAGTGAGTCTGCTTCCGGTTGCCATGAATTAACTAAAAGCAGGAGAAGAGCCTGGCAACTCCATTTGGCGTTTGTCTTAGTTTCTGGGCCATTCTCTCTGCAGTCACTTGGCATTCCCCTTGGGTTCCAGGAAAGACAGGATAGATTGCTTTATGACAGCTTTATGACAAAGGACTAGAACTATCCCCTAAGGAACAGCAGAGCCTTGCAGGGCAGATCATCCTCAAATGAGGATAATTACCGATAATCATCGGGCAGTACCCTGGAGCCAGAGAAATCATCTTGTGGAAACCAGATCCCCAGCTACCCAATCCTTGATTGAGGACAGCAATAACCACTTCATAGGACCTGGGAGAACCAAGATAATAATGACCAGCCAGGTCACACCTGGAACTAGCACTCCTAAGCCATGCATTCCTCTTCCCCTAGCCCCTATTACCCCTTCCACCCACACCAACTCATGTTTGTGCCCTGAATGGGCTGAAGATGAGCTGAAATGCCTCGTCTCATGGCAGCATGCCATGTAATCTTCTTTTTCCATATTTCTCTCCTAATACAGTTTCCTATCACTTTCACCATGTCTGAACCTTGCCTGAATTCTTCTCTTGTCAGATGCATGGACCAAGGTTGATTATCCATGCTGACTTTCTAAGAAAGAGCAGTTGTAGCAATTCAGGTAGCTGATCCATATCAAGGCCTGGTTAGCAGGAAGAACGCTTTCTTTGCCTTCTCTGAGTCAACCTCAAGGGATTAGACTCCCACGTTCACTCCTTGGCCAGGAAAGGAAGAATAAATACACTGAATGATAGTCCTTTTGGGACTTGAACTGCTTCCCGTGGAAATTTTTTTAAGAGATTGGAAATTGGGTTGACAAACAGCAAGAGAGCTGTTGTTCTAACTCCATCCTATGGGGATGGAAAATTACTGTGTATGGAAATCAAGGCAGGATTACTGTCCAGTAGGTTTTCTAATGTCTAAATTTAAACTCAAGGTTGACCTACATGCAGATAGGAGCAACCATGCTCTGTATTGGAGGCAAGAAAAGTGCTTTGTTCCCTCCTAAAACACGCCAGGTGACTGTATTATAGTCATAGGAACTATCAATGCCTCTGGACCTTCCTCTCTGGTCCTGGCTGCTGGGCTGTCCTCTGCCAGCCATCGCAGTGACAAAGCTTTTCACTGTTCTACCCAGCAGGGTACAAAACTCCTGCACATTGTACAGGCGTTGTCAACCCAGCAGCCATGACCCCAAAGAACAATTCATTTTGCTTTCCCTTTCTTCCTTCTTTTCTCCAGGTGGTAGCATGTGACACAGGCAAATGTTGGGTCCTGTGAGGAATGAGCCTTTTCAGGGGATAAATGACAAGGAAAAATGCCTGAATGCCTTTTGCTCTCATTCATGGAAGAGCGATAATCCCCATAAAAGAGAAGAAATAAAGGCTCTCCAACGCAACCAACAACCTTTCTGCCATCTTAGAACTGCCGATCTCCAGAGCTCCCTAAAAACATTTTCTAAGTTTTCACACCGCTCTCTGTTTGTTTTTCCCTTTGGAAAATCATCTTAAGTGAAGGGGGAAAGGAACTAAAACTATGTCTCAAGAGAAGGTTCACACCAAGTTTCCTTACTATTTAGAAAGCTCCTTTAAAAAAAAATAAACAAATAACAGGGCTTATGCAAAAACAGAATAAAGGAAAAAAGAACAAAGTTTAGGTAATGCTTTTATTTTTTTTTTACTTCCAGAGAAAGAGAGACACCCTGTGGATCTCACAGAGAACCCAGCATTGCTCATTTTCCTTTAATATTCTACAAAGGGAAAATATGATTAAGGATCTGATAGTAAGATGAAGCATAAGGACAGATGAGGAGAAGAAATTAAAGTGACCAGCACAAATGAACAGAAATCTATAGCTTCACTGGTTTGAACACAATGCCACGGGTATCATTTTCCCTTAAGGTGTGGCAAAATCCTGCTGATATATACAATGTCAACCCGAAGAAATTGGAAAAAGTACTTGGGAGACCCAAGTTCCTTTTTTGTTTGTTTGTTTGTTTGTTTTTTGGTGTATGTATGTGCGAGTGAGAGAAAGAGAGAGAGAAGGAGAGAGAGACAGACAGACAGACAGACAGAGAAACAGAGGGAGAAAGAGAGAAGAGTGAGTCACAGTGCTTGAATGTAGAACACTGTAATGTAGCTTTTTTGCTCAAGTCTAGCTACCACTTGAGCCACAGCTGCACTTCCTGCTTTTTTCAGTGCTTAATTGGAGATAAGAGTCTCACAGACTTTCCTGCTCTGGCTGGCTTTGAACCATGATCCTCAGAACTCAGCCTCCTGGGTAGCTAGGATTATAGGCGTGAGCCACCAATACCCAGCTTCAAGTTCCTACTCTTGTCATAGAACTAGCCCACTGAGATGCTGAGCTTGCACAGAGACCAACCTGGCAACAAGGGAAGACTCAAGGGAAAAGATTCCCTCTGGAAAGCAATTCAGATTCATCAGCTCCCTTGTATCCTGCCTAGGGGACTGCAGAGCAGGACCATTAGAAGAGGCTGCAAAGTAAATATACTTCCCATCATGTCCCAAGCAACGGGAAATTTTGATTTGATTTGAATCAGCACCGTAGAGAATAGAACCTGGCTTGAATCTGATCTTATCTGACACATACAAAGATGCAACAGTAGAAAGCAATTTAGTGTGGAGATCTCGCTAGCTAGTCATGCCTGGGAAATAACTATGGAGAAAGAGAGTGCACACGCAGACTGGAGCCTGAGGGGGGAACTGGGGCAGGCAAAGAAGAGGAACAGATTGTCTTCAATGCTGAGCACACTGAAAATGAGCCCTGTGCTTTCATTGGAACCTGTTGGGGATTTCATCTGCAGCTACCAGAAGCACTGAAATGCTTTGTGGCTTAAACACTGCCCCCAAAGACCTGCAAAAGAAGGCCTGGAATTAACCTAGGAATTAACTTACCAAAGAAGTGAAGGACCTCTATGATGAAAACTTTAAAAACCTGAAAAAGGAAATCAAAACAGAACTTTAAAAAGTGGCAAAACCTCCCATGCTCCTGGATTGGAAGGATCAACATTGTGAAAATGGCAATACTTCCCAAGGCTATCTACAAATTCAATGCGATACCTATCAATATCCCAACCTCACTCTTCAAGGAAATAGAAGAGGCAATCCAAAAATTCATATGGAACAATAAAAGACCCTGAATAGCAAAAATGATCCTCAACAGAAAGAACAGTGCTGGAGGAACATCAATACCAAATTTCAAACCCTACCACAAAGCCATTGTAATCAAAACAGCTTGGTACTGGCACAAGAACAGACCTCAGGACCAATAGAATAGAATGGAAAACCCAGAAATGAACCTACAGACCTATAGCCATCTAATCTTCGATAAGAGAGCTAAAAAAAAAATAGAATGGAAGAAAGACAGCCTCTTCAGTAAACGATGCTGGCAAAATTGGTTAATCACTTGAAGAAAACTAAAACTAGATCCTTATATATCACCCTGCACCAGAATCAACTCCAAATGGATCAAAGACCTCGAAGTCAAAGCAGACACTCTGAAAACATTACAGGATGGAATAGGAGAAACCGTAGGTCTCCTTGGCGCAGGCCGAAATTTTCTGAATAGAGACCCGGAAACACAACAAATCAAAGAAAGGTTGGACAAATGGGATTGCATGAAGTTGCAGAGCTTCTGCATGGCAAAGGACATAGCTAGCAAGATCAATAGAAAGCCCACAGATTGGGAGAAGATCTTCATTAGCCATACAACAGACAAGGGTCTCATATCTAAAATATACCTGGAACTCAAAAAATTAAATCCCCCAACAACAAATCTCCAAAGAAACAACTGCCCAATAAATAAGTGGGCTAATGACTTAAAGAGAAAGTTCTCTGAAGAAGAAAGAAGGATGGCCAATAGACACATGAAGAAATGCTCAGCCTCCCTCGCCATAAAAGAAATGCAAATCCAAACAACATTGAGATACCACCTCACCCCAGTTAGAATGGCAAAAATCAAGAACTCTAATAACAACAGATGCTGGAGGGGATGTGGACAGAAGGGAACATTACTGCATTGTTGGTGGGAGTGTAAACTTGTTCAACCACTTTGGAAAGCAGTATGGAGGTTCCTCAAAAGACTCCACATAGAGCTCCCCTATGACCCAGCAATCCCACTTTTGGGCATTTACCCAAATGATCACAAACAAGACCACACTAAAGCTACCAGCACAACTATGTTTATTGCAGCATTATTTACCATAGCTAAGATATGGAACCAACCCAGATGCCCCTCCGTAGATGAATGGATCAAGAAAATGTGGAATGGAATTCTTGTTAGGAAATGAAAAGACTTGGAAAAAATCACATTAAGTGAAGTAAGCCAGGCCCAAAGAAACATAGGTCCCATGGTTTCCCTTATTTGCAATAACTAGTATATGTCTGAGACAAGCAAAGTACTCAGATAAGTTGATGTTAGGGGAAATGAACTCCAAGATAAGGACTCAAATGTTTTTTTCTTTCTTGCTATTGTTTCTAACATATTTATAAGATATTTCTTTGTTGCTTTGTATGTCCCTACCCCTGTTTTCACTGTATTTGATGTAGGTATAATTTGTGGAGGGGAAAAACAAATGGTTTAAATAGGGATACAGGTGGACCCATTGCAACAATGAGATGTAGAAGTCGTTATGTTGAAAAACGAACTTTACAACTTTGGCACGGGGGGGGGGGGGGGGGAGCGGGGGAGGGAGGGAGATGGGAAGGAATGGTAAGGGAAAACAAAAGAGGAGGCAACAGTGCTTGATAAGAAATGTACTCATTACCTTGCCCATGTAATTTTAACCTCTCTGTACGGTATTTTCACAATAATAAAAAAAAAATTTTTAAAAAACTTGTAGCCTAAGCCTAGAAAGCATTTGTAAATGTAAAGCAACGTCAGATAACATGCGGCCCTATGAATGCAAATATGCTGACATGTAGAGACAAATGCAATATCAAAGAAAAGGTAGGACTTGATGAGAAACCCAGGAACACTACCATCACAAAATAAAGAAAAAAAAAACGCATGCAGCCTAAGGTCAGACATAACCAGTGAAACCCAGGCCCCTGTCCTTAGACTACTGAGTCTACTACAGAATGTGCCCTGCTGTTCTGTCTTGAGACGTAGAAAGATGTTTAGCTTGCTGCTACATTTGAACAATTATACCACTTTTTTTTAATAGATATACCAATGTGTTCATATCCAAAGAACCCTGGTCTTTAGGCCATGCAAGAGTTTACCACATTATTGGAGCTTCACTCGATACACCACCATCAAAAATCAATTTTGTGTTACAGACTCTCTTTAAAGTCACAGGTTGCATAGGGAAAGAATGTAATATTGAGCCATATTCAGCCGGGAGATGGTGTCTCACACTTGTAATCCTAGCTACTCAAGAGGCTGAGATCTGAGGACTGTAGTTCAAAACCAGCCAGGGCAGGAAAGTTCATGAGGCAAAAAATCAGAAGTGTGGCTGTGACTCAAGTGGTAGAGTGTCAGCCTTGAACAAAAAAGCTAAAGGACAGTGCCCAGGCCCTGAATTCAAGCCCCAATTCTGGCACAAACGAAAGGAAGGAAGGAAGGAAGGAAGGAAGGAAGGAAGGAAGGAAGGAAGGAAGGAAGGAAGGAAGGAAGGAAGGAAGGAAGGAAGGAAGGAAGGAAGGAAGGGAGGGAGGGAGGGAGGGAGGGAAAGCAAGAAAGGAGGGAGGGAAGCAGGGATGAAGGAGAGGGAGAAAGAGAAGGGAGGAAGGAGAGAGAAAGAAAGAAAGAAAGAAAGAAAGAAAGAAAGAAAGAAAGAAAGAAAGAAAGAAAGAAAGAAAGAAAGAAAGAAAGAAAGGAAAGAAGGAAGGAAGGAAGGAAGGAAGGAAGGAAGGAAGGAAGGAAGGAAGGAAGGAAAAAAAGAAAGGAAGGAAGGAAGGAAGGAAGGAAGGAAGGAAGGAAGGAAGGAAGGAAGGAAGGAAGGAAAGAAAGAAAGAAAGAGAAATTTTGATAGTTCAAATGGACAGAATTTTTATGAGAAAAAAGTTCAGGGACAGCACCCAGGCTGTGAGTTCAAGCCCCAGGACAGGCACAAATAAATAAATAAACAAATAAACAAGCTAAGTGGTTAGTAACTACTTGTGTGCCTGAATTATTAGTGTGTGTCACTGTCCTTGAAGTAATTCAGTTCAATGGAAACCAGTGCCACATCCATTGCCCATCCCAGCCCCTCCGGCATTCAGCTCTGAAAGGTTCTTCAATGTTTGTCTGTCTTCCTGGTATTATCTGTGCTGTCAGCTTCTGTAATACCTGAGCAACTTCCCTGGGGCCAGTATCATCAAGAAAACACGTTCCTGCTGTGTCCCATTTGGAATGGAATGGGTTCCAGGGCAGAGGACCATGAGAAACCGACCCAGAGTCAGGGCCTTGGTTCTTACTGAGAGTTTGTTTTGACCTTAGGCAACCTCTTACTCTCTCCAGGGCTCAAAAAAAAAAAAAAAAAAAAAAAAAAGTTGAGTCAGGCACAGTGGCTCACAGCTGTAATCCCAACCACTAAAGAAGTGGAGATCAGAAAGACTGCAGTTCAAGGCCAGCCTAGAGTACAAAGTAGTGAGATCCTCCTCCCATTTCAATAAGTAAGTTGAGTGATCGAGCATGCCTGTGTTTCAGCTATTTAAGAGGCATAGGTTGTAGGATCATGGTCCCAGGTCATCCTGCAGGCAAAAATGTGAGACTTTATGCAAAAAAAAAATAATAATAATTGAAAGCAAAAAAGGGGGCTAGGGGTGTGGTTCGAGTGGTAGAGCACTTTTTTTTTGGCAATAATGAAATCTTTTCTCTTCCCCTATCCCAACCGTTCACCTCTCACTCAAAATTCCTAAAGAATAACAAGGAAAAAAAAAAAGACCATGAAAACAAAAGAGACAACTTCTACTTGAGGCATCTTCATTCAATCTGAGTCTCCCCAAATCTCATGGGAGAATAGAAAGGGGAGGAAAATGCTTCATTTGGGGCCCCATAAAGTGGAGAATTTAGCAGCACACTCATAGACCACAATACAAATGATCTAATAAGTTCACTGTCCCGTAGTGTCTGCCACCTAATTGTGTTCATTCCCTTTGTGTATTTTTGTAATGAGGGTGTAATTGTCAGTACTTAGAATACATATAATCTCATTACTGTCGCCGCCATTAGTATGCTTCCTTCCGCCTATACACTGTGTGCTCTACTTTCTCCCTCATTGATATACAGAAACATCCCTCCTCTCCTCCATCCAGACCTGAATCTAATTCTTAACAGTAAGCAGGGATCATCACTGAGCAATGCTGCCTGCCTTATTGTTAATAGCTTTGATTTGCCATTCTTGACACCATGTCAGGAAGTCAGCATTGCATTGCTGCTGCATTGCTATGATTACATCCTTGCCTCTCTGCTCGGGTTAGTTGAGACGTCTATTGGACCAGAAATGAATTTAGGTATGCAAAGAATTGTGCTCTAAAGGGTGAGTCTTTGGAGAGCTGTTATAGCTACTGGACAGAACTATCTCATCGATCAAAGGTTTGTCATTGATCAAAGGATGTGGTCTGCTGTTCTCCTAAATACCTTCCACTATTAATAATCATTACCTAGATTCAAATCAATAAACTGAGTATAAACTTCCTTTGACTTTACTGCATTCTCACAGGTTTTGAGGGGGGCTGTTGTTGCTGTTACTGCTGCTGTTGTTTGTTTTTTGTCTTTTGCCCATCCTGGGGCTTGAACTCTAGGCCTGGGCTCTATACCTGAGCTTCTTTTACTCAAGGCTAGCACTCTACCACTTGAGTCACATCACCACTTCCAGAGTTTTCTCTAATTCACTGGAGATAAGAGTCACACATACTTGCCTGCCCGGGCTGTCTTCAAACCACAATCCTCAGATCCCAGCCTCCTGAGTAGCTAGGATGACAGGCGTGAGGCCCTGCTTACACACACAGTTGTAGAAGTCACGTGGTTATTAGCAGGCTTGAAAGAAGTAACAAAAAATTAGCTCTCCTCATTAGCCTTCTAGCCCTTCCCCAGATGCAGTGGCTGTACTACAATCTCTCAATGAGCCCTATGCAACGGACAGATCTTTATATTTCTTTATAAATGGCTGCTTTAAAGTTTTTATTGTAAAGGTGATGTACAGAGGGGTGACGGTTACTTAAGTCAGGTAATGAGTACATTTCTTTTTGGACAGTGTCACCCTCTCCTTCATTTTCTCCATGATTTTTGCCTCTGATCCTTTCCCTCCACAGTTCATAGCTCATCGGCTGCTTTTTTAAACTTATGCATCTATACGGTATTTCTATATAAATTGCTATCCTGAAATTGATTGATTTTAGGCTTTCATTAGGTAGAGGGGAATAGAGCTCTCTAGTTCATCATCTTTCTATGTCTCCTCCTGAAAGTCAAATTACAGTGATGGGCAATTGTCTTCCAGTGGGATTCTGCTGAGCTCTGGTACAGCTCTTCCCCTGTGGTCTCCCATGCTTACATTCTCAGGACCATTTAGAGACTTAGCTCTTTCCAGTTTGTCCTCTTTCCAATTTCCAAATGCTATGGATCTATGCTACTTTTTAAACTATCTGTAGTTTTTAGTCTATTCGCTAGGAATGGGTGATACAATTAGGTATCTAGGTTGGATCATACAACATGGAAACTCCATAATTTTTTCTTCTTTATTTATTATAACACAGAGCAGTCATTCACTGATGCTCAGACTCTTATCTCCAATTGAACACCAAAAAAGCTGTAAGTGGCAGTGTGGCTCAAGTGGTAGAGCACTTGCCTTGAGCTGAAGAGCTCAGGGATGGCGCCCAGGCCCAGAGTTCAGGCCCCATGACCGACAGAAGCACAAGTTATCTCATGTCCCTTGGGGTCAACAAGAAGTAGCTCTCATTCCCAAAAAAATCCAGAGAGAGAAGGGAGTAGTTCCAGGACCCTCCCCCCCTTTTCTTGCATCTTGGAAATTGAAGCCATCATTACCCATTTCACTCAGTGTAACTCCTCAAAACAGTAGTTTGGCTCTCCGTGCCCAAAGTCAGTGCCTTGGCAAGTGATGACTTTGACCCAACTACTGTACCTCAAAGTCCAGCTAAAATGCATACATCTCTCTGGCTAAGAAACTGAAAAATCACAACCAGCTCCACACCCACGGACCTTGGATGGAATTCTCTTTCTGTGTCCGCGACATCATCCCGACATCTCATTCCCATCTGCTCTGTGCTGTGTGTTAGAAGCTGCACCTGAAGCCAGCAATGGGTGGGCGTCTCCAGCCCTGAAAACCAGCCTGCCAGGTACAAAAGTGGAGTTAATTACTTCTGCGAAGTGACTACACAACCAAAGGAATCTACTTTTGACAATGCTAATACATCAGCTTGATTATAACGGGGCTTTGTGGGGCCCTCCGATGAGACGCTGGATAATACACCAAAGGCAATTTACAAGCTTAGAAATGTCAAAATAGCAGCCCACCGAAGGAGCTATGACATCTTAATGAGCTATCTCAGAAAGCTCATTGCTCAGGCGAACCACGGACTGCGTTTTTAGTCAATGTTTAGATTTCCAAAAAGAGATCTGGCTTCTTTTGTAGTTGATTTGTTTTACTTTTTATTTTTGCATGCTTGGGACTTGGTGTGTCTCACTTGTCTCTTTTCTATCTATATCCTTTGCTTAACATAACTATCCAGAGCAACATGGCTTACCATACAAATACATCATAGCTACTTACCTGGCTTAGAACATAGCTATTCCCTATTGATAAGCATAGTTACTCCCCATGGGTAATTCTATCCAAGTTAGACACTTGCAGATGAGAAATGCTTTGCAATAGTTTGTTTTGAAGCCAGGGCCTTCATGACTGTCCAAGTTTCATATCCTTTAAAATAGGGGCCATAATGTTGGTTTGCAAGACAGGCCAGGGGACTGAATAATTCCTCTGGGTTCATGGCACAATATAGGCACATAATAAGAGTCTCAAAAATCCCTTGATTATGCTTGCCTTCCTAACCTACTGTCTGTGTGTCTGTCTGTAAAATAGGAATCATTTCATACATCATTCTGTTCCTGATTTTCTTTAGAAATTTAACAAGACAATATATGCACTGTGCCTAATGTCGGCCAGCAGTAGATACTGCTTAACTCTTAAGCTTCTGGTTCCTTGAGTCTTGCTGAAATGTAATACATATTTCAATTAATAAATACTGATCCTCTGACTATGTGGTGGATCCATGGGAAGAGAGGCTACAGTGCTTCCTTTGGGGCACCCTTGAGCCACATTTAAGAGGCTATTTTGGCATTTCTTTAAAAGATGGATTCCACCTCACTTGGTAAATTTCAATAGTTCTGAAAACAGCCATTAAGGCTGGGTGGGAAAACGTGCTCAAGTATAAAGATCTACCAGTGATAGCTTGTAATGGATGATCTGAAGCTGGGATTGGTTATCATTTCAGAGGAGAAACACTCACTGGGGATAAAGTTGAAGCACCCTACAAGGAGGGAAAGAAAGAATGGAGGAGGGAGGGAGGAAAGGAGAAAGGGAGGGAGAATGGGAGGGAGGATGGATGCATGTGTGTATGTGTGTTTGTGTGTGCGCACACATGCGTGTGTAAGAGATAGGTTGAAGGTAAGCCTTTCTTGTTAATCTTTGATATAACTAAATGAAAAGCAAACTCAAACCATTGGTTGGTCATTTTCAAATTTCCCAACCCACTATTGTAGCTGAACGAGCTAAACCATGTCCACAGTTAGTGGTTTGGCTTATATGCAGAAAACACTAATTTAGTATCTGCCATAATGTCTTCACCTACTATCTGCTTGCAAAACTTCACAATCATATATTACATTTTAAACCCTCTTAGCATTTATCCCTCTGTGATACTATCTATGTACAAGTTTACCAAGGCAAGAAATTTTCTTTTTCACTTGAAAACGCTAATAAATAGAGTCTGTTGCCAAAACAACAAAGCAACCTTAATTATAGTTATTCAAACAAGACCATCATATTTTCTATGAATTGCAACAAGAAAAAATTGCTCAGATGATAATCAATAAGTCATGTTTTCCTTTTAGAAAATTTCTAGACAACTTGCTGCTATCTTTCAATACCCTATTCAGAAGGCAGTTTCTCATTCAGATTAATCAGACAAGCTTCTGATGAAATTCCAGACAAGACTGCACTGCCAATTCCATCCTTGGGACCCTTGTGGGTCCACAGAAATGAGTGCTGGTAGAATAGTACAAAAATATAAAGCCTGTTGGATAAAACAGCCTTGCCACAGTTGAACAAACCACACGAGGCTGAAATTACATGTTTCAATGGCGCTGTGTAGCCCTTCTGCCTTCTGTTGTTCCCTGCCCATGATAAACAGGATCAGAAAGCCAATCTAGTATCAGAAATATAAACAAGAATGGCATGTTACAAAAGACCTAAATACACACACACACACACACACACACACACACACACACACACACACACACACACACACACACACACACACACACACACACACACGCAAACATGGGCTATTCTCTTCTGCAATCCTGAGTAGTGCAGGGGTTTGAGCTTCTGCTTTTATATTCACAAAGGGCTTCTGTGAAAGTCTTCACTTCAAGGCTAGGGAGGACAAGCAGAACAACAAAATACCTCCTCTTTGCTCTGACTTTCAAGAGCTTAGGTCCTGCGGAGAAAGGGAAATGCCCTGGCTGAGACCACAGGTATGAGAAGGTGACACCATCTGCCAGAGTGAGGCTCCCCCCTCTCCCAGATAAACATGGTTTTCTACGTAGAGGGGACAGAGGTGCTCAGGGAACAGAGAGAGTACAGATGAGAACAGAAGTGTCTGGTTAAACCTGCTGTTTTATCAACATAGCTATTGTTTGGTTTATAAAAACAAAGGTACAGCTAGACATTTGCAGCTGCTTGGGAAGTTGAGCTCAGGAGGATCACAATTCAAATCTAGTATAGGCAAAAAGTCTGTGAGCCCCTCCTCCCGCCCTTTTTAACAAATCCTAGGATGGCATGTGGCTACCTATAATCCTAGCTAAAGCAGGAAACATAAAAGTGGAGGGCCAACATATCGGCAAAAGCTCTACAGGAAGTACAACCCTAACTCAAAAATAGCTAGTCCTAAAGTGGGACTGGAAGCATGGCTCAGTGGTAGAACACCTGCCTAGCAAGTGTGAGGCCTCTGTGCTCAAACCTCAGTACTAAACAGAAAAAAAAAGAATATATAAGATATGGACATAAGGGAGGTGTTGGGGAGGTGGGAATTAAGGGATAGTAGGGGGAAAACAAAGAAGGGGGGAACAATGCTCGATAGGAAATGTATTCATTGCCTTACTCACGTAACTGTAACCCCTCTGCACAGTATCTTTACAATAAAAAAGGAATTTAAAAAGGAAAACAAAAGATATGGACATAAGTTTTCCCAAACACTCTGGAGAATGAATAATATCCATGGCTTTTTTTTTCTACCTGTCAAACAAGGTGGCGTGTCTCTGTATTGGAATAGTTAAGAAACAAAAAGAAAGGGGAAGCCATTCAGGAAAGTTCCTACACTTGGTCTCTAAAGATTAAAACTCACCTGTCTTAACTAAAACAGTGTTTTAAAAAATCAGTGAATTTGGGTGTGCCCTTAGCTAGACAATTAAACTAACAGGTGAATGAAACAGTCATTGGTTCTTATTACATCTTATATTGAGGAGACACTGGTAGTAGAGTGCTTTAAAGTAGGGGACTTTGGGTGCATCTACAACACAAATGAATGCAAATCTGCTAATTTAATAATACTGGATAAATCATTTATTTATACTGTTTCCTTGTTTTCTTTGTTTTCCTGTTTCTCTTTTTTTCTTTTTGCAAAGATTATATGCATGCGAGCACGTACTAAACAACACAATGCCAGGCTGTGGTAGTTAATACTCAACACAATACTAATCAACAAAGCTACAACTTAATTGCTCAAGTCAAGACAGAAGAGGAAAAACAACACTTGGACAGCTCAAAGTGCTATTCCTTCATTGAAAAGTTAAATTCATCCCCAAAATCCCAATTCTCGTTCAGTCTCTCTCAGTTTCAAGCAATGTGCGCAAGAACCAAGGATGAATCAATCATGGAATCTGTCCTTAGGAGTTCACACTCAGGTGAAAAGGTGAGATACTCACACAGTGGATTAAAATAACTGTGTGTTTCTGTCCCAGAGAAGGAGGTACGGGGAGAGGGAGAGGGAGATTTAAAGATAATTAATCAATGAACAAGGAATTGCGATGAAGATAGACTCATCACCATGAGCCAGGGTGCTGGGAGGAGATTTAGGGAGGATGGTGGCTAAGAGTTCAGCCAGAAATAGATTATAGATATTCAGTATGGAGATGAGAGTCAAAACTATGCCCTGGGTGGCAGACTAGAGCTGAGAAAGAGCATAAAGATGGCTGCCCCATACAGGATCTCATGGCCCTCATCATAGTCATACTGAACTGCCATCCCTTGTGATTCTCAGCCACTGCTGTAGACAGAAGAGCTGGAAGATTCATGTTCACACCCAAGAAGCTCTCCAGGGATAGCAGTTAGTGGATAAAGCCTTCCATTTCCTCTCTCCTCTACCTCCTGAGGTTGTCCCGGCTGAATTAGGTTCTGGTTGCCCAGAATGATCGATTTTGTGTAGACATCCCATCCTTCATTGGCATTCTCCCCTGCATCCTCTTATACTCGATACCTGCGGTCACTTCGTAAAGAAACTACTTGCATGGAGGGCCTGGGGGTGAACCTCAGAGGCAGAGCTTGCCTAACAAACACAGAAAGCCTGGGTCTGAGCCCCAGGACCATACACAAATTGTGCACAAAAAGTGCTAAGTGAATGCCTTACACCTAAGCTCTTACATCCTATTGAAGCAACACTTGGAAATGATGGGGCTCCAGCTCACAGGGGTTTGTGGAGCCCTTCGCAAATGCACACCCTAAGTATTCACTGCACATTCTGGGGTTCTTATAGAGGGTTTCCAGTCTAGCTTGGAACTTGAAAGGTATTGAAAAGGAATTGTGGTGTTACCAACTAGACCATAAACATTCTCATAATGGAAATCCTAATTGATTTATCATTATAGAGCCTTCATTCATTAATCTAGTTCTAAGGACATGACCAGGTGGGGCAGCTATTTATTAAATTTAAAAAAAATTAGAGTAACAGTGCAACACATTTAAGATGTTCTAGGGGCCACCAATGAGCTGAGTATGTGATAAAAAAAAAATAATAATCTCATTTATTTCACCACTGAGATACTATTAGATTTCATCTACTTTGGAGCTAAGATTCTGAGAAGTCTTGTCCCTCAGGAGTATGTGACCAACCTAGGTGGTGACATGTTGATATCTTATTCCAAATTTATTACCCTCAGGTCCTGTATGATATTGATCTTCTCTCACCTATATCCAGGTAAGCAGAGGGTAACTAGGAAGGAAAACAAGAAGAGAAACCTTCCTTTATGGTACCAAGAGCTTGGCCTAAGGAAAAAAATGTGACCCACAGCCACCCTGATCTCTCCTGGGATCTTCCCTAACAAGCTGAGGTTAGCATCCCCCTTAGATAACAGAGGCCTTTGCAGGTCCTCAGCACCAAGGGCTGAGATGAAAGCAAGAAGACGGAATTCCTCCTTACACATTATCCTGAGCTTTTCAAACTATCCAGGGTGAAGGACCATTTCACCGTGTTTGAATGTGCCCATTCATGACAGGTTGATTCATCTCTAAAGCAGAAAAAAAAGACCACCAAATATGAATTACTAGCTGTCACAGCCAGATAAAATTGCTCTAAAATTTTCTAAATACTCTCAATTTCAGTACTTATCCTGACACGAATCAGCGATAACTGTTTGTGATTTGGCCTTGGACCTCTGACCACAAACACTTTTGAGTAGCACAATGGGGAGTGGGTAAGAGAGAAAAAGAGAACACACATAAAACAGCTTATGGTGTTAAACCAGGTTCAATGTGGAAAGTATTGGCTTGGTGTCCTTTCCCTGTTATGTCTGGATACCCTCCCATCAGCCAGCCTTTCCTGATCCACTTGAAGCACCACTCACCTGTCTCAATGCCTTTAAATAATCTCCTGTATACCCAGAACTAGCTAAGTTTCCTAAACACCTACAACCCCTCAACAAAATTTATCCTGCAGCCCAGTTCAGCTGTGGATTTATTCTTTGCTATGAAAGGACACAGGGCAATCCTAGAGGCAAATGTAATCATCTGCAGTGTCCTTTCCGAAGGAGAGTGTTTATATCCTGTGTGCTGTGCAGAATGACTCATTGTGAAATTGCTGGGGGGAGGAAGGGGACCCAACATAGCTTCTCTTTATGTCTCCCTTTCCTTCTCATTCTTCTTCTCCTTTTGATGCATCACTCATAATGTGTATGCTAGATAAAGGTAGTAAATAAATAAAAGATTCAAGATAACAGATTAGAGACACCTTGTGTGCTCACCTACTTCTCTACAAGAGGGGATCAAAACAACAGCTGCAGGTGGGAGTAGAGGAGGAGGAGAGTCGAAACCCTGAATTCCTCAGCAAAGAGTCGTAACCAGAATATTGATTAGCAGAACAGGAAGATATCAAAGTACCCCAGCGTTGAGCACCAGGAAGGTCAACAAGGGGGAGAGGAAACTCCTCCTCAAATTGGGCTCTAGATGACAGAGAGTGTCAGCAATCCCCACACATGCAGAATCCAGCATCTTGCACATAAATATACACTTTAAACAGACACAAGACATGAGATGGACTAGCCAGCCAGAACTGGGGAACAAGTTCTCTGAACTCTCCAGTCAATACATGTGACACCACAACTAGGAGCAATCTTAACAAGGGTCCTGTTGTATTGAAATACAAGTGTGGGAAGAGTAAGGATCAAAAGCTCCAGCATCTTATCTCCAAGATTCTCCAAGTACCCTGGCTCCCTGGGCCTGGGAGAGGGTCTGTGATACATGCCCAGTAAACACTTTCTGCAGTAGGAAGTACAGAATCAGCTGTTTGGAGGGTCAGCTATTGGAAGCGTCATGAGTGATATCAGATGGAACCCAAATCTGTAAGCCCTGGGACAGTGACTGTAGAAACAAAATCAGCTACCCTATCTCACACCCCTATACATCCAAAACAGAGCTGTGTGGCCCTGTGATCTCTTCCAACCCAGCAGGTGCTAAGCATGTGCCCCAAAGTTTCTTATGCCCTAACACCTAACCTGTAGCATCCTGGAGGTCCTGAGAGAATGTTTGTTTGCCTAACAGTGCAACACATACTAATTAACAAACAGATTATAGAGCAGCAATGCCTATCCTGCCCTTGGGGTATGCACCATCCCCCACCCCAAAAGAAATACTCCCCAGCTAGCCCAGGCTGATTACCACATTGCAATGCCAGCTTAGAGACTGCCATGGGAGCAAGCAAACACAAAAATGAATCCTTATGTGGCAAGTTCCACAGTCCATGTTAGCTAGTACCCTTCACCTTGTCAGGGAGCTGAGAGGAAGTATAGCACCAAAATAGAAAGGAGAGGGAGTAGGAGTTGGCCAAAGGAGGAAGGAGTCAACAACGCTCTCCCTTCCCATGCTGTTTTTCTCCTTTTCATATTTGTGCTGTCTTTTTGTTGATTTCTCTCTCTTTTCTCCATTTTCCTAAGTTTTTAACTTATCTCCTGTTACTTCCTCTCCTTTCACCTTTAAAGATCTTTTTTATTTGATCTATGTTTTCTTGCTTTTGTTATTATTCTGTTTAGTGGCTTTATCCTTTTTTAATTTTTTTTAGTATATTCTACACTTTCTCACTGTTTTCTGGTGATGTTGCTTTTACTGACTTCTTTAATTGATTTTATTGTTTAACTTGGTTTTTTTAAGATTTGAGTTTCTCTTTTTTAAATGTTTGAGTTTCTTTCATATTGGTTTTACCCTCTTCTGTTGTTGGTGGTGTTGGTATTCTGGTGTTTGTTGCTTTTACTTGATTGTTGTTTTCATTCTTTTTTGCTTTGATTTGTCATTGATGGTGTTTGCTCTCTTCTTCCTCTGTGGTACTTGAACCAGAGACCAACACTTCATGCACACTAGGTAAAATTTCTGCTACTGAGCCATACTCCCAGCCCAGCTAGCATAACGTGTACCTGACTACACCCATCACCCAGCCCACTCCAGCTTTGGTGGGTCATTCAACCAAAAGAAGAGCTAACAACATGACCCCATGTACACATGACTAGGGGGTCCTGAAAGCCTAGCCCAAGACATTCACTGCCACAGCAACAGCAACAGCACTCAAATAGCACAACCATGGTGAACACCCAGCCTACAAGGAAGTTCTGCATAGGCCCATACTCACATCACTGAGGAGTCTAGAGAAGAAGAGAATAAGGATGTTCATCAAAGAAATAAAAGCTAGAACTACAACAATTCTACCATTTGGGTAAATTATCCAAAGGAAATGAAGTCTGCTTGCAAATGAGATACTGGAAAACCCATGTTCATGAATTGATCCTGGATCAACCTGTCTGCCAAAAGATGAATAGACACAGAAAATATGAAATACACACACACACATAATGGAACATTATTTAGCATTATGATAATGAAATTATGTCATCTGCAGGAAAACAAGTGGGACTGGAGATGATCACATTAAGACAAATAAACCAGACACAGAAAAACATGTATTACATGTTTTCTATCATATGTGTATATGCAAAAGAGAGAAATCTCAGAGGAGGAGTAGTAGTATTAGGGGATGAAAGATGGACTGAGGGAGTAGAGAGAATAGAAGTGAGGGTATTCATAACCAAAGCACAATACATGCACGCATAAGAATGTCACAACAAAACTCAATAATTAGTACAATTAATATGCATTCATGGTGATAATGAAACATAAATTACAACTATGTCAGGTGAGCCTGGCTTTTTCATTCAGCAGCTCTAAGAAAGAAAAACATATTTTCTTTCAGCTTTGATATATCTAAAACCTGCTGGAGTATCTGATTTAATACAAAGATTCCAGGGTCATCATCAACTCCAGATCATTTGGTTAACAGTGGAATCATGGGATATGGATACTTTTAATCCTATCATTTTTTTATGGTTCTCCTGAGATCATCCTAATCCAGGCTTTGCACATAAATAGGACAGTTTGTTAAAGGAAAATGTATACTTTTGTGAGATTTTTTAAGGTGATAATTCATAAATAAGAGCAGACTACTTTAACAGAGGCATTTTTAAAATAATTAATTCCTTCACTTGGAAACAAGGTCACTGTCTCTAAAACTCAATGCTCATTAAGAGCCTAAAAGTAGAAATTAAGGGGAAGAAAGTCATTAATTTGGAAAATGCAAACATTAAGTGGAACATACTGTTCTTTTTGGATGCATCCAAATGAATACCATGTTGATCTGCAGGGGAAAAATAACGTGAAAACATGATACAATAAAGACGTAAGCTGGAGGCCTGGTTTAGCAGGATCAAGTGGGCATAGAAGGCATAAGGCCCTGTGCTTAAATCTCCACTACCAAAAAAAAAAGTTTTCCAGATGCTGGGGTTCATGCCTGTCAACATAGCTTCTCGGGAGGCTATTATCTGAGAATCTCTATTGGAGGTTAGCCCAGGTAGAAAATCCACGAGACTCCATCTCAAATTAATCTGCAAGAATTCTGGACTTGGGACATGGCTCAAACTGGTAGAGCACCAAACCTGAAGCAAGTGCATGAAGTCTTCAGTTAACACCCAAATACTGGCACAAAGAAAAACAGGAGAGGAGGGGAAGGAAGGAGAAGACCTGAATTGTATTTTGACAGACTTGGAGCCCAATTCCAGGATTCACAGAGAAGATTTCTTTTCTAATATTTGCTTTCCAATATTTACTGTCCATTAGTTATCTTCCAACATATTTATCTTCCAATATATTTGGAATATATTTTCCAGAAAGGTAATAGATTTGCAAGTCTCACCTTTGGCAATGAAGTTCTAGGAAATCAAGCTAATCCTGAGGGATCAGAGCCAATATGAAAGAAGGCTGTGGTTAGTGAAAGGGAAGTCTAGCAAGAGACACACACAGGATGACCAAGAACTTGTTTCTAGCCAGATGGCAACCTCGAGACCAGCCTGGAATACTTAACCTCCAAAACTCCCCAAAGCATTTCTATAAAAGAGACCAGGATACAATCATTGGATTGAAGGTTACTGTATTTCTCTAGGTTCCAAACAAAGTTGAAGCCAGGTATAGTGGTCTATATTTGTAGTTCCAGCCACTCCAGAGACAATCGTAGGAAGATCACTTGCTTGGGTGTCTAAGTTCCAAACCAACCTGAGCAACAAAGTGAGAGAGGCCACCCACACACACACACTTAAAAGCAAATAATAGGGAAACAAAACAAAAGAAAGCAAGCTGATCCTTCTGGTTTTTGTTTTTGGGTCAGGGGGCTTGGTTGGCTTTCTTTGTTTGCTTAAGGGAGAAGTTTAGATAATTATATAGGCATTGTAGCTATATACAGCTATAATATAGGCATGGAAGCTCTTAATTACCCACAAAGGATTTGCTTACAGCTGACTTTAGCCATGAGATTCGATTATTATTATTTTTTTTGGTGCTAGTCTTGGGGCTTGAACTCAGGGTCTGGGCACTCTCCCTGAGATTGTTCTAGTGTTCTACCATTTGAGCCACAGTTACTCTTCCAGCTTTTGGGGGGTATTTGATTTGGAGATAAGAGTCTCATGGTCTTTTCTACCTGGGCTGGCTTTGAACCATGATCTTCATATCTCAGCCTAAGCCAGGCACAGGTAGCTCATGCCTGTAATTCCTGATACATATGAGATGACAAATATGTTGACTTGCTTCATTATAATAACTATTTCATGATCTGTTTGTATTCCATAATATCATATTGAAAAATTCAAATATAAAGAATAAAAAGAAAGCAAGCTGAGGAGTACTTCCCTTTAAAATGCCAATGAACAAAACAAAACGTTTCTACATACATACGATTTGCAGCCTACTAATTGGGTTTTTCTAATAGAGTATATGTATTGTCGTTCTTCCTCAAAACATTAAAAAAGTTAGAATTTTCAAGGCAAGGTATGGACTGTCTCTATCTGTATTAATGGGACAGAATGTGCACTTACTGCTCGTAGAGAATATTTAAACACTTTAAGTTGGCCAAAGAGAGGAAATAATTTTATTTTCCATTAAGCTTGTTTGTGGGAAAATAACAAACTCTTGGCCTCAAAACTGCTTTTTCATTTCCACCAACAAACCTTACCCTTGCCAAATAGCTTTACAATAATTACAGCTTTTCAAAGGGTTTTTCAACAACTCTCAAAGATCCATTTTCCTGAGATTATTCATTCATATGACAATAGTTGTAAAGAAAAACAACAATGCTATTTTGGATAGGTCTAAACACCAACAAATCTGGGGTGTAGAAATAACATAAATTTTCTGTTACCCATGGAAAGCAAGCCACCATCTTCATGAAATTCCTATATGTTCAGTTTCCCATAACCCTTGGGATTTTAGCTATTACTACCCATAAGCATACCTGCCCCATCAAACACAACTTCCAGTCTAAGTACCACACACACACAAGCTATCGAAACCCTCCAAGCATCATTTCAACATTTACCCTTGTTGAACTTGTGGTCAGCTTCTGCTCACATGTGGTCACAGTTCTGAGTGCTTCCGTTGGCTCCATGAGGATGTCCAGCTCTAGATAGCAGCTCTGAAAAGTTCCAAGAGATCTGGCAGGTTTCTGACCGCAGAAATGGACTTGGGCTAATGACACACAGGAGTTGGCTTCTCCTCCATAAGACTTGAAACATAACCTTCAATCTCCTTCCTCCTTCCCACCCCACCCTCCCACCCCCACCCCCACCCCCACACCCTAGGACCCAATGCAATAACCTGCTTATTCACCTACTTTGAATCAACCATCTTTTAATCCTAGTTTCACTTCCTTCCCTACTGGTCATTCCTGGGCTATTTCACAATCAAACCACTCCTTGTTTTCCCAGCATTATTTCAAGTCCTTGGATTCTAGTCCCAACATTGTTTCAAGTCCTAAAGGAAATATACTTCCTAAATAAGCTCTCTGCTGTCACTTTTATTTTAAAAAATGATGCCCAGTAGCTATGCAGATTACATTAACCTTCAAATTTTCACAGGTAATATATAACCTCAAGGCATTAAATGACAAGATCTTTTCTAGATGCCAACAGTGCATGCCACCCATGTACTGGGAATAAAATGGCTAACAATGGTACCCAACTATTGGCCTCTGCCTGAGTAGAGTCCTGACCGCCTGGGCAGAGAATCCCAGATTTCCTCTCTGATGTTTTCTGAAGGAAGAACTGGTCCTGAATTGTATATTTCAGAGTTCTTGCAACCTCCCATGAATGACTGGAGGACATTAGTGATTGCCCACACCTGGAATCTCAGACTCTAATGAAGATGTAATGATACACTTCTCAAAAAATTCAAATAGGTTCATGTGCATACAACAACACATGCAATTTTAGAGACTGTCCAGAATTCTAGTACTCTGTTTATGACTATTCCTACAGACTTAGGGGGTCCAGATAAAAACCCTAGAGCTGAGCCAGCCAATGGAAATACATGTAATTTTAGTTTTCTAGTGGTCATGCTTTTTTAAAAGGGGAAGTAGAAAGGATGAATTAAGATCAGTGCCATATATGATTTACCCTTATATAGTCTACTATTATCTCAATGTGTGATCATTAAAAATAATTCCTAATGAACAGTCTTATTTTTCATTATCTTCAAAATCCAATTATATAGGGAACCATTGCCTACTTCAACAGAGCTAGTAGATAGTATTTGGAATTTATTCCCAACACAAAGTCATGGTAAATGTTTGCCAATTATCCTGATAAAATCATCATACATTATATACCTGTGTGGAAATACCATATTGTACCAAGAAAGATATATGATTTCATGTCAATTAAAAGTAATAAATACAATTAAAATGTATGGGTCATTCTAGTTCCTACTATCTTAGCTGAAGAAAGTTTTTCTAGCTAAATATCAAATCTAAAAGTTCCCAGGGCTATAAATTTTCCTAAATGATCAGAAATAAAATACATATTCCCCCCCCAAAAAAAATACACAGTGTTATATTTCACCCTTAGAGTACATCCTAATTGAGGCTATCTACATTTCAAACTCTTTCTTTGGTAATACTAGGTTTGAATTTGGGTCCTCATGCTTGATGGTTAGGCATTTTTACCCCTCAAACCACAGCTGAACCTCTAAACGACATTGCACATGCTCAGTTGTCAACTATACCCAGTGGCTACCATGTTGAACAGATTCTTTCCTGGCATTCCTCTTTTCCTTTCCTTTGCCTTTTTGTTCTTGGAGCATCATCTCATTGTGAAATACTTCGCAATTTCCCACTTCATCTCAAATCAAGTGTTATTTTATTTTCTGTTTCCTTCCTGCTGTGAAATGTTCTTGACTGCCATGCATGCTTTAAGATTGAGACTTCAAAATTTCCAGATCAGAATTGAGGAGGTTCTGTTCAAATACCAACCCCAGTTATTTTTCTTGTGGTTACCAGTATGAGGGAAGATTCTGAGTTCACATTTGGACCGAGTAAGGACAAGGTCATAATCAGTTAGGAGTGTTAATCTCCATTTGTACACAAGTGGGAAGTTGTATATACACATTCCCTGATTTAAAAAAAAATACTGATAGTTTATGTTTCTTATATAACCCAAAGAAATTTCAGTCATGTACACTCCAGAATTATTAATCTATGTTTTTGTTTCTATAGTTTACATTTTAGAAGGCTATGTTTTAAGTAGACTATGCCACGTATTAAGAAACATCCATGGAATGTAGACACAGGCACTGACTGAGGTGAAGAAGGGTAAGCAGATTTATGTCACAGATGAGAACCACATTTTTTAGAGAAAAGGAAGCTAATGCAGCCCTATCTCCAAGCTTTTATGGTTACAAAGCACCACCAGAAATCATCTACTGACCACCCCTCATACACTCACCCATTTTTCAAAGGTGACAGAAAGGTTTATTAGAAAAGAAATATGACAGAGAAAGAGTGCACAGCATAGACATGCTACAGGGGAGCAACCCTTGGGCCCATCTCAACCACCTTGCTCGGCCATCCATTCATTTGGTGGTTGTTGGTTATTTTTAATGACAACTTTATATAACAAATTGGAGAGAAGATATCATCCAATGATCGGCTGAAGACTCTGTAGAACAGGGAAGTGATGGGCGGGTGCTTCCCACTGTAAGCTATTCAGGACCCTGAGGACCAACTCTACCAACAGTTTTCTTCCCATCGCTTCCAAAATGGCACACACTGGAAAGCTACCCTTTCTAACTCTGCAAATGGTTAGAATTAGAACCCCACTCCAAAGGTCTTTTGTTCTCAAGCACAGAATTGCACTTAATTAGCCATAATCATGGTAATTAAATTCATTCTTTTTTTCTCTCCTTTACATGAAAGAGACTATTTCTAGGCACCCTCCCCTCCTGCCACCTCCCATCGGCTGTCAATAAGTGATTTTTTTCTGTTCTGCCCTGTCTTTAACTCTTTTCTCAGGTTGTGCCAAAAAAAAAAAAATACCATAAGTGGAAAGAAACACCTTGGGGATAAAGAACTAGAAATAGTTGCTTCCTGCAGAGCTAAGTACAGATCCAGCTCGATGTACTAGAGATCCACGCAGAGTCCAGATGTCAGCTGGGTTTGCCCGGTCCTTTACAAGGAAAACAAAATCAGTTTGAGCTCTATCTGATAAATAATGGGGCAGAACGGTTGGTTTAGGAATTTGGGCGATGGTGCATATATTTCTCATAATCACCACTGGCTGCAAATCCCTGGTTCAATCAATGAATCCAGTGCATGGTTCTCCTTACTGAAATAACAAATGCTTCCACGGCAATGGGACTCTGCATAATGGGTGAGATGCCCATATTTGTGAAGGGCAAGGGATTCCAGTCACCAGAGAGGAGACCTCTAAAGATAATCTGTGGGTGCTGGTTGTGATAAGCAAAATTGTATAGAAGGGCACACAAAAATGAGTCTTCTAACCAGAATGAACAGGAATCCAAGAGACGGAGGAAGGGGTATACACCAACATTACCCACAATCCCTTTCTTCATGAGAAATTTCTAAGCAGTTGAATTGTTCCTGCCATGTCTTTCTTTCCTATTTCCAGTGTTCTACCACATAGGGAATTCATGAAGTGCCACAGCATACAAGCTGAAGCTGGTTTGTTCTGCTCAGTGTATCTTCCCCCGCCCCCCCCCCACCCTCTCTCTCTCCAGCTTCCTCTAGAAAAATGCTGTCCTTTCAGAATAAACTGTCCTGGTCTCTTGGCATATCACCCCGTATCTTGGTGTGAGTTTGCTGTGGCTAGTTCATCTGATCTTCAAAAACATGTACCTGAAGGTCCATGTAGACATTTTCCCAGGTAACATCTGTATTTTGATTAGTGCTTATGCCCAAAGTTATGCTATAAAGACTCACTAGAGTCATACCCAAGTATAGAGGATACAAAAGAGGAGAAATACATTTGAGTCCAAGGTTGTTTTTTTGAAGTGATAGAATAGTTGCCACTTGCATCTAGGCCTTTAGTAGAGGTAGAAAAGGAGACACAGAAGCCAATTCTCATGGCCCATGGTATGCCAAGCACATGCATTATGTTCAAATCACTAACTATCTTTTTTTTTACATTTTACATTTTCTTTTACTAGCTACTTTAATCCTCACAATGACCCCAGGAGGTAAACATTGCTCTCCCCATTTTGTAGAGATTGAAGTAAGCCAGGGCTTAGAGAGTAAAACTATCTAACAATGGGTAAGAGCTTTAAAAAAAAAAGTAGCACATCCAGGATTCAAAACTTGTGTTGCACAAAATCAACTATTTCTTCCTTCTCTCAAATGCTGTCTTGCCCCAACATTTAACTTCTATTACTTTCAAAGACACAAACAAATCAATAAGCAGACATTGTGTGGAATGAAAGCAGCAGGAGATAGACATGGAAGGTGTTTGCGGAAAGCCTCATGAACAACACAAATTGGAGCTTCCTGGTTCTGTATAAATGTGTATATTGCCTTCATCTCTCCTTTTCTCCACAGACTTGTACATGAGCATACCCACATGCACACACCACTACCACCACCACCACCACCACCACACCACGCTACTGCCTTTAACCTTGACTCTTAGAAATAAGAGATTATCTCATATAGGGAAAACAAGTTTGAAATAAACTTTGGAAGAATATTGACTAAGCCTCTGATCCTCTACATGAAGACGAACTGAAGAAAATGAAAATGATTCCAACTTTTGTTTAAAGCATCCAAATTTTGTTGAAATCTGAATCAGAGAACGTTTAACATCCCATACAACATTCAGAAAGCTCTGAAAGTAGGCACTTGTTACAAATATCCATCCATTGTGTAATTTTCTGAACTCAGAACTTGAAAAAATAAGTCCATAAAATGCTCTGAAGTCTAGAATTGAGGTTTCATGTCAGCTGCAGCTAGAGTATTGACAACCACAAAAATAATGATACATAGAAAAATGAAAAATGATTTCCAGAGCCCTCTGAAACGGCACCCCAATGACAAATGTTATTAAGAACCACATCAGTGCTAACAAAATTTATTATTACTACCTGACCTTTCACCTCAAACTGCCCTATTTTTAATAAATGTTTAAAACATTTCAAAGGGGCATTACAATGTATTTTATTTTATGACCTTTAAGCCTTTTTCATGAAAACCTTTCATTTTGATGAACGGCAAAAGGAGAGAATATAGAACGTGACTCTGGATATT
The DNA here is from genome assembly GCF_024711535.1 of Dipodomys merriami. Taxonomy (NCBI): domain Eukaryota; kingdom Metazoa; phylum Chordata; class Mammalia; order Rodentia; family Heteromyidae; genus Dipodomys; species Dipodomys merriami. The sequence continues at coordinate 34,894,789 of NW_027202604.1, read as the reverse complement.
TTTGTGGTACCACTATCTGCATGAATGATGGACTCAGGCACTAGCCACCATTGCTGCTCTACCAGAGATTCTTACACAGATGAAGGAACAGAGCAGCTAGAAAATGAGGTCACATAGTTTAGGAAATCTGTAAACAAAAATTGAAACAAAAGTTCTACATGGGCAAATCAGTCTGGATTCTTTTTTCTTTTTTTGGTCGGTAGTGGTACTTGAACTCTGGCCTGGGTGCTGTCCTTGGGCTCTTTTGCTCAAGATTAGCACTCTACCACTTGAGCCACAGTGCCATTTCCAGTTTTTGAGTGATTAATTGGAGATAAGAGTTTCACAGGAACTTTTTTGCTTGGACTGGCTTCGAACTGCCATCCTTAGATCTCAGCCTCCTGAGTAGCTAGGATTACAGGAGTGAGCCACCAGTGCCTGGCTAATTCTTAACATTAATCAAAGCATCCATAACTAGTATTTGCTTCTATTACCCAAAACTCTAAAACAGAAATAAATCTCTATGTTTTTCAATCTTAGGTGGAATTTTTTTTTAAAGCACAAATGTCTAAGTGTGTGTGTGTGTGTGCACGCGCGCGTGCGTGTGTGTGTGTGTGTGTGTGTGTGTGTGTGTATGAATTAAATCTGCTGGGTTTTTTTCCTAACAAACACAAGTCTGAATCTTCCCAAGCACTCTATTTACCTGTATTTCTGGTGTACTGATTGCCTAACAAATTATTCTCAAACACCATGTGAAAAACTATTTTTTTTCCTGCTCATGAATTTTGTAGATCAAAAATTCCGGCAAGCCTGGCTGTCTCTGCTCTAGAGCCTGGGGGTTCAATGAAAGAACCGAAGGCTGAGAAGCAGGAGGCAGGAGATCATTCTATAAGGTTAGAAAATAAGTATGCTTGGCTTCGCCAGCCCTAAATACAGTCCTAGGGGTAACTACTTATTTCTGCGATTGCAGCATAATATAAGCCCTGGGTAATACATAAACGAATGGACATGGCTATGTCTCAATAAAACTTTATGTAAATAGTAGCCAGCTATGCTTGGCATGCTGGGAGCACTAAAGGCTCATTTCTTCAAATGTCAGGAAGTTTAATGAGAGCTGTCAACTGGGCAACCTCCATCTCCAAATGTTGACCGCTACGTGTAAGGTTACTCCACGTAGGATCACCTGAGATTCTTCTCATCTGGAGGCTGTGATACAAGAATATGAGTCTTGAGAAAAACAACCAGACACAGAGAGAGCCAAATGGAACCTAGCTCACCTTTTCTGACTCTGTCTCAGATTTGATGTCACATGAACTCCATTATCTGAGACCGTTAAAGTGTTCTGCCAATGTAGTGGTGCATGCATGTAATCTCAACACATCAAGAGGCTGGGGCAGTAGAATTGTTCATGAGTTCAAGACCACCCTGGGCTACATAACAACATCTTGTCTTGAAGAGAAAATAAAATAAAGCCAGCCAGTGGTGGCTTACACAAGGTGGCTATTCACAAGGTTGAGATCTGAGGATTGTGGTTCAAAGCCAGCCAGGGCAGGAAAGTCTGAGACTCTTATCTCCAATTAAATACTAGAAAACCAGAAGTGGTGCTGTGGCTCAAAGTGGTAGAGTTGCCTTGAGCAAAAGAGCTCAGGGACAGTGCCCAGGCCCTGAGTTCAATCACCATAACTAACAGAAAGAGAGGAGAAGAGAGAGAGAGACAGAGAGAAGGAGGGAAGGAGAGGGACAGGGAAAGGGACAAGGAGAGGAAGGAAGGAAGGAAGGAAGGAAGGAAGGAAGGAAGGAAGGAAGGAAGGAAGGAAGGAAGGAAGGAAGGAAGGAAGGGAGGGAGGGAGGGAGGGAGGGAGGCAGGGAGGGAGGGAGGGTGGGAGGGAGGGTGGAGGGAGAGAGAGAAAGAAAAGAAAAGTCCAGAATCAAGCAAGGGTGAAAGAGACTTTCCTGAATAAAGAGAAGCAAGATTTTAGACAGTCCTGGGGGAAATAGAAGAACTACCCTGGCCAGCTTTGCAAAACACGCTCTTCTATTGTCACCAACAAATCTTACAACACACTCACCACACCAAATAGTAGACAATAGGTAGATAAAATTCAGCATATACCTCATAAAATGTCACAATAGAGAAAAAGAAGAGCCGTTCAAAAAGAGACAGACTTGAAAATATACCACAATATATGCTCTTCCGGAGCTATAACTAAACCAATCTGCCTAGCAAAAGCAAAGCTCTGAGGTAATATCTCAGTACCACCCAAAACCAAAAAAAAAAGTTCCTAGTGGTACAAACATCTCTGTCTTCTAAGAGCTACAGGCCCTGCTTGCTTCCTCCTCTACAAACCCCACCTAAAAGTAGGATTAAGGTCACATTCGGGCCAAGTTGCTCTCATCCCATGGCTCTCAGGTAGAGTTCAAGGATAGAAACACATCATTCTCATCTGGGGAATTAGGATCTTGGAGGAGCTGAGATGGAAGGGAGATTGACAGCAACAGCTATTGTCAAGTGATCATTATGACTCTGGGCTGACTCAGTTGTTTTTAATTCTAGCCATATATATATATATACATATATATATCACCTCTGACACTTCAAAATCATGTAAATTCTACCTTACAAAAAATATGACTTAGAAGGGCTGTGTGGGACCAAGGTTTGATCATTGTTGCTTGCTTGTTTATTCACATAAAGGGGTGAATAAATCAATAAATCCATCCATCCATCCACCCATCCATCTCCAGGTCATCTCTTGAGCATGCAGAAATAAGAACCATTCGTGTATATTCACGGTTCATGTTACTGACCAACCCTTCCCAAAAAGAGCCAACAGTTTCACAATGTCTCAACAGAAAAAAAAAATTCCTTGGCTATATTACTAAATGAAAAAAAAAAAACAAAATACTGACCAGGACGTCATCAAACAAGGAAAGAAAATGTTCAAGACATCCATTGTCACCACAGCAACGAAGATCCATTTACATAAGCTTTCCATTCGGCATGGACCTCTGTGTTGGGCAAGCTAAAGTTCACCAAATTCAAATGCATCCAAAACTTTGAGCACTCCCAACTCACCAAGGAACAGAACCAAGGAACCATCGTCAGTGGAAGTAAATGGTCACTGAAAGAAAAACAATGTCACATCACTAATGTAAGTCTGACATTCGCATGAAGGCATTTGTCATAGCACCTTTTGTTCTCCCAAGTTCCACCATGGTTTTTCTTTCTAAATCCCTTTTTATAGAAAAGGGGAATTCTCATTTCTGAAAAGACCATCTCAGCCACAGAAATCCCAGGAATAGATCAGGAAATATACTCGCCATAAAAGTATCATTTTAATAACCCATCAGGAGAGAGGCATGTGTAATTATAAATACACCTTTGGCAAGGGTTTGAAGAAATCAAGTTCTAAAAAAACATGCTTGAGATCGTCTGCAATAAGAGCAGAGGGGCCTGGTAGAAGGCAATGGAAGCGTTATCTTGTCAACAGTGAAGTAGCTTGGCCTTAATGTAAACATTTTAATCAGAGCAGTTTCTGCCAAGTAACATATTCAAATAGCCCACTGAGGAATCATCAACCTTCACGCTAACCTTCTTCCTTAGGAAACGGGCTGCTCATGCGCACAGAGAGAGATTGGCGCACAGACAGATTGAGATTCCCAAATAGTAATAGAATTTGGCCAAGCTTCCAAACATTCCTGCATAACACCTTGCCTCTGACAAGACATCACCAATGTTCCTAGAAACTTCTTCTACCTCTCCTTTCCTGCTCCACCCCAGATGCCTCCCAATTGGCTTCTCCATCCATGTTCAGAGAAAATTCTAAGCCTGTGTTCATCATGGTTCTTCCTCAAAAATAATCCTTCTTTGTTTCCAGTGTCAGTATCTGACTTTTCAAGTCATCTAGATCAAATTGTTACAATTAACCAAATTTCTGTTTCATGATTTCATTTACTTTAATCTCTGGTCTAGACAGTAGAACAGCTTTATGAAATAATTAAAATTATCTACAATAATGAGTTTTTCAAAAGGCATATGAAAACTGGGAGCTGGGAGCTCATGCCTGAAATCCTAGCTACTCAGTAGGCTGAGATCTGAGGATCACTCTTCAAAGCCAGCTGGGGCAGACCCCGGGAGACTCTTATCTCCAATTAACCACTAGAAAACCAGAAGTGGTGCTGTGGCTCAAAGTGGTAGAGTGCTAGCCTAGAGTAAAAGAGTTCAGGGACAGCACCCAGGCCCTGAGTTCAAGCCCCCAGTGACAAAGAAAAACAGCCATATATAAACACTTGAATACTTGTTCACTCTAGTGAAATCTCTTCAAAACAAAGACCAAGTCAGTAAAGTGTCAGTCCAAGGACTCATTATCAGATCTCTCCAACTTCATTTCTGTTCCCACAAAATTACCCAGATAGAGTCTAGTAATGCCATTAAAACATAAAAATTTACCCTTTGGTTCGATAAAGATCTCTAGTAAGGCAACCCAAAATAAGTTTGGAGAACTCAAGTCACACAAGATGGGCCACAAAAGATGAGTGAAAATGTGGTGACCCTTAGCTTTGAAGTCCACCATATTGTATGCATAGTATCCACAGGCTCCTATATCCTTACTGAAGAAGTCATTGTTTATGGTGTGTACACAGTACCAGGAACACATAGACCTGCTGAGGGTGTCCATCACTATTTCTCTCTCCTAGACTGCAAATCCTAGGAAAATATGACTCTCGGATTTTGCCCACCTTTACAACCCCAGTGCCTTTCTCATCATTTCATTCTCAGAAAACCAACTAGTACCACTGGAAGAATCCAAGTCAGAAAAATTAAAAGACATACGTCCTACCAAATTCCTGGCAAACACACTAAAGATGTTACCACAAATGTGGAGTCACAAAGTTGACCTCAGCATCTGGCAAGAAAAGAAGTCTGGCAAGAAGTGAACATGTGTAAAGAAGATGGAAGGAGAGAACATGGCAATGGTAGCCTACAGCATTTCGGCCATCTTGAATGTCTCCTTTATTATAGACCTTGGCCTTGGCTCCAACAGTGAGTACTGGATTCTCTGAAGATAGATTTCTGAATGAAGATCTTTAACCATCCCCCTTCTGTTCACTGTAAAGTTGCAATGACAAAGATTTACTATCCTGTCCTATTTTCTCGTTCTTTTGTCCTCTTACCTCCTTGCTTTTTTTTGTAGCTCCCTGCTTCCATTTCCATATCAAACAGGTTTTGCTTATCAGCTTATCTTGTATAAGTGCCATACTAACTTGTAGCACAACCACTTAATAAATCCATGCTGATTGCCTAAATAAATGGAGGACTGAACCTCAGAAACGAAGTCTGAAATGCTTTGTTAGATTTTCATAATTGCTCAGGAGGAAAAGATGGGGGAGAGAGGGACAGGAAAGGAAGCAAAATGTGGCTAAAAATTTGTATTTAAATGGTAAAATTCTCAGTAGAGTTATTTTGTCATTTCCCAGTAGTAATCGCGTAGTGAGCAAAGGCAGATGTGAGTCTTAAAGGCATCAAGCAGGTGAGAGAATGGCTCTCAGGATAAATTTATTCCTAGCCCTTTCCCCTTTCCAAAACCAGTATTAGTCACAGGCTTTAGTTTATTTATATTTCTAATTACCTTGCTGGCATTTTATTAGCATTTAAAAAATATGAATGCTAGTTAAGTTTTGAGATTAAAGATATAAATCTGAAAGGTAATGGTAATAACACATCAACCAAATAAAACACATTGCACGATTTAGTAATATTAATAGCACACTAAAAATACAGCTATTGTACATGTGTGTCAGAAGATGACAATGTATTGTACAGTAATAACATATCCAGAAGAACAGTAAATGAGGCTTCTTTAAATACACTTCTTGCAGAAAAAGGACCTGTTGTTGCAAATTACAATATCAAGAATGTAATGAAAGGAACAAAATGCTCTACAGGTTTGTAAATTAAAGCAAAATGACAACTTTAACTGTCGTTCATTATCCTGATTTAACAGAGAAGAGTTGGAAAGTCGGTCACAATTACCAAGCTAAGCTGCAAAGAAAATCAGCAGAATAATGTACTAGAAGAAAAGTACCACTAACAGGAGAAAAAAATATATATCCATGAAGAGCACTCAGAAATTTTTTAAGTCTAGATGGCAGGAATACAGATTATTATATCGGATCTAAAAAGTCTTCATACATTCTCATCTTTTGTAATTTGCAACAATGTGGGAAAACAATGAAGAAACTATTTAAATACAAAAATGATGAGGTATAGATGTGAAGTTAGGAAAAGTTTCTGAGCCAACACTATTCTTTAAATACACAAAAGGTTTATACTCTCTTCCATTTCTTGAAGAGATTGTGTGGCAATTTTTGAGTCTGCAACTCCCTGGACATCATCCTACGTCAAAAGAAGAGAAAGAAAAAAGAAAGAAAAGAAAAGAAATGCTTCCAGGTACTGGTGGCTCACACCTGTCATCCTAGCTACTCAGGAAACTGAGATTTGAGGATCACGGTTCAAAGCCAGCCTGGGCAGGAAAGTCCCTGAGATGCTTATCTCCAAAAAAATCCCGAAGTGGAGCTATGGCTCAAGTGGTAGAGACTATCCTTGAACAAAAAGTAGCTCAGGGACAGCACCCAGGCCTAGAGTTCAATCCTCAGAAATAGAAAAAAACAAAAACCAAAAAACCTTGCTGTTGGCACTTTCCTCCTGTCGTCTTTCTCTTCTCCAAACACTGACGATACATATGGGTAACATAAACCCAATGGTATTGTCCATTACTGCCTATGAATGACATCAGCCATGAGCTCTACTATTTTAAGTGTACTGGTACTATTTCAGGTGTATTCTTTCTCTTAAAGGCTCAGTAGCAAGACCACTCAGACAAAACAAACCACCAGAATGGCAACACCACCAACAGAAACCAGATACAGCATTACAATTAAAATCTATTAAAATCCAGGCATTGGTAGCTCATACCTGTAATCCTAGCTACTCAGGAGGCTGAGATCAGAGGATCATGGTTCAAAGCCAGCCTGAGTACATCTATCTCTGGGCTACAGGTTGCAAAAATGATTGTCACTTTTTGTCTTGCACATTGTGACCTTCATCTTCAAGAAACATATTTTGTGGCCAGGTATGGTAGGACATCTTTGTAATCCCAAGAATCAGGAGGCTGAGGTAGGAGGATCTCAAGTTCTAAGCTAACCTGGGCTAGCAGCTAGTGACATACTACTGTCACAGGCATACAAAAGAAAAGAAAATGTGTTTTTGTCCATATTTTCTGGGCTTTTCTAAGACTTGGCTCTCTCTTTTTTTTCACTCTAGTTCCTCTTGTCTGGCTTCTGCATAGAGTCAGCTGCATGTGAAAGATGTATTTCCAGATTTGATCAAACACAGGGAGTCTGCATCTTCCTCATTTTTTCTGGGTATTTCTGGGCAGAGCCGATGCTAAGTTAAGCATGGATGGGAATCTCTTCTCCTATTCCCCTCAGGTGACTGAGCTTGTGTTTGCACTACCTACAGAACAATAAAACCACCAACAACAGATCGTAAACCAACACAAGGGCAGTTAAATGACTTTCCAAGCTGTAGGTGTCAAGTTTTCTGATCTTTAAGGGAGGGCTGCCTTCTTCCAGTTGGATGCTACCTTGAAGTTCTGCAAATCCACTGAAAATCAATCACAACACCTGTAGTGTTTTGTCAAGTTAGAGGAGAAGAAGGGATGTCAATCTGAAATCTATGAGCCCCCTGGCTCTCTTACAACCTTGGGCTGTACTTCAGAGAAAAATACACCTTGCAGTCAGAGAATCTATCAAAAGATACCTTCGTCTTGATTGAGTAAAACAGTGTTTACTCTCTCCACAACAATTCTGCTGTTTGTTCCTGGCTTAAATTATTAAGACAATTCTACCTACCTACCTCCTCTTTTTTTCTTTTTTCTTTTTTTTTTTTTTTTTGGTCTATGTTGACATCCAAGGAAAAGCTCCATGAGTGTTCTGGAAATACATTATCACAAGCACTTTTTAAAAAACTTCCCACCGAAGTTCCTGCGCTTAAGCTCATTAAGTGTGGTTTTCCAACTGCCAAGGGAAGAGTAGAGTTTCAAAAAGTAAAATGATGGAGTGGAGATGTAGGGAGCTGACTTAATTACCAACACGATGCAAGGTTCACGGTATTAAACATTTAAAGGCTAAGTCACTCTGAGCAAGAGCTTACTGCTTACAAGGATGTGACCACATTCTCTGTATTTAAAAAAAAAGAGTTGTCATTAAATGAAAAGGCAAGAATTCAGGAAAATGAAAAATGACGTAATTATCCAACAGCCAGTGGTTATATTTTACATTTCCAGTAAGCAGTTTTGGAAAGGACGAGATAAAGTGTATGGGTTACAAAGCTGACTCTCTTGGCTCCCAGAATTGGACACAATGAAGAGAATAATTTGTCCTTGGTCAATAAGTGTAATGGGCTGTGACTTCCCACTCCGTGTGGGGGAGGACTTTTATCGTTTCTCTGCAATGCGAAGGCTTTCTCTGAAGAGTCTGTACAACATGTCATGCAATCAGAAGAAAGACACATTCTGAAAAACTAGACCTGCATGTTCTGCTGTAGGGGGTAGCTTTCATACCAAAATAAAAATAAAGAAATAAAAAAACTAGACAAATAGTTGTCATGTCCTTTGGCCCTCAGAGACACTAGCCAGGTATAAACAACCTATCAGCTACACAGGGAATTCCCTCCATACAAATGACAATACAGCCATGACCATCCGTGATAAATCTCACTCACTGCCTACTATAAAACTTTTGAAGCTGCCCTGGTACTGATCTCAGTGCACCACATGGCTTTAGAATCCAAATGGGACATCGTAGCTTAGCATGGCTACAGAAGACTGCCCATTGCCTGATACAAGCAAAGGATGCAGAGACCATCTGAGATAAAAGCAGGGCTTTGTTTGAAACAGGGTGTATATATCAAACCCCACTTGGGATCCCATGCCTTTTAGGAAACAGAGAAAAGGTTTTATGTCTGTATGACAAGTTACTATCTGAATGACTTTTTTCCCAAGAGTTCCAAGAACACAGTACAATATCAAAATATGTCAGCCAACATCCTGTAGGAACTAAATGCCGCCAGTGCCCAAGCCCGCAGCTCAACTCACATAGGAAGCTTTCACTCCAGATGTTCAAATCCATCCACCCAGCCTCCTCTCATTTTATGACCTGGACAAAGCTCAGTTCTAATGCTAACCCATTTTTTTCTTTTTGTGCTGCTATTGCAGGTTGAACTCGAGGGCCTGAGCACTGTCTCTTAGTGTTTTACCACTTGAGCACCAGCTCTACTTCTGGCTTTTTGGAGATAAGAATCTCACAGACTTTTCAGCCCAGGCTGGCTTTCAACAGTGATGCTCAGATCTCAACCTCCACATAATTTAGGATTACAGGCATGAGCCACCAGTGCCACTGAAGACTAACTCTTCCAGCCACTCCTCCTTCATCCCTCCTTCACACCCAACAAAGAAAGGACAAATCACCCTTCTTGAAGAGGCCACTGGACTTTGGAGAAAACTGTTATGAAATGTGTTCCATTTGCATGCAGTTATAGTGAGACTCTTTTGCTTCCTCAATTATCTCTGTTTGTAGATGGATCCTGATTGAAGACTAAGCCAGGTTTTACTTATAATTCTATTCCACCAGGTGAACCCGGTGATATCATTGTCTAGGAAGAAACTTCCAACCAAAGAAGTTCCATTTTGAAAGGTAAACAACACAACTGACCAGCATGTCGAGTTCTTACTGATCAGCATCAATCTAAATGATCAAACTCAGGGCCTAGAAAAGTGCTGAATAAAATGAAAAGGGGCAACAGCATCTTCAACTGGAGAACTGGATTCCTTCAGAGATTGAGCAAGAGGGAAAAGGAGAGAGAAAGACACAGAGAGACAGAGACAGAAAGTGAAATGGAGAGGACCTATAGATAAGGTTATACAGTACCTAGGTTCAATCTACTCACACTCAGAGTCTGGGCCCCATCAGCTGACAAACATTTCAAAGGAGCACTAGAAATACTCTAAAAGACCTTTAAAATGCAACTACTGAGGCTCACCTTCAAAGAAAACCACACCACCCATTTAAGAAACACAGATTGTCAAGGAAATGGTGTCCACTTCAGATCACAGAAAAGGAGTTTTCTATGATTTCCCCCAAAGAGAAGGAGAGCAGGTGTGACACTGCAAATTTCATGAAGTAGTTAGAGAGTGCTTCTGATTTCCTGGATTCATACAGTGTCTTCTGGAATTCTGAGGACCAGGGGAAGAAAAATGAGGTTAGCTGAGCAGCAGGAAGCCATGCTCCTCCAGGACCCCACTGCCGCTCTCCGGCCAGGCAGCTCTCATTCACAGACCTGTGGCCATTCATGTATGCCACTAATCACCGCAATTAAGGACAGAAAGAACTTTATTATTGCTGCAGGTGGACAGCAAGAACAAATTGTCTTAAACATCTGTCTTAAACATCTTCATGTCATCATTACTTCTCAATGACAATCTCTGGCCAGGTGCCCGTGGCTTGCACCTGTCATCCTAGCTACTCAGGAGGCTGAGATCTGAGGATCGCAGTTCAAAGCCAGACAGGCAGGAAAGTCATGAGGCTCTTATCTTCAATTAACCACCAGAAATCCAGAAGTGGGGCTGTGGCTCAAGTGGTAGGGTACCTGTCAGCCTTGAGCAGAAAAGATCAGGGATAGTGTCCATGAGTGCCAACCCTAGATTCAGCACCAAAAATAGAAAAAGAAAGAAAGAAAAATGGGGCTGTGAGCATGATTAGGCAGGAAAGGTATCTGTCTAGCAAGCATGAAGATCTGGGTTCAAATAAATAAACAAAGAGTACTTCTCTCCATTAAATGCTGGTGGAAGTGATATATTGAACACATCAACACATATATGACATATTAATTAAATGTAGATATCCAAGGAGCAGACAGATTTGAGGTTGATTTCCGTATGTTCAAGTGAAAATAGAGAAAGCAATGACAAAAAAGAAGAATTAGTAGAGTCCTAGAATTAAAGATAAAAGAGCAAAAAGAAATAAAATACAGCAAAGAGGCAAAAAAAAGTAAAGAAGAAGCAAGAAAGGACTAATTTTTCATCTTCCTATTCCTGTGTACATTTATGTCCTCCCCAAGAAAAAAAATCCAAAATTAGAGGTGTGGCTAAAGTTGTCAAACATCACTGGCCTTGAGCAACTAAAACTAAGGGACAGTACCCAGGACCTGAGTTCAAGCCTAGTACCAACACATAAAGAAATAAAAATGTAGCTGGGTGCCAGTGGTTCACATCTGTAATCCTAGCTACTCAGGAGGCTGAGATCTGAGGATCATGGTTCAAAACCAGCCCAGGCAGGAAAGTCCATGAGACTCTTATTTCCAATTAACCACCAGAAAACCAGAAGAGTCACACTGGCTCAAGTGGTAGAGCACTAGCCTTGAGCTGAAGAGCTGAGGGACAGCGCTCAGGCCCAGAGTTCAAGACCCACAACTGACAAATAAATAAATAAATATAAAAATTTTAACCCACTGAGTTAAAAAAAATGAAAAGGATGACATTGATCAAGGTATATTTTATTCATAAACTGCTTTGTTAAATGGCAACTCCTTTTTACAACTACTTAAAGATAATATATATACAAAAATATACATATATACTATATATAGTAGATATAAATATATATATATATACATATAAATTGAAGCAAAGGGACAAAATTTCGTTAGAAACAGTTCATTCTTCTTGGTGTCCATTATGTTCTCTCATTCAATGCTATTTCCACTTCCTGTTGACCTCAGTAAGAAAAATCCAGTCTCTCTGCCAGACAGATTTAACACAGTGATTTCTCAGAAGTATAGGAAATGAGAGGCATGAGAAATGGAAGAGGTAGAAAAGAGGCCATGAGAGCAAACACACCGAAAATGAGCTCAAAGGAGCCTAGAATGAGATGGGAGTTCAGCTTCTAGACAAAAAGTGATCATTCTAGTCCTGACAAAAATAAGAACAGGACAGAGGCTTTCAGAGAGGAAGCTGAAAGTGAATTATAAATAGCCAAATAACATCATTAAATTTTAATCCCTCATACACACCCCCCCCCCACACACACACACATATGCACACAGAGAGCACCACATGTCTGTCTATAAATACAGTGCCTGGAGGTCAAGAGAAAGAGATTCATGTTTGGGAGAAATTTTAGCTCTAAGAGAAACCTATACAGACTTCCTATGTCCAGTCTCTAATTCCTGCCTTTCTCCATGGGCCGGTATCCTTCTTGAGCTGTTGCATGGCCTGTCATGAGATGGACTCGTTTGTGACTCCCCTAGCAGCCATCAGCACTGTCCAATCGAACTTCTCGAATATCAAGAAGGAGCCCTTAGACTCCTCTGCTCTGGCCTGGCTCACTTTCTGGTGCCCAGAAACTCTGTTTTCTTTTCACTCACAAAGTCTGCATGTGGCACTTTCTTCCCCTAAGAGACCAATCAAACATACAAGTGGACAGGGACTTCCAACCAGATGCCCGACTCTTACCTCTCTTGGCTTTGTAAGAACAGTAGTTACCTAGGTGTAGTAACACAAGCACTGTCTATTTAGAACCAAGCTATAGAAAATGCACAGGAGAGACTGGGAAGGTGCTCAGTGTTAGAGTGCTTGCCTTGCATGCATGAGGCCCTTGGTTCAATTCTTCAGCACCACATAAACAGGAAAATGCCGGAAGTGACACTATGGCTCAAATGGTAGAGTGCTAGTCTTGAGCTAAAGAGCTGAGGGACAGTGCCCAGGCCCAAAGTTCAGGCCCCACGACCGGCAAAAAAAAAAGTAAGAAAGAAAGAAAGAAAATGCACAAGAGCTTTAGTATAAAATCCATGGAAACAACAATTAAACATTAAAATCTCCCAATGCAGCTGAGAGGAACTGGGAGGATGGAGGGGTGGACAGAGAGTTAGGAGGAAGCAAGCATACAGGATATGTAGAGAACAAGTTCCACTTCATTAAGGACTTCTTAACACAAATAAAGTTTCCAGCCATTCACACTTGTAAGCTACTAGGGATATATATTACTTTTGTGAACATAATGCCCACATTTTTGTGTAGACATGCATCTTAATTCGAGTAGATTCCCAGGAGTGAAATAATGAAGGCCTGTGGTAACTCTGGGGTTAACAGTGGGAGGAAGGGCCAAACTGTTTTCCAAAGAGACTCCATGATTTCACAATGCATCCAGCAATGAGGGAGTGTTCCAATTCTCTCCAGGGAGTTTTCACAAATATATATTTTTGGTCAATGGTGGAGCTTGATCTCTGGGCCTGGGTGCTGTCCCGGAGTTCTTTCACTCTAAACTAGCACTCTACCACTTGAACCACAGCGCCACATTTGGTTTTCTAGTGGTTAATTGGAGATAAGAGTCTCACAGACTTTCTTGTCCAGATTGGCTTCAAACCGTGAGACTCAGATCTCAGCCTCCTGAGTAGCTAGGATGACAGGCGTGAGCCACCAGCGCCTGGCCTTAACTGTATTTTTAATTGAAAGATTATATGTACCTGCCAGAGGCTGAGAATAACACAAACCATTCTACTTGAACAACTCAGAATCTGGGTCTTATAACTCACAAAAACTCAACAAACCCACTTTGAAATCTCATGATTAAAAAAAATGTAAAAACGTATCTTTTACAGAAGCCCTTCTGGGAAACAATAACAGCCCTGTGATGGGAAATAAAGGTAAAAACTATCTTTTAGGGGAAAAAAGTAATAAGTAAGCAAGTAACTTAAATATCAGGAAGAAAATGCAAGGTTAGGCCACTTGGAAGTTTGTAATTTATTTAATATTAAGATCTCAAAATCAATGTTATACTTTACCTTAAGTTAGAGAAGTTATCACAGCATAGGGGGGAAATATTGAAAAGTTTCCTTTCTCTAAGTACTATAATTTCACTCACAGAACACTTACCTAATGGCTGACAAACAGCAAGGAGTAATGCAAAGAATTAAGGTAATAAAGGTATCGGAAATGCTATAAACACAGCCCTGAGGGGATGGAGGGCTGAGAAAACGCTGGCATTGCACCCAGGTCTGATGCAGAAGCATTTCCATAGGAGGTCCAGCAGAACCACCACCCTCTCCCTTCCCCCCCACCACCACCCTGAGTCAGCTCCAGAAAGAGTTCATTTGCCATTGACTTATATCTACAAGGACTACCAAGGAGGCTGAAATCTGAGGATCATGGTTTGCAAAGTCTGTGAGACACTTAATCATTAAAACTCCAGAAGTGGATTATGGCTCAAGTGGTAGAGCACCAGCCTTGAGCAATAAAAACTATGGGTCAGCACCCAGGCTGTGAGTTCAAGCCCCCAAACCAACACACACACACACACACACACACACACACACACACACACACACACACACACACACACACACACACACACACACACACACACACACACACACACACACACACACACACACACACACACACACACACACAGCACAAGGAAAGGATCTTTTCCATTTTTGTTCTATCACCAGAATATTCATCCAGATAATATCTGGAAATAAAATTCCCTGTGCTGTAACTTGAGCTAACACCATAATGGCAGGCGTTGGGGAACTGAGGACAGAACTCTCCTCCCTGTTTCTGACCCTTTCTCTCTTTTTTTTTGTGGGGGAGACATTAAAATATTTGTTCTATTTTATTTTATTGAAAGTTGATGACCTGGGGGGTCACAGTCACCTAGGTGAGGCAATAAGTACATTGGTTTTTCATCATTGTTACACCATCCTTCTTTATCTTCTACTTACCCCTCCCTCTCCCCAACCCAAGTTGCAACATCCATATCCAACGGAGTGTCAAGTAAGTATCAATGGTGCTGTGGTTCATCCATTGTGCTGCTGTTTCCGTGATTCCCTTTCCCTTTCACAAATTGCATCATCTATTATGCAAAACCCAAGGTACAAAAAACTAAGAGAAATGAAGAAAGGAAAAGAAAAACAAGAATGGAGATAAAAATGACCCTTTCTCTCTAATGTCTCTTTCAATCTCTCTTTCTCTCTCACTTTCTCTCTGTGTTTTGTGCTCTTCTTCTAGTTGAGATCACAAGGTTTTGCTATCACTTTATTTTTTTATTTTTGATACTTAATACTTACGCACTTGTCCATCTTCATCCTGAAAGTTCACCAAACACACCAGGCTGCCGGCCCTAGAATGGCAATTGTGGTGAGTTTTTGGCTGGGTGCTGGTGGCTCACACCTGTAATACCAGCTATTCAGGAGGCTGAGATCTAAGGATCAGGGTTTGAAACCAGCTCAGACAAAACCAAAAATGTCCCTGATACTCTTCTAATAAACTACTCCAACAAAAGGCAGAAATGGAGCTATGGCTCAAGTGGTAAAGCTCTTGTCATGCACAAAAGAAGTACAGGGACAGTGCCCAGGCCCTGAGTTCCAGCCCCAAGACTAGCACACATACCAAAATAAAAATTAGTTTTGGTTTAGAGCAATGACATGCCAAGATAGAACCCCAAGGCTCATTAGCAACCAGCTTTTGGTATTTCCAAAATATAATGTCAGTGCTCTATAATACCTATTCAACAAGACTTACATTCTAATTAGTAATTGACACTTTTAGACATCCTATGTTGCATCCTCATTGATATAAGGGTATCTAAGGAGAAGTATGTCTTTAGAAAATGTTTCAGCTGATTTTAAGAATAAAACAATGTGGTTAGTTAATTAACCCCTTCCTACTCCCATCATAAATTTCTTAATCCAATGCAGCATTTGGTATCTCATTCTAGTACATAAATAGTTCTATTAACACAGGTTTTTTTCCTTTGTAGTAAGTTTATCTCCTTCATTAGATAGAAAAACTGATTGATGAACAAAAATGTACCATCTACCTCACAACAATATGTTTAAGATGCCTAGGCATGGCTGGGGGAAGGAGCTGTAAAATAATTCACAAGTACCTTGTTGGAATTAGGGAAACCCATGTACTATAACTCACCCCAAATATATCCAATTAGCAATTGTGCATCTAGTTGCTTTTGGGGTATAACAACTATAGGTAATGACTAGTCTTTGTAGCCAGAAAGAGAAATTTTCATCCAGATTTGTCAGATGCAAAAAATAACTACCTACCCCAATCAAAAAAAGAAGAAGAGTAACTATGAGACATCTCAGAAAACAGGTATCAATCCTACATGAAATTGTGAAGAATGCCACATAGGATCCATTCCTTACAGAAGAACCAGATTGAACAGGTGAAATGATAAGAGTCCAAATGCGTATGTTTCAAGCCTTCAGGTACATTTTATTTATAACGTTTGAAAGTTTGAGGAACTAAACATCACGAGTTTTCTGATTCATTGATGCCTATTAGTTTTTAATTCCATGCTAGTATTTGCTCTGTTTCTAAGTTTAGGCCAAGAGAACTTAGCAGGTAGATGAAAATACAATGCGATGAAGTAATCTTCATAGATATCCCACTGCAGAATGTTGATGTCTAGGTGTAAGATACTGTCATTCATAAAGGTGAAGGCCCATCAGTGAGGTTTTCTGAGATTTGCTTCAGCAAACATCTAAGGCTACTGCCAAATGCTTCACGTCTGGTACAAGCAAGACATGGCTCCTCAAAATGTCTCATTTCCAAGGATTCCATTACCTTTCAAACACTAATTCATTCTGATGTCCGCAGTTGGAGCCAATGTAATATAACCTGTACTCATCCATAAAGTCAATGAGTTAAGCTAAAACTGTGTGGTAAATTTATATTCAATTCTTTAGACTATCTTATGAAATGGAAAACAAATATGGTTCCTGTGTACCCCAAACTCTAGTCATCTTAAAAACGCAAACATTAACAGGATATAAAGTAGCCAGCGAACTTGATGGTTCTAGTCAACAGAGCGTTAAGGTCTCATAAGGATGTAACTCATTGATCCACATAGAGCAGCCATTTTGAATTTTCTCCAAAAAAAAAAAATATTGTTTTCTTCTCTTATGCTCCAGGGGTGAAAACTCATGGGCAGAACAAAACAATAATAACATGGAAGAAGGACTAAAGAAACCATAACAGCTATCATCAGCAGGAATGAAAGGGGAAAGATCTTGTAATGTCAACGGAGAAGTGAATTCCCCAAGAAATTATCCAGTTAAGTCAAGATTTGTGGTTCATTGTTATCTTCACCAGCCACACCATTCATTCCTTGGGAACTTCAAGGAGATACTGGAAGAGAGCTCTACCAAGCCCGAAAATAAGTATCTGTTCACATCCCATACAATTGTCTTCTTTGGAAACTATTTCTCAAAAGGAGAAAACACTCACCATAGAAAGCATCTCTGGGGAAACCAGGATGTGTTCCCATTAAATGTTTCTCTGTTTAAATAAATCATTTGCATGATTCCTGTGGAGCCTGTGAGCCTCTTACCAAAAGCCATCCTTATTCACCATGATGTTTCTTAGACTGCTCCGGAAGGGTGCCAAAGAAACCCAGGTGCCCAAAGCAGATTCACTTGATGCATGATTTGCATTTCATGTGGAAACAGCAGTGGTAAAGATCAAAGGAATTCATTCTGCTAAGAAATAAAGGCCTTCTTCGTTACAAAGTAGCACTCCTAAATGACATAACTGAGACAGATGGCGCTCTGGGTATCTTTACTTGACTCTTGATGGAGTGGGGGAAAAATGAAAACACCATGAATAGAAAATGTAGAATACAAAGTAAGCTCGAAGTCAGGGGCTACCATCTCAGTTTTTTCAAATAATTGGGTGGCCTTGCAGTGTCATCATCTACAAACACAGGAGTATTTGTACTTTGTCTCCCACCACACCATTAACTGAAACTGTATCTGTACCTGCATCAGAACCCTGGGCACAGGCTAGGCCTTGGGACCTGTGGCTCCCTGGTTGAGCTGCCTGTGTTAATGAGCTCGCTCAGAGACAGCTCAATGTAAATGCATAGGAAAACGCAGAGGTAACTGTAACTTAACCTCTGTATAGTCACTTTACAATAAAGAAATACATATTTTTCTAAACTCAGCAAAGCTCAACAAATAATTGTCTGGAAAAGAAAGCCATTGAGACTATAAGACATCATCTAGAGAGGCTGACAGAGGACACAGTTCATTCAAGACCTTGAAGGCCATAGAAAACCTGTTTGTTTTTTTCCTTTATTCTAAATTGGTGAGAAGTTCCTTAATGGTTTAAAGTAGGGCAGTAACAAGAATCCATGAGCCAGTTTCAAAGAATACATGAGGAAATAAAGTCCTGATTTGTGTGGTATTACCACTTCATTTAAAGCTTATTAGATATAATATACATAATATATATTTAAAGTTTTAAATTCACAGAAAATTAACATAACTAACATGTATGGTTTGCAATGTGCAGGATATATAGTTATATAACTAGTGGAATATGTGACACATATATAACAGAGTTATATATATAGGTTATATATAATTTTGATATATATCTATATATTAGGCATTTTTCCCTTCTTGCCTGGATGCCCTAAGAGAGTAACAAGCAATCCAAGCCTACATTTTTTTTCTTAACCTTTTTCGTGCCTTCCTCCTTGAATAAAACTTGATTGATGTATTAATGAGCTGTTTGTACCCAAATCTCCAAAAGGAGGCCAGAGAAGACTGAATTGTTTTCTCACACTGGAGCAAGACTCACTGTGTAAAGAATGCATACCACTATTATGTTCCAAGAGAAGAATTCCGCCCTGCATCTCCTATATACATTTTGCTAGTTTGGGGAGGGGAAGGGAAATAACAAAATGTTTAAATAAGGATACAAGTTGGCCCATTGTAACAATGAGATATACAAGACACTATGTTAAAAAAAAAAACTAACTTTACAACTTTGGTGGGAAGGGAGGAGTTGGGGAAGTAGGGAAGGAAGGGGACGGACGGTAGGGGAAAAACAAAGGAGGGGGTAACAATGCTCGATAGGAAATGGACTCATTACCTTACTCATGTAACTGTAACACCTCTGTACAGCATCTTTACAATAAAAATGTATATTGAAAAGGAGAAGAATTCCAGACTACTCTAAATTAAGATATAGGCTAGAGGACTGAGGGAGGTAAATTTCACTGACAGCTTCAAGCTAAATCAACAACAAAGAAACAACAGGAAAAAAAAATCCTGCTTCACAGGCTTCCTCTGTGCATGTAAACAATAGAGATGATGTCACAGTATGCTTTTAGAATCAACATCATATGATACTTTCAGCAACAAAAAAAATTCACTTTATGGACAATCCTTTGGCCCCAGCCCTGGCCTGCTTTACAAAGTCCCACTTAATTTATATATAATGTGCTATAAAGTCCCTCTTATTTACAACCAATGTAGGTTCCGTGTAATGATTCCTGTTTTCTTTTCCTCCAGTTTCATTGCCAAATACTCCGGCTCCTTAGATTTAGTGGACATTTTCCCAATTGCTACCTAGCCTGGGAATGGGCCCCAGGTCTGAGCTTTTTATTTGGCTACCATTTATCACAGCTTAATACACCTTTATGTCCTAGAACTCTTAGTTTCAAAAGTTTGACTGAACACACTTTCTTCTCTGTGAAATGAATTTCCATGGTACAGCAACAAGCCAGTACTATACAATGTCTCTGTAGGGTCCTCTCCACCTGTGGGGTTTGGGGGTTTCTTTAATTCCTTTGGCTGCCATCCATCCTTCTTCTCACGATGTCATTAGCACCTCGGGTACGCTGATCATCTTCCTGATGCGCCTCCCCGCAGGTTCTTTGAAGCCTAACGAGGACCTATCTCTGGATATGCCCAGTGAAATTCAGCCTTAACAAGACACCTGCGAAGGCTTCTTGGAAAGAACGCTTCTCACGTTGAGCCCTCGCCACATCTGAATTCCCTTCCTCCTCCTCCACCATGCCCAGGCCATGACCGCTCACTCTGGGCTGCCTTCAGCACAAACCTTGTCAGCTCCTTTTAGCTCTTACGCTCCCTCAATTTTCCATTTACTGACCTACTTCTTATTCCTTGGCTAAAATTCTCACTTTTTCTTATTGTATCTGGAGTTGACCCAAGTCTCTCTTCTCCTCTACAGACCCCACCTTGCAGGAGACCCTATATCTAGGGTAAGAGTCCCCATAAAGAAAGCTGGTCTTGTCATGTTTTAACACATGTCCTAAATACGGTACTTCTTTAACAACACACAGAGACCCTGGGGCATCTTCCAAGAACCAAGACAATCTTACTCTTTGAAGGAAAAAAGAACAGCTTATAGCTTCTACTGGCTTTTATTTTTTGAGGCAAGTTCTTGCTAATGTTACCTATACTAGCCTTGAACTCACAACCTTCCTGCCTCTGCCACCCAGGTGCAAGGATTACTGTATGTGGCACTAGCCAAAGAGCAAAAAGGGAAAGCTTTATAATTTCTGATTAGGAAAGATAGAACCAGAGGAAGGCCATTTAGATACATTTGATATGAGATCATGCATAGAAGAAACAAGAGGAATCTTCTGGTAAAATACTCTGGGCTCAGCATATATTCAGTCCAATGTCATATCAGCATTGTTTCCCTGTTTGGTGAATCTGACAGAGCAAGCCACCAGCAATATTTGTTAATGATGAGAAATCTGAAAGCTCCGAAACCTTACTTTTTAAAAAGTTTTAATTAAGTGGTTGCACAAACGGTTTTAATTCAACACATTGGTTGATGAGTATAGTGCAACTTGATCAATGTCACCTTTTATACAAAACCCTTCAGCCATCATGGATAATGCATACATTGCATGAAAATGTATACATCTTTTATTTAATGCAGAGAGAAAAATTGAGACTTTACCCAGAAAAGAAAGATATCTAAGATTTCAATAATGTAACTGAACATTTCAGCTTTCAAAAACACCCCACTGAACATAATAAGCCTTCTTGTTGATCTAGATCTTTTTCTGTCTATGAACAATCCTATTTCACTGTCAGACATAGATATATTCTTTGGAAATATAGATTTTAAAACATTCTATTGACCTTTTCAAAAAAAAAGAAAGAAAAATAAGTAAGATTATAGGAAAATAAAATTAGGAGAATTCAACCTGCCATTGGACTAAAGAGACCTTATCATGAATTCAAAGATCTAGCAAACCAATGTTGTATTAAAAACTGGGCTCATGTGTTTACTGTTTAATCTGTGACAACAAGTTTTTTCTGGAACTTAATTTAGAAGAAACTTTTGTAAAAAGCAAAAATCCACCCCTATTTCATTTCCCCTTAGTAACCAAAAGTGTTCCACTGAAAATCTCCACTGTGTACTCCATATATTTATCCTGGGTATCTTCAGTGTGTTGCTTTACCCCAAAGTCAATGTGGATTTCCATTTGCTGTAATAGGCAGTGCTCACAAAGCCTTGCATGTGAAAAGCTACCCATTCCATTCACCAAGATGACCAACCCAGGAGAAATTTTACCGCCACTCTTAGATCACAGCATTTTTAATATAATCATATTTTTAGAAAAGACTCAGATTCATGGAAATAGCTGATACATTTAAGGCTCTTATTTTAAATTTGTTTAAAGATTTATTGATACAATTCACAGTCCATACAATTTACAAAGTGAATGGTTCTTAGTATTTGGGATTCTGCAATTGCCACCTCGACCAACTTCAGAACATCTCTGTCGTCACCTTCAAAGAGACATCTAGGGTCCTCTACCCTCCCTTTGTCAAGCCTTTGACAATTATCAATCTTTTGGTCTATAAATTCTGGGCATCTCATATAAATGCAATCAGCCACATAGTCTTTTACAGTGCTTCTCTCATTTAACATAAGGGTTATGGAGTTTTTCCATATTTTAACATGTGTATGGCCCTTCTTTTCTTTGTGCTGCCAAACAGTATCCCATTGTGCAAATGACCCACATTTCATTGTCTCTTCATCAGTTAATGACATCTGTGTTGTTTCTTCCTGGAGCTATTGTGAACAACCCTTCTAAGAAAGTCAGTGTACATCTTCACCTGTAGATGTCAATCATTGTGAGGAAAGTGTGCAAGCCTGGTTTCTAAGATGGCTTCAGCACTTTGGGTCTCACTAGTAGTGTTCAAGGGTTCTAATTTCCATCTGAGAAGATTTCATGGTATGCTATTTTTCTGTTTATGTTTGGAAATACTGACCGTAAACTTAAGGTTTTGCTTCAACTATGCACCCCTTGTCCTTTTTGCTTTTTTTTTCCAATAAAGTTCTTTTCAATAATTCATTCCAATAACTTTAAGGTTTATGCCCTGGTCAAACTACAATGTGATCCTCCTATTTATACTTCTCATGTAGCTGAAATGATAGAAATGAGCCATCATGCCCAGCTTTCAATGACTGAGATGGGATCTCCCTAACTTTTTGTCTGGATTGGCCTTGATCCAATATCTTCCTGATCTCTGTCTTCTGAGAAGCTGGAATCACAAGCAACAGCCTACCTTGTCTGGCCTGCCCCTTTTCATAACGCCTTGTGCATCGATGTAGAAAATTCAGATGCCCATCTAAATTTCTTTCCTTTGCAAATAACCTAAGCTTCCTGTCTAAACCTTGTATGATTTCTTTTTCAAGATCAAAAGTAAGGATCCTACAAGTTATATGTCTTTTCTTGTTAATTTTGCCTAGAAATCTAGAAGAGCACTAAAGGTTAACATGGACAAAGCTTTTCAGTTTACAAAGACCATCCGTATTCATTCTCTCATTGGAACAGTGTAATAGTCTCATTGTTTGTTCTCTCCATCTTTGTGATGAAGAAATCCAGCCTCAATAAGGCAGTGACTTCCTCAAAATATCAGAAAGAGAAATGATACTGTCCTGATTCCAAATTTGTGCTCTTTACTCTATTCTTTTATGACCCTACTGTGGTATGAATGAACCCTAATACGATTTCTAACTTTCTTTAAAATAACCCACCCACTGGGTCAGGTAGAGTTTAAGAGGCAAATGATGCAGGATGTGTCTGATCATTACCTTCATAGCTCCACGGTCTCAATCCTTTTAACAGTACAGATATGGCTTCAAGGCAGCTGAGAACATAAATGGTTCACAAAAGTGGATTAAACTTCCCGTGTCCCACAGGAGATGAGTATAGGACATGAAAAGGTAAGAGGGCAAATTTCTCCAGGGTAAATGTATTCACAGACCTAGAGGAAACTTCTGAGATCCTTAGTGAAATGAGGGGAGCTAATGTCTTTATTTCATGGAAGGAAAAACTGCTCCAGAGAGGAGACAGTCTCTACCTGGCAATCACATTACAAAATTGATATCATCCTAACCAGTCCCTGGCCTTCCAAAGCCACACTGAAAAACATGCAGAATAAGTTTTAAAAATATTTTTTAAATATTAAAAAACATTAAAAATCATCTTTGGTTCCTCTACTTAGACACTGATGATTCATTCAAACTATATTCTCTTTATTGCAATATGGCTGACAAACCTCCTCCACCTCTTCTTCCTCTTCCTCCTCCTCTTCTTGCTACTCCTCCTCTTCTTCCTCCTCCTCCTCTGCTTCCTATTCTTCCTCCTCTCCTTCCTTCTCCTCTTCCTCTTCTTCTACCTCTTCCTCCTCTTCTTCACTCTTCTTTTCATGCTTGAGAGTAAACTCAGGACCTAAATCCTGCTCCAGTCCTTTTGTTTTTACTTTATTTTTTAAGATAAGGTCTTTTGCCATGCTTTTGCCCAAGTTAACCTTGCACTCTGATCCTCCTTTCTCTTCTGTGTGTATAGCTTGGATGACAGGCATGAATCTAGCAACCTGGCTTTTACTTGATCAACAAGTGACTCTCATGATGTTGAAGGAGGATGGCATAACCCTGTGACAGAACTAGAACTCAATCCCAGATACTGATATGGTGGAGGAAGTAAAGATGGAATATAATATTTGACTTGGATTGTGTAAAATGGATAATGAATGATTTTAAGATATAAATGTAAGTGTGCTGTGGATAAGACATTCTGGTAATTAGCTATTTTAGCTAGTAACTGTAATTGTAACTCTGTAACCCTGTAACCCTGTAATTCTGTAACTCTGCTTTTGCTATTTTCTGAGCAATGTGAGCCATAACCCAGCAGAACCATCACCACTCTTTGTTCTAGTCCCCTGCTTCCTGCCAGCAAGACCGTGGCAGGAAATTTAAACTTAAGGTGCAAATTTCTTGTAACAATCATTGACTAAAACCAACACCCAACCTCCCCCTTTCCCTGCCCTAGTCCAAAATGCTTAAAAGCCACTGTAGGCTGGCACTCGGGGCTGTTTCCTGGGATCCTGACTCCAGGTACGATCCTGGCACTTCAGCACTTTTCGCTCAATAAAATCTTTTACATTTTCACTGCAGACTGAATGGTCTCACTGTCCCTCCCCACTACACTACAATGAAATATCCAATCCATGTTACTAATCACCACTACACTAGCCCCTTTACTATGTTGCTATTTAGTAATTTACCTCAAATATTACTTTTAGAAACTCTCCCTCATTTTCCAAGTCACTAGCATTGCACTCCCAACCAATTCTTCACTTTCCATAGCTTATTCACCACTGCCTACACACACCGGCAATTAACAGTCACACACATACACTCATACGTGTATATGTAGATACATACACACATGTATAACGTCATTCCTCAGCAGACATCCATTGAGAATCTACTACATGCCAAGTCCTGTGTTGGGCATTTATTTCTCAGCACACAGAAAACATTTGATACTAATTTGTTTCTAAATAAATAAAAGCTCTGAGTGGATAGGTAGACCAGTAGGGTTACAAAGTATTCCTGACTTGTTAGACAAAGCTCAAGACATCTAGTATTGGTGTGGGTTGAATTTCATACCTTAAAAATTCTTGCAAGGGGCTGGGAAGGTGGCTCAGTGGTAGAGTGATTGCCTTGCATGCATGAAGCCCTGGGTTTGAGTCCTCAGCACCACATAAGCAGTAAAAGTCAGAAGTGGTGCTGTGCCTCAAGTGGTAGAGCACTAGCCTTGAGCTGAAGAGCTGAGAGACAGCGCCCAGGCCCAGAGTTCAGGCCCCACAACCGACAAAAAAAAAAAAATCTTGCAAGTCCTTGTAGGAAATGAAAGAAAGAGCACATTGCCTTTCTCTCCTAACATAGGGTGAGAGCTAACAGATGTGCACAGGAGCACGAGACTATAAAAATTAGACCCATTTATTCCTACTAAAACAATGATTTGGACAAATAATTTGAGAAAGGAAAAGACTTTGCTTCAGCACCCTAACATTATTGAACAATGCTCGGTAATGGCTTTGCAACACACTGTGGGGGTTTCTGTTTTGTTTTGCTTTCTCATTCTGCATGACTTGTAAGGGCCATTGGCGGCTTCTCAGCCTTGACTAGAGCCCACAACACAGACGTGGGCCAATGAAGCTTTAGAACTTCAGATTGTATAAATCATTTCTCCCCCTCTCCTTTTATCACAAATAACTACCAAGCTGGGGGATCTGGCAAACGACCCAGAGCTAGAGACAAAATGGCAGACAGAACATTCTCCAGTTACTCACAAGAACATGGACAAAATTCTTATACTGAGAGGCCTTACCCAAAGAACTTATTGTAAAGACTTTTACTGAACGTAAGAAATCAGGTTCCTTGAAAAACTGCAAAATGCCCCAATAATGTCCTGCCCGTAACTCCCCTAGCAATAGCCATCAGTAGATGACAGGAAGATACCTAAAGCTCCAGATGTTTCTTAAGATAGCAGTTAACATAGTTTGCTGCTTAACCTCTTAGCCCACAAGCCAGTAAGATTGTTACAAGATTCACTCACTAAACGTCAACCAATCATGTAACCGCTAAGTTGGAAACCCCCTACCCTTTCTGTAACCATAATGAAAACCCTGCTAACCTGGAAGTCAGGTCTCTCAAGTCTGACTGGCTGCATCGGTGATGGGTGTGAGTCTAGGCTGGAGCCTGTAACAAACGAGTCTCGTGTGCTTGCATCGGAATCAGCTCCTTGATGGTCTTTGGGGATCCTTATCTGGACATAAGAATACAACTATTCCTTTGGGGATTTTTTTCTTCTTCTTCTCTCTATGGTCACGAATAAGAAGCTGCACAGAGAGCGTCTAGAGAATAGAATGTTCTCTCTAGCCTCAATCTCTTACATCACAGGGGTGAAAGTTACTGAGAACATCTGAAGAAGAGGTGGGTCATGCCCCCCACCCTCACCCCAAAGAAATCTTCACATTCCCTTCTGAAGAAGGTATGCTGTGGAAGTAGCTCAATACATCACTCTCCCTCCCTGAGAGCAAATACAAAGGCCACAGTAAGAACCACCCACCTTGCTCACCGGGGTTGCATACACAAACCTAAGAGAATAGTCACCCCAGGAAAGAACAACTTGAAAAACAGTCAGGAAAGTAGAGGCGGGGGCTGGGTGGGGGGTGGATCACAAGCCCAGAAACAATGTCACCACCTCAGAAAGCAGGAAGCCAGGCTAGAATGTCAATGTGTAGATATTAGCGATTAAAGATGTCTCCTGAGCCCAAGTACTCCTTGGAATATACAGCCAGACAGGGAGCATTGTTCTCCCCTGCACAGGAAAAGACAGAGGCAGGACAGCCAGTAAATTCACAACTTTCTTCAACAAATGAGAAGTCTGTGGCCACAGAACAAATGACAAACCCAAAATGTCAGCAAACCAGGGGCCTGTAAGGACAGACAGAGCAGGATAGTAACTCCTGCTGACATTTCTGGTCCTGTGTTGGGTATATAGATACTGTCAGCTACAGCCACAGCTATCCTGAGGTACTAACCAGATTCCTGGACAATCATGGTTTTCCCCCAGGTACCAGAGCATGTGTCTTACTTTTGGATAAACTGGATCCATCTCATCACCCCATCAGCATGCATGCTGCTCCTTCTCATCCAAATCATAAGGAGACGCATGGACTTACCGTGGTCCAGGATGACGATTCTGTGAGTCCTCCAATGAATTGCATTCTGGGAAGTTCTGGCTCTGTCAGCCTCATTTGCTTGTTCTGGCAGTGCCTGCGGACCAGTTCTTATACATTGGGACTAAGATGTTCCAGAACATGCAAGAAAGATTCCCCTGTAATCATTAATGCACACTGGAAAAGGCTGAGGGTAGCCTAGTAAGAGAACATGGAGTCCTTGGGAACAAGAACGCCTCTTTATGCTCAGGCTTCTCTGCTAGAAAATGATAAATCAGAGTCTTGAGAAAGCATCCTTTGAGCTTTGAGCCTGAGAAAGAAAACAGGAGCCCTAAGGGGGGAAAAAAGACCAAAAACTGGAGATTGGGCAGTAAAGACTGTCACCAGCACCACAATGTGCCTTGGGGGTCTCAGGCACTAAGCAAAACTGGAACCATTCGAGATCATCGTTACTTAATAAATCTTAAAACCTGTAAGCCAAAAGAGCCAGTTTTACAACGTGTCCACTAGACAGATAAGTTATCTCCTAGTTCCCGTATAAAAGAGCTCTGACTCAACCTGTGGCCATCTGGAGGAAGCCAGCCTCTGTCCTTCTCAGGGATGCAGCATGGCCTTCTCTAGTGACAATTCAGGAAGTTCAGCCATACCTTGGGCAACCATTGGTCCAAAGTGGACAAGACTTCATGAATCACCAACAACCTCCCTAATTTTTGTACCCACTTTCAACCAAAAACCAGCCAGGGAAAGCCATATCTACACCCCTTTCCAATCGCACAGGGTCCCCCATTTCCAATGAGCCTGCCTCCAGTCTTCCCCTTACTGACAACATCCAATCAGAGCAGCTGTAGCCCTACTTTCTCCCAACTCGAAGGATTTCCCTTCCGCTTACCCACCCTTGTGGCTTTGCTAAAAATAATAATAATAATAATATAATGTGGCGTGGCTGATTCCCTGACCCTAGCAGGCTCAGAATAAATAGATTGGTTGGTCTGAATTTCTACACAAGTTTAAGATAAACTCAGCTAGTAATGCATTCATGCTTCTTTCCCAATGTGTTGAACTAAATTTGACATCTTGTCCTAGGCCTCGGCCAAACGAGTTGTCATTAGACCCAGCTTGCTTAGGAGGAAGGAAGATGTGGGAAGAACAAGGACCCAAACTCCCCTCCACCAGTGAAAAATTTAACTGGACATTATTCATTGAAGGATCGGTGTCGTGTGTTTCTTTTTGGCAGAGACACGATGAGCTGTAGGGGATTTGAAAACCTTCAAATACACAAAATGCATTCTTTGTGCTGCTTGTCCAACTCCCTATCACCCAAGTTACAATTCGCTTGGAACCCGGATAACGAGAGGGGGAAAAGATGAAATTATGAACGTGCCTTTGCCCTAAATAATTCATTTCATCACGGGGATAAAATAGTAGGAAAGTTGGTTTAAAAAGGAAAAACAAAGATGCTTCCGCTGATAGTAATTGATATTTATCTCTTCTGTCTTCCTCACTATTAAAACCTGCTCATAACACTTATTACTGTCACCGAGAGAAAGAATGTTTAATTCATCATAATTCCCGGTGATTTATATGTAGACGGTGCAGGGGGGAATTCTGCTCGCTCGCCATTCACAAATTGGTAGGCTTACCATAAATCACCCCACACAGATTTCCATTCACGTGGCCTGTTCCCCGTGCTCTAGCTGGGAAAGGAACGGGTCCTTGAGGTGATGATCGTGCCTCACACCCCCGTGGGCAGGATTGGATCCATGTGTCTGTTCTCCATTCAACACGTCTCAGATCTGAGTCACTATTGCCAGGCTCCTGCAGACGTTCAGCCCTGCATCTATCCATGAGCAATACAAGCTCCCCGGCCCTTCCCTGGTATCAGGGTATGGAAGAACCCTTTTTATCCTTTCTTAGTAACTAATATTTTACCAGCTCAGTCACCGATATCACTGACACTGAGACTCACCATAGAACACCAGCGCCCAGGCCAAGAATGATCTACCCAGCCCAGGGTTCTCTAAATCCTCAATCTCTAAGGCAACAGAGGGAATTCTCTCCTCCGGGCCTCCTTTCCCATATTCTAATTCACACACATGCTACAGATGGACGGTGACTCCTCCAAAAGCCATACAGTTAAGGTCCCAGGCAATAAATAGTAAGAAGAGGCGGAGCTCTGGGGAAGGGACCAGGTCACCAGGGCTCCCTCCCTGCAGAACAAGGCCAAGGCCCTGCGCACAGGACCTCACTCAACGTCTGCGCTCCTTTCACCTCCTCCTTCTCTTCCAGAATATGAGGAACCCTGCTGTTCTCTCCAGCAGATGTAGCATAAAGGTGTATACATTAGAAAGAGACACTGCACTGGACAGAGAACCTTCTAGAACCTTCTAGCCATGTGGGCCTTGGCCTGGCTAGCCTTCAGAACTGTGAGACATAAATTTCTGTGGTTTGAAAATCACACCCAGCCTGTGGTATCTTGTTACCAAGGCAAGAAGTTAGTAAGATGTCGTTGCCTAGACAAAATTGACTGCAGTTCTTGTTAAAATGATTCGGAAGACTTCATCCAGGCTAGCCCAGTGGACAGGAAAACAAACATAAAGGGGAGAGAAGCAAGCACAACCAGAAATACAATTGCTATCCAACCAAAGAATCAGGACCGAGATGCCCCCTGACTGGGAGGAGATAATACAGGTAGAGGGGTACTTGTGTCACTGACTTCACAGCATTTCTGCTGGATAGACATACAAATACCAAGTGATCACATCCAAAGGGCAGTATTTCTCTCTAAACTGACTTCGTAGATTGTTACAAATGGCAGAACACAGAGGAAGGTTTGGGAATGAAGTCTGGTCCAAAAAAAGTGGGCTCAGAAGAGCCTGTTGAAAGTTTAGTCAGCAAGGAAGTCTTTATTACATCCAACCAGCTATTTGTCCCCCATTTCTCACAAAGTCCCTTGTAAAAAATCACTGCTGCCCCAAACCAGGACAGGTGAGACTCTGCTGTGCTTTTTATCTGCAAATCTCTTCTCAGCAACTTAAAAAAAAAACCTAATGCCAAATGATTTCTCGTGGCTCATCCTGCAGTTCACCGAGCCTACACACACACACACACACACACACACACACAGAGAGAGAGAGAGAGAGAGAGAGAGAGAGAGAGAGAGAGAGAGAGCCTTTAATTTTCAAAGCCAACTAACTTGCCTTTCATCCTGGCCTTGCTCCTTTTCCCAGGACCAGCCAAAGTGCTCCACTGCTCTCTACTACAAACCTGCCATTTGCAATGTTCATGAGCCCAACTTGCTTAAGACAATTGAGAACAATAGAAGGGAAAAAATGGCCTTTTTCTCTTCAATTCTTTTGCAAAGTATATGAATAGCCTGGCACTGTTTTCCACCTAGCCATGTAATTTCTGATATTCATAGCATATTCGCATGAGTCATCTCATCAGAGTCTGACCAAAAGTCTATGTAAGAAAAAAAAAAGGCACAGTATGTACTTCCAACACACGGAGGCTCAAGAGGCTGAAGCCACAAACCAAATCCACATTTGAGCCCAAACTAGACCCTGTCTGTCTGCCTGCAGAACACTTCTTTCCATTATAAATCACATACGCTCTTTCTCAACAAAGCCTCTGAGTTGTGGCCCAAAAGCCTTAAAATATCAAACATATGCCCCAAAACTTATGGTTGTATTTCTTTCCCCCTTTGAAATAGGATATTTGGATTTTCCATGCAAAGAGGGGAAAAAAGAAGATGAGATTTAGAGGAGAAAAAAAACTTAATTCTTAGCATTTGAGGAATCTGAAGACAATTTTTATGCCGCTTGAGAGAAATGGGACTTCACAAAATTACTGCTATTTCCTTACAAATGTACCTTACTGTGGGATCACGGTGCATCAAAATCATGTAGAGCATTCAATAAAAATAATTCCTCCAAAGTCTTGCTGTATCCTAAGCTGTACTTTGTCACACAGATTTTTGAATGTGTGTGTGTGTGTGTGTGTGCGCGTGCACTGACACTGGGGTTTGAATCATAGCCTGCTCTCCCTTGGCTTTTTGCCCTGACTCTACTACTTCCATATCTGGTTTTATACTGGCTAATTGAAGATAAGAGAGACTTGTGGACTTTACTGCCTGGGCTGGCTTTGAATCCTGATCCTCAGATCTCAGCTTCCTGATTTCAGGAACTAGAGACTTGAACCACCAGTGCATTAGCTTAAATTTACTTTTTTAAAAAACAATGATAATATGCAACATTTATTGTTCCTCATGTGTCAGGGACTGCATTGTGCTACCTCACAATGCAAGGCTGCATTAACCTTGCACGGTTTTATTAACATCACTGGTACAAACAGATTTCATTGTGTTAGTTCCATACCTGCATATAATGTACTCATCAAATTCACTTTTTATTAGTCTTTGTTATTTCTCCTTTCTGCGTTACTAAATAATTTTCATGGGGTTCATTATTCTATTAAAGTTACTTTTAAGAAATCCCATACATTCCACAGTTACATTTTTTAGCAATGACCCTGTGACATAAATGGAATACTAAACATCTTCCTCCTAATGTCCCTGATTTACATGTTGACTTTTGTTTTTTGTATCCTGGAAAAAGAATTTCTTTTTTGTAGCTTTCAGTCTTTTCTTCATAAAGAGAATGAGTAGGTATTTGCAATTCAAAGCCGATAACCTAAAATTAAATGTTAAACACGGTTATTCCTATAGTGTCCACAAGGTGGCAGAAGAGGCAACGTGGCAGTCGTGATGAAAACCTTAACAACGCAAGGACCCTGACAGACTCAAGGGAAGCCTGGCAAAACATTTGAACTCCACAATTGGTCGTCTGTACAGTGGGACACATTCTGTGTACTCAGCTGCGAATTTATCCTGGGGCATGTGGCGAACGCCTAGCAAAAAAAGTACCAATCATTATCTTCACCTGAAGAGTCAAGGGTAGCGCACACAATGAAATAAAGTAGATCCACTTCCTACAATGTAAAGCTGTAAGGATTTTCATATTCTTTTCTTGATGAGCTGGAACAGATAAGATCATCTTTCCTTTTGTTTCTTTGGGTTGGTGGGAGTGTCCTATGAGCTCATACTTCCAGGATAAAGAACATCTGGCCATGGTAACATCTGGAATTTATCAGCTTTGAATTTCTTTATCAAAGCCTACCAAATGTTCACCAAGGACTTACAACTATTCTTCAACTGTTGGAACACAGACAGTGTCTCCAAGACAATGTTCTTAGCAAGTAAACCAAGAGCACTGAGACTTAAGTCTACAGGGCTCATGATCTACCAAACATTGTACTAAGATTCACTCTCTCTCTCTAGTAATGCATGTGAAACACAAAAGTCCTTAGCCTGTCTTTCACAAAAATCCTACTAGGCTAATTTACTGAGAATCAATTGTTTACATGAATAGGAAATAATATCAGGCAGAAAGTACAGATTTAAAGACTAGGAAACTGGAGCTAGGGGCGTAGTTCAGTTGGCTTAGCATGTACGAAGTCTTCAGTTTAACCCTCAACGCTGTAGAAACAACCTAGAAAACTGGAACAGTTAGGGAAAAAAAAGTAGACAAGGAAAACTCCCACTCATTGGTTGGTTACAAGAATTTGGATTACTGATGTTCCTAAAGAATCAATACACACAACCTCAGAAACACAATTCAATAATGGAAATTTCTCTGTTAAAGGGAGGAGTGAATATGATTCCTCAAAGCAACAGAATATAATAAAATATGGGGAAATTTGACATTGATTGTTCAATCCAGAACTCTCTCTTGGCCTCATAAACTACGCTCAAAGCATGAAGAAAACTTTAAGTTATCCAAGAAAAGAAACAAATAATGAACTGGAGGGAAGCAAGCAGCTGGCTTCACAGGTTCACACAAGCGACATGAAACAGTATGAATTTTCAATTTATGACAGCACATTAATATTCGATCTGGAGAATGCAAAATAAACCTAATAAAGAGTATATTCCTATGTTTATTGCACCATATCTGAAATAGAATGGTTTCTAATCGATGACTGTTTCCACAAATCCTTTGACTTCGATTATTTGGGAACATGAATGTGCACGTGGTAGAAATGGAAGGTTCACTCACTGGCCCATCCCATTGCTTTTGAGAGAAAGCGCATGCTTCCCGGGTATGCCTAGGGAGCTAGACAAAATTTCAAGGTCAATCAGATATCATCTGAGAATAAATTCATTTCTTACAGTTGCGTTCATTTAATTCCTGAGGCCAAGGATTGCCACATCTTCAAAAGGACAGTGGCAAATACTCTAGGCTTAGCAGTTGCAAATATTCAGCTCTGCTACTGGAAGCCACAAGTGGTCCTAAGACAGTAGGTGAGTGAACAGAATAGAGCTTGTGGACATGATAAACCTGGCCCCCAAACAGGCAGCAAATTAGAGAGAATGATACTGGGCCATTTGTAAGGAAATGGAAATGGCCTATAAACCCATCAGTGAACACCCTGGGTGGTATGCAAGCAGTGATGAATGAACTGAAATATGGTAGATTCGAGGAAGAATTAGTAGAGTGTCATTCCTGAGAAAGGCCAAGGGAAGGCCAACAAAATAAGCACCAAGAAACAGGTACTTGCAAGAATGAGGTGGGGTGAAGGGAAGGCAGGTGGATGAATGAAGAGAAGGGGGAAATGCAGTCATTGTATCTACTTCAAAATGAAGGGAAGTAAGGGAAGGGGTGGGGAGTGGAGTGGGAATGTTGAGAGGGAGAGACACTGGTCAGGATGCACTGTATTCGTAAACGACTTGGTTAAAGGGCAACTCCTTCGTGTACCTCCTTAAAAATAATACAAACCAAAAGAAAAAAAGAAAATTTAAAAACAAACAGATGGCCAGTCCAAGGCCAGACCCATAAAGCCCATGGGTAACAGTCATTAGTGTACACGTGCTCCTGAGTCACAATTCTTGCGCAAATGTTTCTAGCCTTTTCCAAAGATACTCAGATCCCGTATCTACATTTTCCCTTTGGGGCTGGTGCCAGTGCCCGGAACTCAGGGCATGAGCACTGTCACTTAGCTACTTAATCCATACCTTCACGTCTCTTTTTTTTTTTACTGGTATAATTGGAGATAAATGGGCTTTCCTGTTCAGATTGGCCTCAAAAACCTCAATCCTCAGACCCCAGGCTCCTGGGGAGAGCTACAGGTATGAAGCACAGGTGCCCAGGATCTACATTTTGTGATACTTACTTTAAAACCACGTAAAAAGTTGAAGGTTCAGAAGAATATTTCGAAAAGAGAATAAAAATGATCCATAGCAATGTGTTTCCATCTTTATATGTGTGCCTCTTTTCAAATGATGCTACATTTATAGGCTGAATACTGATGTGCTTAACATACCCAATGTTGTCACATAAAGAGCTCCCATAAAAGTAAACTTTTGTCAACCTGATTTTTAACAGATGCATCAGATTCTATCATACAGCCAGCTCAAGATTTACTTATTTATCCCCTTTCCTTGAGTATTTGGTAATTCAACTTCATTCCCTATCTACTTCTAAAATGCTCATCTTTGTACTTAAGATTCTCTATCTCTTAAGATTTCCTATCTCTAGCTTTATTTATATTGATTGATTGATTGGTTGCCTGACCTGGGGCTTGACCTCTGGACCTGGGCACAGTCTCCTGAGCTTTTGTGCTCAAGGCTAATGCTCTACTACTTGAGCCACAGCTCCACTTCTGGCTTTTTTGTGTGTGGTTAATTGGAGATAAGAGTCTCATGGACTTTTCTGCCCAGGCTGGCTTCTGAACCCTGATGCTCAGATCTCAGCTTCCTGAGTAGCTAGGATGACAGGCGTGAGCCACCCACACCGGGAACTAACTTTTGTTTTTTCCTTTTTAGGTACAGCCTCACATACGTAAAATTACAGAATGTGAGCATTTTCATGGCACACAACAAACTTGTCTAAGTTCCTTCAAGCCTCCTGTGTATGGCATTGAAGATAAAGTGATATGATCCCATTTCACATTCTCTTCTTTGGGGGATAGAAATCCAGGTTTACACATGGATTGCTCACACGCTCTGTGTCAATAGAGGCTGACTACCACTGGGTTACGGGAACTTTTTAACTGTTTCTCTATGGCGGGACAGGTAGCATTTATTAGCTTCCGATCGGGGGCTGCAGAGGCCCCGCACCGCTGGGAAAGGTAGACACGCCATTCATCAAGGCAGACGTTTTCCTGCCAGAGACATAAATCAAAAGGCAAACTCTGTCCCTCCCTGAGTGATATGGAGTCAGCAGAAACATGGAGAAGAATCCGATGCTTGTCAGCCGCTGATACGTACTTTTCATTTCTCCCACAAATACGT
Organism: Dipodomys merriami; assembly: GCF_024711535.1. Lineage (NCBI taxonomy): Eukaryota > Metazoa > Chordata > Mammalia > Rodentia > Heteromyidae > Dipodomys > Dipodomys merriami. The sequence goes on along the minus strand of NW_027202604.1, from coordinate 34,859,510 downwards.
AGTAGAACAGCACCCATGAACACTTTCAGCCCTGTGATTTATTTCCTCTACTGAATATTACTCAGCTAGAAAGGGAGGGGAGGGAAGGGAAAGCAACAGAACTATGCTCCCAGCCTCTTGGATTTAAAAAAAAAAGTATATATACTAACAGATAACAGAATCTAAATACTCGTACCAATCTGCCCAGGGAATACATCAGGCTTCCAGTGATCCTCGGACAGGCTGACAATTCAACCACTGAGAAGGGTTGCCCATCGCAAACAGATGGGGAGGAGAGGGTCTCTTGCAGGTTTTGAGCTGATGAGAGGCGGAAGGCAATACAGAAGGCCCACCCCTGAGACCTGGATGTGAATCTCACGGCCGCATGGTATTGACACGTCATTTGCAGCACTTTTACCCCTTTTAGCCTGTCTCCCTGCCAGGGAGGAAAGAACCATTCTCATAGATTAATCGATGGTCGAATGAGTCAGAAGCTCTTCCTGCATGCAGATAGCCAAAAACATCTTATTTTACATCCATCTGTAATAATGCAGTGTCTCTCTTCAGAGGAGTAAACGTAAGTGACCCCTTTTTATGTCACTGAAAACTGTATCCCAAATTCCTACCGTCCTGATTGGTGAGTCTTCAGGAACCCTTTTTTCATTCCACTGAACACAGCGCCAGAGAAATAACGCTAAAGCCTTGTCACAGGGTTAGGCAGCTATGAATGTCTCTGTTGCTCCTGGAAACATTGCTGAACCTCTTTGGGGGGTGGAGGAGATCCCCCTAGCCACCAGCTACCTGGGAAGCCTGGGTGTAGAACAAACGAAGGCAAAGACACAGCCCTTCTTCCCCACGTCTACTCACACATCTTTAGACAGAGCACAGGAGTCTGGCATCTTCCGTAGCCTGCAAACGAATAGCCTTCTCTGGAGACTTCCAGAGAACACGGGCTCATGGGAACGCGGCCTTGTTTGGTGGAGTTGTGGCCTGCTTGGGGACCCCTTAGGGAACTCTTGAAGTTATTCTTCCTGGAACCAGCAATAACTTCAATTATCGTCATTTAGAAACTGGCAGACTCGAGGTGTTGGTTCTGGCACTTTCTAATGTTTTGCTTTATGGCGTGAAAAGTGTGCACTCCACGGCAGCATATGGAGGATAGGAATGTGTTCTAAACACATTGGCGAAGGGAGGCTTGGTCACAGCTTAACCTCACCCCCAGGATCTCTGCTCAGGGGTTTAAGCCTGTAAAGGAAATAGTCTAGTTCCCTTCTAACACACTTCATTTTCTCTCCTCAGGAACCTTTTGAGAAGTGAAAAAGTTCAGTTTAATCTGGCCACTGGTGGCTCATATCTGAAATCCTAGCCATTCAGGTGGCTGAGAGCTAAGGACAGTGGTTCAAAGCCAGCCCGGGCAGGAAAGACTATGAGACTCTTATCTCCAATGAAACACCAGACAAGAGGAAGTGGCACTGTGGCTCAAAGTGGTAGAGCACTAGCCTTGAGATGAAGAGCTCAGGGACAGCGCCCAGGCCCTGAATCCTGAGTTCAAGTCCCACAAATAATGAAAACAAATGCATTGTAAAGAAGTGACTAAGTATATTTAGAAATTATCTACAGTTAACATTTCTGACACTCTCCAACTCTACAGAAAATACAAACTTATTTTTTTGTTGGAAGAAAGTTCTGTTTAAATAATAATAATATTGCACAAGAGCCCAGGCAGAAAAATCCATAAGATTCTTATCTCCAGTGAACTACTGAAAAATCTGTAATTGGAACTGTGATTCAAACAGTAAGGCACTAACATTGAGTACAAAAGCTCAAAGACAGTGCCCAGGCTCAGAGATCAAGTCCAAGGATTGGCAAATTAATAGTAATAATAATAATAAATTAATCCCCAACTGGCCACTAGGTGAGGAACACCGTAGCTGATGGAGAAAGGACAATGCAGATGCTTGAAATGTACAATTTCATTTGTGAAGTGCTGAGATGGATGTAATGGATGCATGTAATGTCACGGTGGTTCCTTCTTCCCGTTATTTTCTGCTTCACATTGAATCCAGAGCTTTGTTTGCAAGGACTGGTCATGAGTTAACTTGTAAAATGTGACTGGTTCTGTCATTTCCTGCTACACACTGCTCCCTAGCCACCGATTCATGTACACACAGGTGCAACATCAATTTGGTTTGTCTGGGTGGCTCTTTGGCACAGTGTGGGAAGTCTGGTGAAATGTCATCATCCCTAAACGGGGCCTGAACGTTCCCACGTGTTCCCCTCATCACCACAATTGCGGCAAGGTCACGGAGACACCTGCGGCAAGGTCACAGAGCCATGTGGGCCTCCGCCTTCTCAGCTCAATATAACTGACCTAAGGGACTGTGAGTTTCTTCCCATTCCTAACATCTCTGAGTTCTGAGTAGGTTTAGCTGGCCTGATATAACCCAGGAATGCTTATTATTTGGCATAGTCTTACTCAATGATAATCAAGGTGAAAATATTAACCAATCATTTATAGAAAAAATAAGTTACCACATTTCTTTTTTTTTTCCTTATTTGACTTGCCATTTACATTCCTTCTTTTTTTTTTTTTTTTTTTTTTTTTTTTTTTTTTTTTTTTTGGTGAAAATACCGTACAGAGGGGTTACAATTACATGGGCAAGGTAATGAGTACATTTCTTATCAAGCATTGTTGACTCCTCCTTTGTTTCCCCTTCCTGTCCCTTCCCATCTCCCCCCCCCCGACCCCTCCACACACACACACACCGCCAAAGTTGTAAAGTTCGTTTTTCGATGTAACGTCTTGTACACCACATTTCTTATACAGATGAAATACTGTTGATCCGCTCCAAATTACTGGAGAAATCATACAGAGGCCTGCCAAACTGTTAACAATAAAGACACAAAGATATTCTCTCTCATTAGTCCTCACAAGATAGCTTATAACCCCCATCCCCTGTATGGCCTATAAAATCCGATTCAGGGCCCCTATTAAATCAGATGGAATAGGTGGTGGCAGGAAATCTCAATTTGTAACATTTCTCCAAGGAATCCTGGGGTCATACCAAGAACCCATGATTTAATCTAACCCATCCTCCTCCTCTCCTCCAATGGCCCACAGGTGAAGAGATGTGGGGGGTAGAGGTTAGATCTCCCAGTGGTCCAGGTCCTGAGCCTTTACACTATTCTACACAGCCACCCTACATTGTCTTAGCTTGTCTCAACATTTGGATACAAAAAATCGGTCCTAAGGGGTGCTGTTGGCATGTTTTCCTGCCTCACAATGCTACATGTAGGGTCTTGTGTGGACACAGGAGAGTGTAAGCCCTGAGCAAAGACTGAGGACACAGAACATGAAACACAGAGAAGAATTACACAGCACTTGTCCTTAGCTCAATATAACTTGGCATCTACATGGTTTACTTCAATCTCTTATTTGTAGCCAGCTCTGGTGGCTGACACCTGTAATCCTAATTATGCAAGAGGCTGAGATATGAGAATCAAGGTTCAAAACCAACCCAGGCAGGAAAGCCCATGAGACTTATCTCCAATTAACCAGCAAAAAGTAAATAGAGCTGTGGCTCAACTGGTAGAGCACCAACCTTCTGCAAATAAAAGACAGTGCCTGGGCCCAAAGTTCAAGCCCTAGTACTGGCATGCGCGCGCGCGCGCACACACACACACACACACACACACACACACACACACACACACACAAGAAAACAAAGAATCTCTTATTTGTAACCCCTCTAACTTTTCAAAAGTGTTAACATTCATTCAATTGCCAGAAATGTCAATTAAAATAATAAAGGCAAGCAAGGCACCAGTGGGCTTATGACTATAATCCTAGCTACATAAGAGGCAGAGATCAGAGGATTACAGTTCAAAGCCAGCCTGGGCAGGAAAGTCCAAGAGTTATTCATCTCAAATTTAACAGCAAAAACCTGGAAGTGAAAAACCTGTGGCTCAGGTGGTAGAGCACCAGCCTTAAACAAGAAAAAGCTCAAGGACAGCATTCAGGTCCTGAGTTTAAGCTCCAGACTAGCACCAAAATAATAATAGTAATAATACTAGCCACTTTATACAATGATTTTTAGTATGGAAAATTAAAAGGGAATTTATATAGAGAATAGATGTAATATTCCAAATATCATCTATCCCATGAACAAAATAAATGAAGAGGCTTCAGTGTGCAATGCTAGCATGTGCCTTAAGATGAAAATAATCCAGATATCCCAATTTCTGAACCTGCGACCCCTGGATTAATCTGGACACAAAAGATGTGTTGTTAGTCCTATCTGGCTTCATGGGAACATACAACAAAGCAAACAGGAACGCTGGAATGCTGTTTATCATATTTTGTTTCATACACACACACACACACATCTCCTTCAGCTTGGCTTCTTCCTTGTAGAAAGAGGAGAGAGAGAGGAAAGGGAAAGCGCTGCAGAAAGAAAACAAGGCGACTTCTCCCACCATCAGAACCTGAAAAATCTAAGATCTCGGAACCAAAAAGACTCTGCAGCCAATCCAAACAGCAGGCTCTACTAATTGAAGCATTTCATGGTCACTTGTGCTAGAGCTTAGCAATAAATCACAAGCTGTGAAAGAGCTGGAGCTTTAGAACTCCAGGTCAGAGGCACCAGACCAGATTAATAGGGTTCCAGGAAGTGAGCTAATTAAATCAACATTCTTAACCATCTCAGAAGTTTATTTCTGATTTTTTTGAGAGACCAAGTATGGAGATGCCTGACTCACAAGTCCTTAGAAAGAACAGTAGCTAGGTGCTAGTGACTCATACTTGTATAATCCTAGCGATTTAGGAGGCTGAGATCTGAAGATCACAGCAGGAAAGCCATGAATAGCTCCTATGAACCAGTAAGCAAAACCAGGAAGCGGAGCTGTTGCTCAAGTAGAGCACTAACCTTGAAGGAAAAAATAAAACTCAGAGATAGCACTTGGGCCCTGAGTCCAAGCCCCAAGACCAGAACACACACACACACACACACACACACACACACACACACACACACACACACACACACACACACACACACACACACACACACACACACACACACACACACACATATTGCCTGGACATATTTAAACAAAAACACACCTGCCCGAGGCATCAAACAGGAACAATTACATGAAAATCTCTGTAAAGGTCCTCTTCAATACAGCTTAAGGAAGATTTATCTCACTAAAAGTGAACGACACACCAACATCCAGTCCTATTTCTCTGCCCTGTGCAACATCAAGATGCATTAAAAAATGTGGAGGAGAGAGGAAGAGTCATGCCTGGCCAAGAACCCAGCCTGGCCTGGGACATAGACTGCAGGGCCTGCGTTAGATGTTTGACCTTGGTCAAGTCTCTTGACCTTCCTGTAGAAGGAGAACTTTAGTCATCTATAAAAGAAGTCTGCCGTTTTTATTTATGTCATAAGATGTTGTAAGATTAAATCACTTAAATCAGTACTTGTTGCACAGTAAGTACTAACATAACCTCCAAACTTCTCCAGGAAAAAAAGAATAGCAGAGTGATCCAAACATTCTTCAGACTGCCTAATGAGATCTGCCTAATGATCCTGCAAACACTTACCTTCAGATATGAGGGAAAGGGGGAGGGTGGGGGTGAGAGGGAGGGAGAGAAAGAGAGAGGGTCAGGGAGAGAAGGAGAGAGAGAGAGAGAGAGAGAGAGAGAGAGAGAGAGAGAGAGAGAGAGAGAGAGAGAACAAAAGTACCTGTATTAGCCAGGTACCAGTGCCTTATACCTGTAATCCCAGGTACTTAGGAGGCTGAAATCAGGAGGCTCTCAGTTGGAGGCCAGCCTAGGAGGAAAAGTTTATGAGGCCCCTTCTCACCCCACGGCTGGACATGGTGGCCTATGCCTAACATCTGTGAGAGGCTGAGACAGGATGAACCACACCTTCAGGTCAGTCCTGGCAGAAGATACTTAGAAAGAAAGAAAAATAAACAATGATGCTCTGGTGTCTGCCTGTAATGACTGAGAAACCTTACAATAGACAAGTTTCTATCCAGGCGCATTTCTGGGTGAGAAGCTATACCTTAGCTCAAAAAGAACCAGTGCAAAGCAGAACCAAGGCACCATTGAGTGATACAGTGTTTGTCTAGCAAGCACAAAGCCCTGAATTCCAACCCTACTACACACACACACACACACACACACACACACACACACACAATGTGTACCTTACTGGTGGACACACCTGTAATCCCAGCACTTGGGAAGCTGAGGCAGGAGCATCATGAGTTTGAAGCCAGCCTGAACACAAAAAAGTATCTAAATGGTATGACATGGTATGAGCAGGGGCTTCGCAGAGCTGCTGGCTCAACCATCCCTTAATCTAACAAGAGGCGACTGGCTTTTCCATTTCAGGTGAGAGAGGTCATTGTGTTTGCAGAGGTCACAAATCCGTTCTCCAGCGGGAGGTAAAAGGAGTTCAGTCCACTAAAGAACTGGTCAAGCTTGCAACTGCACACCTCAGCCATCCCTGGGAGAAATGGGGCTTTCATCAATTCACGGCGGCTCTCTCCAGCACAGATGGGAAAGCCAGAGGCATCTTAATTATAAGCATCTTCCCAAATTAATCTCCATAATTCTAATATTTCAGAAATTAACCTCTTGTCCTGAGAAGGGCAAGGTAAATGTCAGTCCTGGATAGAACCCGGAGGGGCATTCAGATCTCCATCAAACCCACAGCTGGGCACATGGCTGTAGGGGCTCCTAGAAACTGCCATCGATCTTTCCAAAAGCCCAAATCTACAGATGTTCAAAAACAAACAATAGCACTGAGGTGGGATTCTTTTTTTGTGTCTCTGTCTTAGTCAGAATGCAGCTGAAAACTCAATAAGGGACAAATCTCTGCTTAGCTCAAAGCCTCTTTCTGTGGAGATGACAAGAGGTACTTACAGGTCAATAGAACAAAGAATATTATCTGATCTTTGCTGATTTAATGGTGTTGCTGTAGCTTGCTCATTGGCTTAAGGCTAAAAGATGAATACTACTTTCCTAACTGTGAAAATGAAGAAATATATACATTAAACCTTTGATTATCAGCAAGAAAATTAGGATGTACAAAACAATATAGCTGGGTTGGACACAGTGCCTCATACCTGTAATCCCAGCTACTTGAGAGTAGTCATAGAGGGACATAGTTTGGGGCCAGAAAGTGAGCAAGTCCCTACTACAACGACAAGCTATACACAATCCTACATCTCTACAATCCTCACTACACAGAAGGCAAAGGAAGGAAGATCACGGCCCAAGACAGGTCCAGGCAAAAAAATCTTGAGACCCTAATAGAAAAATAATTACAGGTAACAATGCTAAGGGTGTGGGTCAAGTTGTCCGGCCTCTGCCCAACAAAAACAAGGCTCTGAGTTCTAAAGCACAATGTTACATACATACATACATTCATACCTACATACATCCATGCATGCATGCATGGATGTATAGACAGACAGATAGATGCATATCTATCAGACAGATAGATACATAGATGATGGACAGATGGACAGAGACATAGATAGATAGATAGATAGATAGATAGATAGATAGATAGATAGATAGATAGATAGATAGAGATGTTCCTGTGTTTAGGAGTTAAGCATCTCAGTTACATGTATCAAAGTAGCTATCAGGTCAAACATTTGTGATGAGACCAGACCATCCACTATGAAAGGAACCTCATTTAATCATAACAAGTATTTGTTTACTGAGATGGACCCTTTAAAAACACATACATTTTAGGTACCATCATTCACCTGTCAAGAATGAAATGCAAATCGCAGGAATGAACACGAGTAATATCACTTCTGTGGTTACCATGACAAAGACAGCCAGAGGAAGCCCCAGCCCCCTGCAGAGGGGCCTGAACCCCCCCAGGCTGCCCTCCCACCAACTCTACAAGAACTTCCCTGTCACCTGCCCGATTACCTAGCCCTCATAAGTAATTTGCACAAAATTTAACGGAGTTTAATACCTTCTTTTCAACAATGGAAACTCAAGGCTCAGCCAAGTTAAGGCATTTGATGGGTCATCGGGAGGGTTTTCATCATGCTCACTTGAGGGCTCAAACTCCCACCGTTAGCTGATGGAAGTGAAGGATCTCAGGTCTGACAGTAGAGCTCTACCCCAGGAAGGCAAACTTCTTTGAATACAACACTCATCATTTTTAGTAGCATTTGCTGCTTATGCTGCCAGGGGACCTGATTTCCTTTATCTCATTAAAGCACCAGCAAAGAAAGGTAAGGGGCAGCACCCAGGCCCTGAATTCAAGCCCCAGTACCAACCATCACAATATAGACAGATAGGTACTTAGGTAGGTAAGTAGATAGACATAGATATATATAGAGAGAGAGAGATATATATATATATATATAAAAATTACACAACTAAATATATATAAAACCATATGTGTTATTATATATCATATATGTTATATTTAATTATATATTATATATATATACAACTATATATTAATTATACATAAAATCAATTTAATTATATATAGCTATATAACTAAAAGAGTCAGAGCTTATGGAGATGAAGATGTCCCCTGCTTTATAATCCCCCAATGAATTGCGCCTGACATAGTCTATGATGCTTGCATTTAATTTATAACATGACAGAGACAGTATGCAAACACACTTGCAGCTTATTTTTAATAAGTGCTAATATGTTCATGCCATTCTTGCTAGACTCCCCCATACACGCAAACATTTGGCTTCCCAGATTATATCCATGAAAATTAATGATCTGCCACCGGCTCGCCTCCATCCTAATGAAGTGGTTACTCTGAGTGACTGAAGCCAGGTGTGCGACTCTTGCTGTTCCTGAGCATGACAAAGCCCTTTCTTCATTCTTTGCACAAATTTAATTAGGTGAAACCAAAAAAAATTAATTACTGCCACACAATGATTTTGCATTTTTCAAACAGTGAAAAGGGGGCTTTGTCGGCCTGTGAAAGCCTTTTCTGCACAGAACTGGCAATAAACAGAAGACATACCTATCAAAATTTCAAACGTGTTTCTAATTTCTTTGCTTTGTAAGAAGCCAGATATTGGTGCCTATCTTCACTAAACAACTTATAAATAGAAAGGTTTGGTTAAAAAAATGCCTGAAGGACAGAAGGAATGTCTGAAACTAAGGTGAACCATTGGGGAAGGCATTTATTCCAAAGGGAAGGCCTTCCTTCAAAATCTACATATCAAGCCCAGCATGGTGGCTCTTGCCTATAATCCTAGCTACAGCAGGCTGAGATCAGAGGATCTCAGGACAAGAAGATCCATGAGACTCTTCTTTACAATTAACCAGCAGAAAGCACTAGCTTTGGGCAAAATACAGCTAAGGGATAGCACCCAGGCCCTGAGTTCAAGCCCTAGTACAGGAACAACAAAAAAACAAGAAAGGAAAGGAATCGAGGCAAGGCGGGAGGAGAGGAGAGAGAAAATTAAAGTCTATATGTCACAAAGATCCAGCCCTGGGAAGGTACAGGAGAAGAACCAGACAGAGGAGAGACCCAGGGTGAAGACCCCAGAGGTGGGGGCCATTCTATCCCTCTAGGCAGAATTTGACAACTGTTGGCACTCGGGCTGGATAATTTGTCACTGGGCATTTTCCTGTGCATTAGGACCTGTTTGGCAGAATCCTTTCCCTTCCCCAATAAATCCCCTTTTTGTGGTCATGACAATCAAAATGTCTCCAGGAATTGCTAAATGTCCATTTACCCATCTCTGACACCCTCCCCTGCACAGCAGGGCGGCATAGAAACACGGTAATTGAGAAACAGTGCATTCAAGCAAAAGCCCAGATCATGCAGGCCGTGCTCAAGATAATGAGCAAGGGAAAATTAAACTCTACAGCAAGATGTAACATGAAGGCAGAGCTCATCTTTCCCTGCTAGCCCCACCCCAGGCCTCCTAAAGCTGAGATCCTTGATTGGGGATGTGGTCGCAATTCTACCACCAGCTCACTCTGGGATGGTTGTAGTCTGACAGAACCATGGACTTATGTGTCTCCAGGAACCAGGGGCCACCGGCAGTGTTGGCTGTCCTGCAGCCTGTGTACTGTGTCAGCATTCCTGTCTGCCCCCTGTGCCCCTGTACCAAGCCCCGGGCTGGGGTTTAGCTGAGCTGTCCTTCGCCAGCTCTGTCTTCAGCTCTGTGCAATCCATTATTAGCCTGGGTTGCTCTGCAGAAAAGAAGACAAAAAGAAGTCTCCCAGATGTCAAGAGTGGTGAATGAACCCAAGCTTTTAGGAAAACGATTTCATGGAAATTAAAGATTGTTGAGGGTACAGTACTAGGGTTAAGGATTAAATCATGAGGGGAAAGCTGGGGGAAAGCAAAGGAAGGCATGAAATTGTCCAAAACAGTAATGTACTCATTACCTGGCTTATGAAATGGTAACCCCTCTGTACAACACCTGAAGAATAACAATAAAATGATAGTTTAAACATATTAAGTACAAAGAATTAAATCACCAGCAAATAAGGACTCCACAATTCAATTTACATCGTGTGCATATTTTGTAAACTAGTTTGTTTCTTTGGATTATCTATTTAATCACCAGACAGGTTTATTGAGGGGAGCGAGGAAGGACTGCAAAAGCATGACCCTAACTATGCCAAGAGAAATCACAGAGGAACTGGTGGAAAGGAAGCAGAGAAGAATGCAATGTGGTGACCATAAAGTAAAAAGATAATTGAGCCGGGCACTGGTGGCTCATACCAGTAATCCTAGCTACTCAGGAGGCTGAGATCTGAGGATCACAGTTCAAAGCCAGCCTGGGCAGGAAGGTCCATAAGACCCTCATCTCCAATTAACTACTGAAAAGCCAGAAGTGGAGCTGTTCCTCAAGTTGTAGATCACTAGCCTTGAACAAAAAAGGGCAGGGATAGTTCTCAGGCCCCAAGTTCAAGCCCCAGGAACAGTACTAAAAATTTTAAAAAGAACCCAGATTCTCCCAGAATATATGAGACTATTACTTTACATACTACTGGCTCAAGATAATTCCAAAGAAGGAATGTTTCTTCACTTTTGTTTGTCAGTATGGATGCACATCAAATCAGAAGCACCAATGTCCAAAGAGTCAAAGGACTAAAGGCAAAAAAAAAAAGGCATTTAGGGCACACAAAAGGAAAACAATCCCTGGCTATTGGGGTTTGATGATCTCCACCAGATTGTATCCACCATTATGTGGTAGATTTCTGTCTCTATAAATGTAATACACAAATCACAAGTTATTTATCCAATTCATCAGGGGCAATTTCTAATCAGACACCTGTTCCACTGATACCTCCTTGGTTCCTCCTGACAGAACCCAACACCAAGCACACGAGACTTCAGCTTCCAGAAGTCCTTCTCTATCCCAGCACCCCATTTCCTGCTCCCTGGACCCTCAAGACTACTCATGCAACATCCTTTTTTTTTTTTTTCATTTTCCTCCATTTATAAACCATAATGAGTAGACAAGATCTCTCAACAGTTGTATTTCAGCTTTGGAAAGCAATGAATAGCAAAATACTCACTTTCAGCCTTCAAACCAACATATGTCCTAATAAAGGAAACATTACAGGCTTCCTGTGGGCGCGGCTGAAGTCCTAGTCAGCATTAAGAAAGAATATCATTTGCATATAATTAGAGTTGAGAAAGTATTCAGGGCTGAAAGATGCTATCTATACATTTTATTTTTCAAGTGTTAATGTTAAAAAGAAAAGCCAATTAGCAGCTATCATGGACTCCTTTACCATTATTTGTTTTAATACCCCTGGATTGCCACAGTCTGAGAACCTGAGAACCAGAGAAAGGCTTCTTGCACCTCTTGCTAAACCAATTGTGCTTCAGTTGCCACACGTATAAATGACTAATATTGCAATAATGCTTCGGCCAGAGAAGGAATAGCTGAGGGTTATTAGGTGTTTCTAAAATAATAGGGGAGGAAAATTGGGAAACAGAAACTTGAAGAACATGACAATCCATACATAAACTAAGATGGATGAGGCTGACCTGCAAAACCCAGATCATGTTGCAGCTTCTCCATTCATCTTCACCATGCATACCCCTCAACCATCCTGTTCATCTTAAACACACAGGTCTGCCCATGTCCCAACCAGGGCCTTCTCACTAGAGACAACCATGAGGAGAATACACTGCCATCTCAGTGTTATTATGCAACACATCTCAATAAAGACTACTGACTCAACGAACCAAAATAATCCAGTCAACACACCAATGGAGTTCCTATTAGGCAAATGGTTGAGTATAAGTTATATATGGAGAATAGAGACGCAAGCCTGGTGTTTCTAAACTAGTTTCATATGGGTTATGGAATAAGACGATACTGTTAAACAACCACTTCGACGTGTGGATTCTCTGCTTGGAATTCTCCTGATTTCCTTTTTGACATAAGTAATGCATATTACAGTTAAAGTCTCAGGTAGATCTCCATTTCCTCCAGGGCCTCCTCTCCTTAGCCCCAGCATCTCCTCTGCCAGGAGAGGAACCCCTATACAAAGCTCACCACAATCAAGGATCCTATTGGATGGATTGCCCATATTTTTTTTTCCTGCCCTTATTTTTGACATGACTATTATCAGAGCACATATTCCCCTTTTGATGGCAGAGGCTGCCTTGGTTTGGGGACACTATGTGTCCACGTTAACCTAAATAGGTGATACAGGCACCTTTGGAATGATTTGCTGAATAGGAGAACAAAAAGTCCCATTCCTGTATTGACAACTAACAAGCAGAAACACTCACAAATCAAACTGTTCCAGGATCTCCATGACCTACTGTAACAAACGTAATGAAAACACTAACTTCTATATGTTTATTCTCTGCCCCGATCAGGGGCAATGACAGACAGCCAAGAGAACCAGAGGAACAGATCAACTGCATACACTACCACCAGAGCATACCAGGCAGGTGGAGGCAAAATAGATCTGATCGAGGTATTGGGGTATAAGAGTGTTTCTGGAGTAAAGCCACCCACCACAGCTCTGAAGGGAAAAAAACCAAGGTACTGGTGAGTCTATCATCAGTTTGCTTCTATTAAAGAAAGCCAGGGGTTAAGCAATGTTCCCAGATACTACATCACATTTCTATTTGAACCCAAGAAGGCTCTCTCCCCCAAGAGCACAGTCTTCAACCTCAGCATGGGAAGGATTCTGTTTCTTCATGACTAGGTGTTCTTTCTCCATCCTGGGCTCTCTCCTTAGCCAGGAATTAAGGGATTCGGTGAAGGTAGAGCTAGGCTGCAAGGAAAGCCTTTTAGCATGGTATCATTTGTCATAGCACCATCCATTTTCATCATCAGCTTTATGTCTCAGCCCACTGTTGGAGCTGCCTCTCAGAGTCTCTCAGAAACTACAGCCTTTTTGTAAGTATTGCAACCATTGCCACATTGGATGGACTTTTACTCACCCATCTCTGTCTCTCCATGAGTACCTCAAAGGCTGCTGGATGAGGTTCTTGCATGTGTGGCCAAGCCTTGGGTGGTCTTCACAGAAGCAGATGAGGCTTTGAATACTAGCCTTGAATCCCTGGCTATGCTGATTACTCAAAGGTCTACATTTTCTTTCTGCAAGAGAAAAGATAGTAAACATTTTCAACTTAGAGGGATAGAAGGGCTCTGTCCCAAATACCAAACTCCACACACACACCAAAAAAACCCTAGGCCTATGTGTAAATGAGCATTTCAGTGTTCTCACAAAATTTTAATCAATAGAAATTTGTATTTCATATAATTTTCATGTGTATTAGTTAATACATTTTTTCTAGCCATAAATAAATAGGAAGGAAGGAAGGAAGGAAGGAAGGAAGGAAGGAAGGAAGGAAGGAAGGAAGGAAGGAAGGAAGGAAGGAAGGAAGGAAGGAAGGAAAAAGAAATGAAAGAAAAAAACTAATTGGACACCAGAGGCTCATCCTTAGCTACTCAGGAGGCTGAGATCTGAGAGATTTTTATGTCCAGAAAACCAGCAAAAATCTAGAAGTAGAGGTGTAGAGCTAGTGGTAGAGCACCAGCCTTGAGCAAAAGTGCTCAGGGACAGCACCCAGGCCCTGAGGTCAAGCCTCTAGTATTGGCACAGAGAGAGAGAGTGAGAGAGAAAATGGTAGGTATAGCAGGTCCCTCTTTGGGAGTTTTAGTCTCTAAGAGACTAAATCCCTAATCCCTCCCAAGGGTCACACCTCCCAATCCCATCACCTTGGGGTTGGAGATTCCACAAATGAGTTTTTTAAGAGGGACGCACACATTCAGACCATGTTAACATTGTAGACAACATTCATTGTTCAACGCACTGAAGTAGCTGATTTATTTGCTTATTTATTGGGGGTGGTCAAAGCAACTCTTGGGATAAGTATTTTACAAAAGACTGAGAAATCCGTGCATGTTACTCTCCAACAATCCACGACAGCGGAGCTCTGAATGGTCAAGCATGGAGAGCCGCTGGATCTCATTTGCAGAATGACTGCTTCCCTTCTTACTAGCAGCGTCATTCCAGCCCACTCAAGCCTTCTGTCCCTGCCCCTTGGTTGGACTCCCCACAAGACAGCCATGGGGGCTGACGGTGCAGTTGACAGCTGATATCTGTCCGGGGAAACACCTGTCTTGGTCCTTCATGTCCACAGCAGTCCGCGTTATCTGATCTTTCGCTTACGGGAGAAGCCACAAAAATCTGATGTTTCACAGTCAGATTACCAGCATAGAATGGCCCATAATCAAACTCCCTGAGCAATGGCAAAACAGATGGAGGCATCTCTCCTTCCAGGTTGATTGTTATTGCTATTATGGTACAATTCGGTCTCACTCCATATCATTATGTTTGATAGCTGTCATAAACCTGAAATCACTGCTTTTTGGTGTCGGCACAAAAGTCATTCCCTGAGACGAACCAGGCCAGCCCAGATCAGCAAGGCCTTGTCAGCGTCCAGTCCCACGTCTAGGTAAGTAACCTGCCTACTCAGTCATTCTGCCTAACACATCAGGTACTCATCTGGTCTCACAGCCTGGAGGAAACAAACTCTGCCCTTCATCTCTCTCATGAAGGGAAATCCACAAGGAATGCAATTTTCTTCATCCCATATTCAAATTTTATGTCTTGAAGATTAGAACAAAATGAAGGTATTTATAGAGAATCTTAAGTGGAATTTGGTTGTGATCCTTAGCTTTGTTTGTTTTTTTCTCAAAATCAGTGAAGAGTTGAGTTGGTTTTAGTTCCAGTGTTCTAAAGTTTACAGTCTAAGACTCAACTCAATGTTCAAGACACCCTGTGGCTCTGTTAGCAAAATCCCAGAGAAAAGCTCTAGTCCTCAGTACAGAATTCATTCATTCCTTCTCTTCCTACACCCCCTGAAGAGAAAAACCTATGGTTGTTGCAAGAATATCACATGCCCAGCAGGAGAACAGGTAAATAGTGTCATGTGGTCAGAATTTGCCTCTGTACAGATAATGCAGGTGATAGATTCAAGCACATACTAAATGTCCTTGCTGCCATTGTGTATTTCCCGTAGAACATCATTCAGATCGTAATAACCAAAATCAAGAGCATCACTTCAAGGTGTCAATCTGCTACTTAAGTAACCAAATCTCTACTCAGCTTTACCATGCAAGAACTCAAAAGAGTTGTTATGATGCTTTTCTGTCTCTCTCTTCAAAATGTAAAACTAGAACCTTGGAGACATGAGCTAAAAATACAAGCTGTGATATAAGACAGATCTGGATTTAAATCCTGGCTCCATGGCTTTCTAGCTGGATGACCTGGTACAAGCTTTCAGCCTCCTAGGCCTTGGTTTCCTCCTGTGTAGGAAGAGGATAATATGTGAGACTCCCTGAGTGGATGGTGATATGGAAATAAGATGAAGCATACAAAATTCTTAGAGCAAAAGAGAAAGAATGAAGCAGAGACAGGCAGGGAAAGACAGAGAGAGGGACAATAGGCAGAGACAGAGATTGAGAGGGCAGAGATGGAGATAGATACAGAGAGACAGGCAGACACAGAGTGGCAGAGAAAGGGAGGCAGAAAGACACAGAAAAAATGCAGAAAGAGATGAAGAGAGAAACAGAGACACACAGAGGCAGAGAGGCAGACAGAGAGACAAATACAGATACACTGACACAAAGAGAAATAGGTAAAAAGACAGAGATACAGATTTTTATTTTTTTCAAATTAAGCCATACTCTCAGGGTCCAAATTCTGATCCTGTCACTTCCTTACTGTTTCATCTTAGAACAATTAGTAAAATATCTGTGTTTCAGTCTCCCCATCTATAACACTAAAATAGTGTCGAAGGTGCCAGATCATTTGGGGAAATAAATCAAATGTATGCAGAGTGCCTAGAGCAGAGCCTGCCCCTTAGCAAATTCTATGTGTTACCTATTACAATCTAAACCCACATTTCCAACATTGTCAGTCCCGGCTGTTCTTTCCAGTGAGGAATCCAAGTAAGATGACCTAAAATGCACTGATGGTGTAGGAATCTGGTGTCCTAAATACCCTGTCACCTTGATGATTTAAGGTCACAATAGGTATACAACATAATTAGAGATGTTCAATAAATAAAACACAACTTTGGGTCACTTAACATAGAAGCCTTGAGAATCCGAAAATCACGGCTTTGGTTAACACAACTTACTGTTTCATAGCAGCCTGAAACATGGAGAATGACAGACATGTGTAATGGATACTGTGGGTCTCACCATATATCGCTCATCTCAGAGTCTGTTTCCAGGGAAACTAACCTACCATAAGTGGTCCAACAACCAGAGCTAAGACCAGATAAATATTGTGATTGAGCCATAGCATGTACGAGGCAAGCAACAAAGAGTCTAGTACAAGATACAAAAGTGAAATAACTTCTTACATGATGAGCGCTGACAATAAATACTGCAAGGTAGAAATAAGCCAGGTAAATAAGCCAGAGATCAGAAGGGATCCCTTAATGGGAGATCAGAAGAATCCTTTCCAGGAGAAAAATAAAAGTTGTGTTTTTTAAAATTGGTCACCAAAAAACAAGCTTCAACATTGATCGAGACATCTTTTTCCCACAAAAAGAAAATGTACCTGTTCTTGACCAATAAAATCAAACGTCTGAAGTGGCACCAAAAAAAAACCTTGTTGCTTGCCTAAAAGCCTCTGATTATAATTGAAACTAGATGATCTGTCCTTAGCTCTGAACATGGCCTTTTCTGAGAATGCACTAAATGGCTTTGGTCATCTATAACCCACTTGGTTGCCATTCCAAAAGACTGGCTGAGTTCTCATTCTCTCATCCAGGCCCATGGATAACACTGTATCTCCAGCTGGATGGTAAAAGGAGGACGTGGGAATTCTATACGGCACCACTATGCCTCATTTAGATCTTTAGGCAGTAATTCCCTCTGTCCCATGTTTTTGTTCCACATTGACTACAACACCCCCTGTCTTCCTGAATCTCCTCACTTCTTTCTGGATAACAGGCAAGGCTAGCCGATTCAGAGCTAAAATATGAGCAAGTCCAATTGGATTCAAATACCAGGCACCATCTTCACTAGCTAACATGATTTCTTTGTCATATCTTAAGAGACACCTCAAAACTCCCATAGTTACAATGTTAAAATCCTTGTTAGATTCTGAAATGGGAATTCTGACAAGGTTATGACACTAAGATTCGATGTAGGCTGTCACATTACATTTCTGACACCTTTAAACATGGCAATACAAGATCTGACAACTCTCGGGGGGCATTCAATTTTCATACACATGAAGATAGAACCTGGCTTCGTATTAACTATGCTGCTTTGTCTCCACTTTGAAGATTAAATATCTCATAGGATGTTGGGACTAAAGGGGAAGGCGTAGTGAATAGCCAAGAGAAAAAAAAATTTAAGTAGTATATCTTAAATCTCGGAGAGTCCAAGGAGATGAGCAGACTTATTGGTCTCATGGACATGATTTTCAGGAATGACATCCTCATCCAGATAGCCTAGAAATTATACAAATCATCATTTATATGGTCTACTGCACTCGTAAATAGCATTTCTCTCTTTTTCTCATTCAGATTTTATAGAAGGCACATTCCCAAACAGAAATCAAACCCCATATTTCCTCTGGGAGGAGTTTATCAATAATGAAGCCATCCTCAACAGGTAAAAGCATTTCTTGAAAGCAACCATCGTCATCATAATCAACCCTTCTAATCTAGCAGTGACAAGGTGGAGGTATCTTTGTAATTCTCCAACTCTCTGCAAACGAGAGCTTTCCAGGACCAAGAAATCTGCTCAGTGAAGTTAGTATTTGTGAGAAATTTTCCTTCCTCATTACCCCAGTTATAACAAAGGACTGATGAATATTTTGCATTTTATCAATTACTTCTGTGTCATAACTCACTTAGCAAAGATTAGGGTCTAGGGTCCGGATGACCTGGACTTCATTTCATTTATTTTGCATCCTCAGTAGTTTTCAGGACCATGTATGCCTCGTCACTTACATCACAAAGCCATCAACAGCTCTCCTGTTTTCTCTAGTAATGACACCAGGGTGAGTCTCCTTGCCTCTCTTCTTACTCCCCGTTAGCTCAGTCTCCACACAGATCAGACAGGTCACATCTAATGAAAGACGGTGGAAGAGAAAAGGCAGCCCTAAAAGGGAGCAATGGGCCTGAGCTAGCAGCCTAGCACTAACGAGGGGACCGGGGGTTCTCCTGTGACCCATAAACAATCTTACAGAACGCTCACATCCAAGGAGGCTGCCATGTGGTGATAAAACACCTCTCCCTAATTATGTCTCAGCACAGACACAAGGCAAAGTGACAAACCAAAGCAGAACCAGAGAGTTCCCAATCCTGGATAACGTACCGATGGCAATCCTGTCTTTACCTCAGTCGTCTCTCATAAATTAAGATAACCTCTCCCACCCCCACGAGGGCTCCCCTTGAACTTTCTTCCGTCTTTGGTAATGCCAAAATAAGGCATTTAAGCTAATTGTTGAACTAACCAAGAGCGTGTTTCTAGTTTTCTTCAGGTTCACAATTAAGCTAGAAAGAGGGAAAGAAAGAGGGAAAGAAAGAGAGAAAGGAAGAAAGAAAGAAAGAAAGAAAGAAAGAAAGAAAGAAAGAAAGAAAGAAAGAAAGAAAGAAAGAAAGAAAGAAAGAAAGAAAGAAGGAAAGGAGGGAGGGAGGGAGGGATGGAGGGAGGGAAGGGAAGGCAGGCAGGCAGGCAGGCAGGCAGGCAGGAAGGAAGGAAGGAAGGAAGGAAGGAAGGAAGGAAGGAAGGAAGGAAGGAAGGAAGGAAGGAAAGAGAGAGAGGGAGAGAGAGAGAGAGAGAGAGAGAGAGAGAGAGAGAGAGAGAGAGAGAGAGAGAGAGAGAGAGAATAGAGTTCCTGGGATCAAATCCCACATCTACCACGTAACTCCCCATCTCCCCACATATTTCCTAAGGCATCCTGCATCCTTTCTTTGACCCTTTGTCAGAGTTTCCCTGTCATGTATGTCATGCCTACAGAAGGCAGGATTTAAAACCCACATCAGATCAAATCACTCCTGCTTAAACTGAGAGCTGCAGTCATCACTGAGACGTAGAAGACCCTTCCTGTTGGCTGCTGCCACTATCATCAGCCCCATGGCCACCTCCGTTTTCTCCTCTATGATGTGGAGCAATAGAATCAATGCCGCTACTACCATAAATAATAATGATAATAAGAATAGAGATAGGGGCTGGGAAGGTGGCTCAGTGGTAGAGTGCTTGCCTTGCATGCATGAGGTCTTAGTTCAATTCCTCAGCACCACATAAGCAGAAAAAGCCAGAAGTGGAGCTGTGGCTCAAGTGGTAGAACACACACCTTGATCTGAAGAGCTGAGGGACAGCACCCAGGCCCAGAGTTCAGGCCCCATGACTGACAAAAAAAAAAAAAAAGAATAGAGAATAATATGGACACAGATGCTACCACAAAGCTATGGTAAATGTCCTAAGTACTGTTGGCTGTGTCTTTGAAATGTTTCTCAACACCACCACTTCATAGGGATATCATATGTTGTTTTTACCTTCCTGCTTGAACAAAGTGCTAATTCTTTTTTTTTTTTTTTTTTTTTTTGGTCGGTCGTGGGGCTTGAACTCTGGGCTTGGGCGCTGTCCCTCAGCTCTTCAGCTCAAGGTGAGCACTCTACCACTTGAGCTATGGCACCACTTCCGGTTTTCTAGTGGTTTATTGGAGATAAGAGTCTCATGGACTTTCCTGTGCAGGCTGGCTTTGAACCCCGATCCTCAGATCTCAGCCTCCTGAGTAGCTAGGATTACAGGTGTGAGGCACCGGCGCCTGGCTACCATGGCGTATTTCTCATGGATGCCAAGACACACATCAACACACACAGAGAACAGAGCCAGATTCACCCACGTCTGCACACAGAGAGGCAGTGTGGGAATAGTACTTATAGACACACTAATGACAAGCTCTTGAGAAGATTGCACTCTCTCCTGCCTGAATAAGGCTATCAAGCCATACTAAATAATTTTGTTCTTAACAATCCGACTTTCACCTGGAAAAAAAAATTCAACCACACATCATTCAGCATGCTTCTGATTTCACTGGCTGAGATGTTGAAATACCATGAGCTGTTGGGGGAAAAAAGTGTTGATGATACCAGAAATGACATTGAGAGATGTTTTGATAAGCACCTCAAAACATGGGTGATGAAGCAGAGTTTCAAACTCTCAGAGGTGATCTAAACCAACCCTGTCACTGAAAAATAAAGAAACTAAGGTCCAGAGAAAGAACAGAGTTTATTTATATCCAAATGCCATCTGTAGTACAAGTACTAGATGATAACTGATGATCTTGGTCTCTCAAGTCTCCTTTAATCCCCTGAATGTTCAATGTGCCTCATTTTAATTGAGATCTAATTGATTTGCAATGACACACACACAGCCAAAGGGAGGAGATTTCTAGTAAACTTATAATCTAAGTGATCTACTAAAATTAACAATAATATACTGGTGAGTTTTTTTTTAATCTTCAATGGAAACTGGGTGCTAATGGCTTATGCTTATAATCCTAGCTACTCAAGAAACTAAGATCTAAGAATCAGGGTTCAACGTCAGCCCAAGGTAGAAAAATCCATGAGACTGTCTCCAATTAACTGCTAAAAGGCCTGAAGTGCCAATATGAGACTCAGTGCCAGAGCACCAGCCTTAAGCAAAAAAAAAACCTCAGGGATAGCATCTAGGCCCTGAGTTCAAGCCTTAGTACCAACACACACACACACACATACACACACACTTAATCTTCAATGCAAACATGATTAAGAAATACAATAAGCAACACAGAAGCTAAAGTACAAGTCAATGAAGGCAGAGAGATTGAAATCCATTTTCGGGAAGAGTGCCATTATTAAACCTGTTCAGATTGACGATTACATTTCACATTCTTGTTTATGACCACAACTCATCGTGATCAATACCACCCTAGCTAGCCAGTTCTAAAATTTTCTCAAAAGGTTCCACTGAAGGTATTAGTTCAGCTGTGGTCATTTGAAGGCCTGGTTAGAACTAGAACAGTCTGATTCTAGAATGGTTTGCTCACACACAAGACAGGTTTACCCTGGATGTTGCCGGGAGATCTGGTGACATGGACTTCTTTGATTAGATTGTTGGAGTTCACTAGAGCAGGGGTGGAGGGCTATTTTTCTGCCAAGGACCATTTGGCTCTTTATAACATCATTATGAGCCATACAAAATTACCTAAAGAGACAGGTGAACCAAGAGCAGCTGACAAGAAGCGTACATGTCTATCCTGTCGTGCACAGACATTTCTCCATCCTTATATTGCCTGACAGGCCTGTAGAACCTCCAGGTGAACAAGCCAAGAGAGAGCAAAAGAGAAGCCACGAAGCATTACATAACTTACCCTCAAAAGTCAGTCCTTCATTTCCATAGTACTGGATTGGTCACCCCGGGCATCTCTATTCAGTGTGGGTAGGTTCCACAGACAGCTGTGACTTCTAGAATCAAAGAGAATCATCTTAGGGCCTGGGTACCACATGGGGGTTAATAAAACTGAGCTAAAGTCCCAGCTCTGGAATTTGTTAACTATCTTTCCTAAATATCTCAATATCTTCCCTTGGGGCAACGTCCTTCATCTCAATGATGAGAAGGAAAGCAGCAAAATAATCTCCAACCTTCTTCCCACCCGCATTAAGAGTCCATACATTCTTTATGACAAACCCCTTTTAATGTATGATTTAGTGTGTGCCAATAATTTTTAAATAAAAAGTATGTGCATCTTTTAGCATAAATAATGGCTTTGGGTATCTCTCTTAGCAAGACATATCTTGGGGAGGGGTTAATCCAAAATAGAAACATAAGAAGGCTCACTCTCTTACCTCTTGTGATTGAAGAAACTACATATTGAGGGTGAGAAAGGAGGAAGGTAAAAGATGAAGAAAGGAGGGTCAAGTGTTATCTATCCCAAACGGCTTATTGTCCAGAAAAAACAAATGTCATCTCCTTCAGGGAAGGGATGACTTTCCCAAGTCGGCTTTTCACTAGGCCAGGCCTGTGACTTGCTTTAAGAAGCCGTTTATAGTTGCAATCACAAGGAGATGTAAAAAGCTGCTTGTTCCTTTGATGTGTCTTCTGGTCCCTACATAATTATGTGAGAAGAGTCTCCTCTTGTAGTTCTCTGTGCTGGGGCTGCACAAGAAAACTTGTTGAGGAAAGCTGAACCCTAGTGCTACTACATGAAGCTGGGTCACTCCAAACACCTGTGGATGGATGAGACCAACCCAGCAAAAGCTAGTTAATCTACCTAGCTTTACAATCACCGGATAATGAAGCCAGGTGGTGCCAGTGTCTCACGCCTGTCATCCTAGCTACACAGGAGGCTGAGATCTGAGGATGGAGGTACAAAACCAGCCCTGGCTGTGAGACTCTGATCTCCAGTTAACCACCAGAAAACCAGAAGTGGTGCTGTGGCTCAAGTGGTAGAGTGCTTGCCCTGAGCTGAAGAGCTCAGGGACAGCACCCATGGCCAGAGTTCAAGCCCCATAACTGACAAAAAAAATCACCTTATAATGTTTTTTAAAAATGAGATTCCAGGATACAACTTTGAATCTACAGATTCAAACTCTTTCCAAAGATGAAACCCAAGGAGCAAACAGTTTCCCTGCATGATTCTAATACAGGCCATCCCCCACTGTGTTAAATAACAAGTGCTTTAAAACAGGTCTTTAGTAGGTAGCCCACAAACAACCCACCTCAAAACTAGGAGAAGAGCAGGATTCATTAATTTCTTGGTGAATATGATAATAATACATCACAAGTATGCACAGAAACACATCATAGGTACATCCATGCATAGAAATACTAGCTAAATAAAGTGTTTTGGGGATTACCATGAGAAAGAAATATCCATTTATCTTAACCTATTCCAGTCCAGTGACTCAGAATGAAAAGCTTTCTTTAAAAAGTTCTAGAAGCCATTTTTTTTTACCAAATAAGAAAAACTAAAAGGCCATAACGTCTTAGCTCTAGGCTGTATCACCCTGCTGCCCTCCAGTGGTAAATAAAGCTTTGCATGTTGTTCTGAAAACTGGGTTGAAGCCAACATACTCTAGGCATCTCACATAATCAATGATTTCGTTTATGATAGCAACAGCTGAATGGCATTAATTCCATAAAATCCACACGTTGTGGAGAGATAGAATTGATAGGATGCATTAACATACAAAGTATCAAATTTTCTCTCACCCTGATATACCAATATTGGAAATAAGGGACCGTGTACAGAATAAAGAACCCGATCAATGATGATGGCGGCTAGCAAACTAGAGTCGGCCACCCTGGCTAGCCCAGCATTCTGTGTATGCATTTCCAAGCAAGCCTGTGGAATTTCACGAATCCTACGGCCCATTAATAATGCAAGCTGTTTTGTGAAAAATCGTGCAGTGAATAATACATCAGATGGAGAAGATCAGAAACCCAGAACAAAGGACAAAACTGGGAGAACTTCAGGTGACTTGAACTGAAAGCTCCCAGCTAGCCAATACTGCTAATGTTGACACTCCCTAATCCAGAGTGTATTCTAAGGAAGAAGGATGGAAGGAAGGAAGGAAGGAAGGAAGGAAGGAAGGAAGGAAGGAAGGAAGGAAGGAAGGAAGGAAGGAAGGAAGGAAGGAAAAAGGGAGGGAGGGAGGGAAGGAGGGAGGGAGGGAGGGAGGGAGGGAGGGACAACAGCTTTAATTTCTTTTTTTTTAATTTAATTTTATTTTATTTGTGAACATACTGTACAGAGGAGTTACAATTACATGGGCAGGATAATGCGTACATTTCTTACCAAGCATTGCAGCCTCCTCCTTTGTTTACCCTTCACATCCCTTCCCAGCCTCCCCCCTCCCCCCCAATCCTAATCCTTCTCCTTCCCCCCCCCTTCCCCCCTCTCCCGCACTGACATTGTAAAGCTCGTTTTGGACATGACAACTTGTACTTCTCATTGTTGCAACAGGTCCACCTGTATCCTTAAACAACTGGTTTTTCCCCATCTCCTCCACAACTTATACTGACATCAAATATAGTGAAAGCAGGGGTTATACTATGGGGGAGGGACATACAAAGCAACAAAGAGATAATCTTATAAATAACAGCTTTAATTTCTTAAGACTTCAAAAAAGAGCAATTCCTGTTTTAGAATTATTGATGAAATGATGCAAAAGAAAGCATCATTGGAAGGATTGTATTCCTTGGACAGCCAGATCGTAAGTTATCTGTGAACATTAATTTGCTGTTCTTCACCAGGCCTGAAGGAGTCAAGGAAAGCAATCTACAGCAATATAAAAAGAATAATGTTGCTATGGTTTCTGTAGCCATCTATAGGGAAGGAAACATTTGCTGCCTATCTTTGGCGATGGCTGGCTGAGTATGTATCATGGTTTAGAGTCGCTCATTTGCTGTCTTTTGCTTACAGACTTAGCCCTGGCTAAGGACATGGCATTTAACCCAAGTCCAGCCAATGCCAGGGCTCCCACTCCTCTGAATGAAACAACTGATCATAGTCTTAACACTAAGGCAGAGCCAGCCAGACTCCATCTTTCTATGTCCTGGGAACTTTCCATTTTTTAACTTATATTTTCCTGTAGAGTTCTCTAAACAGAGGGCAGGTGAATCTGGAACGATATGCAATAGGGGAGAGGTATTTTGCTGATGAGTTCAGAGAGAGAGCGAGAAAGGTTAAAAAAAATGGAGACTTGATGACAGCCTTTGGACCCCGGGACCCAGCCACACCTGATGCAGCCGTGCGAAAGATTAAATGATCTCAAGATTCTTCCAGATGTTGGATCAGATCAAAATTCTCTTAAGTTTTTAAACTATATGCAATGGGAAAACCTCACAAATACACTAGAGGCAGAGGAGCCCACAGTGGAGATGTCTATTTGCCTAGTTTACATGAATACTGGCTTATTAGCTTGGGAAAAAGAAATGGATTAAGAAACAGCCACTACTGATAAGCAGTGAAAATAAAATCACAAACAAACATAGGAAGGAAAATTCAGAACCTGCTTAAAATTCAACCAGACAACTTTCATCATTCTTGAAGGAGAAGTAAATGTGTTTTAAGTTTACCAGCCTCCCCTGAAGAGACCAGGATGTGGAGCAATAATAACAATGTGACTATACGGACAGAGCTCCAACGTTTAATTGGTGAATTACTAAGATGGAGGATGAAAGGAGGGAGAAGGGAGGGGAGGAAGAAGAAACAGGCACAGAGAATTCAAATAATTGGCCCCACCCAAATCACAGAGCTGCTAAGCGACAGAGACAGGATTTGCACACGAAGAAGCAGCCTTTAAACACTAGTCTATACACCCCGGAAAGCACAGGACAGGGCAGCACTGTGATTGAAATCCGAGCTATTGTATTCTGTTTATCTGCCACCCCCCCCTCCCGTTTTACCTCTCAAAAGCAATGTCCTATGTGGTCCAAATGAGGAAAGCAAAGGGACTACATTGTCTTTCCTGTATGCATTCCATGACAGCTCTCCAACCCAACCCAGCCATCTTCTCACAGAGCCCGTAACCCCTTGGTGCATCGTTCCTCGGCTCCTCTCCTGGATTTGCACTGCCCAGTCATGTCCCTGCCTCTCGATGGTGTCCCAGGAAACCCCCTGTCCAGCATTTCCATCCTAAGCCAGGCCCGCTCCTCATCCCCACACTGGGTGGCCCCTCCCCCAGCCCACATGCAAGGCAACTTCATTTCTTCACATGCAGGTCCTCTGCCAGCCTCCACACAAGGAAGGCAGCGAGGGTCCCAGGACGCCCCTTTCCTGTGGCATTCTGGACGCCTACCTGGCAATTGTAAGTGAATTGTTTGACACTCGCCCCGCCCGCCACCACCCCCCATCACCTGTACTAATGAATGCCTCTCTTCCCAACCTTCATCCAAAGCCTGTAGAGACGCAGCCTCAATTCAACTTGTCAGCCACGTCTGCTGCTACTGACCCCACATTCAGAGTTCCCTCCCACTCCCACTGTGGTCCAGCCCCGTCTCCCAGTGTGTGGGATGTCCATGCCACCCACACCAGAGGGGCAGAGCACTGAAAACAGGCAGGAGGTGATGGCAAACAACCAGGCCCTCATCCATTCCTCTCTAGGAGCTGAGGGTCAACTCTGACAAAGGATGCTCTCCAAAGAGGACGCAGTGGCGAAGTCTTCCTAAAAGGTAGGGTCTTTCAATCCCTACAGAAGAGCATATCTAGTCTGTGAGGAGACCCCCCCCCTAGAATCCTGAAGTAGCTAGCATCTGTAGAGTGGGAGGGAAGGAAAAGGAAACATGAAGAGCCAGGGTTGGGAACTTTTTATTTTTTTGGTTGGTCGTGGGGCTTGAACTCTGGGCTTGGGCACTGCCCCTCAGCTCAAGGCGAGCGCTCTACTGCTTGAGCCACAGCGCCATTTCTGGTTTTCTAGTGGTTTATTGGAGATAAGAGTCTCACAGACTTTCCTGCCCAGGCTGGCTTTGAACCATGTTCCTCAGATCTCAGCCTCCTGAGTTGCTAGGATTACAGGCATGAGCCACTGGCAGCCGGCTTGGGAACTTTTAAGAAAATAAATACCTCCATCCACCATGGCCCAGATGCTGCCTAGCTCTGAGCACTCATAACCCTGGGTTTTAACTCATGTACCCAGATATATGTAATTTGGTACATGCTAGCAGAGGAATAAAGTCAATAAGAACTCTGGCCAGCCAGATGCCGATGGCTCACACCTATAATCCTAGCAACTCAGGAGGCTAAGATCTGAGGATCATGGTTCAACACCAACCTGGGCAGGAAATTCCTTGAGACTCTTATCCCCAGTCAACTACTCAGAAAAAGCTGGAAGTAGTGCTGTGGCTCAAGTGGTAGAGAGCTAGCCTTAAGTACAAAGTGCCCAGTCCCTGAGTTCAAGCCCCAGTATTGGCAGGGAAAAAAAGAAGAAAAGAGAAAGAAAGAAAGAAAGAAAGAAAGAGAGAGAGAAAGAGAGAGAGAAAGAGAGAGAGAAAGAGAGAGAGAGAGAAAGAGAGAGAGAAAGAAAGAGAGAAAGAGAGAGAAAGAGAAAGAAAGAGAAAGAAAGAGAGAAAGAGAAAGAAAGAAAGAAAGAAAGAAAGAAAGAAAGAAAGAAAGAAAGAAAGAAAGAAAGAAAGGAAGGAAGGAAGGAAGGAAGGAAGGAAGGAAGGAAGGAAGGAAGGAAGGAAGGAAGGAAGGAAGGAAGGGAAGGAAGGGAGGGAAGGAAAGAAGGAAGGGAGGGAAGGAAAGAAAGAAGGGAGGGGAAGAAAGGAAGAACCAACGAACCTTGGTTATCTCTGCCTCTGTATGTGTCAGTTACCAAAGAAGCAAAGATTTCTGATAACTTGGGGAAAGATTGTGGCTAGACCCACTACACTTAAGAAAATTTAGACTATGGGCTTCTCAAAATCAATCACTTCAACACACTTCACAGGAGATACTTGAAAGCCAACTTCGCTGATGCTAATGTGGCCTTCATGGAAACAGAATATTCTTTTCAGACTTGACATGCTCTGCACAGTGCCCTAGACATCACCACTGATCTTCGTATGAAAAGACAGTCATGGTAGATGTCAGGTGAGTAGAAACATATGACCATGACCTGCTAATTACACAGCCAGTAATGTTGACTGCCAATGTTCAACATATTCCTCAAATACACATTCAGGTCAGATAAAGCATTAGCCCTGTCTTGCCAACCAACATTCATAGAGAAGAGAAATATCAAACTGTCAAGCCCAAACTTTAACTGAAGTCACTAGATCTGAAAGAAAAAAGTAAGTAGGGGTGGGGAGGTGAGGTCTCATAGTTCTCAAGTTTCAAATCCTTGATACATTCATCCCAGGAAAACTCATCTGGCCTGGTATTAACTTGAGTGTTAAATTGTGGCAATATCTCTCTGCAGCTAGTTCCTTTCCCACCCGAGCCACACAGATTTTGCTAAGAAATCAGAGAGTGCTTAGTGTCTGTGAGAAAAGCCCATAGATCCAAAAGATGTTTTGAAAATATGTGTCTGCCACAGAAATCCTTGTTATGTGGGGATTCACACTCTAATGTGACACCATAGGTTTCCTGAAATAGAGTAGGAAGCCAGTGGAGGGAAGTGTTGGAAATATTAATAAGTAGAGTGTTATAAATTCTCTTGGGTTTTGCAGCCTTGATTTCACAGTAAAGGCAATAACGTTTCCTACTTATTCTAGGCCTCAGTAGTCTGTATCTGCCTGCCTTCGGACACCATTGAGTGCGGCAGTAAAAATGAGTGAAGGATTAAGCTTTCCGGTAGATAATATGGCCAGGAAAACTATCATTCCAGAATGCCTATGTGTAGTAGAAGAGACAAATGTGAATGTATGTCTCTATTGCCCGTAACAAAACGGAGCTAGAAATTATATAGTTGTTAGGTCCTACAGAGAAGATACAGGAGGTCTGCAATCCGGACAGAACATCACATTCATTCTTACAAGTATTTTCCTGCACTAGAACGCTTATATCTATAGAGCATCTGCAGAGCTGGAGAGAGGGGGAAGAAACCTGAAGAGTAAGAACTGGGAAATTCTTTTTTGTTTGTGCCTCTCCTGGGGCCTGAACTCGGGATCTCATGCTTTTACTTTTGTTTTAACTCAAGGCTGGTGCTCTACCATTTGAGCCACACCCTACTTCCAGCTTTTGAGTGGTTCATTGGGAGGGGAGGAAGGAAGTATTATGGACTTCAGTGGCTCAGGCTGACTTTAAACTCTGATCTTAGCCTCTTGAGTAGCTGGATTAAAAGCATGAGCCATGGGCACCAAGGAGGATTAGCAAATTCTAAGAAACCTCCATTGACTATGACCTGGAAGAAGCTGTAGAGCCTGTACCTTAACTGATATTAAACTCAGCCAGTGCTTCACTCCAAGAAGATGGCATTGGAAGTAATGATTCTAGAGTGATTTTAAAAAAACAGGATGTTTCCTTATACCTTCCATGTACAGGAAATCCATTTTCATATGGACCAGTAGTTTCTTTTTGCATCCATAAAATCTCAACCCGTGCACTCATTCTAGTTTGAAACAAATTTCCAAATGAATAACTAAATATTCCTAAAGGCATTTTTTTTGTTTGGGGGTTTGTTTGTTTTTGTCAGTTGTGGGGCTTGAACTCTGGGCCTGGGCGCAGTCCCTGAACTCTTCAGCTCAAGGGGAGTGCTCTACCATTTGAGCTCTACTACAGCACCACTTCCTATTTTCTGGTGGTTAATTGGAGATAAGAGTCTCACAGAGTTTCCTGTCCGGGCTGGCTTTGAACCACAATCCTCACATCTAAGCTTCCTGAGTGGCTAGGATTACAGGCGTGAGCCACCAGCACCGGTCTCTAAAGGTATTTTTCAAACACGTTTACTTGCTGCAAGTTACAAGATGGGGTCATCTATTTCTAGACACCACTGCATAAAAAAGTAAATTTCAGAAGATTATAGTTTGCTAGTTCTAGGATATTAAGGCTTTGTACTTCTCAGTTTGTTTATGTTTTCCTGACTTGGGCCATAATCCTTACTACATTAGAACAGCTTGCTTAGGAAATTACTTAAGAGCAAGGTCTCTTGGGGTAAAATGCTAGGTTAAATCCTCCCACTCCCCCTCATTAGCTGTGTGGCCTCCAACACAACAGCCAAGCCTTCTAATGTGTCAGTCTCTCCTTCTGCAAAATAGGATAATAATAAAACCTAACTCAAGATATTGCAAGGAATACTATGCACAATGCGCTTACATTAGAATTGGAAGTGTTGGGTAGCTCAGATAGACAGGGAAGATTCTGGGAGACTCGCATGAAATAATACTAGTTTATTAGCTATTTACCATCCAAAGAGTAAGACATCCACTTTTAAATACATGTGAGTGGTTTGTTACCTAAATCTGAATCAAACATATGTTTGCTAATTACCCTCTCTTATGTTTCGAGAAAGCTAGCTCATATGTCAATATTATTTTAGAATCACGGCTCCTTATGTTCCCTCTAAATTGGGGGGCAGGGGGAGGGGGGATTGCGGTGGCAAGGGAAATGAAAAGCCTCCATTAAAATGCCAAGATGGCAAAACAACATCACGGCATTTGTTCAGAAAGGTTTCAAGGAAGAAGAGTGATTCCCAAACTAGTCTGAACTGATCTGGCATCCTACCCTTCAGAAGGCCTTCATGGCTCCTTGCTGTCCACAACAGACAAAATTCCCACCCACACTTTGGTCAAGGATGCAACCATCTGGTCTACCTATTGCGCATGCACATCACCCACTTGGCCCCCTGTTCTTATCCAATTCTGAATGTACCATTTACCTT
The DNA here is from genome assembly GCF_024711535.1 of Dipodomys merriami. Classification (NCBI taxonomy): domain Eukaryota; kingdom Metazoa; phylum Chordata; class Mammalia; order Rodentia; family Heteromyidae; genus Dipodomys; species Dipodomys merriami. The sequence goes on along the minus strand of NW_027202604.1, from coordinate 34,828,695 downwards.
CTCTCTGCGCCTTCATGTCAGCTAGATGTCTTGTTGCTTCCTTACTGAATTTGATCCACCTTTCTGTCTATTAAAAGTCTGACTACAGAATCTACCCCCAGACTCTTTTATTAGAGTCTTGGTCCCCCAGATGGAACTATTGGGAGGTGCTGAAAACATTAAGAGGTCAGGAGTTAGGAAAGGTAACTGGGTCTCTTGGGGATATACCTCGAAAGCACAGAGTACCTGCCCCATCTCTGTCCCTCCCACTTTTTTTAATCTCTGTTCAACCATGAGCTTCTATTACATTTTATAACTCCTCCCAACCACCAAAAGTCCTGAAAGCAATGTGTCTGCCCAATTTGTTGAAAGGACCCTCCAAAACTGCAATCAAAATGTATCCTTTCTCTTTATAAAATGATCTGTATCCAGTATTCTGTTACAGTCCCAGAAAGCTGACTAACATACTGTCAAATGCCGCCTACATGCCCCCCCCCCCCGTTCCCAAACCACATGCCATCTTTCCTACTCTGAGTTTCCATAATCTTTGACTGATGCCTTGCAGGTGCTTCTATGCCAGTGAATCTAGTGAACACTGAGCGGGGTACTGGAAACAGACATCTCCACTGGAGCTGGGAAAGAGATTCCTGTAATTCCCACACTGTTACAACATACAGAATGTGGAAGAATTGAGAAATCCATTCTGCGTTTGCCATCTCGGGCTAGAGAATCAAATCAATTCCCTCTGGCTTAATCAATGGCTGAATTACACCATTCGTTTAAGAAACTAAGCGTGCAAGTCCTGTATTCTTAACAACAAAAAGAGTCCAAAGTAAAATTCTGTGCTGGCAGCTGTAAACCCATGCAATCAGCAGGCTCAGAAAATCATCAAGTCTTTTTAATTATTTACCCTAACTGCTATGATTTGCAAACCAAAAGCCCTTTTTCCTCCTTCAAGCAAGCTCAAATATTAGTACCTGGACTCCGTTCCTTTACCATTCCTTTTTATTTCTTTCTTTCATTTATTTATTTATTTTTATTTTTTGCTAGGTCTGCCCAAGTCTGCATCATTACCCATCTGTCTTTCATTTCTCCCATTCCTCAGCTTAAATATGAGTTGCTCTGAATGAGCATGGGTAATTCACATAAAATATAGTCCTGTTACTTTCCTTTTCTTTAAAAGGAGCATGATAATTGCAAACTGCAACAAACGGAGCTGAAAATAACTCCCCGGGCAGTTGTGCATTAGGAATTAGATTAAAATGAGCCCAATTTATTTTTAAATGACCTGGCAATTTGTAGGAAAAGATTTAAGCTACTTAAATTTTCATCAGTTGGAAAACCAGGAGGCTTGGGCAAATCAAACTCATGGTCACTCAGCGGCCAGAGAAGAAAGCCTTTCCCCAGTAGTCAGAGAAGTGGCCTTGATCAACTTGTTGAAGGGTTTACATTCAAATGGCAACAAGAGAGGAAAGCCCTAGTTAAACTTGAATCTGCTTTCAAAGTCTAAAAGGAACTAAGTTCAATGTCAGCTCGCAAGTGGAGGTTTTATAGATCTATGCGTGGCAACTAATTTTCTGATTGGGATTTGACATTAAAGTTGTAGGATTTAAATTTTTTTCAGGCATTTTGAAGGCCTGCATCTGTGGCATGAAGGATTCAGTTTTCACTCCAAAGAATAAGGTGTCATTAAGTTCTCTTGTGCTCACTACAAAACTGAGATTTGGTTGGAGCATGAAGGCAGCCTCCTCATCGTTTCTCCTTCCAAAGCGATTGGGCAGAACAATTCCCATAAGGCTTTCACTGAAAAGTACTTCTGCTATGGCTGGTCCCCTCATGTTCACACAATCAGCTATTATAGTAATGTTGCCTGCACATCAAGGAGACTGGCTGAATGTGATTAATTCTACCACAGAAGTTACTAAAGTCTATCAGTCCAAAAGATTTCATCACCTCCCTTCCTTGGAAGGAGACTATGACAGTGCTTCTAATTATGATGCATATAACTTAGTATAAACATCGAAGTCCTTCAAATGAGCTAACTACAAGTATCATAGTCTCATATAATAGTATTATACTATTCAAATCTTTTCTTGATATATATAACTACCATCTGTCCCTCTCTTGTTGACTACCAACCATTCCTTTGGGCTTTGAACCCTGTCATAGATACATTGATAGGCAAATGTTCATGTATGTGTGTATACATACATGAATGTATACACATAGATTCACATAGATATAACGTATTTCATGTAGCCACAATCAGAAGAAATAGTTTGGTTGTTGATACATCACTCAAGTCTTTGAATTACCCACTTTAGGGAGAAATAGGCTACTTGAAAAGAAAAGAGAAGGGCTGGGAAGATGGCTCAGTGGTAGAGTGCTTGCCTTGCATGCCTGAGGCCCTGAGTTCGATGCCTCAGCACCACATAAGCAAAAAGAAAAAAGCCGGAAGTGGCGCTGTGGCTCAAGTGGTAGAGAGCTAGCCTTGAGCTGAAGTGCTGAGGGACTGCGCCCAGACCCAGAGTTCAGGCCCCACGACCGGACCCAAAAAAAAGAAAAGAAAAGAAAAGAGAAATACTCCATGATGATTTAGCTCGTCGTTACCAGTGAGTGTAAACACACACTACCACAAGCTTTTAATGATGCCCAGAACAAGTGAGACTCAGATAAGGCATAAAAAATTTTGAAAGATGAACCAATACTGGACCATAGGTAATCCTTTGATTCTGTTCTCTACCACAGAGACACTGCAGTGCCTTGCAATGCTGACATCTCATTATTGCATCAGTGCCATCAACCCTGATTTAGCAATGCTTTTGGCCAATGGGCACCCTGGCAGAAGACCAGAGAGAAGGAGATCCATTCTCAAGCCTGAGAACACATCCCTCCATGGCTCACTCCACTTTTTAAGGCTGCTGATCACCGGCTCTCCTATTTGTGCTCCTGATTCATGCTTCTCCTCATCTTCCCCCCTCCTGGAACTGGAAGCTCCCGTGTGTGGCCCACTTTACTTTGGTATCTCTTGTGTTTCCTTCTCAAACCTTTGCAATTGTTCTTTCTATAAATAGAGCCTCGCCAAACGATCTTCATCTAAGTGTGCCATCTGGTTCCTCCTACAACATGGCTGACTGCAGGTGGCATTCCTGTCTTCCCAACTTTTTAAGTCGGCTTAAGGAAAAGAGGAAGATTCCACATAATATGAACAGCTGCCATGAAGTAGATGCCAAAGCATACATACAGAGAGAGAGACAGGGACAGAGACACAGAGAGAGAGACAGAGAGACAGACAGACAGAGAGACAGAGAAGGTAGGGTTCACTCTGAGAGATTAGGACCTAAAAAGGTTGAATGATCTCCTAGTGGCATTTGAACTGGACTTTCAAGCACTCTTGGAGAAGAGTAGTGGAAGCCTACAAGGCACCAAAGGAAGAATCAGGTCTGAATTCGAAAAGCAGCAAGATGGCAGACAACTTTCAGAGATAGGTAGGTATCCAGGTTAAAGAAGGAGGGGAATGATGGGAACTGGGGACATGCGTTAGAGAAAGCCGAACTTCAGGCTAACCAGACCAACTCTATTCTGGAGAAAATGGAGAGCTTCTCAGAACCGTGATGCGAACAAGAATCATGGGCGAGTGCTCGCTGGCCAGGGATGCGGTCCCCAGGAAAGCGGTCCTTCTGGCACTACCTTGGGTCAGAACTGTGCCACAGTCTCTTCAGAGACTTGGGTTGCTCCAAATCTCGTCGTGGCTCTGAATGGACTCTTGGTGGCAAACTCAGCTCCTTTGCAGCTGGATAGTGTTCCTCATCAACATCTGTCTGTCAGCAAAGTGGTGACATCATTTCACTGTGGTAGCAGGGCCACAGCTCCACATTCCCTGTGGTAAACACACTGATCTGAGCTCCAAGGTAGTTTTCTTCAGCCCGTGATTGAGAAGGCCTGCTCATCTTTGTGCTTGTTAGGTCTGAATAAGGGGTGTGTCTCTCTCTTTTTTCACATGGTACAAGGAAGTCTTCTTTTCAGTGGAAGGTTTATTTAGAGTCATGATGTAAATGGACGGGTGTAATGGTTCACACATTCATTGCTGTTTGCCAGGTGTAGGTACGGGAGTTTTGTCTTTTTTGGAAAATGGAATTCCTTACATCGCTTTTATGATATATAACATGACAACAACCAGACTATGTTGGAAAAGAATCTTAAACTTTGGAAAGGGTGGGGGAGGGGGGAGGGGAGGGACAGTGGGAGAAAAACAAAGGAGGGGGTAACAATGTCTGACAAGAAATGTACTCAATACCTTACTGATGTAACGGTAACCTCTCTGCACAGCATCTTTACAAGAAAATTTAAAAAGAAAAAGAAAAGAAAAGAAAAGAAAAAGGGAAAGGGAAAGGGACAAACACAGCAAAAACACTCAAATGTGCACCCATGATCAAAAGAAGAGAGAAATGGAAATTGAGTCTGGAGGGAGGGAATGGACAGATTGGGAAGAATGATGGAAGGGGTGACTCTGAACAGGAGGCACTCAACACTTAGATGATCACATTACATTGTAATCTCCTTGTACAACATTTAGAAGTTCTGAAAAAAATTAACTTAACTTTAGAAAAAGAGAACCTGACTTTAGAATAAAAAGATCCCTAGAAATGAGAAATAGCCACCTAAATTGTTAGAAACAAAAGACAAATAAATTAAAAGTCCATGACTGGTTTTCTTGACGCCACTTAATCTTTCTCTTCAAGCACATAAAAAATATATACTTGATTTGCTTATGATATTCCCAAGTTAAATCACAGTGAATTTATATATTCAAAATTATATATATATATTTGAATTATATCTTCAAAATTAAATTGTAGTGAATTTGAAAAGGTTTGATAGCCTTTATACAAGGTAGTATACTGTGTGTTTTATATAACTTAGTTAATTTCATCCTCAGAGCAATGCTGTAAATTTGATGGTATGATTGGCTCTTAATAATAAGAATCTGAGGTTTCGATAAGTCTAGGAAATTGTCCTGAATGGTGCAAACTTAAAGCCCTACAGCAATATTGGTCTGATCAGATCTGAAGTCTACATGATTTCTTAACTATTTCTTGTTTCTGAATAAGGCTTTAATACTATGTGTGTGAGCCCATTTGCATACATGCATGCATGGACATGTGGGTGTACTTAAAAACATAAGGGAAAATTTCAAAGTCAAATGCAAATGAAATCATAGATCATCCATTTTTCCACTGGTAGCTAAGTGATACTGGAATAAAAATGGAACAAGACTCATTTTCCCAGCATGCCCTGGGGGTGGGTCAAAGTGTTAAGCATCCAAATTGGCTTAGTTAACAACATTTACAAATTCCAAAAGCACTCAATGTTTACATTTTGCAACTCCCATTCCCAATAGTTCTTTAAGAGATAAATCTCTTTTCAAAAACTAATCTCCACCAACTAATTAAGTTGATACTGAAGGAGAAGAACTCAGTATGATTTATATTTGCTAATATATTAATGTATCCTTTTCTATCATCATTTTCCCCCCCAGGCAAAACAAAGCAAGTACAACACATTTTAAAGTCATTTCACAGATCAAGTCACTCAGAGATATGATATAATTAGTCTTATGACAGTACACATTTAATTAAATTAGGGAGGAATAATTAATTAAATGACAAAAAGATGAAAACATCAAAAATTACCATGCCATTGACATTAATCCGTCAAAATGAGAGTGTCATGCTGGTACAAATATTTAAACTAATAGGATTCTCACAAAGAATAAAAAGTGGCTGTTGCAAGCATTCTGACTATGGCAGAATTAGAAAATATTTTCAAGTTACAGGAAACATTTTGCAAGTTAATTTTTAAAAAGGAAATATCTATACTCTTAATCTAGGAAGATTGTGGGGAGAGTACATATTTTCCAGAACATTCATTCTACCGAATTTTTATATTCTTGAGATCATACATGCTTGAAAGATTCAATGTGCATAGCCACAGTCTCAGCTCAATAAAATCTCACATCCTCATACTGAATGAGTTAGTACCTGTAAGCAAGAACTGTACCAATAATCAGCAGACTCTGCAAGTTACTGTTATTGAGAAGTTCTAATGACCTAAGTTGACAGGTACCTAATAACAAAGAGATCTAACATGAATTATAGACTTACATGATACTCAAGAGTAGAATGAGGCAGGAAGATATTAAAAAAAAAACTTTAGCACTTTCTTTTGCTTTCCAATCAAAGATCTGAAATCATCTCCTCCTCGAGAAACACCTTGAACCACCTAGTTCTATGTATGGATGATTTTCCTATTTGTCCCAGGAGAGACAACTTGCTTTAGAATATCTTACCTTTTTTTCTATGTTATTATTGGTAGAAACCAAATAAATTACTTCTCCATAAGAAAGAGTGTTTCTGCAAAAATTACTAAATGGGCAAAGGAGTTAAGGAGAGACTTCTCAGAAGAAGAAATAAGAACAGTAAAGAAACACTTGAGGAAAGGTTCATCATCCCTGGCCATAAAGGAAATACAAACCAAAACAACTCCAAGATTCCATCTTACCCCAGTAAGATTGGCCAACATTGTGAATTTGAAGAACAACAAATGTGGGTGGGGATGTTGGGAAAAAGGAACCCTACTGTGTAAACTAGTACAACCACTCTGGAAAGCAGTCTGTAGACTACTCAACAAACTAAACATAGACCTTCCCTACGACCCAGCCATACCACTCCTAGGCATCTATTCCGAATATCATGAACCAGGATATGATAAAGACACCTGCACATCCATGTTCATTGCTGCACTAGTCACAATAGCCAAGATAGGGAAACAGCCCAGATGCCCCACAATAGATGAGTAGATCCAAAGAATGTGGTACCTATACACAATGAAATTTTACACAGCCATTAGAAAAAAATCATGTTGTCTGTGGGAAATGAACTAGAACAAATCATGTTAAGTGAGGTAAGCCAAGCTCAGAGAGACACAAACACCACATTATCTCCCTGATATATGGAAGTCAGATCTAAAACTCATGGATATGACAGATTACTCAGGATTCTACATACTCACGTACAGTGAGACCAAAAGAGGATGGTCTTAGGAGAGAATCACAGAGGTACATTGCCTAAGCACCTCTTTATATGTATATAAAACAATATACATACTGAAATGAATTCCAAAGATATGGAAACAAAATATTTTTAACTTTTTTGTTCCTTTTTCTGATGATTCTGCATTCTTTGCTGTATATACAGTGTGTTCACATGCACATCCCTGAGAAGAAGAGGAGGGGGTCACAGAATCTGAGGGAAAAAGGTAAAGAAGTACAGCAGTAGAGTGTACTGAACATTGATGAAAGTGAACTATGCAATTCATGAATGAAGATTGGAAGGAAAGAATGGGAGAGAATGAGGGAACAGGTGACACTGTATGAAAGGAAATGTACTCACCACCTGATGCATGTAAATGTAACCCTGGTGTGTACCACCTCTATAATAATACAAAGGTAAACTTTTTAAAAAGAAAGTTTTATGCTCTTACACAAAACTTATCTACTTCTATATAATCATATTGCTATTACCCACACATTATTAATCACTGCAAGTGATTAATTAAAAACTGCAAGTCTCAAAAATATATAAATCCTTGTCTCCACAATTTAGATATTCTTTTGCTAAGCATTCTTTTCCACTTGTGCCATGTAATAAACTCATACACTTGTTTTATTTGTATTTTAGATATTAATTACATTCAAAACAATCATTGTCGTGATGTCTCATAATTGTAAGAAACCTAATAATATTAATTTTCTCTTTAAAAAAAGGAAAGAATACTTCAGAAGCACCCAAAGAAAATCAAGAAAAAATGTAGAGAACTACTATTGAACAAGAATCTCAAGGAACAACAACCAAAAGAGTGAAATATTCATAATCAAGCTGGCAGTTTAGGAGTATAATACCCTTAAGACTTTCTTTAAGTATCTTTTTCCAATAAATTATCCCTGGGATTAAATATGGATTAAAGAAAAACAGTTTCAATCCAAGAGACACCATACCACATTACCCCCTTAATAGAATTCCAACTGAAGAATTAAAGATGGCAAAAGTGTATAAGACAAATGCACATAAAAAATCTGTTTTAACATTAAAAAGATAAAATATAATCCAAAAGCATTAATCATGGAAAGTAGAGAATATTTTATAAAAGAGAACAATTCATAATAAAATTAATCACTGTAGATACTAAGAATTACAAAGCCTAGTAGGAACATTCATAAACTAGAAATTGTGTAAATAAGAATGAACAAACAAAGCAGAATTTCATTAACTCCTTTCAATGGCACATCAAGTGTTCAAAAATGTAAGAATGCAGAACACGTTAACAGAATAATTAATAAAATCTACACAATAAATACCTAATGTTAAATCCTGCAAAGAGAAATTCTGCTTTCTTTTCAAATATAATAAACATTAAAACTCAAATATACAGCTGGATGAGTGTGTATCACACCTATACTTGTAGCTAGTCAGGAGGCTGAGATCTGAGGATGGAGATTCAGAGCTGGGCCAAGCATACAAATATGAGTGATTCTTATTCCCAGTTACCCAGCAAAAAGTAGAGGAAAAAAGCCAAGGGAGTTAAGGAGAGACTTAAGGCCCCTAGTTCAAACCTCAGCACAAAAACAAACAAACAAAACCCTGACTGTACATGATGCCATAGAAAATATCACATGACCTTTAGAAGAACAAACAATAATCTTGCCTACTGTGCAGTAAAACCCATAAAGTCAGAAGAATCCCTTTCACTTAAAAATTAAAGATATTGCTCTTAAGTCCCTGGAAGGAGAGACAGTAGCTACATTTACAGACTTACATTTAAAGAAATAAAAAAGCATGGAAGTCAGTCCAGAGGAAATTTAGTCTTCAGGACAGCTGTGGTGGGGATTGCAGATGGAGTCTCTCAGTTCTGGAAGTTTGGATTCATGCCTGGCACGGACGCCATCTCCAACTTTGCTGCTCCTCCACCCCCAGGGCAAGGGGCTTCTTCCCTTGGCTATTCCTCCCTCCTCAACCCTGCTTTACTAAAAAGACAAAAATCTTCACTAAATTGTAAAAGAAGAAATGGCCAATGAGAAATGATATATCAGGCAAAGGGTTCAACATCTTTCAGGCAAGAATGTGGGAAAAAGAAACCCTAATACACTACTGATGGGATCATAAATTATTACAACCACTATAGAAGGCTGTATGGAGGTTTCTCACAAAAACAAAACAATAATAGAACTACACTACGATCCAGGAACACCACTCTCGAGAGTCTATCTCAAAGAATGTAAGTCAAGACATAGTCATGGCTTCTGCACATCCATGTTTAATTACTGCACTATAGCCAAGTTGTAAAACAAACAAACAAAAAAAAAGCAAGCCAGATGCCCTACAACCAACTAACCAAAAGAAAATGTGAGCTATGTACGTGAGATGTTCAATCGCCTATGTCATTATAGGTTAGAGAGATAGATATAGACATGCAATGGAATTTTATTAATTCATCCATCAGGAAAAAGAATATTATGTCATGTTCAAGGAAATGGATGGCGCTAGAAAAATCTGATTAAGTGAAATAAGCCAGGCTCAGAGAGACAAAGCACATACGTTTTTCCTCCTATGTGGATGCTAGCCTAACATATAATCATACATACATACATATATATATACCACAAACAGGGTCATATGCATATATATTCAGATCAACTAAGTAAGAAATGGTAAGTTCAGGAGTGAGAAGCCATTTGAACAACTTAATAGACAGTTTAACAAAATAAATATCAAGAAGCTGAAGCCTCTCTCAACTGAGGAAGGGGTGTCCATGGATGGGAACTAAAAACACCTTTCAGATATCTGAGGAGAAGCAGGAGGAACACATAGAAGGAACATAATGAAACAGATAAACAGGAAACAATAGAACTAAGAAATGAATCCCCAAATTTTCAAAAGCAGTCATTCTTTGAAAATAAAGCAAAATAAAGCACTAGCTACAGTCCAAAACACTTTGACCCAGTAATTACACCTCTGGAAATAGGTAAGTAAATGTCTCAGGAAATAGCCCTAGGAGATTATAAATGAATGGTTAGAAATTGTTTCATCCCCGGAGAGAAAACAAGCTAGATTGAGTGAATTGTTTCTTGTCACGTTCAAAGGCAGATGAAATTTCCCAGCCACCACCAAATGATATTCAATACACATCCTAGGAAACTAGGACAATTGAGAGGAATGATGGGGTTGGGAAGGAGAAGAGAGAGTGATAGAAGTGATACCGATCAAGATGCATTGTACTAAACCGACATGTTGAATGATAGCCCTTCAGAACAACTACTTAAACATAATTAAAAAAACTTTAACTTTTTAAAAAGAAGATATAAGTAGCTATAAACAAGAAAGTAAACAGGTCCCAACGCAAAGAGTGCTTCACTTTTAATGAATGGCATTCTATGCAATCCAACAATAAAATTCACTTCTGAAAGCCCTCTAAAGTGAAGTATTATAAGATGCTTCTAGTTGAGGTTTTTATCTCAAGCCCTGGGGCAGAGATTTTACTATCATTTTAACACAGGTTCAATTCTTATTCAGGAACAACAAATGTCCTGATTTGGTCAGGTTTTAACTAATAATGGAAGCCAGATCATTACACCAAATGAATAAATATTTAAAACCAAAAAAATAGGAACTTAATATCTTTGAGATATATATATACATATATACGTATATACTTATACTTACATCTATACTCTTTTAACAAAAAAGGTTATTTTGCCAATTCAAAAGCAAAGTTAATACCAACCATAAGATTACTTTTCTAAACATAGAGATGTCTAACCATTATAGAGATATAAGGCAAAATGTATTACCTCTACTAATTAGAAGCTAGTACCACCCACCACACCAGTTGGGACAACCGAAAAATGTCTCTGGGCAAAGAGAAGGGAAAGATCAACTGCAGAGAAACCCACTGGGCATCATGGGGCCATGTTAGATTCTGCTGTCCCCAGCTATAGTATGTGTGCACCTTGCCCTTCCTGTGAAATATTTAAAATCAGCCTTAGATGAAGCAAGATGAACCAGCTCCTGAGGGCATTACCTGCAATAATTGTGAGAGATGTACAAAATAGAGTATGCATGTGTGTCTGTATTTGTATATGTATTTGTATGTGACCCAGGACACCTGACGAATACAAGACCCACTGTGGGAGGACATCCCAAAAACGGAATTTGGATCAGAGCACCAGTGGCTCATTCCTGTAATCCTAGCTATACAGGAGGCTGACATCTGAGGTTCACAGTTCAAAGCCAGCCCAAGCAGGAAAGTCAATGAGAATCTTCATCTCCAATTGAGCACCAAAACAAAAGCCAGAAATGGAGCTGTAGTTCAAGGTGTAGAGCAGTAGCCTTGAGCACAACAGTACAGGAACTGTACCCAGGCTCTGAGTTCAAGCCCCAGGACTGGTGCACACACGCGGAATTTGGGACTGTTTGGGCTTTTTATCTCACAGGGTTGTTTACATGTCCCTCATGAACTAGCAACTGGATACAACATACCCAGTCCCCTCCTAAAGCTGCCAAGCTTAGCACCTAGCAAGTTTGCCGCATGACAGATTCCATTTTTATTATTAATATAGCCATAGCAATGTAATTTTTTATCCTAGTGCTTTCCAGTCTCGGAGTTTGGGTGGTTGTTTTTCTTAAGCCAAATCCCTCTGTACAAACGAAAACCAAGTAAATATCATTTTCATTATCTTTTTAATATCAGAGCTCTTGTTGATATCCTGGCTGTCTCTTGGAAAATCGATGCCAATGCATTGCCCTGTACAGTCACACACAGCAGCTACATCTTCATTCAGATTTATCTTGGACCTCCTCACCCCTGTCTATTCACAAACTGGATCTAAGAAGGTTAGATTTGGACACAAAGTAAGCACCTACAAACCACCAAAAGTACTCTGCAGACTGGGTGCTGGTGGCTCATTCTTATGCAGAGATCTGAGCAGCACAATTTCAAGCCAGCCCGGGCAGGAAAGTTCATGAGCTCTTATCTCCAATTAACCATCAAAAAGCCAGAAGTAGAGCTATGGCTCCATGGTAGAGCACAAGCCTGGAGCAAGAAAAGCTTGGGGACAGGCCCTAAGTTCAAGCCTCAGGACCAGCACACGTGCACACACACACACACACACACACACACACACACACACATTCACACAGTACTCTGCAGCATCATTTTTGTATGTACATTCACTACTTGGGAAAACTAAAAGCAGAAATGCCTTCACCATAAATAACAACTAGTCCATGCCATACGGCTTCACAGCTGCAGAATGGTTGGAGAACACATCATTAGTCCTTGCATTAAACTTGCTGATTAACAAGGGAGTGTTGCTCTCCCCACTTGGGAATTTTAGCTGTGGATGTCAGCAAGATAGACCAGGTTGGGACAAGCCCAGAAGTAAAACAAGTTTAAAAAAAAAAAAGAAAAGAAAAGAAATGCCCCACAAATGGTTTGATGTGTGCCCATCTGAAACCACATGAAAACTATAAGTGACACAGGATTCCTTCCATTCCAGCTAACCTCCTAAACAAGCTTACTGCAAATCAATCTCACCAACCAGCCAATGCTGATGGAGGTAACAGCTGTGCACATTCCTTTCTAGAATTGAATTCACTTGTGTCATCTTTAGCTCAAATCTCAAATAAAATCACCTTTGCTTCTGAAAAAGAAAGAAACTCCAGAAACCGAAGTTCTGTCGCAGGACTTAGGGCTCGATTTCATTTGCAGCCAGGCACCAGTGACATGCTTCCGTCAGTCAAGATACTTGGGAGGCTGTGACCAGGAGGATCGCACATTGAGTCTAGCCCAGGCATAAACACCCAACCCCTGCTCAACCCATAGCAGGTGCAAATACATGCGCCTCTCGTGCCAGCTGTGCAAAAAGCTATAACAATCATAGTCCCAGGCTACTGCAAGACAGCATCTCAACAGAAAGAAACCAGACATGTTGGCATCCTCTGTCATCCCAGCTACATCAGGAAACCTAAAATAAGTGGATCCTGGCCCAGGTGTGTGCCCAGACAGAAGGCAAGACATTCTCTTAAAAAAAGAAGGTGGGTCACCCCAGTTAGAATGGCTATAATCAAGAACTCTAATAACAACAGATGCTGGAGGGGATGTGGACAGAAGGGAACCCTACTGCATTGTTGGTGAGAATCTAAACTTGTTCAACCACTTTTAAAAGCAGTATGAAGGTTCCTCAAAAGACTCCACATAGAGCTCCCCTATGAACCAGCAATCCCACTTTTGGGCATTTACCCAGATGATTGCAAACAAGGCCATACTAAAGCTACCAGCACAACTATGTTTATTGCAGCATTATTTACCATAGCTAAGATATGGAACCAACCCAGATGCCCCTCAGTAGATGAATAGATCAAGAAAATGTGGTATGTATACACAATGGAATTCTATGCCTCCATCAGAAAGAATGACATTGCCCCATTTGTTAGAAAATGGAAAGACTTGGAAAAAATTATATTAAGTGAAGTAAGTCAGGCCCAAAGAAACATAGGGTCCATGGTTTCCCTAATTTGCAATAACTAGTATATGTCTGAACAAGCAGAAAAGGTCAGATAAGTTGATGTTAGGTGAAATGAACCCCAAGATAAGTATCCAAATGTTTTTTTCTTTCATGCGATTGTTTCTAATATATTTATAAGATGATTTCTTTGTTGCTTTGTATGTCCCTCCCCCACAGTATAACCCCTGCTTTCACCGTATTTGATGTTGGTATAATTTGTGGATGGGAAGGGGAAAACAAATTGTTTAAATAGGGATACAGGTGGACCCACTGCAACAATGAGATGTACAAGTCATTATGTCGAAAAACAAACTTTACAACCTTGGCCAGGGGAGGGGGGGATGGGAAGGGTTGGGAAGGGGAAACAAAGGAGGAGGCAACAATGCTTGGTAAGAAATGGACTCATTACCTTGCCCATGTAATTGTAACTTCTCTGTATGGTATTTTCACAATAATAAATAAATAAATAAATAAATAAGATGGGAAGGTGGCTCAGTGGTAGAGTGCTTGCCTAGCATGCATGAGGCCCTGGGTTTGATTCCTCAGCACCACATAAGCAGAAAAAGCCAGAAGTGGTGCTGTGGCTCAAGTGATAGAGAGCTAGCCTTGAGTGGAATTGCTGAGAGACAGCGCCCAGGCCCAGAGTTCAGGCCCCCAACCAACAATAAATAAATAAATTAAATAATAAAACTGGTATATAATGGGACATGAAGAAAAGAGGGAATATGAAGGGATGGAGAGAATAGAAAGATATAACATATGTACATGTATGTATATACATTATGTATATAGGTATGTATAAATACAACATAATGAAACGCACCAAATGCTGTTTAAAAAGTAGAGAGGAGGGAGAGAAGGAAAAGATATATGATGGAGGGGGTGAATTTGTTCCAAGAACACTGTGTGTGTGTGTGTGTGTGTGTGTGTGTGTGTGTGTGTGTTAATATACTAATAAAACCCCCTATTACTAATGTATATCAACTCAAAAAAATTTAAATTAAAATATACATATCCAGTACAAAAAGGCTGGAGGTATTACTCTGAAGTAAATCACCTGTGTAGTAAATTGGAGGGCGTAAGTTCAGCATTGGTACCACCAAATATAAATACATAGATAGAGAGCTCTTACTACTGTGAGCTGGGACTATTCTAAGAACTGATTATGTATTAGCACACTTAAGCAGCACCGCAGTGAATGTGATATTGAGTTCCTACTATAATCCCATTCCAGAAGTTAAAAAAGAAATAGAGTATTGAACATATTGAGGAATGTGATCATCTGAGCAGCGTACCTAGAATCTGAGTGGTGAAGTATGTTTCCAAGTCCACTGACTAAAGCTCTGGAATCAGGACTTCCAGATAAGAATCCCATTCCCAGACACTCAAGAATAACCATGACACACCCTGTTAATAACAAAGTTACTGGCTATTCAAACCAGACAGAGTCTAAACTTGGAAAACAGACTGTTGTTTTACTAAATGGGAATAATGGTGATCCTTACCAGATCAAGAAATCATTCATGGGCTGGGAAGGTGGCTCAGTGGTAGAGCCCTTGCCTTGCATGCCTGAGGCCCTGGGTTCGATTCCTTAGCACCACATAAGCAAAAAGAAAAAATCCGGAAGTGGTGCCGTGGCTCAAGTGGTAGAGCGCTAGCCTTGAGCTGAAGAGCTGAAGGACAGCGCCTAGGCCCAGAGTTCAGACCCCACGACCGGACCCAAAAAAAAAAAAAAAAAGAAATCATTCATATAAGAAATTGCAACACATTTCTAAAATGATATTAGGTACTGACACATCATAATTAATGCAAAGATTTGTTACAAGGTATATGGTGGCTATTTTTTCTGCATATCAAATCACATACTACCAGGAAGAGAACAAGGCTGAATACACACAAAAAAATATGTATGTCTTAATATATTGCAAATAAAAATAAGTCTAGACACAAAAATGTTGTGAAACTCACACACACACAAATATATACGAACTATTTACATATCCAAACTATACACACCCTTTTAAAGATGAGAAGGGTAGAAGGGCAAATACCAACGATGGTTATCTGTGCATTTAAATTTTCTTTATAGACTAGTTGTTGAATCATAATTAAAAACATAACCGAAATGGCTTGTTTTTAATTTACATCCATTCATTGAAGGCAATAAAGTCTCCTAACCTGGGAAATCATTTATTCTGCAATCAGAATACCTGGGTAATCGAGACGCCACTCTCCCCCCCACCCCCCGCTTTTTTTAGACACCATGTGGGAAGCGAATCTCACATTCATTACAACACAGCCTCCATTCTCAGGGTTCTCGAAGTGATCAGAAACGAAGCGATCTTCTCTGAGAGGGGAGAAGCGTTTCACTGAACTGGCAATACACGGGAGAATACTGCCTCGGGTTTGTTTGATGTTCAAATTGTCCTGGCTCTCGACAGAACCTGTTCTGCTTGCAGAAATTGTCCCTAGATCATCATCAGAAAGGAGAGGACTCTCTCCTCCTTCCTGCAAAAGTAGGTCTGACATCTCAACACACTCCTGTCTGTTCATTTTTCTCTGGCTTAAAATAACCTGTGCATTTGATGAAAACCAGGATGTGCATTTGGGGGTATCCTGTCCCTCCCTGCTGCAATCAGTTCTACTTCCCTAGAGTACCAGAGCAGTTAACCTGCCATCCCTTCTCTACTAACTGCCTCCAAGGAGCTCCCGTACCTGCCACCGCCTGGGCACTTCTGCAGGTGACTCCCTCCGCCCTGCCTCTCCATTCTCCTCAACCCCATGGCCCACATCCCAACCCACCCAGGGCTTCTCACTGCTTTCTGGTGTCATTACATCATTGCTCAGCTCCCATGCCTGGGTTACTGGAGGACCTTTCACTGGAAATCTCTTTCTTCCTCCACATGTGGGGCCATCAAAATCCTACCGTAGCCTCAAAGCCCAGTTCAGACAGGCAAATACAGTCACAACACTCAATGTACGCACGTGAAAAGGAACCAGAACCTGAGGGGATGCGTGGACTGAGAGAGATGAGGGAGATGATGGTGATGGAAGGGATGGAATCTGTTGATAGACAGCTGTCTCTTAAAGACACAGATGATCTTTCTTTCCCCTCCTTTGAACCTTCCACACAAGGTGCTAGTGCTTTTCTTAAAACATATGTTTTTCAACCCAGTGCTGTTTGCTCTAGCCACTCGGGAAACTGAGAACTGAACATTGCAGTCGGAAGCCAGCCCGGGCAGCCAAGTCCATGAGACTCTTATCTCCAATTAACCACCAAAAAGCCTGAAGTGGAGCTGTGGCTCCAGTGATAGCATGACAACCTTGAAAGAGGAAAAAGAATACAACTCAGGGACAGTGCCCAGGCCCTGAGTTCAAACCACAGTACAGAGAAAAATATTATAGAAAAAAATTTTAAAGCCCAATGTCACTGCTGTCTCTTCTTTGGGGAAAGGAAAAAAATCTTCCATTCCTTTAAATCTTCAGCATATTGAGCTTGTTCTTTTTTATTCATTTGTTTTGTTTAGTTTTATTGGTCATGGGGCTTGAACTCTGTCTGGGCGCTGTCCCTGAGCTCTTCAGCTCAAGGCAATCACTCTACCACTTGAGCCACACATCCATTTACAGCTTTTTGGTGTTTAATGGAGATGAGATTCTCATGGACTCTCCTGCCCGAGCTTTGAACCATGATCCTCAGATCTCAGCCTTCTGAGTAGCTAGGACTACAGGCGTGAGCCATCAGTGTCTGGCGTGCTTATTCTTTTCTTAAAACACTTATTTCTCAGTTCTACACAGTGAAGGGTCATCAGATACTAGAACTTCCACCTCTTTGCCGTTCATAAGGCCAGTTACGTCACACACGTTTCATAAACTGAATGAACACAGACAGGGAGTCCACACAGGGCATTTGACACACAGTTCTTACACAAGATTCTGTCATGTTATCCTCTCAATCCTATTGGACAGATGCATTAACGTCCCCAGTTTTTAGAGCAAGAGGCCAAACTCACCTTATTGGGGAGACCTTAGAATTTGCAAACAGTATTTCTCTCAAATGGATCTTGTAACCTTTCGCTTTCAGGTAGTCCTTTGCTTGTGCTCCATGACTGCTCACCTAGCACAACCAACCTGCTTCCTGGAGAAGCTGGCCCTGGCTAGGTGGGGCAACAGCTTCTCTCTGAGTCTCCTGAAGGAAGTCTGCAGAATGTTCTCTTTGCCTGCCTCAGCCAGGTTGGCACAGAAGTTTTGTGCCCCTGAAGCTCACACCTATCTGCGTGGCTGTGAAGTTCGCCAGGCCTTTCTAGAACTTCACATTGGTTCTTCTAGACACCTTTAAGTCACCTCCCAGGGTGGGGAAGGGGGGAGGGTGGGGCCTGGGACAGGTGGCTGGGTGCACAGCTGGTTCAGAACTCTGAGCACACCGACATGGTCCAATCTGAGGAGATAGTGATCCCATTAGCATGTCCGTTCATCTTCTGGCCGAGAAATCTTTCAAACTATAGGCGCTCCTTTGGAGCTATCACAATCATTCATTCAACAAACATTCCTCTATCACTTCTATTTATGACCAAAATTACCATGGGCTCTGAAGATTCAGGGAGAATGCACATGGATTGGTCTTTTGTCTTTCCAGAAAGATCCCTTCCCTACACCTGACTACATTCCTAGTATCTTCGTCTGTGAGGAGCCTAGAGGAAAACATGACAGACTGGATAGCTTATTCAAAACAGAAATCTATTTTTCAAGAGGCTAGACATCCAAGATCAAGGGCCTTGTAGGTTCACTGTCTAGTGAGGGCCCGCTTTCTTTTTTTGCTTCACACAACATCTTTACTCTGGATCCTCATATGACAGAGGGGATAGCAAACTCTTCATCCTATTTATGTGCATATGTGTGTGTATGTGCACGCATGCATAAAATATTGACTCAGGTCCCCCTGTGGCTACCAAAATCATCTTGAGGTTATTTATAATATGAAATAAAATGAAAATTCTCTATGAATAATTATTATACTACTTTGATTAGGGAATAAGTACAAAGGAAAATATCAGAATGATGATTTTTTTTCTGATGCTTCTGATCTATGATTGGCTCAACAGATGGATGCAAAGCCCATACAGAGAGAGTTGGGATAGTGTGGGGCAGGGCGGGGGGGAGGGTGGAGAGACATCAGAGAGATAGAGACAGAAAGACAGAGAGACAGGGAGACAGACAGGCAAGATGCACAGGACATTCCAAATGGTTTGCGATTGCAATGAAAGGTGCCAAAAGGAACAGAACCTAAAACTAAAGAAGAGAAGGATGTCCCCAAAAGACTTATCTGACTCATCACTGTGTCTTAACTTTGCTGCAAAGGAAATTCTGGGGGTGAAAGGCCAGTTTCATTCCACCTCTTCAGTCCCAGTCTCTACCCTTGAGGGGGAGAAGAGCTAGCAATGGAAGTGTGTCTGATGGTCAGCTTGCCCGCCCAGGTGCTAGCGGGCTGACACCACACGGCATTTCAGAGGCTGCTCATCAGCACCCGGTTACTCTCAGCCTGAGTGGAAGGTAAAGTTGTGCCTGCAGGACAAGACTCTATGAGGTCAGTAACTCACGCTGGACTTCAGAAGTCTACTGCACGAATCAGCTATCTGTGGGAGAGAGGGGAGTTGTCTATCAGAAAGCCAATGGCCTGCATTCATTCCTGGCACCAAATACCCTTGGCAGTGAAATCTCAACTGAGATTTATTTATGCCAACAACTTCCAATTCACTTGCAAGGCCTCTGGATCCATAGCTAGGTAAATCTGTCATCATAATTTCTAGCCAATCTAGCCACGGTTCTAGCCAATCTTACTTTACTCTCTAAATGAGAACTGATGAAAGCAGGATAATAAATATATTACCAGATTTCTCCAGAAAACATACTTACTGTATCATCTCTCTGACATATTTTTACTCTCTCAAAGGATCATTGGATAATGGATGATTTGATCTTCTTTTAAGTAGATATGTTCCTATGATAATTTTATTAAAATAATTAGGTAGTTTAATTATGTGTGCTACAACCTCATTTAAACAGCATGAGGTAATACTTGCAAATATTCTATTCAAATGTACTTCTATGAAAACACCTGGGTAGATAATCCATAAATAACGCCAAGAAGATGGGGATTTGGGGACTGTGCGGCTGTCCTTCACATTCTAATGAGAAAGGAAAACAGCAAACAATTTATCTTAACTCTGATTAATTAACTACACTGTATTGAGTACAAGCCCCTAGGTAAAGGAAAGAAACAAAACAAGCAATTAGGATTCTCTCAAGAAAAAAAAATTAAACAAAACTTTTTTATACGTGTGTCAATTTGTTTTGTCCTGTAGCCAAATCCTTAGTGAAAAGACACTAAATAGTGAACAAATAACTTATAAAAGGAAACTTAAAAATTCAAAAACTACTGATTTATTTTTAAAAAATCATTTGTGTGTGTGTGTGTGTGTGTGTGTGTGTGTGTGTGTGTGTGTGTGTGTGTGTGTGTGTGTGTGTGTGTGTGTGTGTGTGTGTGTGTGTGTGTGTGTGTGTGTGTGTGTGTGTGTGTGTGTGTGTGTGTGTGTGTGTGCGCGCAGATACTAGAGTTTGAACTTAAGACCTGGGTGCAGTTTCTTAGCTCTTTCCCTCAAGGCTAGAGCACTCTACCACTTGAGCCACAGCTCCACTTCTAGCTCTTTGGTGGTTAATTAGAGATAAGAATCTCAAGGACTTTCCTTCCCAGGCTAGCTTCAAATCTCGATCCTCAGAGCTCAGCTTCTTGAGTAGCTAAGTTTACAAGCATCAGCCACCAATGCCCAACATATGTATTTGTCTTGAAACAGAAAACTCAAGGATTCTATATAGCCAAATAAAGTATCCAGCACTTACCTCCTCTTCCAATGGCTATCCGTTGGGGTGCCTAGCTGTAAGGAAATGATGTAATCTAGCAAGAGAGAGTGTGGAAGCCTTGGAAGACTTGGAGACCTGAGACAAAGACAGGAAGTGGAAGAAAGTTCCCGAGGAATGGCTACCCTGTCTCCACCGCCATGCATTGGTGAAACCGCTTTTCTAGGAAAATGATGAATGAGAGAGTTCCAGAGAATTCATCTAGCACCAAGGTTGGCCATCATTGCTACTGCAGAGTTTCATAGTCCCTGCGGGTTGTTCAGCCTAATTAGAGGGCTTCCTTCAAGGCGCAAGGGTAGCCTTGCTCTACAGAAGGATCTCATACCATCCCTCCCTGCCCCTCTCCAGCCCTGGCTATTATAGCCAGGAACCATCTTGAGAGGGTAGCTGCTGCCTGAACTGGTGGTACCCTAGGGGTTAGACAGACACTCCACCCCTCTGGAACAGTTCAGTGGAGCCTCACAAGCTGGACTGGACCCAGCAGCACAGTGGTGACCCCAGGACCTCATCAGGGCCCTCCATGGAGAGCGATGGGTGTTTGGCCATAGATGGGAGAGGAGGATGCCAAGCTCGAGAACTAAGAGGCCAGAACGTTTTCCTCAGGGACCAAGGTCAAGGTGCTTTGCCCGGACACCAGGATCAAGGCAGGCAACTAAGATGTCCACCCTGCTTCTCTGCTCCAATAACCATCCCCCGGCATGCACTCCTGTCAGAGCTGGAAGTTGGTGCCGTGATGTTGTTATAGATGGGAAATCAGTCGTGAGATACAGAGAAGCCACATTTTGAGAGTTGGCTTGGCGTCGTTATTAGAGAGCCGGTGACTGCGGGTGGACACACGTCCCCCAAAAATCCTGTGCAGCCTTGAACACACTTCATATTGTTAGAAGACTGAGCCACAAGGGTCATAAAGCAAAGAAAGGGCAGAAAAATGTTCTCAACAAACCAAATCAACTCTAATGGAGAGCTGAACAGGGATGCCATGGTGGCCTGGGGAGAATCAGGAGACAGAAGGCATGGCACAAAATGGCAGCTGAGCTGGTCCGGGGCCTAAATACCATCATGGTCAGGGGACAGTGTCACAGGGCACTCAAGAGTTCAAAGAGTCTCCCAAGTTCATGGTATAGGCCTGGCAGATCCAGGAACCTATTACCCAAGCCACCGCCCCTGCCTCTAGGCACCGGGGCACAGCCATCACCTGGGGCACAAGCTCACTATCCACCAAGAAGCCAAGATGGTGCCAGTTAGACCCAATTCCCTATCATCCACCATGCTGCCAAGATGGTGCCAGTTAGACCCAATTCCTTATCATCCACCATGTTGCCAAGATGGTGCCAGTTAGATCCAGTATCCTTGTTTCAGTTTCTATACCACCCTTGTGCCATATCTGAGCACAACTGCTGTCAGGGCTCCTGTGAAAGCAAGCCCACAACCTCACGCTGCATCTGGGCATGACATGATCGATGTACTAAATAAACTCACAATCACGTAGAAATGATAACTACATAAACAAATAGTTGTAATCATATGTATGAGGTACCAGAATAGAAGAATGAAATCCCTTTGTACAACTAAAGGTAATTTTTTAAATAAAAGAATAAGCCAGGTATCACTGGCTCATGCCTGTAATCCTAGCTACTCAGGAGTCTAAGATCTGAGGATAGCAGTTCAAAGCCAGCCTGGACAGGAAAGTCTATAAGACTCTTATCTCCAAATAACCACCAGAAAACCTGAAGTGGAGCTGTGGCTGAAAGGCTAGTAGAGCACTAGCTTTGAGTGAAAAAGCTCAGGGACAGTGCCCAGGCCCTGAGTTCGTGCCCCATGACTGACCAAAAATAAACAAACAAACAAATGTATGTTCCCCTAGAATTAGCAGTTGTATGGACTTTGGATATGTGAGCAAAGAAAAAGAGAAAGCTCATACAGACAGAGGCAACATCTCAGATAAAAGCTTGGCATGTTACAAGAGCTAAGAATAGAGTTTCAGATACTAGAGGCATAAAAAAAAAGCAGGCCAATGTCAGGAGACCCTAAAAAAGCCAACAAAGATCCCATCTCAAACAATCCAGTGGCACCAGCTCCTTCCAAGGTGGTACGTTTGGAGGGTATCAATCGGCTGTGCATGTAAAAGTAGTCATTAAAAATTCCACCAGTTAATTCCATTTCTCATAGTCATTCATTCATTTCCAATATTAATAACTGGTGATTTGTGGCCTGAGATCCGTCCTTATCCAAACCCTTTAGAGTCACACCTTAACGTATGAAATTGAATTTATGGCTGGTGAAGGGTAACAGATTAATAGCACCATAAATTAATCTAGTCATCCCTATACTAAGAATAGAAAACCTAAAAAGGCAGTTCAATCTAACACTATCTATTACTATGCCTTAAAATTCAAGCCCAGGGAAATGAGATAAAAATTTATAACCCAACACCAAAGAGCAGGGGGGCATGCAATGGTTGTAATGCTTGATTCCTAGAGCTTTCCCAGAATGACACTTTGAGGCAGAAAAAAAATTGATTACCTTCATATATATACATATATATGCAGATATCTGTATGAATATATATCTGAATATATATGAATGAATATCTGCATCTATATAATCACCCTGATAACATACAGTATATGCATTGGTGAAGCACCTTTGAACACTTAGCAAGCACTTTAACAAAAACACAGATTAGGAAGATGAAGCATGTCTTATTGAGGGTGCAGGTACTAGTTTGGCAGGCGGGAGGATAAACAAAGAGGGTAAAGCAGGTGAATATAATCAAACTACTTCACATCCACGTGTGAAAATAGGACAATACAGCTTGTTAAGACTACTCTGGGGGGAAGTGGCGCTGTGGCTCAAGTGGTAGAGCGCTCGCCTTGAGCTGAAGAGCTGAGGGACAGCGCCCAGGCCCAGAGTTCAAGCCCCATGACCGACAAAAAAAAAAAAAAAAAGACTACTATGGGGAGGAAGAGGGTGGGAGCGACATGGGGATGAAGGGCATTACTCTGATCAAGGTACATTGCATGTGTATATGGACTTGTCAGTACAAAACCCCCTTGTACACCTAATAAATGTTCATTTAAAATTGGAAAATAAATTATGCTACCTTTTTGTTAAATCAACTATCAGTTTCATCATGTTATTGGTCTACCTGAAAAAAACATTACAATATGATTCATCTAGGCCGTAGTCAATGAATAATTAGATGATGGTAGTAATAACAAATAAAAACTAAAGAAGCAAAGGACAGGCAGTACTTTTTAAATGTCTTTTTTAGGAGGGATAAGACTTTCGTGATATTTCTTTGGCCACAGAGCTTAGGCCAAGGTCATCAAGTGAATACAACAGAGCCAAATGATACCACCTTCCTCTCTCTTAGAGATGGAGGCCTCCCTCTTGGATGGCCACCTGTCATCAGTCTTTCCTCTATCATTTCCAGCCGGTCGTCCCACACTGCCATTTAGAACTGAAAACCACATGATGTCAGCGTGTGGTCAAAAGAGATTCCTTCCTTTTTCCGACCACACCAGATCTTTTCCATTCAAATCCATTTGCCACCAAAGCCACAGCTGTCTTCCTAAAACTCAAGGTGGTCGTATTGTGTACAGTAAGCCAACTCATATTTATGGTGCATTGCCTATGGTTTGGACCAAGTACAAGCCAACGAATGATAAATGATGGGAGGAGGGATGGGGGGGCAGGATGGAGGAACACGGAGGAAAGGGTGATATTGCTCAAGAAGCATTATACTCACAACCTGGCTTGCGGCATTGCAACCCCTTTGTACAGCTATGTAATAATAGCAATAACAAAGAAATAATAAATGTAAAGAACCAAAAGAAATTTTAAAAGCAGCGTTTGAACTTCCCACGTGTGCATCTCAGTGGATCTGGCGAAGCTTCCGGTACCATGCTACAGGTAGTTGTGTTTCTATCATGGTGTGAGCGGCTGAGTACTTCCCTTTCTAAATGTTGTGAGTATATACCTCCAAAAAAGCTAATGGTACCCTCAGAGCAAAAAAAAAGGCAGCATGATGTGCTTCATTGAAGCGCCAAAGTGAAGATTTCAGATGGGATGCAAGGTCATTTGTCCTTAATAAACAAGTATCCACAGTATTGGAGATCAAGAGCATGCAAAAAGATCTAGCTTTTGTTGACTAGTATTATGGTATACCACAGTCATTTTGTGACAGTGATATAGCCCCCTTTATGCAGTTTCAAGCTATTGATACCTGAACCTACTGTTCATACTTTATAGGTAAATGTGTGTAATTAAAGAGGACTGGATTCCATGCATCCTGAACACTCACAATATTTCCTCAGTGATGGCTCCACTGGAACCATATACCTATGGATACCAAGAATTGAATGAATATAATATTTTAGCCCAGAATACCTAACAGAACTTTTGTTGGTGGTGGTGGTAGTCAGGGGCTTGAAGTCCGGGCCTGAGGGCTGTCCCTCAGCTCTTCAGCTCAAGGCTAGTGCTCTACCACTTGAGCCACAGCACCACTTCTGATTTTCTGGTGGTTTATTGAAGATAAGAGTCTCATGGACTACTTTCCTGCTCGGGCTGGTTTTGAACCACGATACTCAGATCTCAGCCTCCTGAGTAGCTAGGATTACAGGCATGAACCACTGGCGCCCGGCTCTAACAGAACTTTTTACCACATATACTAATGTCACCTTTTTTTCTGCCTTGCCTCTATTCCCTTCTCTGACACAAATCACAATCAGCCACATAAACCATTCCCTCAGATACCCAAAGCCCTTGAATAACATCTTGACTTTGCACATGCTGGTCCATTGCTCTTTTTATTTTCATTTTTGTTCTTTTTTTTTTTTTTGGTTGATTGGTTGGTTTGATGCCAGTCCTAAAGCTTGAACTCAGGGCCTGGGCACTATCTCTGAGCTTTATTGCTCAAGACTAGTGCTCTACTACTTGAGCCGCAGCTCTACTTCTGGCTTTTGGTGGTTCATTGGAGATGTGGACTTTCCTGCCCAACCTGGCTGCAAACTGTGATCCTCAAATCTCAGCCTCCTGAGTAGCTGGGATTATAGGCATGAGCCACAGATACCTGGCTCCATTGCTCTTCTTCTTCTTCTTCTTTACCTGGTAAATGATTCTGCATCCTGCAATGTGCAGGACAAACATCCTGTCCCTGGTGATCCCGTCCTGTAGTAAGTATCTAGCAGCATCCATTTCCAATCAGCCATATTACATCCCTTCCCCACTCGCAGCACCTGGAACTCGGGGAAAGTGATGTGGCAGGTCAAGTGACTTGAGCCTGGTCAGTGAGAACAGCATTCTGGAACACAGATACTGCCTTACAGCTAGACATGTGGCACCAGCCGTAAGGAATAGGAAAACTTCTCCCCTTGGAGTTCTCCACAGCACTAACAAAGAGGCACCCCCCCCCTAAAAAAATCTTATAAAATACAGTCCTCTCACTATCACAGACCATTTCCAACATAACATAGGAAAAGCCTCCAGACAAATTAAGCCTTCAGGAAGAAGTCGACAAGACAGACACTGCCAGAGGCCTATTTCTGTTGAGCTCTGGGTTCTTTTTCTAAATAGTTGGCATCGAGTTTTTGTTCCAGGCCAGAGGAAAGGACCCAACTGATATATTTGACTCAGGCTGCCCAGGAAGAATTACTCACTGGATCCTTTGCGCTTCCATAGATCTCTGTTTAAAGTGCTTAGAATAGCAATTATCATGTCCTGTTGTAATTTATTTGTTTACAGAGAGTGCTGGCCATTGTAAAGTGAGCAGTGGTTGGATCTTATTCATCCTGAGCTCGGCAGAGTCATTAGAGATGTCTGTTAAATGGACAGGCCAAAGTCAAAGGAGATGGCTGTTGAATAAATGGGCTGAAGAACAAAACCCATCCCACATTTCCAGTACCATTGCCCTCTCCAAAGAAGCCTGGGTCACGCAAAAGCCACCAATGGGTCCCACAATTTCTCCCGTTTTCCTCCATAATTTCCAATGAAACAAAAGGTGGTAATATTTCCAGACTAGCTTGGAAGTCTCTCAGATCATGAATGTATTTATGACAGAAACTTCCATAGAGTTAAGTGTTCTAAGGAATAAAATACTAAGGTTGTACTTGGCAGGTAAGAACTACAAAGAAAACTAATGTATAAAAGTCAAGCAAATATTTTTGGCAGGCAGGACCACGAATATTCTTCTTGGTGGTGGTGTTGTTGTTGTTGTTGTACTGGCCCTTTGAACTCAGGCCTCTGAGCTCTCATTTGGCTCTGACTCTCATTTTGCTCAGGGCTATTGCTCTACTACTTGAGCCACACCTCCAATTCTGGCTTTTTGCCAGCTAATTAGAAATGAAATTCTCTCCAGCTGACTTAGGCTGACTCACAGGATCCCTAGATCTCAGCCTCCAGAGTAGCTAGGCTTACAAGCATGAGCCACCAGCACATAGGGACCCCCCCTCGCCCCACCCAGATATCCATAAAAATCTAGAAGGGTACATGCCAAAATATTTAAAGAATTATCTCAAAGCAATATAACATCAGATGATATTTAAAATTTTTCTTGTTTACTCCTTTCTGTGCTTTTAATTGCATTCATGAGAAGTATGAATTCATATTCTAGTAGGCACATAAAAACTCCTTTCATTTAAAAAAAAATAGAGTTATAGTCCATAGTGTTTCTCTTAGGGTTTGCTACAGAGAAAATGGAGGAAATACATCTTTACATGAAGCCAAAACTCAACGCTGATATCACACATACTAGTTCTGCCTCAGACGCTGACATTTTAGCAGAATCACAAACAATGGTGGCTATTCCCGGATGTGTTTGTCTATACAGATGACACCCTGGGCCCCTCCTTTGGGAAAATATCCCCTTTGAGCGACCTAAGCAACAAGGCCACTCCCCAT
This sequence comes from Dipodomys merriami, assembly GCF_024711535.1. NCBI lineage: Eukaryota > Metazoa > Chordata > Mammalia > Rodentia > Heteromyidae > Dipodomys > Dipodomys merriami. Next base: position 34,801,283 of record NW_027202604.1, on the reverse strand, counting down.
ATCTGTTATTTTAGAATAGTCACTCTCCACAGTTTGGAAAAATTAAATGTGAAGCATGATATAGCCATATGGCAGTCAAAATGAATCACATTTGCAATTAAAATTTCCTGCAGTCACTCATGGCCTGTGCCTTGATGTTTCATCTAAAAATAAATACCAAAAAAAAATTAGTCAATCTCTCCCTCAGCATTCCATTGCAGGTATGGCCAGCTTCTTAAAAGAACTAAGAAACTTGAATATAAAGTAGTAGCTCCTAAAGAATATAGGAATAAAATATGCCAAGTCTCACATGTTGCTTATTAGAAAAAAAAATATATATATATATATATAATGCAGGTAGGAGAATAGTGGTTACCAAAATGGCCAACTATGACCTCATCCTCAATGGAGCAGAACTTACATGTTCTCGATGCATACGGGCTTACCAAACCTCTACCCAGGCTTCCATGCCTTTCCATCTCAGGACTCAGACTAAACAAATGCTCCAAAAACTTGTCTTTTTCCTAAGTGCCACCTGAGTGCCTGGAAATGCTAATGCTTATACATCTTCACTGACCAACTCTGATGGAGTAGTGAGGGCCTGGCTTGTCCCATTGGCCTCTTTCCATGATCAATTCGTCTGCCATGATGAATGCCAAAGCCACCAACGGGATGCCGCTGAGCACAAGAGTTGAGAAGAAGCACCAAATAGACAATGAATATGCAAATAATGTAAAGGGCAGAGAGGACAGAAATAAAAAGATAGAAGAAGAATCGGGAAGTGAGGGGTTTTGAGTACTTATGGTCTCCATTTGTGAGATAATTAATTATAACATATAATAAGAGAGTACCTCACAGCTGATTTCTCATGTTTATATTCACGACTACATTTAATCGCAATCCTTCCTACTCATAAAATGCTTTCAGATTTAACCTCTAGCACTTACAAGTCCTAATGGTGAGCCAACTCAGTAGTATCAGGTCTTAGGATAAAGTTGAATAGGAATAAAATATGGTTTCTGCCCACAGGAAGACCCCACTCCAGAAAAGCCCTCACTCTCAGAGGAGAGAGAGGCATGTCAAGGAGTGTGGAAAGCGCTAAGTGGAGCTCTCCGTGAAACACAGAAGGAACACACAAGCCTGAGGACAGATCGGGGGAGACATTCGGGAAATGTCTTGCAGAAGATGTAGCACACGGTCGGAGTCCCACCGCAGCACAGACATGGAAGAGGGAGCGTGCACAACACACAGTAGAAATCCATGCACCCTCGCCCAAGGAACTCACACAGACAAGAGTTCCAAGGCAGGACAAAAAGCCAGATGCTTTCTGAGAATCTTGGAGCACTTGAGGCACAGAGATCATGTGAAGGAGAAATAAGAACGAAGGGATCAAATCCTTATCCTTGCCCCCAAGATAATATCAATATAAAAGTGAACGTCATAAAATTAAGGAGCTGAGCGTGTTGATACACACCTGCAATGCCAAAGCTAAAGAAACTGAGGCAGGAGGATTCCAAATCCTCTCTTAATTGGATACCCAGCAAGTTCCCACCTCAGAAAAAAAAAGAAATCTTTTCTATTTTTTAGGTGCAATGAAGAATACTTGATATACAGCACTGTATTGACTGTACACATTATTGCATACATTATATATTTGGATAGATGCATCCATGATTCCATCATCAGAAGTAAGCTACTAAATATACACTTCACCTCCGAATCTTTACTCACGTTGTTATTGGTGGTGGTGTGTGTATGTGTGCTATTGTTGTGATTCTCTTTTTCTTGGATAAGAACATGTATATTAAAGTTCATTATATTGTCTATTACAGGTTCTAAATTGCACAACAGATCTCTAGAGCTTTTATTCTCTCACATAAGAGAAACTTCTTACACATTGAAGAATAATTGTCCATTTCCCTCTGTCCTCAGAACTTGACAGTCACCAGTCTATTCTTTGCCTGCATCTGACCATTTCAGAAGCCGCCTGTACATGAAATTCATGTAGTGCTTGTCTTGGGTCTAGCTTATTCTACATAGCCTGGTGTCACCCAAGTTCACCTTTTATGTTACTGAGGGCAGGATTTCCTTCTTTTACTACGGCTAATAGAATATTCTACTATCTGTACATAATTACCTTTTCCCTACCCATTCATCCACTGATGAACATTGAATTGTTTCCATACATGGCTATTATGTGCAATGCTGAGCTCTGAACACAGGCGCACAGATCTATCTTCAAAACTCCCAACTTTAATTCTTCTGGATCTATACCCAGAAAAGGAATTGCTAGATCATATGGTAGTCCTATTTCAGAACTCAAAATAGATAGCTCCTAAATAGATTATTATATCAAATTCAATAAGCAGTTCAGTATTTATCTGCTGTTTAACAGGCTGCCAGAGACAGAGAAAGTTACTTGGATAAATGAAATTTCAACAATGGAGACAATACCATACCCACTTTTAAACAGCTCACAAAAGCCACATCAAGCAGTAGTAAATGAAAAACTATTTGTGATGGACTGAACGCTTGTGTCCCCCAAGTCTGTATGTTGGAATGCTAAGCTCAAGATGATGACATTATCAAAGGGCAGCCTTTGGGAGGTGACTGGGTGGAGAATGTAGAGCCCTCATGAAGGGGACCCAGTCTTCATAAAAGAGACCCAGGAGAACTAGCTAGGCCAGCCACCAGAGGAAGGCATCATCCAATAGCATGAAACACAAAATCTGTAGTAACTTCCAGAACCATGACAAATAGCTTTCTACTGCCTAGAACCCACCTCTTTGCAGTATTTTGTTACTGTGACCCAACTACGCTAAGATTCAATGTAGACACTCTTGTAGCTTGAATATGAATACATCAAAGGGGTGGTCATGGAGATACCTCCTAGATCTCACTTCAGTCATGAAGGGGTCTCCCTTGAGTGCTGGAATAGCCCCAGAGGTAAGTACTCAACCGGCAGTCCCATTTGATAACTGGTCTCTACTATTAGAAGCAGCCATGTTAGTATCTGCGCCCCATCTCAAGGAGGCTGACATCCTCTTATGCGGGCCAAGTGCTCTAACTCTGAGCTACTTTTCCCCTTTACTACCCAACATAGATCCATCAAGTGGGAATCAGAAGGAGACTGAAAAAAGGTACTATTGTGTAACCCCAGTGTCATGCGAACAATGCTTTCAAGTAAGCTTCATCCTTTCAGAACACATTCCCGTTACAAAAACTGGTCATGTTTCCTCTATGACGTGATAGGGACCCGTGACTCTAAATGAAACCAGGAATATAAGAATCTTTAGGCTTAAAGCAAATATCTTTGGAGCCGTTCTTGTCCCTTTCCAATCTATAACAAAACATGTTTCTGCGCATAGTAACCTTTGTCAAGATAAATTTGATCCTCCAGGCACCGGTGGCTGATGGCTATAATCCTAGCTAGTCAGGAGGCTGAGATCTGAGGATCCAAGTTCAAAGCCAGCCTGGCAGGAAAGTCCGTGAGACTCTTATCTCCAGTTAACCACCAGAAAACCGGAAGTGGCGCTGTGGCTCAAGTGGTAGAGTGCTCACCTTGAGCTGAAGAGCTGAGGAACAGCGCCCAGGCCCAGAGTTCAAGCCCCACCACCAACAACAAATAAGATAAATTTTATCAGTTTTCCCTATAACTCCATACCATGAAATACAACCTACAGAATGCTTGAGAACAGTGGCTCTCCAACCATGTTCCATGAGCTTCCATGTTACCTGGGAACATATGAAACACAAATGCTCAAGTCCTACTACCTCATTCTTACTGAGTCCAAGTCTGTGGGCTGCCTTAACAGCCCTTCTAGAAATTCTAAGTATATTAAAGTAGAGAATCACACTGCAACAGAATTATCTGAGAATAATTTAGAGATGAAAAGTGCCATTTAACCCAGGGTAAATAAATATATTCTGTCAGCATGCAGCAGAATCACTTTAACTTTAGTCTGAACCTTTCTTCCAAAAGTCATAAAAAGAAAATGGTTGACAACTTTTACTTTATTTTGCAATTTAACGGCCTAAGCAATAAACCCAACCGCCTGAATTATCTGTCTTTTCAGAACAAGGCAGATTCTGTTCTGGTGAGATATACAGTGGCAACCACCAGATTCAAAGAAAGTCAATATGCAAATCAATACACCCAATTCCCAGTCTAGTCTGTCAAGACTTTCATATAAAGCAGCTTAATTAGGAGCTCAGTGAAACACAAGATGGGGCCTAACTCAGTATTCCATGCCAAAGCATTATCAATAATATATCATTTTCTAGAAGATGGCCCAAAGGATCAATAAGAAAGCTGCTTTCCCTCAGAAAATGGAAAGGTAAACTCAGAGACAACTTGGTAATTCAACCTACCATATGTCAATAAATAGGAAGCAGGGGAGAAAGAGGAGGGACTTTGTGCTTCAATTTATATAGACACATTGTCCCCCAAAAAACTCTCACAAATATAGAGTATAATTTCATTATCAGAGGTTAGCAGAGGAAGGGAGGGGGACAACGGTACGTTACAAGACACAAAACTTACAGATAGGGTTCAAGTACTATAGCACTGTACAGTGAGTCACTCGACAGCTAGAGGAAAGGATTTTGCATCTTCCCAACAGAAAGCAATGATGCATGACTGAGTTGAGAAATCTGCTAATTACCCTGATTTGATCATTGTATATTAAATATAAAAACATCACTCTCTTATAAATATGTACAATTAATACATGTCAATTATAATTTTTTAAGTTCAGCTGAACTTCTAAAGACAGAACTTCTGAAGATTATATCTCCAAAAACACAGAGCCGGGCACCAATGGCTCACGCCTGTAATCCTAGCTACTCAGGAGGCTGAGAAGTGAGGATCGAGGTTCAAAGCCAGCCCAGGCAGGAAAAGTCTGTGAGACTCTTATCTCCAATAAACCACTAGAAAACCAGAAGTGATGCTGTGGCTCAAGTGGTGGAGAACTCTCCTTGAGCTGAAGAGCACAAGGACAGCACTCAAGCCCAGAGTTCAAGCCCCACGACCGACAAAAAGAAAACACAAAATAGATCTCAATGTGGGCTATAAGGGAGGACCATAGACAGACAGACAGATAGATAGAGATAAAATTTAAAGATGGATAGATGCTAAAGAGATAGATATATACATAGATGATAGAGATGATATAGAAATAGAAGATAAAGGGAGATAGATGTTAGATACATTCATACACAGACAGATAGAGATGATATATAAAGATAGATGCTAGATAAAGAGAGATAGAACAACAGACAGATAAATAGACAGATTTTATATAAAGATAAATAGATGCTAAGGATAGACAGACAGTTGAGATATAGAGATAGAAAATAATAGACATTGATGATAGATACAACAAATATAGAAATAGAAAGATAGGCAGATAGTTGATAGATAGCTCACAGATAGAGAGATAGGAAGATATGCAGATAGATGATAGATAGTTCAGCAGATAGACAGACAGACAGATAGATATAGAGAGCTCACAGATAGAGAGATAGGCAGATATGCAGATAGATGATAGATAGCTCAGCAGATAGGTGGAGAGAGGGGGGAGGAAAAGAAGGGGGAAAGAGAGAGAGAGTTAGGCAGATATATAGATGATAGATAGATGCTAAATCAATGCCCATAGCAGTAATGGTGAGAGCTTACCCTGTACATGGTACAGAGATTGCCCTGTAAGTTGATACTGTGAGAAAATTCCCTACCCTTTACTATATTCATACTTCTAGGCCTCTATCCCATAGAAAACATGAGACACTATTAAATTTTCACTTACAAAGGTGTACCTGCATTATTCATAAGGGTAACAAATTTAAAACAACCTCAATGTCCAAAGTAGCAGAGTAGTAAAATAAATATGGCACATCCATACAATGGAAATTTTAATGACAAGGAAGACGACTCTTCTGTCATAAAGCAAAAGGAGCAGGAAATAAAACTTGACACACACTATGACCCAAAATATATAAGCACGCACATATGCATGTAGAGCAGAGACCAAGAAAATGGACTATGATGTTCAGGGTTTTTTTTCTGCCTTTGGGAATGGGGACAGATTATTTTTTTTCTTTTACATGTTGCCTTCCAAGTTTTCTATAATTTATAAGAGAAATCCATTCACAATATAGAAAGGTTTTGGAAAAAGTAGATTTATAATTTTATCTTGTGACAAAAGGATTACAACCAAAGTAAAAAAAAAACTAATTCATAAAATTTGCCCTTTCCTTCTCCTAGACAGAAATATTTATATTTAAAGTTGATAAATCCTGAGATCACAGAAATGAGCAGTCAACCCAATAGTAAAATAATGACAATGTTAGCACACCAACCAATGAGCAGTTTTCAGATTTGCACTTTTCTGCAAGAAGGTATTTTTTTTTCAAATTGAAAGTTTAAAGTATTTTATTGCTTTTCTAGGAAATACAAAAAATAGAGACATTACTGGTCCATTTCAAAGTTACAGGTGGCACCCAGAATATCAAAGTCACCAATTTCCTATTGGGGACCTCCAAACCATTAGAAAGCAACTCAGAAACCATGACACTAGAATTTCTAGACTTAAAAGGTTTCCTTACTTAGTTTCTCAAAAGTTCACATCAGAGTTCTCTGTAAGTCGCCACCGAAGAATAATTGTGAACTCTTCCTTCTGAATCACAGGTTTTATGCCTTGATTGAGCAGCCATGCAATGTCCCCCTGTGTTTGTGAATATAAGTTTCTTCCAAAGTGCTCAAAATTCACACCAACCCAGGAATGGACCCATACACTGACAAAGATACAAAGGAGCCTTGGTCCATAAAGGGCCCCTTAGGTTTTTAAAATACAGTTTTTTTAGCTGGGTGCCAGTGGCTCACACTTGTAATCCTAGCTACTTAGGAGTCTGAGATCTGAGCATCATGGCTCAAAGCCAGGCTGTGCAGGAAAGTCCATGAGACTCTTGCTGCCAATTAACTACCAAAAAAAAGTAGAGTCATGGCTCAAGTGGTAAAGCACTAGCCTTGAGCACAAACACTCAGGGACAGCGCCTGGACCCTGAGTTCAAACCCAATAGTGGCACCAAATAATAATAGTAATCATAATAAAAAATTTTTTAAAATAGCTTTCTTTCATACCATGACTTGTGATGTGTATCCTGGAGGAAGTGCAGTCCAGGCCAGCTAGGTTTTCATTTCATAGATTGCTGTTCTAAAGCTGATTTTGATGAGATCCACCCAACTCAAGTGTAAATTAGAGAGCCATTACTTCCACAGGGCACAGAGGACCAACTCTGGGTGGGGAGAGGGAGAGAGGGAGAGTGGGGTAGAATATTCCTCTGCTTCTCCTCCATCTCATTCTGAGCAATTCTGCTCTTCTTTGTCTTTTCTATGAGCATTTCCCATTGTACGCGATTTGTAGGAAGAGAATCACTAGCAAAATTTGGTCATTAATATCATTCCCTTAGAGCTGATCCTTCCTAGACCAGGATCAACTTGCTGAGAAAAGCAAAGGACATCCTCTAACCCAGAAGTTGTTCCCATTAACATTTTATACACCAATCTGTTTTATTCCCTTGGCATCCTTTCAAAACTATAGAGATGCTCACCTTTATCATTTTTATAAAACTTGAAGCATACAATGTAAACTTCATCTGTAATAAACATAATCTTGGATACATTTTCATGGCACTAGATGTAAATCTAGATTGTTGGCCATCTGAAGACTCTGACTGGATGGGTTCAGACATAAAGATACTTGCTATAAAAGTAATTTTCTAGCCGGGCGCTGGTGGCTCAAGCCTGTAATCCTAGCTACTCAGGAGGCTGAGATCTGAGGATTACTGTTCAAAGCCAGCCTGGGCAGGAAAGTCTGTGAGACTCTTATCTCAATGAACCACTAGAAAATGAGAAGTGGTATTGTGGCTCAAGTGGTAGAGCGCTAGTCTTGAGCTGAAGAGCTGAGGAATAGCACCCATGCCCAGAGTTCAAGCCCCAAGACTGACCAAAAAAAAAGAGTAACTTTCTAGCTGGGTATACTGGCTCACCTCTGTAATCCTAGCTCCCAGGAGGAATAGGTGGGCCTCGGAGATATATAGGAAGCTCCAGCCCAACCTGGCCAGTAAAACCCTGTCTCAAAAAGTAATCGTAAGTGCTCGCTTCGGCAGCACATATACTAAAATTGGAACGATACAGAGAAGATTAGCATGGCCCCTGCGCAAGGATGACACGCAAATTCGTGAAGCGTTCCATATTTAAAAAAAAAAAAAAGTAATCGTAATACTTTTCTAAACCACTAAGCACACAGGAAAAGTATTTTGTTGGGTCAGGGAGATTAAGCTTTTCCTCATACTAAAAATCATGGTGTAGACCTATTCTCCATATCTGACTTCATATAAAGCTACCTCTCCATTTTGGTTAATTAAATTTTAAAAAATACTGCAGTTGCCATCAGGAATAGCTGTTTCCACCAAGCATAAGTGTCAGACCAATTTGATAGCCCCAGGTAATTAGTAAAACCTGTCATTATTTTCTTAGACATGGTTAGATGGAACTGTACCTACCAGATCCAGGGCCTCACAATGCTAAGTGATCTCTGAAGGTGAAACAACTCTGAATTCACTCTTCCATGGTGTGATCTCTCGGCTTATGTCTTGAGAACCCTTGATTCCCTCTCCTTTACCAAATTTCCTGGAGGAGCATCCTGATACAGCATTGGTATTTGCAGGAAACCAATCGCTGCACAAAACTACTTCAGCCTTGGCACGCTCTCTCTCAGCAATGGTTTACAATTCTATTCAAAATGACAATGATTCAAGCCTACTCAAAGAACACTACAGAACTCTTGATGGAGAACTTTGTGAGTCTGATGTGCTTGGAAGGCTTGCTCTGGTTATGAATTAAGCACCTCTGGAGAAATTGGCTTCACAAGTGATAACTCTTGAGTATTTTAAGTGAAAAGGTACCAGATTACGAGAGTGAGGACAAAATCTCCACCACTCCCAGCCACCACTAGCCAAGCAGATTCATCCATTCATCAACAGTGGCATTCCCTTGCTTAATATCATTCAATGGTGCCCGTGGTGTATGCCTGCAATCAATCCTAGCTACTCAGAAAACTGAGTTCTAAGGATCATGTTCAAAGCTAGCCCAAGCAGGAAATTCTGTGAAACTCTTATCTCCAATTAACCACCAAAAATCCAAAAGTCAGGCTGTGGCTCACGTGGTAGAATGTTAGCCTTGAGCAAAAGGAGCTCAGAGACAGTACCCAGGACCTGAGTTCAAACCCCAGGACTGACAAAAAAAAAAGCAAGCAAGCAAGCAAGCAAGAAAGCAAGCAAGCAAGAAAGCAAGAAAAGAGATTAAGTAAGTGCCCTTTGTAGGTTACCAAGTCTAAGAACTTAAATTTTGATACAGTTAGCACTCATATAAAACAATGTCACCAATTATTTTACTAATTTTTCTAAACTTGATTCATCTAAATTCCATATGATTGAAAAACAAAGGAGGGGGTAACAATGCTCGACAAGAAATGTAGTCATTACCTTACTCATGTAACTGTAACCCCTCTGTACAGCATCTTTACAACAAAATAAAATTTAAAAAAAGAAGAATTTAAAGAACGATCACTTCATTCAGTGTCATGGAATAGTGAGCATTACATATTCCAGATCAAGCTCTACTAAGTCATAACTTCAGCCAAGTCAGAGCTATTGAAGCCTTGGATTATTTCATCAGAAAATTCTGCCTTTGTACATTGGGGAAAATCCTGTGTAAATTATAAAGTGAAAAGCTTCAGCGAAAGAACCTTCCTTGCCCTGTTCCTTTGTGATGAGACAGTGTATCTTAACACCGACCTTGCTATTCTAAGTTTTTACCTCCTGAAAGCCAAGATCTTATCGTCTCTTTGGTAATACCATATTATCAACTCTCCACGAGTAAATGTAAAGCCAGTGGCTCACACCTGTAAACCTAGCTACATAGGAGGTTGAGATCTGAGGATCACAGTTCAAAGCCACCCAGGAAGGAAAGTCCATGAGACTCATCTCCAATTAACCATCAAAAGGCTGGAAGTGAGCCGGGCGCTGGTGGCTCACGCCTGTAATCCTAGCTACTCAGGAGGCTGAGATCTGAGGATCGCTGTTCAAAGCCAGCCCAGGCAGGAAAATCCATGAGACTCTTATCTCCAATAAACCATTAGAAAACCGGAAGTGGCACTGTGGCTCAAGCGGTAGAGAGCTTGCCTTGAGCTGAAGAGCACAGGGACAGCGCCCAGGCCCAGAATTCAAGCCCCACGACCGACAAAAATAAATAAATAAATAAAAGGCTGGAAGTGGTGCTGTGGCTCAAGTGGTAGAGTGCTAGCCTTGAGCAAAAGAAGCCCAGGGACAGAATCCACAACCTGAGGACCCAGGACCAGCAAAAAAATTTTTAAAAGTTTGTTCTTGGCAGTCTTGACTTGGCAGTATTCTGTTTCTTTTTTAAAATATGTTGATTATATTTAAGTAGTTGCACAAAGGAATTTCCATTCAACAAACCAGTTTATGAGCACAATGCTTTTCCATCACTGCACCCATTCAACATCCTCACCCCTCCCTCCCCACCACCCCTTCCCTCACTTTCTTAATTGTGTAGGATATACGTTGAATTTTGTCTTGAATCTCTACCTCCTTCTTCTCCTCACTGGTCTATCCCCCTCCTCCAGACCCTAGCCCACCCCCTTAAAATACCTATTTACTGGTATATATTTTGTTGAACTATGATTTTGCCTTTCCAAAGAATTACGCTTTTTTGATTTTTCCAAGTTTCTTAATTGTATGACTTTTTTTTAATAAATTTTATTTTATTTGAGAACATACTGTACAGAGGGGTTACAATTACATGGGCAGGATAATGCATACATTTCTTACCAAGCATTGCAGCCTCCTCCTTTGTTTACCCTTCACCTCCCTTCCCAGCCTCCCCCCTCCCCAATTGTATGACTTTTGACACACAAGAAATTACCAGTTAATCCTCAAAGAAACAACCGCCCCATTAATAACTGGGCTAAAGACTTAAAGAAAGACTTCTCTGAAGAGGAAATAAGAATGGCCAATAGACACATGAAGAAATGCTCAACCTCCCTAGCCATAAAAGAAATGCAAATCAAAACAACATTGAGATACCACCTCACCCCAGTTAGAATGGCTATAATCAAGAACTCTAATAACAACAGATGCTGGAGGGGATGTGGCCAACAGGGAACCTTACTGCATTGTTGGTAGGAGTGTAAACTTGTTCAACCACTTTGGAAAGCAGCATGGAAGTTCCTCAAAAGACTCCATATACAGTCCCTTATGACCCAGCAATCCCACTTTTAGGCATTTACCCAAAAGATCACAAACAAGACCATACTAAGCTACTATCACAACTATGTTTATTGCAACATTATTCACCATAGCTAAGATATGGAACCAACCCAGATGCCCTGCAGTAAATGAATGGATCAAGAAAATGTGTACATAAGTTGTCATGTCCAAAACGAGCTTTACAACGTCGGTTTCGGGGGGGGCGGGGGGAAGGGGGAGGAAGGAGAAGGATTGGGATTGGGGGGGAGGGGGGAGGCTGGAAAGGGATGTGAAGGGTAAACAAAGGAGGAGGCTGCAATGCTTGGTAAGAAATGTACGCATTATCCTGCCCATGTAATTGTAACTCCTCTGTACAGTATGTTCACAAATAAAATTAAATTAAAAAAAAAGAAAATGTGTACATAATGGAATTCTATGCCTCCATCAGAAAGAATGACACCACCCCATTTGTTAGGAAATGGAAAGACTTGGAAAAAATTTATATTAGGTGAACTACGCCAGACCCAAAGAAAATAGGTCCCATGGTTTCCCTATCTGCAATAACAAGTATATGTCTAAGACAAACAGAAGAGGTCAAAAGCTATGTACACATGACTGATGCTAAGCAAAATGAACCCCAAGATAGGGACACAAGAGATTTTTATCTTTCTTTATGCTCTTTTTAATGTACTATGTGATTTTTTTTTGTTTCTTTGTATGTTCTTCCCCTCTGGTATAACTCCTGTTGTCACTGCATTGATTCCAGTGTCCTGCACCTTGTATATACATTTTTCTAATTTGGGGAGGGGAAGGGAAATAACAAAATGCTGAAATAAGGACACAGGTTGACCCCTGTAACAGGATATGTACAAGACACTATGTTGAAAATGAACTTTACAACTTTGGGGGGAGGGAGGAGTTGGGGAGGTAGGGAGGAAAGGGATGGTAGGGGAAAAACAAAGGAGGGGTAACAATGCTCCATATGAAATGGACTCATTACCTTATTCATATAGCTGTAACCCCTCTGTACAGAATCTTTACAATAATATATATAAAAGAAATTACCAGTGAAGACTTTCTATATCTTGCCGTGTGTGTGTGTGTGTGTGTGTGTGTGTGTGTGTGTGTGTGTATGTGTGTGCGCATGCATGCAGGTGCACGCTGGTTCTGGGGCTTGAACTCAAGCCCTGCATGCTGTCCCTGAACTTTTATGCTCAAGGATAGAATTCTACTACTTGAGCCACAATTCAAGTCTTTTGATGCCTTTTCATGGAGATGAGTTTCATGGACTTTCCTGTCCTGGCTAGCTTTGAACCAGGATCCTCAGAGCTCAGCCTTCTGAATAGCTGGGATTAAAGGAGTGTCTGGCCCATATTTTACTGTTAAGAGTCTCTTGAGAGATCTTTACTAAGGTTGGAAGAGGCCAAAATAAGAGCTTTGATTTTCCAAGACAAACTTCATAAAGAAACAGCTTCTTTAAAAATTATGAGTGTTTTCCCAACAAGCTGGCATGACTTAAAATCAAAGAAGGGACACATTCCAATGCATTGCTTCACCAACGAGTCACCTTATATAGCAGCCCCTTGATTATACATGACTACTTGTTATTCGATGTAATTTTTTCTGGAATAAGAGCCTATTTGTTTTGTTTTGTTTTTTTTGTGTTTGTTTGTTTTTGTGTCGGTTGTGGGGCCTGAATTCTGGGCCTAGGTGCTATCCCTTAGCTCTTCAGCTCAAGACTAGCACTCTACCACTTGAGCCACAGTGCTACCTCTGGCTTTTTTCTGCTTATGTGGTGCTGAGGAATCGAACCCAGGGCCTCATGCATGCAAGGCAAGCACTCTACCACTGAGCCACCTTCCCAGCCCAGAGCCTGTTTTATAATTATAAATTTAGTTAGCTAACACTGGGGTTTGAACTCAAGGCAAGTACTCTACCCACTTGAGTCACAACTCAAGCCAAAAAGCATTTTTAAACCTATTACATTAGGCTTTTCAATTTTTTCATCAAGTCTAACAATTTCTCATATTCAACTATTTTGTCAGGAGTGACTTGTGTCTGTTTCCAATAATCGAATTCACCTGCGAAGGTCAGCCATTTGCCAGCCATTTGCAAGTGTTCAAGAGAATATGCTGTCACCTCCGGATATATTAACTTAAAAGAATTGCAAAACTGTAATTCTCAGCCTCAGCATCTTTGGGAGAAGTGATTACCAGCTGGCAGCAATGGAGGGAATCTCACAATTGGATATATAAACTCTGAATGTGTTTATTAAATATCGATCACGGCAGCCATTGTAATCGCATGTTTTTTTGCAAATAACAGGGAAATGTTCACCATATAATGGAGCAGGAGAATAAACACTGCATGTTTTTTGTTTGTTTTTTGTCGGTCGTGGGGCCTGAACTCTGGGCCTGGGTGCTGTCCCTGTGCTCTTCAGCTCAAGGCGAGCGCTCTACCATTTGAGCCACAGCACCACTTCTGGTTTTCTGGTGGTGTTTTGGAGATAAGAGTCTCATGGATTTTCCTGCCCGGGCTGGCTTTGAACCATGATCCTCAGGTCTCAGTCTCCTGAGCAGCTAGGATAACAGGCGTGAGCCATGGGTGCCCGGCTTAAACACTGCATGCTTGTCCCTTCAGAGAACCATTACTTACTGAAATCCTGTAAGCTACACACTGAAGCACTGGAGACCTTCTGAGGAACAAGTTCATAGTTATGAACCAGCTTTGATCAGGAACAAAGGTCTTAATTAAATAGCTCCCATTTTGATACATAGGATAAGCCCTGACAGGTCCATGTTATAGAACTAAAAGAAACTAGTAACACACCAGTTTCACACAGAAGGAAATTAAGACACTTATTAAATGACCTAACCAATACAATAGCGGCAGATGGGCAGAGCTAGATCCACAGTCCGGGTTGTTTTTTCCCCCTCTTAACCAATGCTGTGTTCCACTCAGTGCCCATACAATCATGTGTTCCCTCAACTCAACCATAGCCCTGCCTCTCCACTCACTCCACACAAGTCCAAAATGATGGAGAACAGGACACATTGGAGAACAAAAAGATCCGAACCTATTCCTAAAGATGGCAACCATGTTGGACCCTCGAAGCCTTTCTTCCAGTAAATGAAATGGTAACGAACCATCCCAGTAAACTCTGGCACTTCCTCAAAATTCTGTCCTGTCTATTTAATTCCTCAGACTATTTTCTCCTCCTCCCCATGAAGTGCCTTGGAGTCCTAATAAGTACTTAAAGTACTCTAGTACTTTAAGTCACTAATAAGGATGAGAGTTTTCTCTATCTTCAGAAAAGTCCGTAAATCCTAAAAGGTTGTCATATTGAAAACAAGGGACAAAGACTGGGATTAAAGATGCGAATCTGATGGCATTTTGTGTGCAGGAAGGTACAGTTCACTGCCCTAGTGGACAAATCCTGACACCTCAAAGATCAAACAGGATAGACATTTAGTTGCTCCTTATGGAAACCCCAGTGCTCATGTGTCTGATGGCCTTCAACGTGGCCATCCAGGCATCACAGCTACGTCCAGTTGTGCTTGTCTTGGTTTGATGAGACCAGCCTTCTCTAACCCTGAAGGTCTCCAACCAGATGCTGAATGAAAACAGAGCCAAGGAAAAGCCAAGTCTGCTTCTTAATCCCTTCAGGAAATGATCCACACCACCTCCACTCACATTCCACCCAGCAGAGCCAGATTTAGAGACCTGCCTGGTACAAAGGTTGCTGGGAAATGCAGTTCTGGTGAGGAGCCCTCTTGCCAGCTGGAGCAGGAGCTTGAATCTTTGGAGGTCAAATGATATGCTGGCCCCACATCCTAACCAGATGGTTAGAGAAAATTAACGATGGAAAGGTCTGGAAAACAGTCCCACATAGGAGAGAGACGTGAAGAACACAAAGCACAATAAAGCCTGAACAAAGTAAGCTCCGTTAAGTCGTGGAAGATGTATCAGGACACTGGAGAGAAAGAATTGTTTGGCCACTGGCAATGGGGAACAATTCGGTTTCAATCAAAAAGACAGCAGAGAAACAATTCTATTTTAAAAACGATGCTCTGTTTTCAGAAACTGCAAGCTGAGAAGAGGCACACATTGAATTGCTGCGTTGTCAAAAGGACTAACTCCCTTGATTGGGTTGATTGAGTTGGGAAACAACTGGTGAAGAAAATACTTTTGAAAGCCCTCACAGAAAAAATTAATATTCATATCCAGCTGGCCATTTGAAACCACAGGAGGTCGAAGTCAATTATTAGCCTGGCCCGAAAAGTTCCAGCGAGTGGCCTTATGTTAATTTTTTTTTTTCAGATGAGCCTTTCCCTCTTAAATAAACACGTTGGTCATCAGTATGAGATGATGAAAATAACTGGATATAACCTGGCAAATCAAGTCCTCCTGTGTGAAAAAGTCACTCTTTCTGGGAATAGCACACATCTGGAGTTAACCAAGGGAGATTTCCACTGCTTACTTAGAGAAGGAGGGGTAAGATGATGTGAGTCACAAATCTGGTTTTTTAGAATGAAGGGTAACTTTGTTATTATCTGGTTCCACCCAGATGAAGAAATAGAGGTTTTAAGGGATTCTAAAAGTTGGCCAAATGATTTTATTTAATAGTGATAAAAAAAATTATGCCTAGAACAAGGATTTGCTGAACAGGGACTACCCATTAAACAACTGTTCCCCATTTTAGTCTGGCTCTTAGACTGTGTTAGAAGTCCATACATAGCAAGGAAAATAATACAATGAAATCTAGCTTCCAAACAGGCCATTACAACCAGAGAAACTGATCTCCATAATGGACCAGGCCCACAGGAATAATGACAAGGTACTAGACAAAAGTCCAGAAAACAGAAGACTTTGAGGTAGACTTTACTTTGGGAAACACTCAAGCCTATGAATAAACAGTTTCAGTTAACTTCTGATTCCATACCAATTATTCTGGCTAGGCTGCTGACTTTGTCTCTTCAATAAAGGGACTCTGACTCTAAGATCTCAGGTTCTTTCTGATACTATTGTCTGAAACTAAAAGTATCTGTCTTTGATTTATGACATTATTACATTCATCCATCCATTTCATAAAGCTTCTTACTTAGAGTCTAATGGTTAGCTCTAAGAAAGTAAATGGTAAATACTAAACCTATGTTGCTTTTGAGCGGTTCACACCGCAAAAGCCACCACATTCACATCCTAGCCATACCCCGTGATTTTCCTTGACTTGCAATTTTTGGGATAAATGCCCAGGAGTGGTGTCACTGGATCATAGGGTAGTTCTATTTTTAGGGTTTCTTTTGTTAATTCACCTTTCAATTCTAAAATAAACATAAATCTCCAAACCAAGGCCTAGCCTACATACCCACATTGCCTCTGTAACGTAGCCATTACCTTACTTATGTGACTGCAACACCTCTGTACCTCACCTTTACAATTAGAAAAATAAAAAGGAAGAAATTTAAAAATATTTTTGTCTTTTAATACTAAAATAATAAATAATATTTTTTCTTCCTCCTAAACCATTTCCCATAGCTTCTTGGCTTCTGTATTATGAGCCTGCCTCTGGAATATCAAAATGGCTTCAAATGACAAGGGAAATAATGGTCTCTAACTTGTTTTGCATCCAGGTGTTGATGTATGTTAGTTTTTATTTGCATGCTTCTCTTTTCTGTGTGTGTGTGTGTGTTATATAAATGCTTTTTATTGTCAAGGTGATGTACAGAGGGGTTACAGTTACATAAGTAAGGTAATGAGTACATTTCTTTTCAAACATTGTTAGCCCCTCCCTCCTTTTGACTCCCCTTCCCCCAAGTTCATGTCCAACGTGGTGTCCAGCGAGTATGGCTGTTGCATTGGTTCGCCCTTTGTCCCACCATTTCTGTGGTTCCCCTTCCCTCCCCTAAATCAGATAAATAAAACAAAGGGTACTGAAATCAAAGACAGTGGCCACAGGGCATAATCCAGAGGGGGCAAAAGGGAAGAAAAAAGGAAAAACTGCAAACAGCCCACTAAAAATCAATGAAGAAAAAGCCTCTTGTTTCCATATCATGAAGCTCATTTCAATAAGCATCATTTTATACGGTCATACGTACATAGATACTGGGCTATTGTGATCTTCTGCTAGGACCATCCTAGGCATATACTAATTATCACAAATGAGGGAAACCATGGAGCCTGTGTTTCTTAGGGTCTGGCTTGCTTCACTTAATATGATTTTTTTCCGTCTTTCCATTTTCTTACAAATGGGACAGTGTCATTCTTTTTAATGGAGGCATAGAATTCCATTGTGTATATATACCACATTTCCTTGTTCCATTCATCTACCGAGGAGCATCTGGACTGATTCCGTATCTTAGCTGTAGTAAATAATGCTCACACTTCTTTTTTTTCTGAATAGGTTGGCTCAGGCAACACAAGTCAGTAGGATGCCATCTCCAAAGTGAACATCACACACTAAGCCACGGTTATTTTTTCCAGAGTTTTCTCTCAGTACTTTAACTTGTAGAAAGGAATGGCAGATAGCCCTCGAGCCTCTTCTGCAACAATTTTTCCTGTGAATGGGGCCTAATCCAAGGTAACAAGTTTGGGAAGTATTTTTTATTTGAAATCAGGTGCCTTAATACAGACAGATAAGAACTGACAGCTCTATTCTGTCTTCATTCCAACATTCTCTGTCACCAGTTACTCTTTACAGGAGTTCTCAACGAATAATAGCCTATTGTTTCCCTCTGGTGATCATGAACTATCAAGCCAATTCATGTTTTGACAGTACCTGTGGATTTCCTACATGACCTTAAGTCCAAGTATGCTTGATCAAGTTTCTCAACACAGAGGCAATACTCAACATTTGGAACACTGTGGAAAACCCAGTTATCTCCCATAGATTTCAGCTTCCAATATAAGAACCTGCAGGCTGTGGTGTGAAGCTGTCTATTCTAGAGGTCCACGGCCTACAAGCCTCACCCTGGAAGATGGGAGAAATGCATGATCTCCAGCTCTGCTCCGTAGCTAACAAATTGTGACACGATTAGGCAAGAATCCCAGGTGCTGTGCATGTGTGTTTCTGTTTTGATTCAGAGACCAAAGCTGGAAATGAAGATCATCGGTGATATTACAAATACCATAATCACTGGACACAGATTCACGTCTCTCAGATTCATCCTCTTTACCTGTCAATTGGAGATAACGACTCCTGTCTCAAAAATATTATGAAAATTAAATGAGATATAGAGTGCAAGTATAGATGACACGGTAAAGGAGACTGGGTGGTACCCTTGGGTCTGAAGAAGATACCGCTCTGAAGAAATGGTTCTGTAGTTGGTTGAATGGTTGTTAGTGCTGAGATTTTAATTCCAGGCATTGTGTAACAAAACAAGAATATAAATAAGAAATGACAAAATAAGGGCCTAAGAAGGAAGGAGGGAAGAGCAGGAAAGAAAAGACTAGGGACAAGACACATAGAAAAGGAAAAAGAGAGGGAGGAAAGAAAGAAAGAAAGAACGAAAGAAAGAAAGAAAGAAAGAAAGAAAGAAAGAAAGAAAGAAAGAAAGAAAGAAAGAAAGAAAGAAAGAAGGAGAGAGAAAGAGAGAAAGAGAGAAAGAAAGAAAGAAAGAAAGAAAGAAAGAAAGAAAGAAAGAAAGAAAGAAAGAAAGAAAGAAAGAAAGAGAGAGAAAGAGAGAAAGAGAAAGAAAGAAAGAAAGAAAGAAAGAAAGAAAGAAAGAAAGAAAGAAAGAAAGAAAGAAAGAAATGAAATGAAAGAAAGGAAGGGAGAGAGGGAGGGAGGAAGGGAGGGAAGGAAGAAAGGAAAGAAAGAAGGAAGGAAGGAAGGAAGAAGGGAGAGAGGGAGGGAGGGAGGGAGGGAGGGAGGGAGGGAGGGAGAGAGGGCGGGTGGGAAGGAGGGAAGGAAAGAATTTTAAGATTACAGCTGTGCCTGGCTGGTCCCCAGGAATGGTCTCATTCTTTTGAACAGTGCTTGACTTGATGAAGAAAGAGCTTTCTTCTAGGTGTTCTTCAATTTGTCTCCTGAAAGTGATTCCCATACTCACAGAGCGGATGTACAGCAAAGATACTGTCCTTATCAGTTCTACCCAAGGTATCTTCTGCCTTGTGCATTCATAAGAGTGTTCTAGAAAATGTCTAGGAGGTTAATAGTCAGATTTTAATCACTAACACTACCTCAAGAGCTCCTGGAAGAAAAGCCTAGAAGTATATTGGGAGAGGGACCACGTCACTACAAGAAAACTGTATGTATTAAGCACATGGCACATGTAACAATTTCTTAGACCGTGCAGACTCCTGTACAGTCTTTGGATAGAAGAAATATATGAACGGTCATGATTACAGAGATGGGAGGGGAGGAGATCCAGGAGAATGGAGCTGACCAGAATTCACCAAGGTATTACATTGGCCAAGCAGACACGTGTGAGCCATATGATTGGTTAAGAGCCATTTCTTAAAGTCAGGTGCACAAGGATTGTTCCTCCCTGCTCTCCCCCAGCTGTGCAGGTAGCTGTGTACAATGAGGTTCTGTACCTATCCAAACAGGAAACCTTTTTCAGGGGTTGATGTGCCAAGCTGAAGCAGTAGGTAGAGCTCTGCAGCTCAATATCAATCATGTCCCCTCCCACACCCTTCCTCTCCTTGGCTTAAACAAACAAATAACAAAGGGCTCTGAACTTGCTGACTCCCTTCACCTCCAATTTGCACAGCAAACACATTACCTCTTGATAATAATATCCCCACTCTGGGAGATATCCCCTTTCCATGTAAAATGCATCATGTCTAAAATAAGAAATCATAGTAAAAAAACTATTACTCCAAATCTTGCAGAATGGCCTTTTTTTCTTCTTAGAAAGATGGGCATAACCACAAATAGGAAATCTCAAGAGTAGGAGGGTTGGAGGATGCTCAGGACGATTGCTCAGCAGTGGACATGGTCATGCCATCTATTTATATGAATCCAGGATGCCTGACAAGGACTTTCATCCTATCGCCACTACTTCACTGATTAAAAAGCATTTAAAGGTCTCTTTGAAGTCCAGTCCTTCCTTTTACAGAAAATGGGACTTCAGGAGAGTTGACCTTAACTCTCTGAGCACCAGATCTCCTTGTGTGCATATGGAGATAACGTTAGCAATCCTAAAAGGTGATTGAGTAGGGACCCACTTCGTGTAATCCCTGCTGTTCAAGAGACCTTCCATAAACGGGAGAAGAGGAGAGGGTGTTCTTTTGCTCTACTGCCTTACTACATAACGATTATCACTACCTTAGCATATTCCCTCTCCCGTGTTTTTCCATACTCACACCCTATTGTAATTATAGTTTACGGTACTATTATACGTCGGTTTATTCATGTTGCTGTAAAATCTTTAGAGTCCTCATTTTAATGGATCCTTTCTGTTTTACTGAGAGTGCTATACTCTGACTGAAAACACCATTACCCAATTGTTAGGCTGTTTTGCAAATATTGCCTTCAGAAATTTTACTGTAACAAACTTCTTTATGCACTCAATTTTATCCACATTTTAAAGTTAGTTCCTTAGGCTAAATTCCTCCAAAATAATCATTTGGGGGAATTGGGGATAGACAGATCTCTCTAAAAATATATTTTACTGTAAGAAGTACTTAAATCACCACAAACTCATACACATAGGTTCTGAAATTCAAAATTATACATATAATATGTAAGTATGTATGTATGTATATATATTCTTAATATGTATATTCAAAAAATAAAATCACCTCTTAGAGACAATGACAGAATATATTTAGATCAAAGTTTTTTTTGGGGAGGTCCAGTTGTGGGGCCTGAACTCTGGGCCTGGGCTCTGTCCCTCAGCTCTTCAGCTCAAGGCTAGCGCTCTACCACTTGAGCCACAGCACCACTTCCGGCTTTTTTTTTTTTTTGCTTATGTGGTACTGAGGAATCAAACCCAGGGCCTCATGCATGCAAGGCAAGTGCTCTACCACTGAGCCACCTTCCCAGCCCCATAGATCAAAGATATTTTAAGGGCACATTTCAACACAATAGAAGCATACTACTTATATGAAATTTGATGAATTAGCGAGAAAGAGCTCCATCTTTAGACACATCTCTAGATGTGTCCCATATGACTCAGAAAAGGAACCATTTGCGAGGACTGGGTTTATAGGGGAAAATCTAATGGTACTGTATGTATGTCGCTTAGTTCAGTCACGAGAAGGAAACTCAAGGCAGACATGGTGACACATTTCTATAATCTCAGCACTCCAGGGGCTAACACAGGGAGGATCATGAATTCAAGGCTAGCATGTGCTACATAGTGAGTTCAAAGCTAGAATAAGCCCTATCTCAAAAAAAAAAACACTATTGCAAAAAAGAAGGGAAACTCAAACATCCTCTAAGTTTGAGTAAGCTTAAGAAAAGTAAACAAAATGGCAGACATTTACCATAATCTGCCCCTCATCCTTTGCTTAACAAACATTTTTAAAGTTTCTATAACACATTTCCTTCTACTCTCCCAGTTCCACCCCATTAACCTTAAACTTGATTATCTAGTATGAGTAAGAGGAGGAAAGGGAGTCATCCTCTCATGAATGAGTCACATTTACTCACTGTACTTGGCTCTCTTTGTACCCTGCCAAACTATCAGAACCCACAGAGCAGGCAAGAGAATGTTATAACTTATTGTGTAGCTGCAGAGTTTCACAGTCGAATAAATAATGTGTTACTGCTTCCTTTCTATGACACCTACTATTTCTTACCTCATACCCAGCAACGGAAAAGAACATGGACATGTTCCTTTGGGGCATATGTTTTCCATTTAATGCATGAAAAGCATATCAGTATGCATACTATTATTCTTCTATAACCATGTATGCCATAGGTATATAATGCTTCCTTTCACTAGTCAGTAGTGATCATTAAAACATAAAATTCAAGATGATTTCTGGTGGCTCATGTCTGTGGCCCTAGCTATTCAGGAGGCTGAGATCTGTGGATGAATAGTTTGGGGCTTGAACTCAGGGCCTGGTGCTCTTGCCTGCATTTTTTTTGTTCGAGTCTGGCACTCAACCACTTGAACCACCCCTCCACTTCTGGCTTTTTGCTGGATAACTGGGGTTTTTCCTGCCCACTGTGGTTTCAAAATAGGATCCTCAGATCTCAGCCTCCTGAATAGCTAGGATTGTAGGTATAAGCCACAAGTGCCTAGCTTTTATTTTCTTTTTTGTCTTGGATTTTTGTCTCTCTCAGTAGATAGGAAACTCCACGTGTGGAGGGTTGAACTTTATTCTGGGTACCACTACAATATCTGGCAGACAGTGATCATTAAAACTGATGTCCAGTAAAAAAAACCATTATATGCTGAGTATCCACTGTAGATCAGACTTTGATCTTTAAGTGTTTTGCATCTATTGATTCATTTATTCCTCATTACAAACCAAGATATTTTGTGTTACTATGGCCACTTTAAAGATACCTTGATGGGTTGCATAAACTCAGCATTGAGTGATGCCAGGATTCAAACCCAAGGAGCTGATCATAATATTCAGATTAGCTGATCACTAAGTTGAATGAACAACAGTGATAAAGTAGATGAACAAAAGGCTAGAGGGTAAAACTAGGTTTTATATATATATATATATATATATATATATATATTCATACAAATATATATATGTACACATGTGAATATAGATGCCCAAACTATATTATTCATATATAGTAATTCATAGGTTTATATCTATTTATATATAAATCAGATTTACATATAAATAAAATAAATTTCTAAAAATAAGAGATTTTTCAGGCTGGGAAGGTGGCTCAGTGGTAGAGCGCTTGCCTTGCATGCCTGAGGCCCTGGGTTCGATTCCTCAGCACCACATAAGCAGAAAAAGCCGGAAGTGTTGCTGTGCCTTAAGTGGTAGAGCGCCAGCCTTGAGCAGAAGAGCTGAGGGACAGCACCCAAGCCCAGAGTTCAAACTCCACAATCAACAAAAATAATGTAATTAAATAAAAAGTTGACCTTTAAAAAAATAAATTAAATAAATAAATAAAAATAAGAGATTTATATATAAATAAAATCATCTAGATTTTATATACACATATTGTTACCTAGTGTACATACATGATATATATATATATATATAAAACATAACCCAAACACTCAAAATCCAATGTGATCCCAAATACCCTGTATGAATCTCACAGTGGCTGTTTTTTCTCCTCCTTTTCAAGCAAGTTCCTTATCCCCATACCTTGCCCGAATTTGATGGCTCAAGAAATTCTGAGATAAGCATGATGTCTCTTCAAACCCATGGGCTTGGACAGGTGGCTCATGGGTGTATTTATTACTGGTGGATAACCCAAAGCTCCCTTCCGGGAGCTCCATTCCTGTCATTCAACTGAAAAGCCAAAAAGTCGGTGGGAAGTAGGAAATGACCAACAAAATTAGCTTTGATTCCCACATTCCCACAGCAAGAACCTCTCCAACATTACGCTCATCTCTCAGTGATCTCAGGGATCATTATTAATTCAAAACAAAACTATATGTAACCTTGGGTGATTCAGAGAGTTCATGGCCGCCTTGAGTCACTCTACCTTAGATGCAGTGCCAGTTTCTACTCCCTGTCCTTTAAAGGAGAGTTCTGAAATGTGGGTGAAAACCAAGAGTTACTTGCAAGAATAGTCATCTAGTAGCTCCCTTGCTATCAGACCTAATCAGACATAAGCCTCCTCTATTCTGATTTCAAAGGACAAAACCTCAAGTCTGTAAAGTAACAAAAGCAAAAATAAAAATATAAGTGAACACCATCCACCCATATTTCACATACATCTATGGGGGTTTGGGGCGGGGGGGGGGCGGGTATTTTGTTTTGTTTTTTGTCGGTCACGGGGGCTGAACTCTAGGCCTGGGCTCTGTCCCTCAGCATTTCAGCTCAAGGTTAGCACCCTACTACTTGAGCCACAGTGCCACTTCTGGCTTTTTTTCTGCTTATGTGGTGCTGAGGAATTGAACCCAGGGCTTCATGCATGCGAGACCACTAAGCCACCTTCCCAGCCCTATGTATGGGGTTTACAAGGAGTTTTAAGTACTCATGCTATTGGGAATCTTTGTGGATAATTCCCAATGATCTGTTCTTACCTGGCTTTTAAAAGATCAGAAGTACCACCAGAAAAGTTGTTGTTGTTGTTGTTGTTGTTGAATTTGTTTGTCATGGGCTTGAGCTCTGGGCCTGAGTGCTGTCCCTGTACTTTTTGCACTCAAGGCAAGTGTTTCCCCACTTGACCCACAGCACCACTTCTGGTTTTCTGGTGGTTAGTTGGAGATAAGAGTCTCAGAGGCTTTCCCACCCAGGGTTGGCTTTGAACTTTGATCCTCAGATCTCAGCTTCTTGAGTAGCTAGGATTACAGGCATGAGCCACCAGTGACCAGCTTCGGGAAAGTATTATTGAGCTTCTACTGTTTGCTAGGTTCCAGCCTTAGGGCTGAGGGCAGGTCAGTCAATGAGACAAATTGTATCTTTGCTCTCTTGAAGGGTGTAGTCTCATGATCGGGATCTAGGAAAAGTCCTCAGTGTGGTGGGGGAGTGAGCGAAGGCATTCAGAGTGATCTGACATCACCGAACCAGGATGCAGGCATTTCCTCGCTCTACTTGCTGACTACCGTGAGGAGAGCTACTCTGCTCTACCTTTGTGGTTCCCAGGCAGGATGGTTTGGAGCCTCTGATCCTTCCTCCCTTTCAGTTGTTTTTGTCAAGTATTTTAACACAACAATGAACTGACTAAAACGTATCTCATTAGAACACTAACTCAAAATAGATCAAAGACCTAAAATTATAATAAAAAAAATTTTTTAACCTCCTGGAAGGAAATGTAGAAGAAAACTCATGATATTTGAGGTGGTAAGGATTTCTTAGAAAGGACATCAAAAGTATAGGAGAAAAGAAGAGAAATAGGACCTTATCACAATTAAAGGACTTCAGCACAATTAAAGAATTCTGTGGCCAGGAGCTGGTGGCTCACACCTAGCTACTCAGGAGGTTGAGATCTGAGGATCATGGTTCAAAGCCAGCCTAAGAAGGAAAGTCCATGAGACTCTTATCTCCAGTTAACCCCCAGAAAGCAGGAAGTGGTCTGCCATGCCTACTCCAGTGGAGTCTGCTTAGCATGGGAAACCATCTATCAGACCTAAGATAGGGGCTTCAGAGACCTATCTCTGAGTTTTGGGACTTCACCGAAGTCTACCTCAGAGAATGTGGCTTTACAGAAACCTATCTCCAAGTTTTGGGACTTCACCGAAGTCTACCTCAGAGAATAGGGCTTCTGGAAAAAGGCTGGCAAGCCCCTGGGAAAGATGTGTTTCTGTCTTTCTTCTCCTCATAAGAGTGCCTATTAATCTTTTACTGTTTCTGCTGTTCATTGTACTTACTCATTGTCAACGTTCCCTTATTCAAAGCTCTTTCTTAAGAGTGTTGACGACTCCAATATCTGATGAGTGTCTTAAAAATATGACTAACTCACCAGAGTTAAGTGCTACCCTGAAACCCCTCTTATGGAGGCTAGTAGACAAGCCATAAGCAAATATGAAAGTATTTGGGGGTTTCACGAAGTCACTCCAGCAGAAGGAATTGTCTGTAAGAGATTTGCAAAAAGCTATAGGCGCGGCTAGAACAGAAGGAATGTATGGCAATTGCTGAGATAACTACTTAGGAGAAAGAACTTCCTGGTACTCTCTTTCATTTACTAAGACACTTGCTAGATCTAGGCCTCCGTGACCTTACTATTAAAGAAGGAACAGGAAAAATCTTATGGGACAATTAAGGCCTCTATAGAAATAAGGTCATGGTTAGATGGTGACAAACGTCGAAACCCATTATATTTCTTAGAGATAAGCCGGAAACAAGTGCCTTTCAGGCCACCAGCTGGTGACCACCCAAGAATGAAGCCCTGCAGCAAGATTGTGTAAACTTTTGCCCTTTCAGGCGACCAGCTGGTGACCATCCAAGAATGAAGCCCTGCAGCAAGATTGTGTAACCTTTTGCCCTTTCTTATGGAGACTTTTGCTATAAAAGTTTGTTATCCTCTGCATTAAATCGCACTCAGCACTCAGCATCCACTCCTCTTGTGTGTGAGTTGTCTGTTTGCCATCTCCCCATCCTATTCCAGGTTCCTCCCCTAGGTGTCCTCCGTCGTCCCGATAGAACCCGGTCCGCGGCAGTGGTCCAGTGGCTCAAAGTGGCAGAGAGGTAGTCTTGAGCAAAAGAGCTCAGGGACAGTGCCCAGGCCCTGAGTTCAAGCCCCACAATCAACAAATAAAAAGGACACAGTGAACAGAGAGTGAGCTGACAACATTTTTATGTGGACTACTACCCCTACACAGGGAAGGCTTCCATCACTTTCTAGTCTGAGTTGGCCACATCTATCATTTCCCAGAAAATTCTCACCTTGGTCATAGTAATAGATTTATTATACTTATCATATCTGGCAGTTTGTCTGGTTATGAAAGCATTATCTGTCCTTTTTCTCCTCCTTCAAAACAGAAAATAAAGCCAAGCACAAATGAAGAAACCCTATCCTCCTAGGTCTCCCACCTCAAACTAACCACTATGTGTGACGTGTGTTTAAATCCTTTTATTTATTTGTACCTTTGACACAATGATGATGCTCTTCTAATAATTTTGTGTTCTGATTTGTGTCTCTCAATATCATGTTGTGAAAATTTCCTAAGTCATCACAGATGCTTAGAATTAGAGACCTTCTGCATCAGCTCCTCATTGAACATCAACTAAATTCCCATCATGGGTAAACCCACCCTGTATGTTGTCATGGAGTTAAAGCCATATGAAGATGAGTCCATAGCTTCAAGCGCTTTAAAAGGTATCACATGTGCTCTTGCATAAACTTCCACGTAATCTCTCAAACCCTATTTTCAAATCTAGCCAATGTGGGTGTCATTGCCACCTAACTAGCTTGGCACAAAAGGTTAATTGAGATAATATACATGAAATACTTAGAATTTCATAGGTGAATAGTAAATGTGAATTCCTTCAGAGAAGAAAGGCTTGCATTTGGAAACAATGACTTATCTCAGAAAATGAAGAACTGAATATTCACTCGGGTATGAGGAATTCTAAGAGAACTTTTTGTAGGCTGGAGTCTTGGTGTTCATTCCAAAGCTGGCCCCAGACCCAAGAAGATATAGTATCACCTAGGAGCTTGTTGAAAATGCAGAACCTAGCCAGGTGCCAGTGGCTACTCAGGAGGTGGAGATCTGAGGATCATGGTTCAAAGCCAGCCTGAGCAGGACACTCCATGAGACTCTTATCTCCAACAAACTACTCAAGAAAACCAGAAGTAGTGCTCTGGCTCAAGTGTTAGAATGCTAGCCTTGTGCAAAAGAAGCTCAGGGACAGTGCCCAGGCCCAGAGTTCAAACCCCAGGACCAGCATAAAAAAAGAGAGAAGTCTAAGCCATCCCCAGACTTAGTCAGAATCTATATTTCAACCATACCCTCTGGGTAATACATGTACCAATTAAGATCAGAGCAGCACTGAGCTAGACAGATTCTTAGTGATGGGGAAAAAATTTAATATTCTAGAACAAAGAGGTCAAGAGAATTCCATATTTAAGGAGAGAAGAAAATGGGATTTTGTAAGCCAAGGTACTGAAATGTTCTTAGTGCTACTTTAAAGTAAAGCCTTGTGTGGAGATACACTCAAAGCTATATGTATAAACCTAGCCTCTAGGATCCATGGCCATAGATTCCACACAAAGAGATTTTGTTCTCTGGTGTAATATGCTTGTACATTTTCTCACAAGTTCCTATTTTGAATACAGTTACAAACCTATAAAGTCATTATTCCTACAGTGTGAGCAAAAAGTATAACAGAATTGCAGATCACTAGCACCACTGATTCCAATTATCTAAAGATGAATACTGAAATCCAAACTTGGGGACCACTGCTGTTAACCAATGTCCATCATAAAGACACAATTTACAGAGAAACCACATTAAAATAAATTGAAACTTCCTTTAAGATCCCATTTCCTAATGTAAAACCAGCACTAGGAAATCAATCAATATGCATTACTTAAAAATGATCAGCCATGATCAACTTCCTGTGTCTTCATTTCCAAAGTTAATAAACTTGGGCGATCAATAACTGTTTATTGAATGAGGAAATAAATGTAATGGGAATCAAAAAGCTAAATAGATGAATATTTCAGAATAACTTTAAATGACATGTATACTTCACAGCTATATTTTATACCAAAAGTAATGATGAATGAAATTATAGTCATATTTTGAAAGGAAAAAATTACAATTGTCTATTACTAAACTTCTTTTGAAGGAGCTAACTGAAATCTAATCAACAGAAAACCAATAAAAAAAACTTTGTGCCAGGCACCAAGTGGCTCACACCTGTAATCCTAGCTACTCAGGAGGCTGGGATCTGAGGTTCAAAGCCATCCCAGGCAGGAAAGCCTGTGAGACTCTTATCTCAAATGAACAACTCAGAAAAAGCAGGAATAGTGCTGTGGCTCAAGTGGTAGAGTGCTAGCCTTGAGCATACAGAGGCTGACAGTGCCCAGACCCTGAGTTCAAGCCCCAGGACCAGCAAAAAAAAAAAAAAAAAAAAAAAAAAAACTTCAGAAAATTAAATTTTTGAATAATGGATGTTGGTAAAATACTGTTTGTGTTACTATCATTACAGTTCCTGTTAGAGCTCAGATAATACTGATATTCTGTAAGTATGGTACACATCAAAATGAGATGGTTAATGCAATTGTTGCAATAAAAACAGAATTGTCAGACACTGGTGGCTCATGCCTTTAATCCTAGCTACTCTGGAGACTGAGATCTAAGGATCGTGGTTGGAAGCCTGCCCAGGCAAGAAAGTCCCTGAGATTCTTATCTCCAATTAATCAGCAAAAAGCTAGAAGTAGAAGTATGGTTGAAGTGATAGAGCACTATCCTTAAGCAAAAAAGCTAAGGGACAGTCCCCAGGCCTTGAGTTCAAGCTCTAGTAGAGGAAGGAAGGAAGGAAGGAAGAAAGGAAGGAAGGAAGGAAGGAAGGAAGAAAGGAAGGAAGGAAGAAAGGAAGGAAGGAAGGAAGGAAGGAAGGAGGGTATTTTCTGGAATATTTTTCTATCAGTCATCTCACATTAACAATTATGGAGTAGGTAAAAATTCAAAGAATTTGGGATGTGTTAGAAAAATGCAGGAGATGAAAAGGAGACTATTTCTTCGCATTAACAATGATGAATTGCAGATGACAAAAAGGAACTCAAGTCACTGCCTGAAACAGCATACTTCCCGTGCTGATTGCCAGACACAAGCAGTGTCAGCACCCCGTTTAGGCAAACGGCTGCTGTAGCTGTGAAGAGCCTGTAGCTGGGAAGTTTCTTGCAGGCCAGGTGAAGATGTTTACCACTGCAAACAGAAACATCCAACCCAACTTGCTTAAGCAAACCTGAAAATGAAATTTAAAAATAAATCACAGTTCTGAAAATTACAGCTTTCTTCTAAATCCCCTTGGCTTTATGCAGAGCACAATTTAGGTCTCAGGCAGTGTTACGAAATACAGAATCACACTCCACTACTCTGCTCCTGTCAATCTTGGCTTCAATCCTGAGCCCATGCAGTGATGGCAAAAATAATTGCCAGCGGCTACAAAGCATCAGCAGGTGGGGGGAAGAAAAAAAAAAAAAGCTTTTCCTCTAATCATTTTAAACCAATTTTAAAGTAGTGAGGCTGATTGGCTGAGGCTGGGTCATGTGCCCAAACCTGAACCAATCACAATAGTTCGGACAAACGTGCTCCAAAAAATTAGGTTCATATATACAACTCTTGCATTGTAGGCAGGGCTTTGCCTAAGAAAAGCCTGGATTCCAAGACCAAATACAGAAGAAAGGGACTCTATCAAGCATATTTACAGTGTCAATTCTATAGGGGGGAAAACACATTGAATAAAAATACAGATGGAATGCAATTTTTAAGAGTGGGATTAGAGGAGGTTTCATTGAGAGAACAGCATTTAGGCAATAGTGGCTCATTCCTATAAACCTCTCTACCCAGAAGGCTGAGATTTGTGGATCCCAGTTCAAAGACAGCCCAGGCAAGAAAATCCATAAGACTCTTTAATGAACTCCCAAAAAGCCAGAAGTAGAGCTGTGGCTCAAGTAGAAGAGTGCCATCCTTGAACAAAAAGCTAAGGAACAGCACTGTGAGTTCAAACCCAAGTAGCAGCACAAAAATAAAAAATATCAAAGTAGAAGTACTGATGTGGAATATAAAGGGCCCAAGGGTGGCAGGGGAGGAAGAGAGGACAATGGGAAGAGGGGAAATTACCACGGGCTGTTATTTACACATATGAAAATGTCACAATGAAACTCATTACTTTACATGATCAATAAATACTTACCAAAAAAAAAAACTATTTCTGCCTACTTGCCAAAAGACTTTACCTACTTTCAATTTCTAATAGAGTAATACCGCAAATTCATTGGAATTTCCATAGTACAATAACTTCATAATGCCACTGGTTTTTGTAAGCAACCAAATCTTAAGAAGAAAGGAGAAATTTTTTTAAAAAACAACATTTTCAGCCACAGTGTGGACTGACTTTTAAAATGTTCATGGGCATTAACTTATTCATCTGAGAATTTAATGGGAATGCCTTAATTACTTGGAGAAGCAAATATCTATTAAGATGTAGGGAAATCATACAATATCTGTGATGATTTTCTTTTTATTACTGCTTTAATAACTGAAAACTTCAACTGGTACCCACAATCATATTACTATTAATGCCTATTTTGTTCATTAGAAGTTGAACAACATCTAAGCAGTTAGCTTGAAGACTTTTTTCATCCTTGGTAATGATAAGCGTTCTTATTTGTGTCTCCCCATCTATCTTGCTTCAACGCAAGGATAAAGAAAAGAGCATAACAAATTCAATTATGTGCGCCATGTTTCCAAGACTGATAAAAAATTTAAAAACTACTCTAATGAGAACACATTCAAGTTCAAACTCCCAAACTTAAGAGTTGATTCCATAATGCACTTTTGTGGTTGCTGTTGTTAACTTCCTAAAATGGTTCCAAAGATTCTGAGCAAAAACAAATTTCTTACAAAGTTTGAAATAATATAACAAATCACAACAATGGTTAATACTAGCTCACTTTTATTGATGGTTACTCTGGTTATTGATGGTTACTTCATCTGTGTGTGTTTCTAGTGAAAAAAGCACTGTTGATATTCCCACTGAACCCCCAAACTACTCCCTAACCAGTTGGAGCTCTGGGGGAGGTACTATGTGATCTTAACCTCTTAGCCATTACAGATTGGATCTGGGAAACACACCTGCTCAAAGCAGGACCAATTAGAAGAACTGAGATCATTACTGACGAAGCGTGGGTAAAACCTCCCATGTCAGAGATGGAGAAGTAGAGAGAGGGTCTCCTATAAACATGGAACACAATAGAGACAGAGTGTGGAGAGAAATCCTTTAGTACCAATAGCTCTCCAGTAATACCTGCTCCTGGGCCCCCCTGACATTGGACCACTTTTACCTGGGCTGACCATAGGCATAATTAATAATACGTTTCCTGTTGAGGTAAATTATGCTACCTGGGCAGGGATCTCTATTACTTCCACTCCTACTTCCTCTATTACATTTATTAGTGTTGACTCGAATTCACCTGAGAATTTAATGAGAATACCTTTAATCAGGAACCTTAATGTGCTCCATTAATCACCAGGGCAATTAGAGAAGTAAAGGTCGCCTGGTCAGAGGCAATGGCTAAATCTGAATGTATTACCAAAGGTCTCAGTATCTCTCACATCCAAATCACCATCTTACCAATGACTCCACGTTCTTTTTAAGAGACATCAACAAGTAATAGTAAACCTTTACATTTCTTTGTGGAAGACATTCTGCTATTTGGGCTTTTTGTTTTTCCCTAGCTAGGTAACAAGGGGTTTGTGGCTGTAATCCTAATTCCTCAGGGGGCTGAGAGCTGAGGATCACAATTTGAAGCTAGCCTAGGCAGGGAAAGTCCCTGACACTCTTCTCTCCAATTAACTACCCAGAAGCCAGAGGTAGAGGTAGGCTTGTATGGTAGGGTGCCAGCCTTGAGTGAAAAATGCTAAAGGACAGCACCCAGGCTCTGAGCTCAAGCCCCGGTAGCGGCAAAAATAGAAAATAAACTACAAGTACGCTTTTTCTTTCTCATTCCCTTCCCCTCTCTTCAATCCCTCTCCCTCTCTCCCTCTCCCTCTCCCTCTCCCTCTCTCTCTCTCTCTCTCTCTCTCTCTCTCTCTCTCTCTCTCTCTCTCTCTCTCTCTCTCTCTCTCTCTCCCTCTCTCTCTCTCTCTCCCTCTCTCTCTCTCTCTCTCTCTCTCTTCTCTCTCTCTCTCTCTCTCTCTCTCTCTCTCTCTCTCTCTCTCTCTCCCTCCTCTCTCTCTCTCTCATACACATACATACACACACCCCTTTTTTAAGATTTTACCATGCACCCACTCTTCATTGGTTCTAATCTCATTGCATGCTGGGCTTCCAATCAAGCTATAATAAAACCAATTGTTTACAGCTCATTTCTCATTCATTGTCTTCTCTGCTGGACTGTGAATTCCAGGTGGGCAAATTAAGGTTGTCTGGAGCCAGAGATGGCATAGAATGGAATCAGGAAATTATTAATTAATAAATCCTCTTCTCCCTTATTATCCCCATTTTCAGGAGCTCAAAGGACTCAAAAGTGTGGACATATCGCACAACTAGAACGTGGCTTTGCCGTGATTTTTGTTTGGGTTTCATTTGGCCTTTTTGTTTTTCCATGCTGCCCACCTGGATTGAGTTCTACCATGGAGCTGCATTCCCAGTCCAACACAGCAGCACTGAGACCCAGTTCTGCCCAACTCTAACCCTAGACTTCATGCTCCTTCCACATTGCTTTCCCTGTCTTTCCAGAAATGTCCATATATTCTTTCTTTAATTACATGAAATTTTACTTTTCAATGGCTATAATATTTTAACAGGCAATATTGAACCTACCACAAAATTCTTGGCAATAAAAGCAGCATTGTAAAAGATGAATACTTCCTCTCTTCCAAAAGAAAATTCCATTATGTTATTGCCTAAAGTTGCAGGGTAAAAATTAGTGATGGTTGGGGGGGGGGAGGCTGGGAAGGGAGGTGAAGGGTAAACAAAGGAGGAGGCTGCAATGCTTGGTAAGAAATGTATGCATTATCCTGCCCATGTAATTGTAACCCCTCTGTACAATATGTTCACAAATAAAATAAAATAAAATATTTTTAAAAAATTAGTGATGGTACAAGACACCTTTATTGTGCATTTTTTTTCGAATCATCTCCTTAAGTTCTCTTTTAATGTGGGAATAACTAAGTAGCTACTAAAACTAATTTCTAAACATGCCTCAAAGCAAGGCTGCCAGGTAGCACTGGAGTGTTTTCCTTCAAATACCATTTTGCCAGATACTCCCTTCTCCTCTCAAGAGAAGGCCATATTTGGACCCTGATATGGCCCAGAAAAGGAATGAAACAAGGACAAAGAGAAAATTAATGGCAGAAATAAAAGTGATACAAATGGTAGGAAGGAAACATAAACCAATACAATATAAATCATCATCACGATAATAATTGCCGTTTGAAAAGAAACTAGAGTGGTTGTATGCAGCAGGCATTGTTCTCTGAATGGTACACGCATTAATCCATGCAGTCATTACAGATATACTATATGCAACAGGCATTGTTCTCTGAATGGTACATGCATTAATCCATGCAGTCATTACAGCTGCACTATTAAGTAAGAGAAATCATTAACTACTTTTATAGAAAGGAAATCCATTAATGAAAATGATTTATGTGCCAAACAGTCTGCATGATGGGGGTTGGGGGAGCTGGGAGAGACGAGAAGAAAATGATAGAAGAGGTGACAGTGATTAAGATGTATAGTGCTCATAAATTATTATATTGTATTGGAACCACTTTGTACAATGACTTAAAGATAATTAAAAATTAAAATAAAAACAGTGTGAATGATACAAAGATAAGTGAACAAAAATACAGAGAGAGAGAGAGAGAGATGCAGAGTGGTCATTTAAAAATAAGAATCACAGCCAGGCACCAGTGGCTCATGCCTGTCATCCTAGCTACTCAGGAAGCTGGGATCTGAGGATCACAGTTCAAAGCCAGCTCTGGCAGAAAAGTCCAAGAGACTTTTATCCTTCTACTCAAAAAAGCCAGAACTATGGCTCAAGTGGTAGAGCTCTAGCCTGGAGCACAAAAAGGCTCAGTAACAGTGTCCAGGCCCTGAGTTCACGCCCAGGACCAGCAAAAAATAAAAATAAGAATCACATCCCAAAAGATCTTACCTGGTATGCGAGAGTTCATAAACTGATAACCTATGGAATAGACTGTGGTTTGAATGCCAACTATCCCACGGGCTCAAGTGTTAAATGCTTGTTTGCTCCCAGGAAGATGGCACTATATGGGGAAGTGGTGGGAATGTGAGAAGCATGCCTTTGAAGGAAAAACCTGGCTCCTGTCCTTTCTTCTGCTTCCTGTCAGCCATGAGGCGAATAGTCTCTTTCACTTGGTCAAATCTGCAGAGCTGTGGGCGGACTATGGGTAGAACTCTCTGAAATGGTGAGTAAAAACAAATCTCTCCTCCCTTAAATTGTTTCTGACAAATGTCTTGTCCCAGCCATAAAATGTCAGTCTAGCACAGATATCTGCATAATGCGGACTTGTATATTGTGTTTTAGAAATCAGATATGTAAGCCATCATCTACATTGCCAGTAGGAGGTGCATGTCTTATTTTCCTTGAGTAATCTGCATCTCTCCAACTGGTCTGTTCCCTCCCAGCTACTCCTTCATCACTCCAGACTCATTCATTTACTCATTCATTGTGTGAGTTTAACATCAGCATCTTCCTAGCTGACGTCATAACACTCTTCCCATATCCTCAACACTTCAGAATGGCTGCCTTTCAGCACAAGGAGGTTCTTCAGATCTGTACTGGCCAATGGTTAACGAGAAAAGGCCCAGCCAACACTGGTAAATCCTCCATGCTCTGCAGGCTGAGCTTCTGAGGGCTGGAGCTCACACAATCAATAACCAACAATAAGCTGTCTTGTATTTTCCCTGTGCCAGCCCTGGAATAAACATTTCTCCACGGAGCCCAGACTCCTTTTATTAAAAAACAGTGTTTCAAAACTAAGCTCTTGGCAGTAAGGATAGTTGATTGCTACTGAGGTGTTAGCACTTATAGGCTTTCCAAGATAAACTGGAGGACTTCATTTGTGTAAAATAACCCAAGCACTAACATGTTCAATCTATATCTGTATCACCTGAAAGAAAGAGAGAGAAAGAGAGGGAGGGAGAGAAAGAAGGAAGGAAGGAAAGGAGGGAGGGAGGGAGAGAGGGAAGGAAGGAAGGAAGGAGGGAAGGAAGGAAGGAAGGAAGGAAGGAAGGAAGGAAGGAAGGAAGGAAGGAAGGAAGGAAGGAAGGAAGGAGGGAAGGAGGGAAGGAAGAAAAAGAAAGGAAGGAAGGAAGGAAGGAAGGAAGGAAGGAAGGAAGGAAGGAAGGGAGGAAGGGAGGAAGGGAGGAAGGGAGGAAGGAGAAAGAAAGGACCATGAGTTCAAATGGATACAGTGGTTTTGGAATTTCAAACCAAAACTTCTGTAAGAAACTATTTATATAGTGCTGTATGTACAGCTCTTCTTACCCTTAGCTTTACAGTAACCAGTCATGATTGAATAGTCTCTGAATTTCCATATGTTAAGTCATCATTTTTTATCTCCACCCATTGGTGGCTCATTTGTAATACAGATATATTTATGTGTTAGAGGAAAATTCCACATTGAGTTCCCTACACATCCTTGTTGGTTCTATTGCTTGCCGGGAGTATGAGAAGGGAATGTCAATCATTACCATAATTCTAAGAGCATCATCCTGTCTTCATCCTGCCGTACCATTCCATTCCTCACTCTTCTCTACCTATTTCAATCCCTTGACTCTCAACTTTTAAAAGCTGTTCATAGTTTCAGGGTAGTGTAAGCTGGGTATTTTTTTTTCCAATTTTTCAATTATCTTTGTGTATGTACCCATCCTGGGCCTTGATCTCAGGCCCTTTGTTACTCAAGGCCAGTGCTTTACCAGTGAGCCAGAGCTCCATTTTTTTTACCCTTTTTTTTGGTGCTTAATTGGAAATAAGAGTCCCACAGACTTTCCTGCCCAGGCTGGCTTTGAACTGCAATCCACAGGCCTCAGCCTTTTGAGTAGCTAGGATTCCAGGCACCCAGCTCAATTTTCTCTGTACTTTGTGTTGTTTCATGAAGCAAGAATGCAGTCAAATGTATCCAGATTGTACATGGATATTGAATCCGAATACAAAGATTTTTGCCTATATTAAAATTAAAAAGAAACATTCTTTTATTTCTACCATTTCTGTGGCTCATTTAGGTTCCTAATCTATTTGTGCATGTTA
Organism: Dipodomys merriami; assembly: GCF_024711535.1. Lineage (NCBI taxonomy): Eukaryota > Metazoa > Chordata > Mammalia > Rodentia > Heteromyidae > Dipodomys > Dipodomys merriami. The sequence goes on along the minus strand of NW_027202604.1, from coordinate 34,764,481 downwards.
TAAAATATGAATATAATTTTGCCTCTTTTACAAATAGCTACCAAGTCCCAATACTATGTGTTAAAAGACTTGTTTTTACTGATTTCAGATGCCTCTGCTGTCATAATCTAAATTTTGTTTGTATCTGTGTCTAATTCTGTTTCTCTTCTATTATTAGTCTGTTAAACCATACATGTGCCAGAAGTCTAGCATGCTATCATTGTAATTTTCCAGAAGTTTTTCAACTTACAAATATTTGCTTTTCTACGTGAACTTTAGTAACGTTTCTAATTAACTAACTCCATAAAAGAGCTTATTAGAAATTTTTACCAGGATTGTGTTGTCCTTGACTCTTTCTCATACATTTAAAAGACTCTGAGAAACTGTAGGTATGATCTTTCCAACTCCGTCTCTAAAAGGGAAAGCCTGGGTACAAGACTTTTAAAAGTAAATGCTGACAATAGAATTGAAAATTACCCACTCTGTCTGATAAGGAGGGGGGGGAAACCCTACAAAACTAAAGTGGCTTTCAGGATACTGTGCTGGTGGCTAACTTCCTTTAAATGTATTTTCAATGTTCCTGAACCTGACGATTCTCCTTCTTGAGAACTGACTTTGCAGTTGGTCCCCTCTTTGTAGCCACTGTCATCGCCCGAATTCTGCTACTCAGCCTTGCTTATCTTTCCTCGGGCAGCAGCGTCCTTAGGAGTGTCCAATCATGGCCCTGGTCGATCTAAAACTTCAATCTCATTGCTCAATGATATTGCAACTTAAAACCTTGCAATAATTCCTTGAAGCTTTAAGGAAATGTTTCCAAATTGTTTAGTACAGTACTCGTGGCCCCTTATAATCGGACCTAGTTAAATTTTCTATCCCATTTTGCCTCTATCTCCACCAAATGATGCTACCTTGCCTGGTACTGTCATTATCGATCTTCGTGCATTGGCCTAGGATTGGTCCCAGCATTTTCTTCCTTCTCATTCTACTCCACTCAACAGCAGGCTTCCTAGAACACAACTCGGTCATCTCCCTGTGCTATGTACTTAACCTAGCCCCAAACAACAACGCTGAAGAATTTTAGAGGGCAGTTGCCTTCAAAGTTTACCCAGTCTTCAATCCAGCACGGTGACAGAGTACAGTCACCATGACTTTGGCAAACTGATGGAAGGAATCTACAGCTGGAAACGCAAAAATTCACTTGATCCCTAGGAATCTGAAGACAAGTAGAGCTTAGAATAACGTTGGACATTAGAAACCTTGTAAGGCAGAATGTGCCAGGTATGTGTGATGTGAGAGCAGCCAGACAGGGCTGTGGTTGTTGCTGGAGCCTTAGTGGAGACCATGACTTGGAGGAGACAGTCTCGGGGTGTGGTGTAGACATGTCTACACCTATCTGCTTGCATCTCCTTTCTTGACGACAGAGATGGGACCGCTGGTCTTCATCTAGTGGTTGGATAAATGGGATCAAAAGATCCTTTCCAAGATTCTGCACAGCCATCTGCCAGAAAATTGCTAATAACTAGTGTAGGATATCTTGCATAGGCTAATTAATATACATCATTCATATATATTGTTGCTAAAATAGTACCTTGTGATTATATGCGACGTACTATCAAATGTATAGTGCATATTATTGGTATGAATGTAGCCATCGATGGGAGCTACCTTGGGGCTACTACTCTGAGAGTTTGTAGAGAGAGCCACCTGCCCCACCACGGATGTCCAACCCGTCTCTTCCCCAAGACCACTGTCATGGGCCAGCCCCCAACCACACACTGTGACACGTGTCTGAACTGTGATTATTTCTTGTTTCCAGGTCCCCAGAGCAGCTCAGTCTCACACAATAGGCCCCTTGTCACCATGGTGCCCTTTTGGCACTTTAAGATAGGGGGAGGGACAAGGTGGCTTTCTTCTCTAATACCAAGCAGCCTGCCATGCATGAAGAGTCATTGCCACACCAACACACACACACATACACACACACACACACACACACACACACACACACACACACACACACACCAGTTGAGGCACGTGATAGCTGTGGGCTTCTCCTGAGGCTGGTCTGTCACTCTGCTGTGACCTGGTTTATAACGCTTCCTTGCAATTGTAGCCTTAGTTTCCTTTTTCTCCCAGGGAGCCTGGAGATGTGGACTGTTTTCCTGCCTGCATAACCTTTCTGCTCCTCCCCCTCTTCCCTCCTCCCCCTCTCTCTCACTTGCACTTACTCTATCTGCCTGTCTCTGTCTCCCTGTCTCTCTTTGACTCTCTGTCTGTCTGTCTCTGTGTGTCTGTCTCTCTGTCTTTCAATCTGTGCTCTTTCTTTCACTCTTTCGACCCAGTCTCTCCTGTGTTAGCCTGTCTCTTCTCATTCACAAAGTCACAGAACAGGTCTTACCATCCTGCCCCAACACCTGCGGTTTCTTGTGGGTGGTGGTGGTGGTGTTTTAATTGTTTAACTTCATTGACTCTTATTTATTTATTCAGACTTGGATTGTCCCAAAGCTGTTGCTTCTAACATGTGGAGCAAAATTATCTCAGCTACACAATACCTCCCCAGTCACTACCCAGAGAGGCAGATTTTCTTCTCCAGGGGGGCTGGGGGAGGATGGGAAGGGATGGGAAGGGGAAACAAAAGAGGAGGCTACAATGCTTGATAAGAAATGTACTCGTTATCTTGCCCATGTAATTGTAACCCCTCTGTACAGTATTTTCACAATAAAAATAAAATAAAAAATAAAATATTTCTTCACACCACTCAAAACATATTTGTAATCTTAGGACACAAACACACCACACACATACACACACACACAAACACACACACACACACACACACACACACACACACAGAGTCAAATCAATGAAAGAGAAGAAGTATTCCTATTATGGTTTAAGATGCTGTAATTTCACTCATCCTGAATATATTGGATAAAGAAAGTCAAGGATAATATAAGCCCCAATCATACCACATACAAATCAAAACCACATGCTCTTTACTAAGGAATAAGAGGATATTTAACTATTCCATCTCTCTGAGACACACTGGGCAACTATTTTCAATACAGCAGTGTACTCCTTCCCCCTGTGTGGCAGAAACTACTCAATATTGGGAACTCTTCACTCTACAATCTCCCCAATTGGTGGGGCCAGCAATTTGCCAGGCATAAGTATAGCAGAATCGGGGATAATATGATGTGCTCTCATTAAGTACTTTCCATTAAGTAAGTCCAAAGTCATTTCTACATAATCCTGTTCAAAGTCCATTCACAAAATAAAAAAAAAAAATTGAGATTCCTGGCAGAGTTTCCATTTTAAAGAAAACAAAGGTGACAAAAACCCCAACCACAAATGATTTAAAAAAAAAAAAAACAAAAAAAACAAAAAAAAACAGACCTGCCTAGACTTGACTTAAAAGCAAAGACCCTGCCCTTCCGGCAATGTTTACCGTCTCAGAAAATGGCAGATGTCTGCATTCATCAGCCAGAGTCACCTCTGTATTCTCTTCTTTCCTGAACTCTCACATCCAATCCTTACGGAAGGACTGAACTCAAGGCCTGGGTTTGCTAGGCAAGTACCCTACATGAGTCACAAATCCTTTCATTTTAGTTTGCTTTTGAGAGAGGGTCTCTTGCTTTTGCCCAGACTCATCTCATACCACTTTACTCTTACGTCTCCTCCCAAGAAGCTGGGATTACACGCATGTGCCACCATGCCCAGCTGATTTTTTTAGCGTCTCCTTAACTTTTGCCTAGGTTGGCCTTTGAATTATGATCCTCCTTATGATTGCCTCCAGACTAGCATGTATTTTAGGTGTGTGTCATCATACTTGGTTTCTATGGCTAATTTTCCACTAAATCAGAATTGTACAGTGAGCCCAAAATACTTACCATCCAGGCCTTACCAGAATTAACCAGCCCTATCTTTTAAAACGTAAATCAGCTGAGCATCGGTGGCTCACACCTGTAATCCTAGCTACTCAGGAAGCTGAGATTTGAGGATCGAAGTTCAAAGCCAGCCCAGGCAGGAAAGTCTGTGAGACTCTCATCTCCAATTAACCACCAGAAAACCAGAAGTGGTGCTGTGACTCAAGTGGCAGAGCACTAGCCTTGAGCCGAAGAGCTGAGGGACAGCGCCCAGGCCCAGAGTTCAATCCCCATGACCGACAAAAAAAAAAAAAAAGACATAAATCAGCTGAGGTCCACCTCCCCTCCAGTAAAAGCTCAGCAGCCCCTCTCTTTACATTTGGAACAAGATCCAAATTTCTTACTTTAGCGTCTTACCTATGTACGTGTCTCATTAATACATTAATCATAATAAATGCCACCACTTCATCCACGAGGGTTTCTTTCCCACACCAATGGCATCACATTGGAACAATGAGGAATACTGTTATATTACGGATAGGAACTATCCCTTATAGGCTCATGTGTTGAATGCTTGGTTCCTAGCTAGTGATACTGTTTTGGAAGGTTCTGGAAACATTAGGAGATAAGACCTAACTGGAGAAAGTTAAGTCACTGTGGCTATCTCCAAGGGAGGCTGGATATTGTCCTAGCTCTCCCTCTCTCCCTCTCTCTCTCCCTCACCTTCTCCCTGTCTCTTCCCCTCCCCCTTCTTCCCTCTCTCCCCTCTCTCCTCTCCCTCTCTCAATCTTCCCCCTCCCCTCCACCCTCTTCCTTCTCTCCCTCCCTTTCTCCCTCTCCCCCTCCCCTCCACCCTCGACCCTCTCCCCCTCCCTTCCATTCTCTCCTCTCCCCCCCCCTCACCTGCCCTCTCCTTTTCCTCTTCCCTCTCCTCACTTCCCCCCCTCTACTTCTGGCTACCGGGAACCACTTTTCTGTACCACATCCTTCCCACCATGATGGGCTGAAACCTCTTAGACCACAAGCTAAAATGAATCCTTCCTCCATCCCTATAAGTTGTTTTTCTCAGGTATTCTATCACTGTAACAAGAAAACAAACTAATGTAAGTGTATGTCTAAAAAGCCTTTCTTAAGGTATTAGAGGAATTGCTAATTCTCACTAATTCTGCTTCCCAAAAGCCAAACTAGAATAAAGCCACTTATCTCCGAGAGTGTTAGAAAGGATTAAATCAGATAATTTATGTAAACACACCAGCAAAGTATTTACAGACTTCAATCATATCTCTTTCAGACTAGTCTGAATGCTCTTTACTTTTTTAATATCTTTTTTTTTTTTTTTGGTCTGAGATCAAGACTTCAACTCAGCATCTGCGTTTTCCTTTTACTCATTGGGTGGTGCTCTACAACTGGAGGCCAGTTTCTAAGCTCTACTTTTTTACCTTACCAGTTACATGTATTTGAATTCATATTCCATAAGCTATAGGAAAATATATAGGTATATATACTTATATATGTAAATGTAATGTCTCAGATGCAAATTTCATAAGGAACTTTTCCCCCAGACCAACTAAACCATTGCTTCCCCCTAAAATTTGCATCTTTTATGGAAATCAAATACAAACTCCTCTTTCCAATCAGCCAAGATGTTGTTATACATCAATATTTTCATTTCTGGAATCTTATTATCTTTTGCCAAAGGAAACTTGACAAATGCAAAGCTAACAACAAAGCCAATAATGAAGCCAACAGAGGCTTTACTATTGCTTTGGAGCCAAGCAAATGCTTTTTGCTGATATCTATATCACCTGGTAATACATGGAAAATTGGGTCAGATCTCAATTTAGGGACAGACATTAGTGTGGTATGTTATGGTAATCAGTCAGAAAATGCTGTTCTGAAAGAGACTACATTTGTGAATGTGGTTCTGGTTTTGATTATCTGAAGATAGGACTTAAGAAAGGCTAGTCAGCCATCTGCAGCATATACAGTACAGTCACGTTTAAGAAGTGAATATATATATATATTCACATATATTTGTGTATGTATGTTTATATATATTTGTAATTACACTATATAGACACATATATATGTTTATGAGCAGATTTCCAGTTTATATTCTTATATGTCTGAAGAGCAACCAATAAATAAGGTGGGAGCCAAAATGATCAAATCCATTCATCTATCTCTTAAATACTAGAATATTGCCAGGCACCTGTGGATCATGCCTATAATCCTAGCTACTCAAAAGGCAGAGATCTGAGGATGATGGTTCAAAGCTTGCCTGGACAGGGAAGTCTCTAAGACTCTTATCTCTAATTAACCACAAAAAAAGCCAAAAGTAAAGATGTGGCTCAAGTAATAGAGTGCTAGCCTTGTACACAAAAGCTCAGGGACAGTGCCCAGGTCCTGAGTTCAAGCCTCAGGACCAGCATGAATACACACACACAGACACATATGCACATGCACGCATGCACACACACACACACTACACTAGGACATGATCAATTATACAGATCTCTAGGCATTCACACACAGTGAAACCAAAGGAGGATATTGTTATTTGAGGAACACAAAGGTGCAACACCTATGTGCATCTGATCAGATAAAATAATATCTATTTACATTAACTCTAGGAAATGGAAACAAGAGGGTTTTTTTCTTTGCTGCTGTTTTTGTTTTCTTTTCTCTTTACCTTGTTTGTTCATTTATCTGTCTTTGGAAGAGTAAGGGGATACACAAAAATAGTGTGACAAAGGATGAACAAGTGCAGCAGTGGTACTCACTGGACACGATGTTAAAAATGAACCATACAACTTGTGTGTGGGGACAGGAGGGAAAAACTTGGAGAGAGCAAGGGATAACATTTTCCAAAAAGAACTATACTCACTACATGACTTATGTAACTATAACCCTCTATATATCACCTTTATGGTAACAATTTTTTTAATGCATGATAAAAAAGAAAATAGATAAAGGTATTATAGCTATCTAATACATAAAATAAAAAATAATAAATTGTTTAAAGACCTGTAAAATTGACTTATCAGGAATGGTAGAATAATCTGTTTTTCACTGAAAATATATTGGGATTCTGAAGAATAATAAGAATTTTTTGTCAGTCGTAGGACTTGAACTCAGGGCCTGGGCACTGTCCCTGAGCTCTTTCACTCAAAGCTACTGAACCACAACTCCACTTCTAAGAAATGTTTTAATTTTTCCAAATAAATATGCCAAGAAGAAGTGCTTCCAACTCCAAATAGCATAAAAAGAAGGAAGATAACATTTTACAAGACAATCCAGAAATTACATCTTCAATTCTAATGGAATTGAAGTTACACATTGTGAAGCTTATTACAGTTGTTTAAAACATTTAAATTGCGCCTAGAACATAATACATCTGTCTTTTGTATTGTTTTGTTTTGTCAGTTGTGGGGCCTGAACTCTGGGCCTGGGTGCTGTCCCTCAGCTCTTCATCTCAAGGCTAGAACTCTACCACTTGAGCCACAGTGCCACTTCTGGCTTTTTCTGCTTATGCGGTGCTGAGGAATTGAACCAAGGGCCTCATGCATGTGAGGCAAGCACTCTACCACTGAGCCACCTTCCCAGTCCCTAATACATCTGTTTATTACTAGAACTAGAAAACCATTGCTTCAAATTCACAATGTTTTGGAGTTTTTTTCAAAACTCTTTTCTCACATCCGAACACCATTGACTGGCTTCTGGATTAAACAATTTCAATATTCACTAATTTTTAAACATATATTTTCATTTTGCAGATTCATTTATGTTAATTTCTCTTATTAGTGTGATTTGTGACCAAATGACACCACCGAACAATAAAATTTATATGATTCAAACATAAAACAAAGCCCAAATGTCAAATGTCGGAAACAGTAAGGATCCCCTTTTTCAAGCATCTCATTTAACAGATGGTAATATCAACTATCAAAACCAAACATCTTAAATGAGTGATGTTTTCTGCTTTCAATTAAGATTCTAACTTGTTTAAACTTAGGAGTTGCTTCTAGAATCAGGGCTCTGATGCCACCGCAATCAGCCTCAGAAGAAGTTGTGCTTGATTAGTACTGTCTGCCAAGGACAATGCATAGGACAGAAGAGGCCTCTATGCCTTCCCTTTAGGCTTAGCAATAGTAGGACCAAACAGCGCACATGGAAGGAAGGACATAGAGCATCAAGACGAATTCTCTGGCCTTGTAATATGTATAAAGAAACTGAGACCCTGGAGAGGTTCCGGGAAGATGGTGGAGGAGAAGCTGGAATCTGAACAAGCTCTCGCATAGAAAGCAGATTTAGAGTTCCAGTGAACAGTCCTAAGCCAGAGAATCACACCAAGTGTGCCATCACAGGACAGAGAGTTAGTCAAGAGAGGGGAAGCCAAGACAAGGAGACACATCTGAGCGCCTGCCAGCAGCTGCCGCTGCGGCAGCAGGGTCGCTGCAGCGACCACCGCCGCGGGGTCATACCTGAGACACAGAGAGTCCGGGACGAAGGAGCCAGACGCAGCGGACAAGCGGATTCTACTCAACACCAACAAGAACCGACAAGGAGCGGACATCTTCATCCTGCAGTTTGCAGACCAGAGACGACCCAGGATCCAAGACTCGGCGTGAGTACAAGCCCGACGTCCTCACTCCTTCTCAGGGAGCAGAGGAGGGAAGGCCACCCCTCCCCCCCCAGCACCGGTGATCTCCATCTTGGATACCGACAAAGCTCGGAGGAGCTGCCAGCTCCAGCTCAGGCCTTGGAATAAAACGAGTCATTTAGCAGGTCACAAGAACTTAACGGCGAAGTGACCTGCCAGACTCAGCTCCATCCAGGGAAAAGTCACCCAGCTCAGGCGCCAGCCATTGGAGCGGCTTTCCTCATTGGGTAACCAGAGCCAGAGGCTGCCCCTCCCTCTAGCAGCCACCACAATCAATTGAAAAACAGAAACCCTGAGAACGGCTCCAGGCTGGGCACTGTGAGTTTTATCACAAAATAGCCCCAGGGAAAAGGCCTCAACTCTACCCAGAACCTAGACCCATCACTGCATCCCCCTCTTTTGTGATTCTCAAAGCAGATCACCCTCCCAGAAAACTAACCTGGGAGGGGGATCTCAAAATTTTGGGTAAAGCAGAGCACTTTTCTGCCTCTTCCAACAAATTGACTTAAGAAACCAATCAAACCACAGGACCTCAAGCTGACCAGAGACTCCAACAAGAGGCAGGTTACAGAGAAAAGGGAGATACAGGATTCTTCCCACCCCTCCCCCCCCCCCAAAAAAAAGTCAAAGGACTTTTTTTTCTTTTTTTTTCTTCTTCTTCTTTTCTTTTTTTGTTTGTTTTTTGTTTTTTGTTACCATATATATATATATATATATATATATAAATTTTTTCTCTTCTAAAACTTTTATTAATATTTAATTTTTGCCTCTTCTGAAAAAAATAATTGTTTTCCAGTAACTTTTTTTTTCTCCTCCTATAATTTTTATTTTAGGAATATGTGAATGAGCGTTTTCCTTTCTTTTCTTGTCTTCTTTCTCTTTTTCTTTCTTTCTTAATTATCTTTTTGTTTTTTGTCTAGCTCTACTGAACTTCTGATCTTTTCTTCTCCCTTTCCCATCCTTAAGGTTTTTCACATCTCCTCTATGTCCCTCCCTTTCTCTCAACATATTCACATTCCTCTCTAAATAGATGGTCTTTTAATCTCTATAATAACATTAATTTTTACGTTTCTAATTTTTTTCTGGTCTCTTTTCATTCCCCTTTCCGTCTCTTCTTTTTCTCTCTCTCTCTACTTGCATCCTACCCAACCCATTTCCTGCATTGTGATTAGGACATAGTTAACTCTCCCTGTGCCTCCCCACAGCAATCTATTCCTATTTTTTACCCACATCTCTCCCTAATCCTAATAATTTCTGGTTTTCCAAATTCTTTTCTGCGGTTTGAAGTCCTTTAACATATAGTTGTTTGATGTTGAATAGATGTATCTGTTGAACTAGATTGTATCTGTAGACTATTGACTGTACAAATGCAAACTTTGGTTGATGGTTGCCTTTAGATAGTGTTCTAGCACAAAACTGGTGCTATCTTCATCTCAAATGGGCAGAGTAAGCCAGAAAAACACAAGAAAAATGGCAAATTCGGGTATCTCAATTCCCAATCTTGATAATCAGGGATTAGAACAGATAATGAATAATCCAGAGGAGAGTTCCCAAATAGCTCTACAAACACTACTAGCAAACATGATAAATGAGAAGTTCGACAATGTACAAAGGACTCTGTATGAGCGTGATAGGGAGAGAGAGGAGGCATCCCAGAAGTTTATACAGGAATATCATAAGCGTGAGGAAGCTACACAAAAACTGATACAGGATTTGCGTGAACAACTTGATAATACTCAAAGAGAAAGGGAGGAATGGCGTGAGCAGGCTGAGAACACTCAAAGAGAACTGCAGGAATCCCACGAACGCGAGGAAGCTAATCAAAGAGTAATACAGGAATTGAGAGACCAGGTAGAGAACACACAAAGATCACTAAAGGCATCCATAGAATCCATTAACAAAGAGCTGAAGGAAGTCAGGGAGACCACAAAGCGAAAGCTGAATGGAACCCAACAGAAGGAATGGGAGTCCAAAGAAACCATATCCAACCAACTAAGTGATTTGAGGACAAACACTGAACACCAAATTAAGGAAGTAAAGAGATTCATACAAGACCTAAAACAGAGCTTCAACAAAGAACTTGAAGCCATCAAAGCTGACCAATTAGAAGGAAAAGAGATAAAAAACAAAGTAGAGAGTCTTGACAGCAGGTTAGACCATGCAGAAGATCGAATCTCAGGGATGGAAGACAGCCTAGATATTATAGAGAAAGAACATACAACCATCCAAGACAAGTCCAAGAAATATGACAGATCTATTCAACACCTGGAAGACACCATCAGAAGGCCTAACTTAAGGATAATGGGTGTAGAGGAGCACCTAGAAACAGAAGTTAATGGTCTAGGAAATTTGTTTAACAGGATCCTAGCAGAGAACTTCCCAAACATGCAAAAAGATAGGCCTATTCAGATACAAGAAGCCTTTAGAACCCCAAATAGACCAGACCAGAATAGGACATCCCACCGTCACATTATAATCCACACAGGATCAACTCAGAACAAGGAAAAGATCCTTAAAGCTGTCAGGGAGAAAAGGGCAATCACCTATAAAGGGAAACCAATTAGAATCACCTCAGATTTCTCAGCAGAGACAATCAAAGCAAGAAGAGCCTGGAATGATGTGTGCCATGCCCTAAAAACAAACAACTATCAACCAAGAATACTGTACCCAGCTAAACTCTCCTTCATAACTGAAGGCCAAATAAAAACCTTCCACAGCAAAGAAAAATTGAAACAATACATCTCCACCAAACCAGCCCTACAAAAGATTCTTAAAGATGTCCTACACATAGAAAACCAACAAGACCACAATAAAGGCCAACAAACTGCACCCAAACTGAGAATCCAAGAACCATAGGAAGAACCCAGTTTTCGCAGCGCCCAAGAAGGTAGAAAACATGGCAGGAACTCCCAAATACCTCTCAGTCCTATCTCTTAACGTTAACGGACTGAACTCTCCAATTAAGCGACATAGACTGTCTAGTTGGATTAAAAAACAAGACCCTTCTATCTGCTGCCTGCAGGAGTCACAGCTTGCCCGTAAAAACAAACACATTTTCAATGTGAAAGGCTGGAACAAAATCTACCAAGCAAACGGCCCTCATAAACAGGCGGGAGTTGCAATCTAATATCAGATAAAATAGACTTCAAATTAAAATTCGTGAGAAGAGATAGAGAAGGTCGCTACATACTAATTAAAGGATCTCTCCTTCAGGAGGATATTACAATTCTAAATATCTATTCGCCAAACAATGGAGCACCCAAATTTATCAAAGAAACACTACTTTCCCTCAAATCCCATATAGATCCAAAGACATTAATTGTTGGGGATTTTAACACACCACTCTCCCCACTAGATAGATCAACTCGGCAAAAACTAAACAGAGAAACCGCAGATCTAAACAGCTGCATAGATCAACTAGACTTAACAGACATTTACCAAACATTTCACCCAGCAGCATCAGAATACACATTCTTCTCAGCAGCACATGGAACGTTTTCTAAAATAGACCACATTTTAGGCCACAAAGCAAATTTGTCTAAATTCAGAAACATTGAAGTTATACCTTGCATTCTCTCTGACCACAAGGGAATAAAATTAGAACTCAACACCAAAAGCCACCAAAGAAAGTCCGGTATCACATGGAGACTGAACAACACACTGCTGAATCATGAGTGGGTCATGGAAGAGATTAGAAAGGAAATTCAAATGTTCTAGAGATCTGAAACTAACAATTTAATGACACATCTAAACCTCCTTGAAAAAGAGCAGCAAGATAAACCCCAATCCAGTAGACGGAAAGAAATAATCAAAATTAAATCAGAATTAAATGAATTAGAATCCAAAAAAACTATAGAAAGAATCAACAAAACAAAGAGTTGGTTCTTCGAAAAACTTAACAAAATTGACAGACCCTTAGCAAATCTTATCAGAAAAAGGAGAGAACACACCCAAATTAATAAACTCAGAGATGAGAATGGAAACATCACCACAGAAACAACCAAGATTCAGAACATTATAAGGGAATACTTCTCAAAACTTTATGCTAATAAGTTTGAGAACTTGACAGAAATGGACCTTTTCCTAGCAAATATTGACATGCCAAAACTAAACCAAGATGAGTTAAACCAGCTTAACAGGCCCATATCAAACATTGAAATAGAAACAGCAATAAGAGACCTCCCAGCTAAGAAAAGTCCAAGACCAGATGGTTTTACAGCGGAATTTTACAAGGCCTTCAAAGCAGAGCTCACACCAATACTCCTCCAACTCTTCAATGAAATTGAAAGAGAAAGCTCACTACGCAACACATTCTATGAAGCCATCATAACCCTCATCCCAAAACCAGGCAGGGACTCATCAAAGAAAGAGAAATCTAGATGCATTTCTTTGATGAACATTGATGCAAAACTTCTCAACAAAATTTTGTCCAATCGACTTCAACAATTCATCCAAAAAATCATACACCATGATCAGACAGGATTCATTTCAGGGATGCAAAGCTGGTTCAATATACGCAAATCAATTAATATTATTCATCACATCAACCGGAGCAAGAATAAGAACCACAGGATTATCTCAATAGATGCAGAAAAAGCATTCAACAAGATCCAACACCCCTTTATGATGAAGGTTTTGGAAAAATTAGGAATCCATGGAACATTCCTCAATACAATAAAGGCTGTATATGACAAACCTACAGCCAGCATTATACTCAATGGTGAAAAACTAAAGCCATTTCCTCTTAACTCAGGAACAAGACAAGGATGCCCACTCTCTCCACTTCTCTTCAATCTAGTATTAGAATGCCTAGCTACAGCAATAAGACAAGATGCAGACATAAAGGGGATCCAAATAGGGAAAGAAGAAATAAAACTCTCCCTCTTTGCAGATGACATGATCTTGTATTTAAAGAATCCCATAGACTCCACTCCCAAATTACTCAAGCTGATTCAAAACTTTGGCAAAGTAGCAGGTTATAAAATTAACCCCCAAAAATCAATGGCTTTTCTGTATGCCAACAATGAGAAAAGTGTGGCTGAAATTAGGAAAGCAACTCCATTTGTAATAGCCCCACAAAAAATAAAATACCTAGGAATTAACTAAAGAAGTGAAGGACCTCTATGATGAAAACTTTAAAATCTTAAAAAAGAAAATCAACACAGAATTTAAAAAATGGCAAAACCTCCCATGCTCCTGGATTGGAAAGATTAACATCGTGAAAATGGCAATACTTCCCAAGGCTATCTACAAATTCAACGCAATACCTATCAAAATTCCAACCTCATTCTTGAAGGAAATAGAAGAGGCAATCCAAAAATTCATATGGAACAATAAAAGACCCCGAATAGCAAAAACGCTCCTCAATGGAAAGAACACTGCTGGAGGAATATCAATACCAAATTTCAAACTCTACTATAAAGCCATAGTAATCAAAACAGCTTGGTATTGGCATAAGAACAGACCTCAGGACCAATGGAATAGAACTGAAATCCCAGAAATGAACCTACAGACCTATAGCCATCTAATCTTCGATAAGGGAGCTAAAACAATAGAATGGAAGAAAGACAACCTCTTCAGTAAATGGTGCTGGCAAAATTGGTTAACTACATGTAGAAAACTTAAGCTAGATCCTTATATATCACCCTGCACCAGAATCAACTCCAAATGGATCAAAGACCTTGAACTCAAAGCAGACACTCTGAAAACATTACAGGATGGAATAGGAGAAACCCTAGGTCTCCTTGGCTCAGGCCGAAATTTTCTGAATAGAGACCCGGAAACACAACAAATCAAAGAAAGGTTGGACAAATGGGATTGCATAAGGTTGCACAGCTTCTGCAGGGCAAATGACATAGCTAGCAAGATCAATAGAAAGCCCACGGATTGGGAGAAGATCTTTACTAGCCATACAACGGACAAGGGTCTCATATCTAAAATATACTTGGAACTCAAAAAATTAAACCACCCAACAACAAATCCTCAAAGAAACAACTGCCCAATAAATAAGTGGGAGAAAGACTTAAAGAGAAGCTTCTCTGAAGAAGAAAGAAGGATGGCCAATAGACACATGAAGAAATGTTCAACATCCCTAGCCATAAAAGAAATGCAAATCAAAACAACATTGAGATATCACCTCACTCCAGTTAGAACAGCAAAAATCAAGAACTCTAACAACAACAGATGCTGGAGGGGATGTGGACAGAAAGGAACCTTACTTCATTGTTGGTGGGAATGTAAACTTGTTCAACCACTTTGGAAAGCAGTATGGAGGTTCCTCAAAAGACTTCACATAGATCTCCCCTATGATCCAGCAATCCCGCTTTTGGGCATTTACCCAAATGTTTACAAACAAGACCACACTAAAGCTACCAGCACAACTATGTTTATTGCAGCATTATTTACCATAGCTAAGATATGGAACCAACCCAGATGCCCCTCAGTAGATGAATGGATCAAGAAAATGTGGTATATATACACAATGGAATTCTATGCCTCCATCAGAAAGAATGACATTTCCCCATTTGTTAGGAAATGGAAAGGTTTGGAAAAAATTATATTAAGTGAAGTAAGCCAGGCCCAAAGAAGCATAGGTCCCATGGTTTCCCTTATTTGCAATATCTAGTATAGGTATGAGTCAAGCGGAAAAGGTCAGATAATGTGATGTTAGGAAAACGAACCCTTAGATGTGTATTTTAATGTTTTTGTTTCTTTAATGCATGTGTTTCTAACGCATTTATAAGATTATCTCTTTGTTGCTTTGTATGTCCCTCCCCCACAGTGTAACCCCCGCTTTCACTATATTTGATATCAGTATAACATGTGGAGGAGATGGGGACAAACAAGTCGTTTAAGGATTCAGGTGGACCTGTTGCAACAATGAGAAGTACAAAATGTCATGTCAAAACCAGCTTTACAATGTCGGTGTGGGGGGGGAGGGGGGTATGATTGGGTGGGGGGGAGGGGGGAGGCTGGGAAGGGAGGTGAAGGGTAAACAAAGGAGGAGGCTGCAATGCTTGGTAAGAAATGTATGCATTATCCCGCCCATGTAATTGTAACCCCTCTGTACAGTATGTTCTCAAATAAAATAAAATAAAAAAATAAAAATAAAAATAAAAATAAAAAAAAGAAACTGAGACCCTGAGAGGCAAAACTATTTTCTCTGAAATGATCCAGTGACAGAATGCAGATTCTAATTCAGGCCTGTTTACCCTCCAAGAGCCATGCAGGTGATCACTGTACTCTACGGGTCATCCCCAATGACTTACTTTTCCATTAGTTCTTCTCCATCCTACCTCTCACTTGCCTCTGATCGATCTTATCCTAAAACAGCCTTGGGATCCATTTCTTTCCCACTCACACTGTTAGCTGCTGATAGAAAAGCACGTTGTCACCTTGTCAATCTTCTCTTTCGGGTCCAAACTTTGCCATTTTCTGAAGCTCGCCCACTGAAGTCCCCAGCTTTTCTTTTTCCCCTTGCTTGGTTTACTCCTCTATGGAGGAATGACTCACGAGTCACAGGAATACAAACCCAGCTGTGTGCCCGAGATAATTACTTCAGCGTAATTAAAATGAGCTACAGGCTGCCAAGTTAACCACCAAAACATGATGCTGCACTTTCTCTCCTATCTGCCTATCCATTCTCAGTCAAAAAAGAGACTGTGTGCTCGGATGGGAATCCCCAGCCCTAATGCATTAATCTCCACTCCTCAGCTGCCTGCTTAAAGGATCATCTCGGAAGTGAGTCTTCCTGCAGCTCAAGGGGAAAACTCCTGATGCAGAATCAGAGGGCTCCACCGCGACCACTTGGCTCAATTGCTGTTGGTGAAACCCCTCCCTCCCCACCCCTGCCAAATCTGTGACAAATACTTAGATTCAAGCAGAGAGCCACAGGATGTGCAGTGGGGGAAAGGAAGAAAAGGAGCAGGGATGGGAGGAAGGAGCCAGGGCTCCGGACAGCTTCCTAACCTTCCTTAATCCACCATGCTTGTCTCCTGTAGCCCTTTGTCACACCTCAGCATAACTCTTAAGTTCCTCTCCCTCTTAAGTCAGGTGCCCGCAAGCGGCATCTGAGATAGATTCTCCTGCAAGCCATTACTTACAAGAATACTGACCATATAAGATGATGTTAAGCAAAATGAACCCCAAGACAGGGACACAAGTGGTTTTTTCTTGCCTGCTATTGTTTTTAACGTACTTATAATGCACTATGTGATTCTCTTGCTTCTTTTGTATGCTCTTCCCCCACAGTATAACCCCTGTTTTCACTGTATCTGATTCTGGTGCCCTGCATCTTGTATATACATTTTTCTAATTTGGGGAGGGGAAGGGATATAACAAATGCTTAAATAAGGATACAGGTTGACCCATTGTAACAATGAGATGTACAAGACATTATGTTGAAAACGAACTTTACAATTTGGGGTGGGGAGGGAGGAGGGTGGGAGGCAGGGAGGGAAGGCATGGTAGGGGGAAAATAAAGGAGGAGGTAACAATGCTCAATAGGAAATGTCCTCATTACCCCTCTGTACAGTATTTTTACAATAAATAATATATATGGAAAGAAAAAAAGAAACATATATAAGAGTGGCTGTGCATGATAGGAAAAAAAAAAAAAAAGGTGCTTTCCAGGGAGATCTCAGCCTAACGACAGGAGGAGCTCGGAAGTATCCCTTGTAGCACAGAATTCAGACCACAGCCTCAGTTGGTCCACGCTGCATGCCATGCTTGTGTTTGGGAGCTGGATGTACTTCCTGGTATGCATTACTATGAGACAAGAGCAATCCTCAGGAAAGGAGAGTAAGTGTGACTCCTGGGCACCAAACATCCACGACAGCTGGGAGAGGGGGACAGGCGTGGCCCCAGCGAGGGAAATGGGTCTCAATGAGGCACCATCTGCCCCTGATAAGATCTCTTATGGTGTCTTAGGGTGTTTAGACAGAGTTTGTACAATCTGCAAGGAGTCTCAAAACAGGGGTGCTGAATCTGAGGGTTATGGTGGTGCTTAACATAATCACCATGTTTATATGTTAGTAAATCCACTGAAATGCTGTGCAAAAGGTGCATATAGGAAATTGTCAGAACAAGGAACACAGGATTCATCCCAATTCTCTGTAGCATATATTCTCTTCTTGAGTTCAGAAAACTACCTCTGAATCTCCTTGCAGAAAAGACAGAGCTGGTGCGGGCTCTCCTCTGAAGTCTTCCCTGAGATCCTGTGGTGCACATCTCCGAGGTGTCCTGGGGCACCTGAAGTAGACATGAGAGCACTTCACATCTTCCAAAGGGAGAGTGAGTGTGTGTGTGTGTGTGTGTGTGTGTACAAACACACACCTGTGCACTCTGGGGTTTGCAGGGCCTGAGCCTGTTCCTGAGCTTCTTTTGCTCAAGGCTAGTATCCTACCACTTGAGCCACAGCTCCACTTCTGGCTTTTACTTGGTGATTAATTAGAGTGAAGAGTCTCACAGACTTACCTGCCTAAGCTGACTTTGAACTGTGATCTTCAGATCTCAGCCTTTTGAAGAGCTAGGATTACAGGCGTGAGCCACGAGCACATGGTTATTTTTTTTTAATTTTGAAGATGGTGAGGACAGTGATTAAAACTGACCTTTGTTGAGTATATGCTATGGAGCCATTGTCAGTCGGAATTTTGATGTGCATATGTTCTCTCATTTAATTTTCAAGACTATCCTTTGAAGTTTCAAACCAGAAGACTGAGGTATTAAAATTGTATGACCCTCCTGACCCCACCATCTGAGCCATGAACCACCACACCCAGTTTCTATAGATTTTCCATTACCAACGGCCATGCCCTAAGGACAAGTGCTCGAAATACATCGGTTATATAAGTGAATACACTTACTTGTTATATAAGTGATTACACCAAAAGGAATAAGATAAGTTATATAAGTGAATATACCAAATGGACTAAATAAAGTGAGTGCACTTTATTTAAGTGAGGCACTGGTCTTTTTGCCTATCATCCTAGACACTCAGGAGGCTGAGTTCTGAGAACCACAGTTCTAAGCTAGTCCAGGCACAAAAGCATGTGAGAGTCCTATCTCTAATTAACCACCCATAATCCAAAAATGGATCTTTGGCTGGAGTGGTAAGGAACCACTCAAGGATCTTTATCCTTGAGCAGATAAAGCTCAGAGACAGAGCCCGTGTCCTCCCCGAAGATGGGGACCTTAAAAAAAAAAAAAGCTCTTGGCTCCTACCACCTAGTAGGTACTCAACTCATAGCAATATGTTGCCCATTAAAATAAGGAATGTTAGCTGGGTGTCAGTGGCTCTCGCCTGTAATCCTAACTACTCAGGAGGCTGAGATCTGAGGATTGTGGTTCAAAGCCAGCCCGGGCAGGAAAGTCCATGAGACTCTTATCTCCAATAAACCAATAGAAAACTGGAAGTTGCACTGTGGCTCAAGTGGTAGAGCACTCACCTTGAGCTGAAGAGCGCAGGGACAGCGCTCAGGCCCAGAGTTCAAGCCCCACAACAGACCAAAAAAAAAAAAAAAAAAGGAATGTGATGTTTAGCCCCCTTCACCCTCCGACATTCCACAGTGTCTCAGAAAGCAGAGCTGGGGACAAAGTTCCTAAAGTAGATGGACATTTAAAAGGGGGAAATTGCAAAATCAAAATAACAAAGTAAAAGGGGAAAGAAAGAAAGAAAAGATAACAACAGGGAAGGGAGGAACAAAGAAGCCAACATTTCTCTTGCTAGAGGTCCACCCAGCATACCCAGCCAGATGGATACACCTACTGCACGTTTGCAATTGTATTTGAAAGAGTCCAATGTAGCTTGCATCCGTAATTGGATTTCCCTATGCATGCCCAGATCTGAAAGGGAAAACGCTCACCTGAATTGGAAAGGCATGGAATGAGGATGCATATTCATGCCCTCTGCCTCTGCAAGCCACCTGCCTCTCCTCCACACACACACACACACACACACACACACACACACACACACACACACACACACGCACACGCACACACACACGCACACACAGTCTCTTCCATAAATTCTCCCTCTCTTAGCAGTTTTCTCACACACATCTTTATCCCCACAGCGCCATCCAGCGTTGCTGGATGCACAGGAATGAGGTTTGCCTGGGCCGGGGGACCTGGAGGAGATTTTCACAACCCAGCATGCATGAGGGAACCATTCATCAGCCCTGTGACAACCTGAGCTAAGGCAAAATTGCCACTCAGCATTTCAAATGGCTGGCTCCCTCTTCTCTCCTACCCGTTGCCAGGTCCTTCTTCCATCCTAAAGCATTTTCTCACAAGAATAAATGGGTAATTCAAGAAGAAGGAAAGCCTCCCAGGAAATCAGACCTCGTGTTAGCCCAGGCATGGGTTTTCTTATACTTTGACAAAGATGATATGTGGCTAAAAAGAAAAAAAAAAAACTTCAATGGTGCCAAAAATATTTAATGGTGCTAATGACTCCTGGAAGTGACCCTGAGGACGGATGTTACCCACAGCCCCCACCTCCGCCTCTGAAGATCAGCGAGGAGACTATCAGCTGATAAAAGACGATACTTGGCCTTGAGCCCTAAATTCCTGCCAATCGTTACAAAAATAGTTATCTGGATGCATGGTGCTGGCTGAGGGGAAAAAGTAAATCTCTCTTCAGTAACCCTGGCCAGGTTCAATCTCTTCTCAGGGAGCTCTCCAAATCCACCTGCGAAGCACGTTTACCACCCTGTCTGACTGGACCTTCCTTCGACCACGGAGAGAGTGAGGGTGTCTGTTACTTCCCCGCTCGGCTCAGCCCACACCTGGATCTTCCATTCTGCTGTGCAGTGCTAAGGCTGAAATCTCCAATCTGTGGGTCCCAGGTGTCCTTGTTAACTAGCCTCCCTCCAGTAGAATGTACTGGAGGGATTCGGAGGAGGAGGAAATGGAAATGGCACTGTCCTGTTTTCACTTCCTCTGGGCTTTGCTTGGACAGCGTAAGATAGCTCCTGGGTCAATTGGTGTTGATGGGTCAATTCACCCACACCACCTTGGGTGGTCCCCACACTAGGGACCCCTGAGCGGATTAAGTAGCAGACACATGGCAAGTACTGGCATTGGGGAATCAGCCCTGCTGTGCACACCCCCTCGCCCCCCCCCCAAACACCCAGCACCTAGACTTCGGTGACATCACTTGAGACCTAGAGTAGTGACTGCTTCTCCTGGGTCCTCCTCATGGAATGTTCCATCATCTTCTCTCCTCCCTCAGCCTTCCAACACCATGTAACCAATTCCCTTCTCATATCACCTCAGTTGGAGACTTCTAGGGTGCTTTGAGGCTCCGGACTTTATATTATCGATGTTATACACTGACAGACAAGGTTATGGAAAAGGGAAGCCAAGAACTGTTTTATACGTTCTTCCATTTATTTGCTCAGCATGGTACCGACAACCGCTAAGAATAGGCATCATGAGTCATTCAAATGGGGTGGGAGTGGATTTCTGGTTACACCACTCTTTGAAGAGCCATAGACAAGTTACATAAACTCTCTGGCCTTGGTTTTCTCATCTAGACTATGGGGATAGTCACCTACCTTATTTACAGAGCTATGGAAGGATTAAAGTGTATTGGATGCAAAATGCATTTGTGCAGAGTACAACACATAATTAGCACATGGCTCAATGTTGTTTGTAGACAGGGTCTCACTATAGACCCCAGGCCAACCTTGAACTTGAAATCTTCCCAACTCCCTCTGCTTTCCTGGCACTAGAATGGCAGGCATCTATCCTCATGCTTGTTCCTGATGTGATCATTAACTTTATCATCGTCATGACCACTTCATAGTAAGGAAGTGTTGTGACATCAAGGTGTGTCCCAAAGTCTTGTGTTGAATATTTAATCCCCAATGGATAGTTGCAGGAATGAGTTGGTGACCCAGACAGTGGTCTTGATGAAAACACGTTTAGCTCTTTCTTTCTCTGGCTCTCATGGGATGACATAGCAAGAAGACCACCCCACCCCCACCTCCGCCCCGCAGCTTAAGATCCATCAGCCTTAGACTTCTGAGCCTCCAGTATTGTAAAAACTCAATTTCTGATCCTTAATGATTCTCCAGTCTCAGGTATTTGGTGACAACTGCCAAAGAAGGAAAATGCCCTGCTCTGGATTTATGCGAATAGCTAGTGCTCTGAAGAGCCTATGAATCCTCGAAGTGTTGGCAGAGGTAAAACCAGGCAAAACTAAATTTCAGCTAAAGAGCTGTAACAAGCAAGGAAGAGACTCCATCAACAACACACTCCCACACTGTCCACTAATACAAACATTCTAACGTGTTCATTCACATGTTCATTACTGCCTCCAATAAACAGATAAGGAAACCAGGCCTCAAGAGGTTGAAGTAATAGTAGCAGTAGTAGTAGTAGTAGTAATAGCCAGGCACCAATGGCTCATGCCTGGTATCTTAGCTACTTAAGAGGCTGAGAACCGAAGATCACAGTTCAAAGCCATGTTGGACAGGAAAGCATGAAATTTATCCCCAATTACCCAGAGCTCCAGATGTGGAGCTATGGCCCATGTGGTAATGTGCTAGCCTTGAATAAAAAAAATGTTAAGGGAAAGTAACCAGGCCCTGATAGTTTTACAAAATATTCACTAAAAAGTAATCTCTGTGAAAGCAAAGTCCCCATCACGATCCTCTCTGAAACACTCACCTACCTCCCTACTTAGGGGATAGGATTCAAAGGCCCTAGAGGAATTCAAGAGTGATTGCATGACCAAAGAGCACCCCAAAGGACTTTGATGTTATAGCAGTCAGCATTACTAACCCTAAGTAACAAGCCACCTATCACAGACAGAAAAACTCCCAGTCCTTAATGCTTCTCCGTAGGTACCTGTGGAAAGTTGGGAAAGGAACAGGAAGGAAACAGCAAGTAGGTCTGGGAAACTCTTTGAGCTTTCCCTGTGTGATATGGGGACAGTGGTAGTGACCACAATGTGTCAATAGAACAAATGAGCCTCTTTCGCATGTTAGACAGACGGACAGTTTCAAGTACACTTTGAAGGCCTGCTGAGGTCCACATCCCGCATGACCTGTCAATCGCTCCTTTTATTAACCATCGAGTATGCTTGGATTGCTCTGCTCCTGAGGGGCA
Organism: Dipodomys merriami; assembly: GCF_024711535.1. Classification (NCBI taxonomy): domain Eukaryota; kingdom Metazoa; phylum Chordata; class Mammalia; order Rodentia; family Heteromyidae; genus Dipodomys; species Dipodomys merriami. Next base: position 34,741,855 of record NW_027202604.1, on the reverse strand, counting down.
GAATGCCTACTGACAGGATTTGGTCACATCCCAAGGTCAATGGCACCTCAATAGCAGGTTTGCAAACACTGAAGAGAGAAAAAAAGAGTATTCCAATTGGTCATCAGTGTCAAGGAATAAGAAAAAAAAAAATCCCAATCATGTGTCATGCCATCAGTCCATCCAAAGCACCAGAGTAATATTTCTTGTTTTGTTTTGTTTCTGCGGGTCCTGGGGCTTGAACTCAGGGCCTGGGCACTGTCCCTGTGCCTCTTTGTGCTCAAGGCTAGCACTTGAGTGATAGCGCCAGTTCCGTCCGGCCTCTTTTGAGTAGTGTACTGGAGATAAGAGCTTCACAGACTTTCCTGGCTAGCTTGGCTGTGAACATTTTTTGTTTTGTTTTGCTTTGTTTTGCAAGGCTGGAGATTGAACCAACAGCCTCGTACATGGCAAGCAATTGCTCTACCACTGAGCTATCACCTTGGCCCTCAGCTCTGCTTTTCAATGAAATATTGGAGAAAAGCAGTCTAGACAGATGACTGAAGATTACCAGCAACCACCTCTTTCCACCTAAAGTAATCCCCAAGCTATTTGGCTAGAAACAGACAACACTGGCATAGATCATCTTCAACCATGTCAAATCCAGACCCAGAGGCACAAAATGTGATCATAGGACCCAATGTGGTGGCTCACATCTATAATCCCAGCTACTCAGGAGACGGAGGCCAATACAGGCAAAAGCATGAGACCTTCCTTGAAGAACCAAATTGGAAAGGCAAAAGTAGCTTCCAGTCTCAGATCTGCCTAGCAAATCATCCAATCAAAAACTTGCGCTCAGATGCATAAATTCCAAGGTATAATCATTACTAACATGAAAACACAAGAAAATGAGCCTCCTTCAAAGGCCAAGAAAATGAAGGAAAAATATCCTGAGAACTACTGGAAGAGGAAGGGGGAAAGACAGCGACAGAAGAGGTGAATGTGAGTAAATTATAATGTATGCTTGTGAAGTAGAGTGAAACATATACTAAAGCATGAAAAAAATGACAGGAAAGTCAATAAGCTCTATTAAGATACAGGAGGAGAGCCAATGGGTAGAGAGGGGAACTAAGGTGGATATGGTTGACATACCTGTATGAAAATAAAACAGTGAAACCTATGGAAATGAGTTTAAGAATCAGGAAAAGGGGTGTTGGTGAAGGAGGAAGGGAGTTTGAATGGTATGCATTGTTTGCATGGATGTTAATGTCACTATGAAATACCCATTATACAACTAACATATGCTATTTTTTTTTGGGGGGGGGGTCTGGTCGTGGGGCCTGAACTCTGGGCCTGGGCGCTGTCCCTCAGCTCTTCAGCTCAAGGCTACTGCTCTACCACTTGAGCCACAGTGCCACTTCCAGCTTTTTTCTTTTTGCTTATGTGGTGCTAAGGAATCGAACCCAGGGCCTCATGCATACAAGGCAAATGCTCTACCACTGAGCCACCTTCCCAGCCCCATGCTAGGTTTTTTTGAAGTCTTTTTATTTAAAGAAAAAAGAGCTGCATGGATGCAAGTGGTTCATGCCTATAATCCTACCTACTCAAGAGGCTGCGATCTGAGGATCACAAATTAGAAGCCAGCCTGTGTAGGAAAGTCCATAAGATTCTAACTTCCAGTTAAACAGCAAAAACCCGGACATAGTGATGTGGCTCAAATAGCAGAGCAAAAAAAGCCAAATGAGAGGAAAAGGCCCTGAGTTCAACCTCTAGTGTTGGCACACACAAAAAAGAAAGAAACTGGTGCGTGATTCAAGTGGTAAAGTGCTTCCCTATCAAGTTCAAGCTCTTAAATTCAATCCCCAGTACCAAATATACATAATATATATATATGTCTATATATATATATGTCTATGTAGAAATATATATATCATAGATTCATACATGAATATTCCTATGTATAGATGAATGTATACATAGGAATATTCATATCTATTGACACATACAGAGTCTTAGTCTCCAACAGAAACTCAATAGATAGCTATGAGAAGCAAAGGGAAAGGATGTAGGGCAGGCCAACACCTCATTGTCCACCAGATATATTTATCACAATCCCATGCAAATAAATAGGACAGGGAGATCAGAGCTGGATAGAGTTGAAGGAGCCAGTGTTAAAGCTTTTCTACTCACAAAGGCACACAGCCCAAGCCACAGTGATGCTCACACCCGGTTCACAGGCAAAGCCACACCACCAAAAATATACACAAGTTCAAAATTCATCACAACGCCTAATAAAAACTACAACAAGGCCCTGGCATCCTGAATTAATGATCATCAATGAATGGCACGATATTAGAAAAGTGAAAGGCGTTTTGTGCAAAAGCAAGCATGGAGAGGAAGGCATTAAATCAAGCTACCGTCGCAGGGAAAGGCGAAGGGAAAGTGCAAAGGATAATTTCTCAAAAAGTAACTTTCTGACTGCGAGAATGGATGGACCGTTCTTTCCCGTTCTTTATAGGAAAGTTCCCAACAATGAATTTCCCTGTCATCATGATCTAATATCGGTTACCCACGATTACTCTCATTCCTCATGTTCCACGTCCGGGCGGCAATATAAACAATATCAGGGATTCGTTCGGTCGTATTTCACAGCGCTTCTTGGAGGGGCTGGATTTTGTATTCAAGTGCAAGCCAAAGTGTTCCAAATCTATCTAGGCTCATAAAAACTATAAATGACCCGCACGGCTGCCCAGCAGTGCTATAAAATGTAAGGCTAGTTTGCCAGCATCCTCCCATGCTCTGGGAAATTTACTTACCCCCATAATCAGATTTAAATTAGGCTGCTCGCTGAAATGCTCCACACACACTCGAAATCACATCGCTGCTTCTCACCTCTCTCCCAGGCCCTCTCCCTTAGCCCCTGAGATGTCTGAGCTCCGCTCTCCTCTTTCTCTGCTCCTCCCCGCCTACGAATTTTAGCTGCCTTCCATCCAACATTAATATTCTCTGCTACACTTTATATAATGACATGAGCCTTCAATACCACAGCATCTCAAGAGGTTGTATTCACTTCACCACGTGAGGAACAAATCAGAGAACTGAGCCTTCATAGAAAGTGTGAATATTCGGATGCAGAAAAAGGACATGTGAAACGGTGGAAAATATGAAAAAAAAATCAAAGAAGCAGAGGATTCTGCTGACTGTAGCCAGTACACGTTTGCTAAGATCACATCTAATGAGACCCTGAGCTCAAAACACATTTACAGTAGAGCAGGCCTGAACTGGCATCATATTAGAAAGCCATTAGCCATTGCCAGGTATACTGACACATCTCTCAGCTCCAAAGAACCAAAAACAGATTCTGTCTCAAAAAAAAAAAAAAAAAAAAAAAAAAACCAAAGGACTAGGGATGTGACTTGGTGATGGGGTATTTCTTTTTCTCTTTTTCTGATAAGGCATGGGGCTTGAAGTCAGGGCCTTGGCATCGTCACTGAGCTTTTCTGCTCAAGGCGAGCACTCTACCACTTGGAGCCACAGTGCCACTTCCAGTTTTCTAATGGTTCATGGGAGATAAGAGTTTCACCAACTTTCCTGCCTGGGCTGGCTTTGAACTGCAAGCCTCAGATCTTAGCCCTCTGAGTAGCTAGGATGACAGGCGTAAGCCACCAGTGCCCAACAATAGAGTATTTATTTAGCATGCTCAAGGACCTTGACTTTGATTCCAAGGGAAGTGAAATGAGAGCTAGATGGATAGACAGGCAAGCAGACAAAGAAAATGTGTCAACTAGCAAAGAACACCAGGAGGGTTTACGAATGCCAAGACACAGGTGGTCTGTGTTTGCCTAAACCAGTGCCACAGATAACCACAAGTGAGGGAAATAGCAGCAACTGAAGAAAATGGTGAATTTCCAAGATGCTGTAATGTGGAGACATCATTTAATTAAATGAAGGCAACTGAAAAAGGCCACGCGTGGTCTGTTCCATTTATGTAAAAGGGCAAGAACAGACAAAGCTATAGAGACAAAAAGATTTGGTTATGGTTGCCAATGGATGGGGGAAAAATGAACTGAGAGTGATTGCTTAAGAAATATTGTTTTACTTTGGGATAATGACCATGGTCAGAAATTTGGCCCAGCCCTAGTGGCTCATACCTATAATCCTAGCAACTCAGGAGGCTGAGATCTGAAGATTTCAGTTCAGACAAATCCAGATTGAGCAGGAAAATAATCTGTGAAACTCTAATCTCCAATTAACCAGCAGAAAGCCAGAAGCAGAGACCTGGCTCAGGTGATAGAGTGACAGGCTTGAGCAACAAAAGCCAAGTAAGAACTCCGGTCCCTGAGTTCAAGCCCCAGTACCAGCACACATGCACGCGTGTGCGCTCACACACGCGCACACACACACACACACACACACACACACACACACACACCATTAGATAATGATGATGGTTGCACAACTCCATCTACATGCCAAAAACCACTGAACTGACCTGTTCAAATCAGTGCATGAATTACATCTCCATAAAACTTAAGGAAAAATAACATAGGATAATCAGTATGTGTTTTTGACAGTTTCAACAATACTTTGTATCAGAAGTGTAAGGTACACTGGAAGAAATTGCAAAATGTTAGTGTTCCCAGATGTGGACTGAGTGTCTCCCAAAATTCTTAGAAAGAACTTGTCAAAGTGGTGCTGTGGCTTAAGTGGTAGAGCAATAGCCTTGAGCTGAAGAGCTGAGAGACAATGCCCAGGCCCAGAGTTCAAGTCCCAAGACTGACAAAAAACAAATAAAAGAATTTGTTGAATCTTATTTTCCCAAAATCTGACATAGAATTCAGCCTCGTGGCCAAGAAATGTTATGCTCCAAAAAGGACAAGTGCACAGACTTTTATTTTTAATTCTATGTTTGCTGTGTTAAACAAGGATCTCAGGATTTCCAGATTTCCTGAGAGCGCTGTCATAAGGTGTCATTTGCACAGTTGTCCGTGCTCGAACAAGGCTGGTGAGTAAACAGCCACAAATGCTTGGCACAGACTTTGAAAATAATTAACTTGCATGTGAAGCTTTTGAAGGGCTTCAAGCATCAAGAAGGTAACAGATGATCTTGCTTACTAGGAGAAGCATTAATAGTTGCTCTTGGAAATTATGTCTTTATCATTGGGTAAGAGATTAAACCAATTCATTTGGTTAACAAGCCACTACCAAGAGAAAGCTTAGGATGAAACTGTTGATGTTGGCAGAAGATTGCTAATTTAGAGCTGTTCGCTAACGTAATCATTCATTACTTGAGAATCTTGTTTGAGAATCATTATGACAAACCCAACAAAGTCAGCTAGGCACTGGTGGCTCACACCTGTAAACCTAGCTTTTCAGGAGACTGAGACCTGAGGATCATGGTCAAAACCAGCCTGGGCAGGAATGTTTATGAAACACTTATTTCCAGTTATCCAGAATAAAAGCCAGAAGTGGAGTTGTGGCTCAAATGGTAGAGCTCTGATTTTGAGTGAAAAAGCTGAATGAAAGCACAAGGCCCCAAATCCAAGCCCAAGAAAAGGGAGAGGGAGAGGGAGAGGGAATGAGAGAGGGAGAGGGAGAAGGACAGAAGGAAGCAATTTTAGGCACCATCTCATTTAATATAAATAACAGCAATAGTCCTTCACTCACTGCTTAAAATGAAAACATTTCCGTCCTTAAGAGTTTTAAGTAACAATCCTGCTCTTCTCAGCCTTCAGTGAGTTTCCTTGTGCCATCTTCATCTATAAGCACAAAGGATTTAAGTATTATGCACCCCTCCATCAATCTCTGAACCATCCCCCTCCCTCTCATCCATCCCCAGGAGGAGACCACAGCTAGGACCATGTTCTATCTAAACAATAGGAAGTTGAGGATTCATCCTAGTCAATTATCATAATATATGCCCATATGAAATGCCATGGAGAAAATGCTTTGTATCGTGAATATGCACTGAAAATGAATGACAGAAGAGTACATAAGCTCTTTTGCAAGCAGGGTCCAGCAGGAGAAGGGAGAGCTATCAGAGAGGGTGAATGAGGGTGAAGAGGGCTGGAGCATTTTGTTGGCAGGAAAGAAAATGGAACAATGGCACTTGTTGCCATACGTCAGGCAGGTCTTATACGTAGATGATTTCAGATGGTTTTTGTTCTGAGTGAGAGAGAAGAGTCAACTTTCAGTCTTCTGAAAAGGGGTACAGTTTTTCCAGCTCTGTTTAATGAAGAGACTCTCCTCTCTTCCATGAATATGTTTTGGCGCCTTTACAGAGAATAAGTTGGCTGTGGTTGTATGGCTTCATCCTGGGTCCTCTTTTTTATGTTCCATGGATCTGTGTGTGTGTGTTTTTTAATGCCAAAACTATGCTGCTTCAACATACAACTCCTTTTGGCTTACAACAACTTTGGGGTTTCTTGTGCCTCTGTAGTATGTTTTGTAGTCATTGCTATGATTCCAGCTTTATTCTTTTTTGGTAGGGTGGAAGGGGAGCTTGAACTCAGGGCCTGCATGTTGTCTCTGAGCTTTTTTTGGGGGGGGGGTCCAGTTGTGGGGCCTGAACTCTGGGACTGGGCGCTGTCCCTCAGCTCTTCAGCTCAAGGCTAGCGCTCTACCTCTTGAGCCACCACGCCACTTCCGGCTTTTTTATTTTTTCTGCTTATGTGGTGCTGAGGAATTGAACCCAGGGCCTCATGCATGCAAGGAAGCGCTCTACCACTGAGCCACCTTCCCAGCCCCACATGATAGTTTTAATGAGCATTTATCAACAAATGTAGTGACCAAAACATTTTCTTCTCTTCTTCCCTTATAACTTCATGTGGTGAGTTTTCAACTTCTTTGTGTCTGCTTCATCTTTTCCCTCATTCCTCTGGCTTCATCCCATAGCTATTTATCTCAATCTTTCTCCCCCTGCTATTTGTAAGTTCTACAGCACATTTTCATCCCTCTGCTGGTTCCCTTCCCGTCTCAAAAGCCCACAGGACTTTAAAAAGCGGAAATACTGAAGTCAGACCTGAATTCACTTTTAGGTTATTTAAGGTTGGTTAATGCTATCAAAACACACTTAATCCTTACCGTAGTCTCAAATCCAGCAATGAAAATCGTGAGAATTTACCTCATTTCTTACTTAGATCTTTCTTAATTTACTCTATTCCATTTCCTGCTCTTCCACAGTTTAGTGTGAAACTTGATAAAGTAACTTGAATGTGAAATACTATAAATTTTCCCCTCTATGAAATGGCTGTAATAATACCTAATGTACCTTGTGCTACACTTATGAGAATGAAATGACAGCCTGGCCATAAAAACCTGTTAATAAAGATAAAAGTGTAAATGTAATAAAACTTGAGTTCTTCTTAGCCTAAGACATATTCCTTAGGACACTAGTTTCATTAGATTCTTTGAGGAAAACACATGGTTTCTGAAAATATGGCTGGAAAATGTTGTCTGTGCTACCTTCCTCTTAAGAGAGTCCCAATGTATATGAACTCTTCAGAGCTTTGGTAGATTCTATAGTATAAAAGGAAATTTCTTGCTTAGAGGTTGGCACCGGCCTTAGAGACACCTGAGTTTGTACTTTAGCTCATCCATTGCATAAGCTGTAAATTCTGAACTGGTCATTCAAGCTCCACAACCTCCCTTTTCTCCTGTACCACATCAAGATGAAATAATTCCTCCCTCACAAAATTTTTGAGGAAATTCAGAGAAACGATGTATGAAAAGCAATTTTAGCACAATGTCTGGTACTTTGTAAGAACCCAATAATTGATAGCAATTAGTAACTTTATCTTATGAATTATGTTTTAAAAAATCTTCCTGAAAGCTATGTACATAGGACCATATTAGATGATACTAAGCAAAATGAACCCCAAGATAGGGACACAAGAGGTTTTATTTTGTCACTGTTGTTTTTAATGTACTATGTGATTTTTTTTGTTTCTTTTGTATGTTCTTTCCCCATGGTATAACCTGTGTTTTCATTGTATTTGATTCCAGTGCCCTGTATCTTGTATATACATTTTTCTAATTTGGGGAGGGGAAGGGAAATAACAAAATGCTGAAACAAGGATACAGGTTGACCCATTGTAACAATGCGAGGTGCAAGACACTATGTTGAAAATGAACTTTACAACATTGGGGAAGGGGAAGGAGGAGTTGGGAAGGTGGAAAGGGAAGAGATAGTAGGGGGAAAACGAAGGAGGGGGTGACAATGCTCGATTAGAAATAGACTCATTACCTTACTCATGTAACTGTAACCCCTCTGTACAGTATCTTTACAGTAAAATATTTTTTTTAAAAAATCTGCTTCCTTAAGGTTTTTCTCTTGTCCTTTGACCAAGAAACCCTTTATTTTTTTTCTAATATTAACATAGCTCTTCCCAACACTCCACTGGGAAAGCTCTATAATAGACAAGTAAAACTATGCTTCTATCCTTACCATTTCCTCCTTTTTTAACTTTTTAAAGGCTAAATTCCCCTAGTCATAAATCAACAGTGAAACTTCTCCAGAGAGGAATTATCCCATTGCCTCCAGAAATGAAAGAACTCTTTCTAGACTGAAAAATATTTCCAACAATACAGATCATATGTAATTTAAGTGTAGGAATGAGCTGGGTATGGTGGCGCATGCCTACAACCCTAGATATTCAGGAGGCTGGTATCAGGAGGATCGCAATTTGAGGCCAGACTGAACAAGAATTCCAAGTACAGATTGCCCACTGAATGTGAAAAGGAATATAGCTCCCCATTCCTGAATGTGTCACACTTCCCATCAAACAGTGACACCTGAAAGGTGGGTACTGAGGGAAGTACTCTTACAATGGAAAAAACCTGATGAACACTGTGGTAAACAGTTAGTCCATGTTAATATCAATATTAATACATTGTGTTGATAATATACACCCTTACTGTGATCAAGTGAGCAGATATTTCCGTGCCATTAGTCTCCAAAATCCATGACACTAGTCTAATCATGAGAAAAACACAAAATTCCATTTCAAGGACCAGAGCCAGGTACCAGTGGCTCACATTTATAATCCTAGTCACTGGGGAGGCAGAGCTCTGAGGGGGGTGTTTTGTAGCCGGGCAGGACCATCTGTGAGATCTCCAGTTAACCAGCAAACATCCAGAAGAGGAGCTGTGACACAAGTGGTACAACATGAGACTTAAGGTAAAAGTTCAGGGACAACTGACATGCCTTGAATTCAAGCCCCAGTACCAGCACACACAGACACCAGCACACGCGCACACACACACACACACACACACACACACACACACACACACACACACACACACACACACACACACACACACACACTAGCATCCCCAATACTGTCAAAGTCATCAAAAGCAAAGAATATCTGAGAAACTGCCATACCTAAGAGAAATCTAAAGAGCCACAAAGACAAAATATAACCTAATATCCTACATGGGATCCTGAATCAGAAAAAGAATGTTAAGTAAAAACTAAAGAAATATTGAATAATTCAATAAAGACTGTGTTTAATAATACTAGCCATTAATAGTAGTCATCAATTAAAACACATTTACCATTATATGGATTTAAACTGGAAAAACTGGTGTGGGCTACATAGAAAAATTGCAATTTTTTCTGTAAATTAAACTTATTTTTTTAAAAAAAACAAAGGATAAAAAAATAGCGCCTACTTTCCACACTGAAACTCAAGGGAGGATCTAATTTGTAAGATATTTCCTTTCCCCGTGCCGTTCACATACTGTAATTCTAATTTTGTCTGGAAGGTGCAAAAATGCAGATCTAAAAGTTATTCCTACATAAATAATTCAGACTGTGATTAGTGCCAAAAGTGAATAAATTAAACTTGATCAAGAATACCGAGTTTGAGCAAAACTGTCTAAGAAAGCGACACTGTGGCAGCACCGGTGGCTCACACCTGTAATCCTGGCTACTCAGGAGGCTGAGAACTGAGGCCCATGGTTCAAAGCCAGCCCAGGCAAGAAAGTCCATGAGACTTATCGCCAATTAAGCACCAGAAAACCAGAAGTGGAGCTCTGGTTCAAAGTGGTAGAGCGTTAGCCTTGAGTAAAAGAGCTCAGGGACAGCACCCTGATTCAAGCCTCATGACCAAGAAAGAAGAAAGAAAGAAAGAAAGAAAGAAAGAAAGAAAGAAAGAAAGAAAGAAAGAAAGAAAGAAAGAAAGAAAGAAAGAAAGGAAGGAAGGAAGGAAGGAAGGAAGGAAGGAAGGAAGGAAGGAAGGAAGGAAGGAAGGAAGGAAGGAGAGAGGGAGGGGAAGAGAAAGAAAAAGAAAAAGAAAAAACAACTCTTGATAAAAGACATACCATGTAAGGAATCTTGGATTTCAACAGCACAGACAATGCTGTCTACCTTGCTTGACTTCTTGATGAGTATCGATATTGATGTCACCCAATATTCTTCGAAAAACGATCCACCTTCTCATGTAGTGAAAGTCTGCAGAGAATGCAATGACTGTGTTCATTTCCCATCAGGGGAACAAATTCTAACATGGTTTATCACCTAAAGTTTATTGTGCCACACAGTTTAGGAGATTCCAGTCCATCCCCAATTAGACCCATCACTTCGAGCCTGTGCCTAGGTTAATATTCCCTGAAGTCTACTTTAAAAAAAAATAACTTCCAAAGAAGCAGCAAAAATAATCTGAATGCAATTCATTCTTATTCAGGATCTGTCCTGTGGCTGATCTTGCATCCATCTCCCGATGGAACTTTTCTCCAGTAGAGGAGGGAAGGGAACCAGATAAATCCGGGATGGGGAGTTTAAGAGCATAGCTGCCCAAGCCAGCTTGAAAAAGGCATTCTGGCCTTCCCTGGAGGGAAACGCTCTAATAAATGACTGCAGAGCCCACAGTGTAAACTGGAAAGGAAAGCTGGGTTTAAACTCCTTATATATTTTATGTATGTGTTTAAGGCTAATTTCAGCAAAAGAGGGAAGAACACTCTCTATTTTCATTCTCCTCAGCATGCAACTTCTTATGCATTACTGAAATATAAGTAACATTTCTAATTGCATGACAAAAATATTCTACACGGCAACAGCTCTTAATAATACACTAACGGTTAGTCATTTCATTACCTGATAATTACCAGATCATTAGAGCAAATAATACATCCTTATGGGATAAACTTATGGCAGTAATTTCAGAGAAAAAGAATAGGGAGGCTCTCTTAAAAGTTGCAAGCAGGCAATGTACAGAATTAGCTACTGAACTCAATGAATATAAATGAATGTTTTAAAAAGTCAACAGTGGCACAATGCTATTTATTGTTGAGCTCTGAGATCATAGAACCAAAAATGAAATGGAGAGAAGATCCCACCCACCCTCGCACATTACAGGTAAAAGACAATGAGGCTGCAAAGCCACATTACCCCCATTGGCTGAAAGAGTAATTCATGAGAGACTCAAGAATGTGCATTCATCACTCATCTCATTTCAAAACTCAATCCTCTAAATGAAACATGATGATTTTTTAATCCTGATTAAATGAAATATTTGGAAAAATGCAAAGCTAGTTAGTTGGATATTCTAGCTTAATTGGATTTGGGGCTCCCCCCCAAAAAAATGAATCTTTTCTGATTCACAATTTCCCAGTAGCTAAAGAGGCAAGATTTCAATGTTGTTCATTTCACTTCCTCCAGACAAACACCGTTTGGGCCTGGAATACATTCATTCCCTTCACTCCAGCTGACTTATCCTCCTCAGCCTTTAGATGACAACTTAAATACCCCTTCCTCAGCCTGGCTTTTTATACCTTCTGTCTAAGCAAGCTCCTCCCAATGACCTGTTACTATAGTTGTGTCTCCTGTGATGAAATCACACCATCTTATTTTTTATTGTTATTGTAAAGGTGATGTACAGAGAGGTTATAGTTACATAAGTCAGGTAATGAGTATACTTCTTTTCAAACAGTTTCACCTCTTCCCTCATTTTCTTCCATTTATTCCCTCCTGACTCCCCAACCCACAAGTCGTATAGTTCATTTTTAACATAATGTCTAGTGAGTATCACTGCTGCATTTGTTCACCTTTTGTCCCACCATTTCTGTGCTCCTCTCTTACCCTCCCCAAAACAGATAAACTTATATACAAGACCTAAAGTACAGAAAACAAAAGCAGCAACAAAGAAGAAAAAAACTCTTGTTTCCTCTTTCCATTTCTTGGAGTTTATTTTGATAAATATCATTTCATATGATCATATGCACATAGCTATTGAGCCTTCATGAATCTCTCCTAAGCATAGCCTCCTTTGGTTTCACTGTGTGAATGTCTAGAGTCCTGTATAATTTATCATATCCAAGTGCGACCTTTTTTATTTTTTTGGCTTTTACCATCTAGTGTGTTTACTTGTAGATTTATAGACACATTCTAGTTACAACAAATGAGGAAAAACATGCAACCTATGTTTCTTTGGGTCTGGCTTACTTCACTTAATAAAATTTTTCCAAATCTTTCCATTTCCTTACAAATGGTATAATATCATTCTTTCTGATAGAAGCATAGATTTCCACTGTGTACATAATAGCACATTTTCTTGATCCATTCATCCACTGAGGGGCATCTAGATTGTTCTGTATTTTGGTTCTGGTAAACAATGCTGTAATGAACATGATTGTGCTGATAGCTTTAGTAAAGACTTTAAGAGAGACTTCTCAGAAGAAGTAAGAATGGCACATGAAGAAAAGTTCAACATCTCTGTCCATAAAAGAAATGCAAATCAAAACAACATTGAGATTCTATCTCACCCCAATTAGAATGGCTATAATCAAGAAAACTAACAAAAACATATGCTGGCAGGAATATAGTCAAAAGAGAATGCTACTGCATTGTTGGTGGGAATATAAACTTGTTCGACCACTCTGGAAAGCAGTACGGAGGCTCCTCAAAAGACTAAACTAGAGCTTTCCTATGACCCAGCAATTCCATTCCTGGGCATTTATCCAGTAACCACAAATAAGGCCACACTAAAGCTACCATTACAACCATGTCCACTGCAACATAGTTTACTGCAGTATTTTTAATTGGTCATTACTATCTGCTTTACCTGCATTGCATCACTAGCTCCAAAACTTCATGCAACCAAATCAACTAGCTTGTTAAAATACAAATTTCAGTGCCCTGTCTCTAGAAGTTCTTATTCAGCAGGTTTAGGGTAGAGCCTGTGAATTTGTATTTCTAATAACTTCCCAGGGGATGCTAGAATTTCATCTGGACCCATGAGAGAAAGGGTCAGGTCTACCTTATTTTTTGTTCCATCCCTAACATTAAGAGTTTGAATGTGATCCTATGGGATTGGGTGTTGAATACTTAGTCCTCAGCTGATGGCATCATTTGGGTAGGTTCCAGAAGTCTTAGGAGGTGGAGCCAAGCTGGAGAAAATAGGCCACTGGGACATGACTGTGAATGTTATACTTAGTCCCCAGTCACCTCTTATTGATGTGCTTCCTGTCCACCATGAGGTGAAGAATTCTCTACCACACACTTCCACCTCAATGATTCCCTTCCCAAGTGCATGGGGTCAAGCTACCATGAGCTGAACCCTCTGTAACTCTGATAAAGCACTCCTCCTTTATGTTATTCTCCCAGGAATATTTGACATAGCTACACAAATTTAATACCCTTAGTGTCTAGTACAGTGCCTAACACACCATGGTAGGCTGCTTTTATATATACATATATATATATATATATATGATATTGATATATGAAGAATTTTTCTCTCTGGGACCAAGGGCTACCTGGCTCCAACCAGCTACATGATAACATTAAGGGAAGCTTGATGAAGGGTATATAGGAAATCTGTGATCGTGTCACAATTTTTCTGTCAGCATCAAACTATCCCCAGTAAACAAACACAGTTACACAGTCAGTCAACTTCAGAATTTGCTCTGGATATTTTTTAATTCAATTTCCAATACAAGTCAATGGAAATGTCGCTTGATCTTCTTCTCTTACTGGGGAATACAACACACAATCCAGCCCTAGGTAATTGAGCATTCAGGGTTGGCTGGCTTTTAATAAATAGCTGCATCAGTACTCTACCTCTAATTGTGGCAGACCCCTCCGACTTCAACTCCCCTGGACCAAATGAAGAGCAGATGTGCACCTGGATGATGCTTTCCATTATTCAGTGGAAGTGTCCTAGTAATCAGTAAATTACTTCCCCAATGCCCTTTGTGAGACAGAAGGATCTGTCTTAGGTATGAGCTGAGACAGCAACCACCTGTTAGATGGATGATTTATGGGTTCTGAGAAGACTTCTTGGTCCCCAAATGTCTCTACCCCCTCCCCATTCCAACCTGCCACTGGGCTGAGGTTTCCACTAGGAGAAAAACCACCCTTGGCTTTCAAGTCTTGCCTTTTTGCCTCCTGTTAAAATGCCAATATGGTAGCACTTTCAAACACTATCCATCATTTTAGGCCCAGATGGGATTCATTTATCAGACTCCTTTCCCGCTTGACAGCCAGACCAAGAAACCATGAGGAAGCTATGTTTGGAAAGTAAGTGCACAGGGTATATTTGCATAGAACCTCAGGACAGGGGACACAAAGAGAACTGAGTCCCTGGGTCTAAGGCTGACCAAAGGTCCTGGCATGAAATGAAGAGACTAAACGATATATACCACATGTTGGTCAACCGCTTACTGAGCATTTTCAACCAATCTCTTAAATAAAAATAGACGATCAAGCTAGACACCAGCAACTCACACCTGTAATCCTAAATACTCAGGAGCCTGAGATCTGAGGATTATGACTCAAAGCCAGCCCCCGGTAGGAAAGCCCATGAGACCCTTATCTCCAATTAACTACTAAAAAGCCAGAAGTGGAACTGTAGTTCAAATGGTAGAGTGCTAGCCTTGAACATTAAAGCTCAGGGACAGAGCCCAGGCTCTGAATTCAAGCTATGACCACTGCCTTCAACCCAAACAGAAGTCAAAGTGCCATAGATATTAATAAATGATGCTTATTACGATGTATCAGAGAGAGTGCTAGGCATTTTATCAACACTTCAATCCATCTAACACAGTGTGCCAGCATGATGGTATCTATTAGACCTTCCTAACACTTTGTGCTGAGACTGTTATTGACTACTTTGATAAACTCCTGATAAACTGATGCTTAGAGAAGTGCAGTGATTTGTCCATTAGGTAAGAGTACAGAGCCGCAGCTTCAACCTGAGGCCATCATCATAAACCATGTTGTTTGTCTCTCCTCTACATTTATAACAAAATTGGGCCAGTACTGCTAGGGCTAAGCATCATGTATCCATGGCTGTAGAGTCACTAACCGTGGCCCAACCTCACTTTCCTTGACTAGAAACTGGAGCCCCTGGGCCTGGGAATGTGGCTTAGTGGTACAGTGTTTGCCTAGCATGCATGTATGAAGCCCTGGGTTCAATTCCTCAGTAGCACATAAGAAGAAAAAAAGCCTGAAATGGAGCTGTGGCTCCAGTGATAGAGCACTAGCCTTGAGCCAAAGAAGCTCAGAGACAGTTCCCAGGCCCTGAGTTCAAGCCCCATGACAGGCAGAAAGACAGAAAGAGAGAAAGAGAGGAAGGAAGGAAGGAAGGAAGGAAGGAAGGAAGGAAGGAAGGAAGGAAGGAAGGAAGGAAGGAAGGAAGGAAGGAAGGGAGGGAGGGAGGGAGGGAGGGAGAGAAAAAAGGAAGAAAGAAAGAAAGAAAAAGAAAGAAAGAAAGAAAGAAAGAAAGAAAGAAAGAAAGAAAGAAAGAAAGAAAGAAAGAAAGAAAGAAAGAGAAAGAAAGGAAGGAGGGAGGGAAAGGAAGGGAGGGAGGGAGGGAGGGAAGGAGGGAGGGAGGGAGGGAGGGAGGAAGAGACCAGAACCCCTGCATCATTATAAACACAACTTCAGTGCTCCTGTTGTTGACATTAATATCATTATTTTGTTTTCATGCTTAAAATAACTTTCTTTCCTCTTTATTTGTTAAGTTCATTGAAAAATAATGTATATTTCCAGCCAGGTGCTGGTGGCTCATACCTGTAATCCTAGCTACTCAGAGGCTAAATCTGGATGTGAGGGCGATCTGGCTGCGACATCTGTCACCCCATTGATCGCCAGGGTTGATTCGGCTGATCTGGCTGGCTAGGCGGTGTCCCCTTCCTCCCTCACCACTCCAGGTGCGTCCCTCCCGAAGCTGCGCGCTCGGTCGAAGAGGACGACCGTCCCTGATAGAGGAGGACCAGTCTTCAGTCAAGAGTAGCTGCACTCCCCTGCTAGAACCTCCAAACAAGCTCTCAGAAGGCTAAATCTGAGGAACTGGGTTCAAAGGCAGACTGAGAAGACAAATCCAAGAGATTCGTATCTCCAATTAACCAGCAAAATGTCAGAAGTAGAGCTCACATGGTAGAGCCTAAGCCTTAAATGATAAAAAAAAAAAAAAAAAAAAAAACCTTAGCAAGAAGCCAGGCACTGGGGGCTCACACTGGTAATCCTAGCTACTGAGGAGGCTGAGGTCTGAGGATCTCGGTTTGAAGCCAGCCAGGGCAGAAAAGCCCACAAAAGACTCTTACCTCCAATTAACCACTGAAAAACTGAAAGTGGAGCTGTAGCCACTTTACAATAGCTGCAGCTACTCTAACGGTAGAGCACTGGCCTTGAACAGAAGAGCTCAGGGACTGCGTCCAGGCCCTGAGTTCAAGTCCCACAACCACAAAAAAAAAAAAGATTGAGAAGCCCTGAGTTCAAACTCCAGGAAGGCATGGAATAAAACTCAGTAAAGCAAAACAAATTTCGCAGATGACACAAGTGTCAATTACTGTTTTGAAATTGTTCTCATTACATAAGATGCTATCTTGTATGCGGAAAGGCAAGTAGTCAAAGGCCCTGGGACTTGGAAGGAGTCAATTCCTTGAAGAAGAAGGAGAATGTGTAGAGAGAGAAGCGAGATTTGTGGGAGAGAAGGGGCCTTTCCAACCTTCATCCCTGGAGAGTTCACATTCTCCCACCCCCGCCCATCCACAGAGTACCTGCTACAGACGGGATGCAGTGAAGCCCAAAGACCATATCGTATCTTTGCCCTTATATGTGGATGACTGTGATTTCAGGAGCAAGTGTTCTGCTTACCCATCCCTCACAGATGGAATTTTTTATAACAGAGGAAGAAGTAATAGAAGCAGTTAGAGAACGTTGAGACATGTCGGGTGAACGCACCGTATCCAAAACATTTGAAACCGGGGAGATTTGTGTTTAGATTTATAGATTTAAGAATATCTACATAACCGAGCACTGGTGGATCACACCTGTAATCCTATCTACTCAGGAGGCTGAGATCTGAAGATCACAGTTCAAAGCCAGCCCAGGCTGGAAAGTCTGGGAGACTCTTATCTCCAATAAACTAGTCAGAAAACTGGAAATGGCAGCAGTGGCTCTGTGCCTCGTGGCGCTGAGGCTCAAGCTAGCCTTGAGCCAAAGAAGTTCAAGGACAGTACCCAGGCCCAGAGTTCAATCCCCATGACCAGGAAAAAAAGTGCATCTTGATAAGATATCTTGGAGAAGGAACTCAAGTCTAAACACAAAATTTATGTATGTAACATATATGCCATATTCACATAGGCTTGAAGATAATTTTATACAATATTCTTTAAACCCTGTCTTTTTTTATTGTGAAAATACCATACAGAGGAGTTACAATTACATGGGCAAGATAATGAGTACATTTCTTATCAAGCATTGTTGCCTCCTCCTTTGTTTTCCCTTCCCCTCAACAAATTATACCAACATCAAATACAATGAAAGCAGGGGTTATACCATGGGGAGGGACATACAAAGCAACAAAGAAATAATCTTATAAATGTGTTAGAAACAATCGCATGAAAGAAAAAAAAAACATTTGAATCCTTATCTTGGGGTTTGTTTCCCTAACATCAACTTGTCTGACCTTTTCTGCTTGTCTCAGACATATACTAGTAATTGCAAATAAGGGATACCATGGAACCTGTGTTTCTTTGGGCCTGGCTTACTTCACTTAATATAATTTTTTCCAAACCTTTCCATTTCTAACAAATGGGGAAATGTCATTCTTTCTGATGGAGGCATAGAATTCCATTGTGTATATATACCACATTTTCTTGATCCATTCATCTACTGAGGGGCATCTGGGTTGGTTCCATATCTTACTATAAAGACATTGATATTTGAGAGTTAATTTTATACCCTGCTACTTTGCCAAAGTTTTGAATCAGCTTGAGTAATTTGGGAGTGGAGTCCGTGGGATTCTTTAAATACAGGATCATGTATTTCCCTGCAAAGAGGGAAAGTTTTACTTCATCTTTCCCTATTTGGATCCCATTTATGTTTGCATCTTGTCTTATTGCTGTAGCTAGGCATTCTAATTCTAAATTGAAGAGAAGTAGAGAGAGTGGACATCCTTGTCTCATTCCTGAGTTAAGAGGAAATGGCTTTAGTTTTTCACCATCAAGTATAATGCTGGCTGTAGGTTTGTCATATCCAGCCTTTATTGTATTGAGGAATGTTCCTGGATTCCTAGTTTTTCCAGAACCTTCATCAAAAAGGGGTGTTGGATCTTGTCAAATGCCTTTTCTACATCTATTGAGATAACCCTGTGGTTCTTATCCTTGCTCTTGTTAATGTGATGAATTATATTAATTGATTTGCATATATTGAACCAGCTTTGCATCCCTGAAATAAATCCTGTTTGATCATGGTGTATGATTTTTTGGATGAATTGTTGAAGTCGATTGGACAAAATTATGTTGAGAACTTTTGCATCAATGTTCATCAAAGAAATGCATCTAGATTTCTCTTTCTTTGATGAGTCCCTGCCTGGTTTTGGGATGAGGGTTATAATGGCTTCATAGAATGAGTTCGGTAGTGAACTTTTTCTTTCAATTTCATTGACGAGTTGGAGGAGTATTGGTGTGAGCTCTGCTTTGAAGGCCTTGTAGAATTCCACTGTAAAACCATCTGGTCCTGGGCTTTTCTTAGATGGGAGGTCTCTTATTGCTGTTTCTATTTCAATGCTTGATATAGGCCTGTTAAGATTAAACCCTATGTCTTAACACAGCCTTATTACATGAAGGCAATGAGGAACTTTCCATACATGCCATCATATTAGTGATCAGAAAGTTCTGGATTTGATAACATTCCGATTTTGAGTTGTTTTGGATCAGAAATGCTAATGCTGCACTGGAAACATAATTTCTGAACAAAATAGTGATTCCTAGAAAGACCCGAACCACCTATGACCCCAATGTTGTTCTACATGTAGATTTGTTACTGCCGTTCTATTTTGTGCTTGTTCTTATTATTGCAACTGGGTGATTGCAACAACAGAAAATTACTATCTTTTGGTTCTAGGGGCTGAAACTTTCAAATCCATGTACCAACAGGTTGTCTTCCTTTGACACTTATTAGGAGAATCCTTTTGGGCTTCCTAGCTCTTGGTGATGGCCATCAACCCTTGGCTTATAGTGACATCGCTCTTCCTTTACTACCTTCATGTGACTGTAAATTGTGTGTGTGTGTGTGTGTGTGTGTGTGTGTTTTATAAGGACACACAGTCATATTAGACCAAAGTTCTTCCTTGTTCCAATATGACCTCATCTTCATTTAGATCTTAATGATGCCTACAAAAACTCCATTTCCAAATACAGCCTCACTCCGAAGTACCAGGAATTCCCTGGTTTTTGTTTTTGTTTTGTGTTTTTGTCGGCTATGGGGCCTGAACTCTGGGCCTGGGCATTGTCCCTCAGCTCTTCAGCTTAAGGCTAGTGCTCCACCACTTGAGCCACAGCACCACTTCTGGCTTTTTCTGCTTATGTGGTGCTGAGGAATGGAACCCAGGGCCTCATGCATGCAAGGCAAGTGCTCTACCACCTTCCCAGCCCCATTCCCATTAGAACATGGGAAGAGTTCATGGAAACTTTGATGGCATTTTCCTTCAAGAACAAGTTCAGCTACCTTCCACGAATATCCCAAGCACAGGGGACTTTTGACCCTGGTTTCATGCCAAGCTCTTTTAGTGATCATTTATGGCAAGGCATAAAAATTATCACTGGTTTGAAAGAAACAGGAAACTGGCATTCCAGGTAACGGCAGCTCTGGGCCAGCTCATTAACCCTTGCTGGTTCATTGGCAGGGCCTGATGGGGTGAAGAACTTTGATTTTCCCAGCTGCCCCCAGTGTCATGAATCTTCTCACGTTTCCTCTACCCTAATTCATTCACAGAAATCAAGCCCAGTGCAAAACCAGGCAGGATATGGACACACACCCTGCTCCTGGCTCCCAAGAACGTGAGCATCTGAACTTGAGAAGCCAAGTTCAAATTGTGGAATGGAAGGCGCATTCCTCTGAACTGCTGGTCCTTCATCAGTTCTGTGGACATACTAATCACGTAAAAATAGGTGATGTTCATGTCTGCATATTATATATGCGTAACTGTCTATAAGTCACCTCACAGAACCACCTAATCGGCATTAAACGGTGATGTGACTTATTTGTTATTGCAGCAGAACTTAGCTTTAGTCTGAATAAATCAATCATGATTTTACTTTACACTCTGACGGGAGCCGAGGGAAAGCAATCTCTCTGACCTCTAGTAACCCCAGCAAACATAGGTTTATGCTATCATGCTGAATTATTGTCCTCTCTGAGAGTAGAGAGGTGGGTGGGGATACCTATGTTATATCGCTGTAATATGCAACCTGCTTGTTTCAGGGCAATCTCACCCTCTAAATTAGGTTGTGTCTCCCCAGAAGCAGACCTGAAGCAAGCATTCAGATGAACTCATTCCTCTGGGAAATACCAGTAATGTGGCCAGGACATGAGATGGAGTATGTCATTCTCAAGGTACACTGTTAAACCAAGTTAGTGCTGCAGCTACCTCACTAGGGAATTCTGGGAGAGGTTGGAGAATATGCCTCAGATTTATTCCAACCAACGAGGACAGCCAGAGCACTTACTTGCCAACTCCTCACTGTTCATCTCTTTCTAGGGTATGATCTAGTGCTTCCTCTGGCCACCTCCATTCTCCCAACACTCAGCACACACACACACACACACACACACACACACACACACACACACACACACACACACACACACACACACACACACACACACACACACACACACACACACACACACACACACACACACACACACACACACACCCCACTACCACCATCAGACAGTCACAGGTATTCACTGATCTACTGTGTTCAAAAGTTTGTCCCTATATGAGAGGCACATACATTGTCAGTCACCTATCTCCAAATTCTGCCCATGATATCCACCTAGAAAGTCTCTTTTACCAAGGTCAATCCTTTTCCCCAAGCAGGAAGCATCATGACCCTCTCTTTAGGATCATGTCCACAACTCATACCGGGAGTCACCAGAAAGGCCATGGATTCCCATCTACCCTCTTTGTCCATGTAGGAATGCTCTCCTCATTCCACTTTGAGCCATTCTTGGTGGGTTAAGCATGATGGAGTCCTGGCTACTCCTGGAATGTCTCATATCTACATTCTCTGAGCCCCAGTTTGCTGGCCTGAGTTTGTATTGGACAGAGCAGAGATATCCTAAAGAGGAGCTGTTCCCTGGAGCACTCTGTTACATAATCAACAGCACTTACTGTCCATGTTGGAAGTTCTCTCTCCATAGGCCTCCATTGTTGTAAGGAACTGCCTAATCCTGCCCATTTTCCCCCTGCAGAGTAGCGATTATGTCCACTGCCCTTATTACTACCAGTATGGCTCCTTCCCGTCAAAATGAGCTCACTTCCACTGATTACTAGGGCACAACTGTAATTATTAACTGAGCCTTTGTGAGTTGAAAAGGCCCACTGAAGTGTGTGGCGCCTTTCTCTCCTGCTTGTGAGTCGATCTAGAAGCTTCTGGAGTAGCAGAGGGATTGAGCTGACCACGGAGATGTGGGGTTGGGCGAGGGTTTGAGAGGGAACTGAATGAATGCATCAGCAGCCACATCCGTTTTGTTTCTTCCTTTTATTTTGTTTTGTTTGGGATCAGGCCAGGGGATTAGTGAATGACAAGCAAGTTCTCTACCATGGAGTTACAGCTCAGCCCTCCTCCTCAGTTTTAATGAGCCAACTATTCGAACTCTCCAGCTACAGAAGTGCCATTGTTTCCCCAATATATAGTCAGGGTGACATGATGTGACTTCCATACTTGTAACTTTCAAATGTATCGAGTATTTGCAAGTATAGCACCATGTCTGGTAAACCTCTGGGACTGAGAATAACCATCCATCTAGTAGTGACTCACCTGTCTACACTGGGAAGCCATATGCATAACATTACCAAAACAGGCACTTCATGTACAATTTAACTTTAGTCAAAACTATCTCTGCTTTAAAAAATGGGGGTAGGAGCATTAGTGATTAATTTTGGAGGCACAGGTAAATTAATTTAATTGTGTCACATACAAAAGGAGCAAGCAGAAGGAAGGAAGGAAGGAAGGAAGGAAGGAAGGAAGGAAGGAAGGAAGGAAGGAAGGAAGGAAGGAAGAAGGGAGGGAGGGAGGGAGGGAGGGAGGGGGAGGAGAAGGGAAGGGAAGAAAGGGAGGGAAGGAGGAAGGGAGGAGAACAGAAGGGAAGGGAAGGGAAGGGAAGGAAGGAAGATGATTTTTTTTCTTCCAAGCAAAGAAGGCAGGGCAAGAGTCCAACCCACATGAGCTATGCTTCCATGACAGATTTGGATTATTAAGAAAACAATTGCTAGGACATAAACTAATATCCAGAAGCAGTTGCCAGATAATATGTTGTCTATCCAATGGTTACTGTTTGCTATGAAGTACCCTCTTGACACAGTCTCTCTCCTCCAGTACTGATTTACAGAGCTCTACTCCCAGGAAAAAGCAGTTAGTTTAATTTATAGTAACTCGGGGCTAACCAAGGCAGTAGAATCAGCAGATAGATGGCAGGAGAGTGAAAGATGAGTACAGCTATTCATGTAAATCTTTTTCCATTTTATTAACTACCGGACATCAAAAGCACCCAGAGTCCCAGCTACTTAGACGTCCTTTGCTCCTCTATCAAACTGACATTAGCTATTCAAATCCTAAGTGATGGAATGCAGGGCTGTCCGTGCTGAAAATGAATTTAAAAACATCATCTAGCCCAAGTATTTGGTTTTGAAAATAGAAAGAAGGATGCTCAGAGTTATCAAGTGACTGACGAAGATCATTCCGTTTACAGCTAAGCAGTACTCACATAGTTGCTTAGTACTCCCACCACTTCCAAGAGCAAAGAACAATGGATTTTGTTAGCTTGTAATCTGGGTAAAACACATTGAACCAGATCCTAAACCATCTTTAGGGGTGGGGCATAAATTAGATCCATCCAGCAGCTTCATTAGTAATATTCAGATCATCAGATACAATGAAAAAGGAACTTGCCAGGAACTCGCTGTAAAATAAACATCCATTGATCTTCTCTGCCCAGTAATAACACACAAGGCTATCCAGGGACAGTCTGGCTGCTTTCCAGGAAGAGATTAGTGGTTTCAGATCTCACCTGCTTAAGAACAGAGACAGGAACCAAATGAGCCCCCAAGTACTTTCCCCTGCTTCTAAGATGGCATACAATGAATATGTATTTCAAGGCTGACTCATAGCAGTATTTCTGCAAGGCTAGCTCATGGAAATGTTACCTTTTGTTTCCCAAGCCCTTTGCCAGTTACTGAACATATTCTCTTGCATAAACTCATTATCTCCTAATAACCCCGTGAGGGTTATTAAGGGCCGGAATAATACATTTTGAGCAAACTGGGGAGGGAAATGCTCATAAAGGTTAAGAATGCCAAGTCAGAGAGACTCAGATGCAAGCCTCCACTCTGCCCCTCACCACCAGTGACCTGATAATTCTTGAAAGAATTATTACTGCAAGATTTGATGAGAATCATTGATTAATGAAGCTCTGTAGATCTTTGACTCCTGCTTCCGAATCCTTGGAACTTTCCCACTTTTATCATTACCGATACAACAAAACTTCTCCTCATCCCTCAAAACCCACTGCTCCTCCAAAAGGCTTTCCCTAATCCAGTCTGCACCAGTAGCCCTCCAGTGGACCATCTGCCGTCAGTCAGCCCCTCTCTCCCTGCCATTCCCCTCTGGGTTCACCTCCTCCACTTTCAGCCCACCTTGCTCCCCGCTCTGCGCTCTCTCCTTCTGCCCTCCCCTTTGCTCCTTCTCTTTCTCCTTGTCTGCTTTGGTCTCTTGGAATCCACTCTTGCTATAGTAAGACTTGACCACATTCCTTTGCTTTAGACCAGTTAACTATAGCTGGGTTTATAAGATATTGTATCCAGAGCTGAGATCTGTAATCAAGAGAAAAAAGGAGAAACGTAATCATCAAAAGAACATATATGACGAAACAGTGACCCCTCTGTACGTCACCTTTATACTGACATTTTTTTAAAAGAATATATACATTTCAAATCATGTTCAGATTGCTGGATGTTATTATTATTATTAAGTTTCAAGGCCACTCCATAAAGGTAAAGTTACAGCTGGGGCTCATTTGTCATATCCATGGATCTCATACAAAATAAGGGCTGATTGTCTATCTATAGACAATAAGGACCATGAGACCAGAACATGCCCCACCTCACTACCAGCACCTCGCCCCGAGCCTGGTAGGAAATGAGTGCTGACTGAGCACGTGCACAAAGAAATGAACGCATGAATCATTTCCTAAGACAACTTGTGAAGTGCTCTTTACTAAAAGACTTCTTTCACAGAGAGAGAGAGAGAGAGAGAGAGAGAGAGAGAGAGAGAGAGAGAGAGAGAGCGCTTCACCTCACCCAGCAAAGCAAACTGGAACTCAAGTGTTGGTCATTTTTCAGTTCCATCTTCACCCCTACAGCAGGCTGAACCATTGGAAACATCCACCATCTTCTCTAGAGTCCCTTCCTCAGATTCTTTTCTGGACTAGCTCCTACAAGAAACTTTGAGTACCTGACCTAAAAGACCTCCAAACAGAGGAACCAGCCATAGATCTACCTTCCTGCCAAGCCCAGCCAGACAGGACCAGAGAAGCTCAAAACAAACAGAGAACCTCCCTTCCAGTGGCTGACCAGCTCAGGGAACAACTGTAAGGCAGGAAAGGATCAGTAGAAATCAAATCTGGACAAAGGAGGCTGCTTACAGAAGGTTATAAAAAGCAACATGGTGCCCTTTTTCTAGATATTACATCATTTCTGACACAATGCCTGTTTTCAAAGAAACACTAACAATAGATGGGGCATCAGAAGAACCACATGAAACCCCATAAAACATTAACACTGAGCAACTCTGGTTTTTCATGGATTTTTAAAAACTCTCCTGTGCAGAAGAGATTCATTCCATCAGCCCGACATACATATAGCCTTTCTTTGGTTGGATGAAAAACATCTTTTAAGTGACCTCAGGACTTTTATATTCCCAAACCAGGCAAGAACGCAGCTAAAAGCATCACGTCTGAGATGCATCTGCTCAGCCCCTGCTGGCCCTGGCCATCAATGCCTCTATTCACTCACCACAGCCTTGGTCCAGCCTTCCCTTCCACGTGCGAACACTGGGACATGGTGCCCACCATAAAACTCCAGAGCCACGGGGCAGGCGGACAAAAAAAGACCCACTCTGCAAAGCACTCTTTATCCTCAGCGGAAACACACTCGGTGGCGTCCTGGGCTTGGACAGTCAGCCTTGATGTGAGAACTCAACAATGCACTTATCAAAGGGCTCTGGGACTGAGAAGAAGGAATGAGCAAACCACCTCCACCATGGCAGAACTTGGCCCTTTGGAGTTATTTCAGATAGATTAGCTCCTCGTGTACAGAAATCCACATGGAAGAATCTAGAATTTCACCTTTCACCGTTGCCTTTCAGTGCCAGTACGTATGCTTCATGCACTGAGAGGCCACTGTGTAATAGATGGGAAAAACACACCCTCAACACAGACCACAAACTACCTAATCACACAGGCGGTGGATTATGAGCATAGATAGGCCATCGATCCAAGGAGGGAGAAAGGCCTAGATATGGTACAAACATGAGCATGATGTTACAAAAGATGAAATGGATATAATTTTTTTAAGACAACTGAAAAAATTTGAACTCTAGGCCTGGGTGCTGTCCCTGAGCTCTTCAGCTCAAGGTGAGCACTCTACCACTTGAGCCACAGTGCCACTCCAGTTTTCCGGTGGTTTATTGGAGACAAGAGTCTCATGGACTTTCCTTGTCCAGGCTGGCTTTGAACTGTGATCCTCAGATCTCAGCCTCCTGAGTAGCTAGGATGACAGGCGTGAGCCACTAGCACCTGGTAATTTTTGTTTTTAATGAAGCAAAGCTCACACCTGTCATCCTTGCTGCTCAGGAGGCTGAGAGCTGAGGACTGAAATTCAAAGCCAGCCTGGCCAAAAATGTCTGTGACACTGTTATCTCCAATTAACCACCAAAATGCTGGGCGTAGAGCTATGGTTCTACGTGATAGAGCATTAAGGTTCTCTGGTGATAGAGCACTAGCCTTGAGCAAAAAAACTAAGGGACAGAACTCAAGCCCTGAGTTGAAGCTTCAGTACCAGAACAAAAATAAAAGTCAATAGATAAAAGTTAATTGATTTTGGGGCTGGGAAGGTGGCTCAGTGGTAGAGCGCTTGCCTTGCTTGCCTGAGGCCCTGGGTTCAATTCCTCAGCACCACATAAGCAAAAAGAAAAAAGCCGGGAATGGCGCTGTGGCTCAAGTGGTAGAGCGCTAGCCTTGAGCTGAAGAGCTAAGGGACAGCGCCGAGTCCCAGAGTTCAAGCCCCATGACCGGATCCAAAAAAAAAAAAAAGTTAATTGATTTTAAAAGCATTTCCTTAGTATCTGAGTTTCAGGAAGGCAGCCAACTCTGTGATGAACTCCCCACAGTCAAAGAAACATTAAACCTTGGGCACAAAAAATTTTTTGTTTTGTTGGTTTTTTTTTTTTTTTTTTTTTTGCCGGTCATGGGGCCTGAATTCTGGGTCTGGGAACTGTCCCTCAGCTCTTTAGCTCAAGGCTAGTGCTCTACCACTGGAGCCACAGCGCCACTTCCGGCTTTTTCTGTTTATGTGGTGCTGAGGAATCGAACCCAGGGCCTCATGCTTGCAAGGCATGCACTCTACCGCTGAGCCACCTTCCCAGCCCCACAAAAAAAATTTTAAATGTGATGACAGATTTTTTTGTTTTGGGGATTTTGGGGGTTTTTTGGGTCTGGTCGTGGGGCCTGAACTCTGGGCCTGGGCGCTGTCCCTCAGCTCTTCAGCTCAAGGCTAGCGCTCTACCACTTGAGCCACAGCACCACTTCCGGCTTTTTTCTTTTTGCTTATGTGGTGCTGAGGAATCGAACCCAGGGCCTCAGGCACGCAAGGCAAGCGCTCTACCACTGAGCCACCTTCCCAGCCCATAAGTTTTCTTTTTAGTTTGGAATGCTTCAGGAATTTGCATCCTTGCTCAAGGGCCCCATTATCCTGCACTGAATCATGCTAATTTCGGTCTATGTGCTACCAAAGCGAGCACCCACTTAAGCATCTTGTTTGTCAAATCTCTCATTCTCTCATTCTGTGGACACCCCCACCTTTTGAACAAAGAGGAGATTCCCCAACACACCCCACCCCACCCCCACGTGTTAAGAAAATTAAGCTTCACATGTCAATGTGGATATTTTTCAGGATCATGGTCCTTTGCTGAACCACTTCAAAAGATGGTTCACTGGTATCCGAAGTGGGAAAGGATTTTAGACATCCTAACTTTTCTTACAAAATAGAGAGCATATAGACAGGACACTAGACGGGAATCACAGCGTTTCAGAAGAGAAATGCAACAGGTAACATTGGGAGAACTCACTGGAAATCACTCCTGTCTATGTCTACCAGTTCATTTTCCTCCTTTTTCTCCTCCTGTGCCAACACATTCCCACCTCAAGGCTTTGATTTCCCCTCCCCTGTAGTCTCATGACCCTACTATCTGTGTAGATAGAACATACTGGTCATTTACTACATCCCTTTACCCTGATTTAATTTACTTATAGTAGATTAAATTGTATTTTATATATACGTATTATAATACCCTTCGGTGTGTGTGTGCATACTATATGTGTTCATTTCTCCTTCCCCATACTTTAAGGAACAGAAATCTGCTCAGCCTGGTTCTACAAGGACCTAGAAACAATTAATGATGTCCATGTATGACAAACACCCCAGATTTGAATGGCTGTTGAGCAAACACATATTAAAAAACAGTCAAATGTATTGTCAAGGGGGGTGGGGGGAGAGAAACTTCCTTGTGATTTTTTTCCCAGTAGCATGCAATCAACATCCAGAATCAGGTCTGAGGGAAGACAATTAGTTGTCTTACCACTGATGCATTTCTACACCCAAAAGGACCTAACCATACTCACTCAATTGAAATCTCCCCTTGTGGCGATAAGTGTCTGCCCTCTGCTCACAAGGCTGGCATCTCTAGATTTCAATTACCACAAGTGTCACCACAAGTAACAATCCTCCAATTCTTTGGCTCTGCAGACGTGAAAACCCAATTCTGCCAAAGCCAGAGAAACACCTTCACATACCTGGTTGGGTTCTGATGTGCTCCACAGAAATGGAAGAGCTCCTAGCAGAGGCTGCCCAACTTCCAACAATTATCTTAAGGTCTGATTAGCATTTTAAATGTCATCTGTATAAATTAAAACTGTTTACAGCTCTCTGTGTCATTCTTTTGTGATTCATGATTTCAAGGCAGCTAGCCAAAACTCACTCCTTGGAAAAATCCCATTCAAAATGATCCATGCTGGTTGAACTCTGGCACGATCTCCCCTCCTGGTTGAAGTATCTAGCTTTCATTTGTATTATTGTTATCATCACCATCATCATCATCATTATTCACTTTGGTAGTCTCAGCTTCCTTCCCTAGAATATTCTGCATACTTGAGATGTCAACTGAGCAGGGAGACTATTTGAAAAGAGTTGTTTTGTTCTGTTTCATTATTTAAGTTACTTAACACCAGCTACAGCCGGCTTAAAGACAAATGAAGATCTCAGAGTGTGGATCCAAATCCAAGTATCATTTATTATGGCATCTCTCTTACTGATGTATGTATTGTTTTCCTAGGGACCAGAGAACAAAATAATGATTTCTTGAGGTCCCTCCTACTCCTGGTCATTATCTTAGGGGGGGGGGAACGCCAGTACTGGGGCTTGAACTCAGGACCTGGGCACTGTCCCAGGCTGTCAAGGCTGGCACTCTACTACTTGAGCCATAGCTTCACTTCTGGCTTTTTGGTGGGTAATTGGAGATAACAGCCTCATAGACTTCTGTCTCTGAGCTGGCTTTGAATCTTAGTTCTCAGATCACAGCTTCCTGAATAGCTAAGATTACAGGCATGAGCCACTGGCACCCCACCAGCTCTTTCTTTTTTTTTTTTTTTAACTAAAACCGCTACATATAAATAGCTGCATCTTACAACTGCTTTAGTTCACTAATTGCCTTCTATTGCTGTCATTGTAGAGTCCACGAGTATTTCATGTTATGCTGGTCAAAGGTAGAAAAAAAAATGCCTGCTATGAAATCGCTTGAGTGGCAATTCCAGTCCATACTTTACAACTTACAGCTCTAGGCCCTTATAAGGTCAACACCCAGATCTGTTTTCCTCAGCTTCCCCAAACCCAGTCTTGTTCAGAGCGTCACTGCCAGAGACAACATTGAGACAGTTCACTTTATCCAGTCAGAACATGGATGAAACTAGAACACAGTTTGAGGGGTAACTACTGTTTTCTTTCTCAATGTCCCATCAGACTGTGCCATACACCTGCCTAGAATGCTCTAAAAAGAGGTCACCAAATCTTTTTTTTTCACTGTATTTTGTAATATATTTATTATATTACACTTACATAAGTAAGGTAATGAGTACATTTGTTTTTAAACACTGTTACCCCTTCCCTCATTTTCTCTCCCTTACCCCTCCCCATGCCCTTCCCCACCATGTTTTGTTGTTCATTTCTAACACAGTGTCTAGTGAGTATCACGTTGCATTAGATCATCCTTTGTCCTGCTGTTTCTGTGATTCCCTATCCCTTCCATGGACCAGATAAACTCATATACATATACAAGACAAAGGGAACAGAAAACTAAAAAAAAAAAAAAATAGAAATAACTGCATACAGGACATAAAAAGAACCTCTTGTCTCCAATTCTTGGAGTTCATGTTGATATGCTTCATTATCTATGGTCCTAGGCACTTAGCAATTGAGTTACTGTGATCCCCTGCTAAGAATATCATAGACATTTTCTAGTTATTACAAATGAGGAAAACGATGCAACCTACGTTTCTTTGGGCCTGGCTTGCCTCACTTAATGTAATTTTTTCCAGGTCTTTCCACGTCCTCACAAATGGGGCAACGCATTCCTTCTCCTGGAGGCACCGATCTTCTATAAGGCCTCACTGAAAATAATTTGGGTTCTGAGGATCTGTCCCAGGTACTGAACTTTGTCCCTGTAAGTGTGGAGGAAACCAAGTCAGCATGGGAGCAACTGGGGAGGTTGTGCTCCAGGAAGCCTGCCCACCTCCCAAGCTCCCTCTTCACCCATCTCCTCTACATTCTCAGTTTCTAGACTGTTCCAGGTTTGTTCCTCTTGCCTCAGAGCCTCCTCCTGCAGTAGCTGTTTCCCTTCTGTAAGCAGCCCTAATTTCAGATCCGCACATCTGCTTCTCCCTGAGCTGTGTCTCCTATCTCATCATCAGCATAGAGAAGTCTCCATGGCCACCCAGCCACCAGCCACAGATTAACGAGGCCTTGCTTCATTCCTTCAGGGTACCATTCATTTCCCGCTGTCGTACTAAGGAGTCAGCTCCCACAATTGTCATTTTAGATGCAGACTGTTAATAATTTCTCAATGCTATGCAAAGTTAAGCAAACCTTTTATTTTTTATTTTATTTTATTTATTTTTTTTTTTTTTTTTTGGCGGTTGTGGGGCTTGAACTCTGGGCCTGGGTGCTGTCCCTCAGCTCTTCAGCTCAAGGCGAGCGCTCTACCACTTGAGCTACAGCGCCACTTCCGGTTTTCTGGTGGTTTTTATTGGAGATAGGAGTCTCATGGTCTTTCTTGCCCGGGCTGGCTTTGAACCACGATCCTCAGATCTCAGCCTCCTGAGTAGCTAGGATTACAGGCGTGAGCCACCAGCGCCCGGCTATGCAAACCTTTTAATCTTATCAATGTATGTATTTGTGTGTGTGTGTGTGTGAGAGCGTTTCTTTGTTCAACTTCCAGTAATGAAGCTTGAACTTAGGGTTTCAAGCTCTCCCTTACAGATGGCACTCTAACACTTGAGCCATGCCTCCACTTCCAGGTTTTTGCTAGGTAATCAGAGATAAGATTCCCTTGGATTTGTTTGCCCAGACCATGATTCTCAGATCTCAACCTCACAAGTGGCTACAATGATAGGTGTAAGCCACCAGCATCCAGCTCGGTTGTTTGTTTCTTTTTTTAATTGGGGTAGGATTCACATCACATAAAATTCACTGCCTCAATTTTAAGGACACAGTTCTGTGGCAGGAAGTGCATTCATAGTGCTGTGCACACACATCACCAACAGTCAACTCCAGAACTCTTCTCACAAAAATGAAATGCTGCACCCATAAAACAGTAACTGCTCCCCTCAAAAGAGCTGGGAGTGTAGACTAACGCCTGCCTAGCATGCAGGTGCCCTGGGTTTGATCCCTAGCCCTGTAAACAATAAAGTCCTGCCCCCTTTCTCACTCTCGTTGGGCTCTAACAACATCTTAATTTTTTTCTTTATTTAATACACTAATAGTATGAGTATATTTCATTGTGGCGATTCCATGGGTGTGGATGCTGTACTTTGAGCAAGTTCACACCCTCCACTCTAGTCTCATTCTTCCTCCTTTCCTCACCAACTTTTTCGAAACAGGGTTTGGTGAGTTCCACCAACTCTTAACCATTCAAAATCAGATTATTGGCTGGGCACTGGTGGCTCATGCCTGTAATCCTAGCTACTCAGAAGGATGAGATCTGAGGTTCAAAGTCAGAAAAGTTTACTAGGAAAGTGGGAGAAAAATGAGGGAGGGGGTAACAATGTTCAACAAGAAATTTATTCATTACCTTATGTATACAACTGTAATCCCCCTGTATATCACCTTGATAATAAAATTAAATTTAAAAAAAATGTTTACTAGGCTTCCTCTTCAAACCAGCAAAAGGCAAGTGGTAGAGCACTAGCCTAGCATGCAAGCAGGTCTTCTGTGGAAATATATAAAAATATATATACTTTTCTCTTTGGGGGGGGAGGAGGGGAGTTGATTGTGGAGCTTGAACTCAGAGCCTGACACTGCCCCTGAGCTCTTTTGCTCAAGGTTATCACTCTACCACTTTGAACCACAGCGCCACTTCTGGTTTTTTGGTGGTTAGTTGGAAATAAAAGTCTCACGGGGGGGGGGGGGGGGCAGATATTGGAAGGGATGGGAAGGGGAAACAAAGGAGGAAGCAACAACGCTTGATAAGAAATGTACTCATTACCTTGCCCCTGTAATTGTAACCCCTCTGTACGGTATTTTCACAATAAAAAAGAAAAAAAAAAAAAAAAGAGTGTCATGGACCTTCCTGCCCCAGCTGGCTTCAAACTGCAATCCTCAAATCTCAGCCTCCTGAGTAGCTAAGATGACAAGTGTGAGCCCCAGTGCCCAGCTATCTATCTATATACATATACAGAAAGAGAGAGGGAATCTATAGCTATAACTATGTGTGTGTGTGTGTGTGTGTGTGTGTGTGTGTTCTTTAATTTCTGCAGAGAACATGCATGTGACAGTCACTTTAACAAAGGACTAAAGAAGTGGGGACTCAGACAGCTAAGTATCTGGAAGCTGGGCTTCATGCTACAGGACACCTGAGCCTTCTGGCTCTTATACCGGGGAGTGTCACGAGGCTAGCTGTTATATAAGGAAAATGATGCAGAGGGCTGGGAAGGTGGCTTCGCAGTAGAGTGCTTGCCTAGCATGCACCAAGCCTGGGGTTCAATTCCTTAGCACCACACAGACAGAAAAGGCCAGAAGTGGCACTGTGGCTCAAGTGGTAGAATGCTAGCCTTGAGCAAAAGAAGCTCAGGGACAGTGCCCATGCTCTGAGTTCAAGCCCCAGGACTGGCAAAATAAAAAGAAAGAAAAATTATGCAGGCCTAGTTAAAAAATAAATTATTTTCAAATTTTCATCAACAACTGGAGGCAAACGTTAACATTTCCTTGAGTCTCATATAAATAATTCTTCTAGAATATTACAAGGAACCAAAAACATATCAGCCAGGTAGGGCTGGGAAGGTGGCTCAGTGGTAGAGGACTTGCCTCGCATGCATGATCATGGCCCTGGGCTCGACTCCTCAGCACCCACAAAACAGAAAAAGCCAGAAGTGGTGCTGTGGCTCAAGGAATAGAGCACTAGCCTTGAGCTGAAGAGCTCAGGAACAGCGCCCAGGCCTAGAGTTCAAGCCCTACAACCGACATATATATGCCAGGATATTGTGACTGATCCTCCTCACACGAGAAGATAAATGTCAATCCCAGCACCAGTATTGCATGCCTATAATCCCAGCTACTCAGAAGACTGAGATTTGAGGATCGGGGTTCAAAACCAGCCCAAGAAGGAAAGTCCACGAAATTCTTATCTCTAATAAACAGCCAATAAAAGCCAGAAGTGGAGCTGCAGCTCAAGTGGTAGAACACTAACCTTGAGCAAAATACCTCAGGGACAGCACCCCATCCTTGAGTTCAAGCCCTAGGACTGGTACCAAACACAAAGGAAAGTTGGATCCCTGAGTTAGAGTCTTGCTCTGCCACCTCCTACTCTCTACCCCTTTCCCAGCCTTACATCTATATGATCCTTACTCCAACCGGTTAGAGGCAGCACTGGCCCACAATGGGTAGATTGGGGGCACATTTTCCTGCCACACATCCATCATTCACAAAGGATGTGACTCACTAACTCTGATCCTGATTTCACACACCAGGCCTTCCGCTAACCTGATTCATTCACAGGGCCAGGAGGAAATTGTTTTCCAGTGATTGAAATCTCACAACTTTACAGAAACAAGGCCCAGTGCAGTGTGGGATTATCTGATATGAAGTTTGCTTCTTCCTTGATTCAGATCACATCCTGTTAGAATGCATCCTATGTGGAACATCCACTTGGAGGAATTGTTGTTCCTGGGGTTCATCCTGAGATGAAAACTTACTGCATGTAACTGACCCAACTAATGAAAATATATCTATATTCTTGGTTTGAGGAATTCTGAGTGCAGTGAAGAAATGAGTTCAGCTCAGACAGAATTTATTGGAAGGAAGATGCTAGAAAGGAATTTACAAACAAGTACTCTAGGAGTTCCTCCTACTCATTTTACAAGTTAAGGAATTGATTGGCTAAAGTTAAGATTAAGGACACTTCTATACAGCTACGTGCTCTCTCTCAGGCCTGGATCTTGAAGCTCATTGTCACTGAGAAGGAGAAGATGGGATCAATCAAAGACCATCACCTTCCCTGAACCCAGAACATTTATTCTTTTATATTTTTAAACTGAGAGGGGACATTGTATATTTCTATCATGTGTGATTATAAGACACTGTGGTTGATCAGACTGGGGTCACTTGTCTCCCTGGTGGCTGAAAGAGGGAAAGAAAAAGGGAAGAATAATCAAACACCAGTAATTTAAAAAAAAAAAAAGCTTTAGTCCACTAGCCCATGCTGATGAGCTTAATCCATTCACAAGAGCCCTCATGACCCTATCACCCCCTTGAAAGTCTCACTGCTTAACATATTCACCATCTCCACATAGTTTAGGAGGGCATTCAAACCATAGCAATAGTTCACTCTCTCATGGTAAGATTCTGCTTTATGGCCACCTTCCATCCATCACAAAGCTCTCTGGCTAAATCCCCACAACCACATTTAGAACAAAGCTTGGTGGGAGGTAGAAATAATATGCTGTTAACAAATGGTAATCAGCTCCTGTAAAGAATAAAAAGGTCAAACACATGCCATAGTGAAGGATCATGCTGAAGGTGAAGGTGAAGGCTTTGTTGGAGATACCCAGGAAGGATGACAGGTGTTTGGGCAAAGCGTACCCAGTAGATGCCAGAAAGACCTGCCTCTCCCCCCTCCCCAGCTGCCCTCTGTACATTTATTCAGAGTGCACAGGCCCCGCTTCACGCTCTAATTGCCTGTAGTTAGTCATTATGCCTCAGCTGCAAGACTTGGGAATGCCAAGAAGCCAGCAAACCCAGAGATTGTGCATGTGTGGGTTCTAAATGGATCCCAATAACAATAATAATAATAAATTCCCTAAGGAAAGTTAGATGTTTGTGGGCCAAGGGTGTCTAGTTTAAAGATCTTTCAGCAGTCAATCCAACTTAGAAATCTAGAAGGTTCAAAGAAGAAACTCAGAACAGAGCACTCCGGGCATGAGCCTTTACAATCCTTTATGACCCTTCTTGTGGTGGTTCAGACTACAAAGTGAGTTGGTCTGCATCGGTTAAAGGGAATTCAGTTCTATTCTATGAACATTCATAGAGCTCTGCCTGTTTCCGTTGAGAATGTGTTCAGCTGCAAATAACAGCTGAGAGAGCCCATTGAAATTGGCTTTAAAGAATAAGAATTCGTTATCTCACATAACAGGAGGCTGGAGAGAAGCAGGTCCAGGAGTTTGGTTAATCTGCGGATTGAACAATGCCAGGAATATTTGTTGGCCCTTTGTGGAGATGCCCATGGAGATATTGTCATGAATTCCAAGATGGCAGCCACCGCGTCAAACGTAACAACTTCACACAGCACCCAAAGATAGGAAAGAAGGTGAAGTTTTGGTGTGCACTTTTTCTTTTTCCTTCTAGAATGGAAAGGTGTTTGTTTGTTTCATAATTCCTTTCAATAGACTTGAAAGGAGAACACTTGAACACTCCTAAGCCAATACATCAGCAGAGAGGAGCAAGAAGGTTATCAGTGCTTTAGACAAACCAGGATTCATTCTGAAGGCCCAACCTATCCTGCCTGAGGGCCTTACCTCTTGAACAAATTCAGATATGTATCGGTAAATAAGAAAGGCAAAGCAGTGACTACTCTGTAGAGACTCTGTGTGATCCAGATATATTTCAGCTCTTGATCCATGATTAAGCAGGTCACCTAAGTCAGAACAACCAGCATAACTCCATTATCCTTTAAAAAAGCAAACAAACAAAAAATACCCTAAATCTGACCGCTTCTCCTCACCTTCAGCATCCTGGCTCCCACCGATACATTTGTATTCACCTCTTTCCTGCTCCCACCATCTCCTCTGCGGCCTAATTTCAAAAGACTTGAAACTGAATCTATTTTGTGCCATTCCTTTGCTCAAAACTCTCCTAACCTCATCCCTCTCACTGCTTTGCAGAGAAGGAAAGCAGGACACCAAAAAAGGAATGGACCCACTTCAGGTCACACAGCTAGGAGGAGATGGAGCTGAGATTTCTGAGATTTCTAATGAGCATCAGGAAGCACATTAACTATGATGATGAATAGCAAATTGGCAGATGGTAGACACCTCACTGCAAAGAGTTTGTAACTCAAGGAGGAAAAAGAGATCTGGTGTAAACACACACACGCACATACACACACACACACACACACACACACACACACACACACACACACACAGCACTGAGTCCAAAATCAATAAGGTGAAATTGAACAGGGTATAGTTAGAGACCTATACTTCCACTCAAAAAGATCTTCAGTGAAAATGTGATGTTTTGACTCTCCCTAGAATCTTTATTCTCCCTGAGTAGATGTATACTCGTGTTCTGTTTCTGGGCTGACAGTCATTTTTAGAAATACACAAGGTATAAATTAAAAATAAATGTCTCTATGCATATTGGATGTGAACCACCTGTTCTCACAGCAGCTTAAGGCATGGATTGAAAGGTTTTAGTTAACTGTGAGTCTTATTTTGAACCATCAGAGCAAGACTTTGAGAACAGATCAACAGAAGCTAATTGTCCTAATCAATGAGCACCGAAGTCCTTACCTGCCTCGGCCCAGACTCAGAAGTTGGGTTCTGAGCCTTGCTTTCCAGGAGGGATTGTAACCAACTGAGGTGTGTCCTCAAGAAAGAACGATTGATGGAAAAGGATCTTCAAAATTGTATCATCATGAAGATGAGTTAAACTTAAAAAGCAGGACAGTTAGAAGGGGTCTGGGAAAATAAGCAGTAAGGTGGTTGTTGTTTGGAGGGTGAGGCATTCCAGGGGACAGAGCTAGAACTGAAGGATCAAAATAAAATGACCAGACACTGGACACCAAGGTCAGATGGTTACAGCATTTATAATTACTCGGTGTGGTTTGCGTGGCCCTATAGGTCTGGTCCCTAACTCTCTGTTCAGATGCCTCCTGCATCTCCTGGTCTCTGCGCTCCAGCTCTCTGCTCTTTCTCAGCTCTTCACAGAGAAACAGATTCGTCCTATGGCAAGATATTCATTCATGATGTCCCCCTGTCTGGAAGGTTTTCTGTTCATTCGCCACCATGTTGTTTCTTCCTCCTTCAGCTCTCCTCTCACGGTGTCTCTGACAGCCCAGATTAACTCAACCCCTATCGGAGGGTGTGCTGTGCGTTTCTTGGTGTGCTGTGCATCTCATAATTTCAATCATGTATTTTTGTTATTTTCTGACTGTTTACTGTGTACACAAATAACCCACATTCTCTCCCTCAACCACCTAACTCCAGGAGAACATCCATCTTCTCTTGTTCATGTGTATTCCCAGAACCTTGTGTCTAGTATGTGTTTTAATAGAAGCCACGCTTACTTCATATAGAAAACAAGGGTGAGAGTAGGCAAGGGTCACATCCGATTCTTACTAGAATCAAGAGATCTGAGTCCTATAAAGTGCTCAGAATGGCATCTGATACAAAGTCCTTGACAAGGAGCAAGTGTGGGGGAGAAAAATGATGAGCACTGTGGTGGTTGTGGTGGTGGTGATGATGATGATGGTGGTGGTGATGATGATAATGGTGATGATGGTGGTAGTGGTGGTAGTGATGATGGTGGTGATGTTCAATTCCACCATTAGAGCTCCTTGTAAAATGCATTGCCCTGAACCTTTCTCCTGTCCATATCCCCAGTGCTAACACAGGCTCAGAAATGTTAAATAACCCATTGCAACAATGAGATGTATAAGTCGTTATGTGAAAACAAACTTTACAGCTTTGGTGGGGGGGGGGGGCGGGGAAGTTTGGGAGGGGCGGGGGGAGGATGGGAAGGGATGGGAAGGGGAAACAAAGGAGGAGGCTACAATGCTTGATAAGAAATGTACTCGTTATCTTGCTCATGTAATTGTAACCCCTCTGTACAGTATTTTCACAATTTAAAAAAAGAAATGTTAAATAAGTATTGTTTTATTTGTGTGTGTGTGTGTGCCCCAACACTGGGTCTTGAACTCATAGCATGAGCACTTGGGTTTTTTGCTCAAGGCTGGTACTCTGCCATTTGAGCCACACCTCTACTTCCTGCTTTTTGCTTGTTAGAGATAAGAATCACACAGGCCTCTCTACCCAGGCTGGCTTCAGACCTCAGTCCTCATTTCTTAGCCCCTTGAATAGCAAGGATTACAGGCCACTGTAATAGCAACGATTATAAGCCACAGGCACCCAGCTAAGTGTTGTTTCCAATAGCTGCTGTCTTAGTACTTCCTGATTCCGCTCCCCTCTACACCTGGACAGCCAACATGGCTCTTTGCCCTACTTCTGCCTCCCAGCTGACCCCTCCCACACAGCCGAGGCCCAATCTACCAACAGCCATTCCTCTGCGCTCAGAATCTCTTCTTCTCTTTGTGGCAGTAATCACACTGGTTAGCTATGTACAAGACTGTCAGTCGTTTGTTAAGCAAAGAGAGCATATTCTCACTGCTAGCAACATCAACATTAATAATAAATACCATTACGTTGCAGTGCCTATGAGCCAGTTGCTCCACAACAGCGTTTCTCAAACTTGAAAGTGCCCCAGAGTCACCTCCGGGGCTTGTTAACACGCTGACCGCTGAGCGCCAAAGTCTGGGCCTCGGCGGACATGACAGGAGCTGAGAGTTTACATTTCTAATTGGTTAACTGCTGGCACTAATGCCTGTGCTCCTGTCCACAGACCAGCCCTGTGAGTTGACACCGTTCCTATAATCCTATAAAATGCGTTGTGTCTGTTGTTCAGTTTAATCCTCACAAACCATCCTTTTAAGGTAGAGGAGATGTCTTCGTGGATAGCTGAGGAAGTCCAGGTCTGTGAAGCTCAGAGGGCTGGAAGTACTTGGTCAGCAGGTGCCAGATTGCAACACAGCCCTGCCCAGACCTGGGCCCCAGCCACCAGCCCGCCTGCAGCGTGATTACCTGGCAGCCTGCATGCATTCATTGCTCATGAGATGAAAGGTCAACTCTCCTTCTCCTGGTGTTGATCAAACTCTCTCCCCAGCAACATAATAAATCAAAGTTTGATCAAATTCTAATACTCAAAAGCCAGGTATCAAATGGATTGTGTGTGCCATCCATTTCCTACCAAGATAAACAGCAATGTCTTTCTTCTTGGCAGGCCCTTGGTCTCAGAAGCCATAACA
The DNA here is from genome assembly GCF_024711535.1 of Dipodomys merriami. Classification (NCBI taxonomy): domain Eukaryota; kingdom Metazoa; phylum Chordata; class Mammalia; order Rodentia; family Heteromyidae; genus Dipodomys; species Dipodomys merriami. Next base: position 34,702,255 of record NW_027202604.1, on the reverse strand, counting down.
ACAGCACTGGTGCCTCTCCCTCTCCCCCCCCTCTCTCACACACACACAGAACAATAACCCCATACTGCAATGACCCCACGCCCATAGCTACCTCCCAGGGTTTGACTTTGAGCCCCTAGTCCACACCAGGTAAGTCCTTCCCCCCGGGACTCCCAGCTATATCCTTACTGTTGGCCTTTAATGTTCCATTTGACATTCGGACTCTTTCCTGACACCTTTGGTTGGTAAATTTAATTAATTGATCAATCAAACAAACTGAAGGCGGATGGCACGTCTCACAATAGCATCTGAACCGGTGTCCCAGTTAGAAACTTCTGGGCATGGATGCTTCCTTTCCTGTGACTATACTGCCCTCTGGAGGCCAGCAGAGAAACACCACCACAGCTTCCCTGCTTGGATGCTTTTGAGAGTCCATGCTCATGGAAATGAGATTGGTGAGATTTGTATGTGGAGGACAGAAAAGGAGAAGCAAATGATAGTTTCCATCTCTCTCCTCCGCCCCCCCCAATCTCTCTCATCCCTCCTCTTCCTTCAAAAAGGCTGGATTTTTTTTTAAATGCCAGCCAGGCTCCAGTGGCTCCCATCTGAAGATCACAATTCAAAGCCAGCCCTGGCAGGAAAGTTTGTGAGACTTGTATCTCCAGTGAACCACCAAAAAGCTGGAAGAGAGTCTGAGGCTCAACTGGTAGAGTGCTAGCCTTAATCATAAAAGCACAGGGACAGTGCCCAGGCCCTGAGTTCAAGCCTCAGGACCAGCATGCATGCACACACACACACACAGCCTGGAATTTTGAATGACTCTCATTGTGTTGTACCTAGCCACACCTAAAACTATGAACTGGAGTACACACCAAAGGCAAAGGGAAGACACGTGGGAAAGGACGGTGCAGATGACGCAGCACAAAGAAATAGATGACGTGAAGGAAGACTCCAGCCACAAGGACCCCTTCCAAGAAGCCAAAGTTTGCAGAACATTTTAACAACATCTCTGGAGAGCATCAGGTTCTCATAGCAAAGACCTTGGATGCACACAAATGAAATCAGGTCCAACCTATTTCTTCAGCAGAGACCCTCTTAGGAGTTTTAATAGGCAGTCAGCTTTTGGCCAACCACAGACCAAAAATATTCTAACAAACACTAAACACATGCAGACCTAAGCAAGACATTAGGACAAGAATACACATGCCATGGACATTATGTGATGCATAATAATTACTCTAGAGATGGTGTGGTGTGTGTAAGAGGACATGCCAAGTCCTACATACATAAGTGAGATGTACCAGCACACCATTCTCTATAAGGGACTTGGTTGGGTGTATAAGGCTTTTGGTGGAAGATGTTGGAATTTAATCCCCAAGGATACTAAGACATGATTGTACATTAGGCCTTGTCAGTCTCTAATGGGGTAAGAAGTCTAATATACTTGTCAGGCTCCTTTGACCAGAAATCCTTTCCCCCGGACGCCTTCCAGCTTGTCACAGAGCCCTGGTTCTCACAGACCACAGTCAGAGCTGGGCATTGCTGGCTCACACCTGTAATCCTAACTACTCAGGAGGCTGAGATCAAGGATCACAGTTCAAAGACAGCCCGGCAGGAAAGTCCATGAGACGCTTATCTCCAATAAACTACCAGAAAACTGGAAGTGGAGCTGTGGTTCAATTGGTAGAGTGCTAGCCTTGAGCTGAAGAGCTGAGGGACAGTGCACAGGCCCAGAGTTCAAGCCCCATGACCCACCAAAATACACACACACACACACACACACACACACACACACACACACACACACAGAGAAATAATAGTCTTTACATGATAGTAGTTTTCCTACATCCAAATTTTCTGAGCCAAAGGATCAATATTTGTTCCACATAGACCCAAGGAATAATAATAATAATGATGATGATGATGATGATGATTGGTAGAGCACTTTATAGTTCACAAGGTGTTCCTTACAGTCTCTTATTTATTCCTCTCAGCAATTCTGTGCGCTACGACAACCAGGAACATTGGGGGGGGGGCACGGTTAGTGAAAAATCTGGGACTTGGATAAATTGACTCGTCAAAGGAGATGAAGGCAGGAAATTACAAATCTCAGCCTTGAATTAAAGTGCTCTCAGTCCCTGATTGGTGGGTTGGCTGGTTGGTTGGCTCACTGGTTGGTTGAGGTTTTTTTAGGTTTTAAGTCTCTCAATAGGCGGCACAGGCCAGCCTGGAACTCACTATGTAGCTTGTGCTGTCCTCAAACTAACAATCCTCCTGCCTCTCCCTCCTGAGTTCTAGAACTGTAGGCATGTGCCACCACATCCAGCTCTCTCTCTCACACACACAGTTTTTCACTTAGATTTTTCTGAGCCAAAAGCAAGGTACAGCTCATAAATTCTTCCTCCCTGCAAATAGATGGGCACAGAATGGGGTCTATTTCATAGCCATAAATGCTAGTCTTTCTTAAGTTCTTAACTTCCTATAATGTATTCATCTTCCTGATTTCTCACAAACACCCTAGGAGGTGTGGCTGCCATGATACCCATTTTACAGATAAGACACTGAGGTTTGGAAAGCTTATGTGATCCACCCTAGGACACAGAGTTGGGATTCCTTGGCTCCAGAGCCTCAGGTCTAATCATTGAACATCTTGAAGGTCTACTATTAGAATGGTGACATTTGGATGTTTATCCCAGCACCTAATAATACCTGTGTCTTGTTCTATTCCTGTCTCCTGCCCTCTTCTTCTGCCTCTAGCCTTAAGAGCATGCTCATAAGTGCTCCAGACCAGCTGTGCCAGTCCTCCCCACCCCCCCACCCCCACCCCCACTCCCGCCTCTCTCTCTCCTCTCTCTCTCTCTCTCTCTCTCTCTCTCTCTCTCTCTCTCTCTCTCTCTCGATCATTTGCTGCTTTTCAGTGTCATCCCATTTAAGGCAAATATGTGAAGGTTACTTTTTACTTTGCACAGCTGGATACATCTGGAAATACCTCTTTCTTCCAGGACAATTCTCCCAGAAAAAAAAAACCCTTCATATTCACAGGTTTTGCTGAAAGAGAGAGAGAGAGAGAGAGAGAGAGAGGCCTGCCTGTCAAACCCACCTAGTTATAATCCGAGGTGTTAATTGGATTTAGAGTTTTGTGCTTCTACCTGTATTTCTTTCAGCATTTCCTCTGCTTTGTAAAAAATTAAAATAAGGGAGCAAAAAGCTTCCAAACATCTCAGCAATGAAGGTTTAGGAACTGGGCAAGAGGAAAAGGTGACTAGACAAGTGGATTTTATGCTACAGAACAGAATAAAGTCTCACAAGCTGTTCTCAGGACGCTCTGGGCGCCAGTTCCCCACCCTTGCCTTCCCTCTGTAGAGGAATATTCAATCACAAACAGCACTGGGAGCCACAAAATAGCAAACACCACATTTCGCTATGCACTCTTTACTTAATCCCTAGACTAACCTGGGCGCAGGAAGCTCATGCCTGGAATCCTAGCTACTCAGGACTCTGAGATCTGAGGCTCACGGTTGGAAGCCAGCCTGCGCAAAGACCCATTTAAGATGCAATTCCCATTTAAGCAGCAAATAGCCTAAAGCGCTAGTATGGCTTAAGGGGTAGAGCACCAGCCTTGAGTGAAAAAAATCAAGCAACAGCAAGAGGCCCTGAATTCAAACCCCAGAACTGGCCCACAGAAGGGGGGAAAAAATCCCTGTATTAACTATATTCATTTTCTAAGTTGTTATAAATGAATACCACAAAATGGGTATCAGTTTTCTCAGACTTCTAGACTCCAGGCCCAGATCAAGATGCGAGCAGGACTGGTTTTCCTGAGGTCTCTTTCCTTGGCTTGTGAGGTCTGTCTTTCTCCTACATCTCCACAGAGCCTTCATCTGCACCTGTCTGTGCCCTGGGCATTCTTCCTTTTGTTTCTTCTCTGGTTATAAACCTGCATTAACTCTCTAGCTCTTGATTCCTGTTCTCAGGCTGTTTTTGTATGGAGGGCGGCGGAGAGGCTGGAGACCAGGGAGGCTTTACAATAACAGTAAATGGAGAGCTTCTGTTCCTACCTTCTCATCTCATTTGTGTGACGAACACATTGACATTGTACGCATCCCTTCTCCTGGGGCCTTGGGGTGTTTTGTTTTTATATAAATAGATTGAATCCGTTTGTTGTTGTTTTTTCAAACTGCAGTCGAGGCCAATGCTCCGGCCTGTGTGAGCAGCATGCACACAGCCACACGGCCACACACCGCAAACCTGCACCCAGGAGCCCTGGCCCCGTCCTTAGAGACCTGGAAGATGGGGTCAGCAATGAGCTCCTCAAAGTTAATCCCAGCCAGTCTGCTGGGCCTGCATGCCTCTTGACCTTCTGCACCTTTTCCAAAGGTTTTGAAAACTATTCATTATCGGAAGGCTGGTTCCATTGTGAATCACCCACAATGAGACCTGAGAGATATCTCCAGCCTCTTCTCCAGGATTAGGGTGGCACTCAGCTAGTCCTGCTCGGGGAATTCTACCTTTCCAGCCATGGTTGAGCTAACTGCAGCCCCTTTCACCTCACCCAGGGAGGAAGGACGCTCCTGTCGAGGAAAATTTCATTCCATTTGGTCTCCTAGACTTTCCAAGCATTTGTGGACTCTCCTTCCCACCACTCAGGGCTGTGTGACACTGGTGCGTCCACATCCTGTCTGAACTGAGGAATCCCACGTTGTTCTTTATTTTCAGCTCCACTGGCTTATGTCTCCATGGCAGCCATCACAACCCTTCACAATCTTAACAATAATAATGTAACAATTAATAATAATAATAATAAAAGACCCAGGTCTTTGACAGGAGGTTTAATCTTCCTAATGTCTTTAAGGTAGACCCTACTGTTGATACCTGCTAAATCCTGTACGTGACTTAGTAAACATTTACTCAGTGCTTACCTACTGGGTCCTTGTTGGAGAATTCCTAAGCGGTATTTAGAAGGGGTCTGATAGCCATTCCTGCCTCTGAGGTCTTGAGAGCAAAGGTGGGGGAGGGGAGGATGGGCTTCACTCTAAGGAAGCTGGAAAACTCCCCTGACTACCGGTAAGGATTTCGCTAGGCACTGGAACTCTTCTGAAGGATAATCAGTGTGACATTACACAGAGCACCTGACCTTGGACTCCAGCATGGCATCAGGGTCCAATATTCCTTTGATTCCTAGAATTCTTACCCGGCCAGGGAGCCTGATACAAAAATAACCTCAACTTTTAACTATGTATAAGTACACATTTTATGTATATAGTATATATAATACTTATATAAAATAAAATCATAAATAAAAATAGAAGTAAATAAATAATAAAAAGAAATAACCTCACTGCATTCTTTGCAGGCACCCAAAATAACAATCGCAAGACTCAAGCCCTCTGCGCAAGGGGCACACGTCCCAGGTTTTGACAGAACTAAGGTGAGGTGACTGTCAGGAGAATTTAGCGACACGGTTCTGAGCCTCCCTTCCTCAGCATCACCGGGGAGTCGTCCCTTTACTGGAAACTGGGGTTTCAGAAGCGTTTCCCACAGTATGCACGCCCTGACAAGAGATCGCAACCTGAGCATCACCTCCTCCCGTATACCAACAATGTGGGTTATGTTGAACATTTCCTTTTCTGAGAAGAGCCTGGAATTATCTATGCTCCAGGCCATTCATGCCCCACCCACTCCACCTATCCCCAATAAATTGGGACACCAAATCCCTAATGGGCTTCAACTCATAGACATAGACAACACCTCGCTCAGAGGAATTGAGCCGTGTCCTGTGTGACTGCTGAAAGGCTCATTGGTCCACCTGCATTCCCTTACATGGCCCACCCCTCCCCACTCCCGCGCCAGGGCTGGAAGGCCAGGCCTCTTGCTGTCAGCTTTGCTTGCTCTGCTGGCACTCCACCAGTGGGGCCGCACCTCCAGTCCTACGAGAGGATGTGTGGAAGACTCTTAGTCTCTCTCAGCCCTTGTCCCAGGATGCCTTTTCTTCTCACCCGTGTTGCTTTATGTTGACTACAAGAAATCTCAGTGGACACCTCCCTGGAAATCAACCACCATGGGGGTGATCGCAGGGGCTTTGACATGGTGACCTCACCTGACACGCCTATAACTCCCTGAAATGTGGCTCAGCGGTATGGCCACTTTTCTCCCTTCCCCACCAGTGCCCAGCATTCTCCTTTGCCACCCAGTGAAGATCTACCTACTTCCTCTCCTGGCATCCCAGAGCTACCATTCATCTCCAGAAGGATGGGATGCTCCCAAGATCTCAGATGCTTCTCCTAACCAAGGATGTGTATGTATGTGTTAGCACCAGTACCTGGGCTTGAACTTAGGGCCTCACACTCTACCATTTGAGCCACACACCTCCACTTCTACCTTTTTTGAAGCTTAAATTGGAGGTAAGAATCTCTTGGATTGGTCTGACTAGACTGGCTTCAAATTATCATCCTCAGGCCTCAAGCCTCATAAATACTAGCTAGAAGTACAGGTGTGAGCCACCTGCATCGACGTTGACCAAGGGACCTTTTTTAATGTCTACTTGGACCCATCAGCAGATTCAGCAGGAAGCTCTTTTTGTGGCTCTTCTTATTCCAGCCTCAACCCCAACTCCAGCGAGGCCCCGTGTTCCATGACCTGCCCAGTCCTTCCGGGGCACTGCTTTGACCGGTAGTCCCAGTTCACTCTGTGACACTGACATCTCATCTCTGTTCTACACAAATAAGTATTTCAATAGGCTTTGAAACAACAACAGCCAAAAAAAAACACAAACAAAAAAACTAAGCTAATGGAAATACAGAAAAACAAACACCCACAGCTATTGCCACAATGGCCTTAAATTATTGATGAGGTCAGATTACCGCTCGGACACATTTTCCGAGTATGTGCAGGGTTTTGTGGAGTAGGTGTTGGAAACATTCTCTCCTGGAACATTGTGATTTCTAACACAAACACTTAGAAGATAACAAGCAATCAGAATCGTTGGGTACTAAGATCACAGACTTTCATCAGTATTGGTGTCAGAAGTTTCAATCATCCATTTTATGAAAATGCTTGTTTATGCCTGGTACTTAACCCTCCAAAAAAAAAAAAAGAAAGAATGATTTCTATTTCTTAGAAAGTCTATTTTCTTCATGCACTGTGATGAAGTGTGATAGAAAAGAAAGGGGAAGGGAGAGTAATGAGGGAAAGTAGGTACAGAGGTGCTAACCCAGGATAAATACTAAGCTTAAGGGTTGCCCAAAGGAACTTAGACACACCTGAATGGCAGTTGTGAGTCACAAAAGAACAGCGATCACTTCTTTTTTTTTCTTTTTTTTCTTTTTTTTGTTGGTCATGGGGCTTGAACTCTGAGCCTGAGCACTGTCCCTCAGCTCTTCATCTCAAGGCTAGCGCTCTACCTCTTGAACTACAGTGCCACTTCTGGTTTTCTGGTGGTTTGTTGGAGATAAGAGTTTCACAGACTTTCCTGCCCGGGCTGGCTTTGAACCGCAATCCTCAGATCTCAGCCTCCTGAGTAGCTGGGATGACAGGTGTGAGCCACCAGTGCCCAGCCAGAGATTACTTCCTTTCCCTTCAGACTCCAAAACCCTTCCTTTGACAGTTTAGTTTTGGCCACTCAGTTAGACGGCTTATGGAAGTTAATCCTACTAGTTTAAATATACTGTTTCCAGCTAGTCATCATCTACCCCCAACAAGTTCAATTCTTTTTTTTTTTTTGGTCCGGTCATGGGGCCTGAACTCTGGGCCTGGGCGCTGTCCCTCAGCTCTTCAGCTCAAGGCTAGCACTCTATCACTTGAGCCACAGCGCCACTTCAGGCTTTTTTTCTTTTTGCTGATGTGGTGCTGAGGAATCAAACCCAGGGCCTCAGGCATGCAAGGCAAGCGCTCTACCACTGAGCCACCTTCCCAGCCCCAATTCTTATTTGAGACAGGAGATTACGATGATGGCTCTCTATTAAACCCACTTGACAATGAAATTAAAGATACATTCAAATGGATGTTCCAATATAGATTTCATACATACACACAATTTTGATGAAGCATGGGTTAAATCATTCTTTATAAAGTTAAGAACTCTAATGAGTAACTTGGTAACGTTCCTTTGTGCTCTGAACTCTGACTAAACATTTCTTTCATCCCACCCTGGTCTGCGCTCAGTGGAGACTCTGATCTCTACACCTGGCGGAGCCTTAAAGGTATCGCGTCTCACGCGCCCTGCAGCCGCTTCTGTCTTCTGCTCACTGGCACTCCAAGCTCATTCATAGGTGAACTCGTCTTCTTTCTAAGCAGTTTAAGTGAATCAAAGGAAAGTCTTGCTTTGTAGTTCCAGTACCTCTCTGAGAGCAGCCAGAGAAGTTCTGCCCAGCCCTCCTAGCTCTCTCTACAATGTATTCTGTGTAGTCTTTGGAGCAGAAAATAAACCAAATACCTTTAACTTATGCAAGATGTTTATGTAATTGAAAGGCAGGATTTCCTTCATCATACTCTCTTACTGAAACTCACTTAAATCCCATTCTCCATATCTTTCAATATCTTTCCCAGGACTCTTCCTCAAAAAAAAGAAAACCTGAACATACGCTTCTCAGAGGAGGAAACAAATACATGAAAAAAATGCCCTGTATCACTAGCCACTAGAGAAACACAGGCCAAAACTTCCATGAAATACCTTTCCCTACTTACTATGATTATTATCTATCACAAAAGAGAAAAATTACAAATGCAGGTGAGGATGTGGAATAAAATGGACTCTCCTACACTGTCGGAGTGAATGTTACTTAGTACAACCATCATAGATAACAGCATGGAGATTCCTCAAAAGATCAACAACAGAAGCCAGGATCTGGTGAGTCAAGCCTGGTACTCAGGAGGCTGAGATCTGAAGCTCGCAGTTCAAAGCCAGCCTGGGCAAGAAAGTCTGTGAGACTCTAATCTCCAATTACTACCATAAAACCAAAAGTGGAGCTGTGGCTCACAGTGGCAGAGCACTATCCCTGAGCAAAAAGAGCTCAGGGACAGCACATAGGCCCTGAGTTCAAGCCCCATGATCAAAAAAGAAAATGAACAAGAGAACTACCATATGACCCAGTGATTGCATTTCCAATTATATTTCCAAAAGAAAAGATGTCAGCCTCCCAAAGAAATACCTCCATTCCCATGTTTCTGTGCAGCAACTGCTCACAAGTGTAGTGTCCATCCACAGATAAATGGACAAAGAAAACGTGAGATATATGTATATAAGTGTTATTGATCTATTTTTTAAAAAAAAACTAATGAAACCCTGCCCAGGAAGGAATCACACCAAGCGAAAAAAGCTAAACACAGAATAATAGATACTGCACATTCTCTCTCAAATGTGGAGTGAAAAAAAGTCAGTCACCCTAATTATAAATGAGTGACTCCAAGGGGTTGATGGATGCATGCAAGGAGGATGGGTTTGACCACTGCCCACTGTTTGCCTGCCCGGAAATGTACCATGGAATCCATCCACAGGTGCAATTAATACAAATTAACCAACAAGCAATCAGTAAAGGGATGGTGTCTCATGCAACTGATGTATCCTTCCCTTGGAATGGGTGACCTATGACCCATAAATCCTTCATAAATTGAAAACACCCTACATACGCCTAACCAACTGAAAGGTTGCCAAGGGTACACTGGCAATTGATCTCTCTTCTAACCCTTTCTCTTACTGGGAGAGTTCCTTGTCTAGCATCCCTGAGCCATGAAGAAGTATCAGATAGTCAACTACTCTCATCCTCACTTATCCTAGAATGGATAGGATACCACTCCTTCAGCAAAGCTTCAATGGGATAATAAGGAGAAATTGCTTTGTAAACTCTGAAGTGCAGTAAGTCCCTAGTTCCTGTTATTAAACACTTATGCAGTATTGATGTGGCCAATGATTTGTGTGTTTTATCGAGTGTTAAATTTAATGGAATGGTTAAACTTACTGCCTTTCATTAAACAGGCAATCACGGACAGGTCTAAACAGTGAAAGCAAAGGAATCTTTGGTAATCACAGCTAAATCACTTTGATAAATTAGGAAGAGTAAGAGTTAAGTAAGCCTCAAGGGTGGGGAAGGCCTTAATAACCTTGACATGGCTTCATCTGCCTCATTATTTCATAAAATTGAGACAGAGAGAGAAAGGCATTCCATTGTAACTGAACAGAAAAGGAAAACAGATTCACACACGCCACGGCTGATAGCAAAAGTGACAAATGAGGCTGAGCGTAAGTGGCTCCCACCTGTCATCTTAGCTACTCAGGAGGCTGAGATCTGAGGATCACAGTTCAAAACCAGCCTGGGTAGAGTCCCCATGAGATTCTTATCTCCAATTTAAACACCAAAAAAGCCAAATGTGGAGCTGTAGCTCAAGTGGTAGAGCACTAACCTTGAGCAAAAGAAGCTCAAAGACAGTGCCCAGGCCCCGAGTTCAAGCCCCAAGAATGGCACAAAGATTAAAATTAAAATTAAAAAGAAATGCCTCCATGGAAGAGGTTGGGCTTTTATTTTTAAGAAGTAAAATAATAAACCAACACTGATATTTGTTAACTCTAGTGCTGATGAAGAATTGTTCTGTAATTCCCAACCCACTGCCAACAGTGGATACAAGGAGTTTGTAATCTGATTTTCCTGGATAATGGACTAATGAAAAGAAATTGGAATGATTACTTCCGTCAGCATGGATTAACCCAACGCTTGTCTGAATAAAACTATATACTCACTCTCCTTTTTCAGTTGGGAAAAATACCAATAATTATAACAATTATAAACTCTCACGCACACACACCACACACACACACACACAAAACTAATGACTGTGAAGTTCAAAATCATTTTTCCCAGAGATAGGTTCTTAAGTCCAACCAAATTTTACCAAGACACTACAAGAGTACAATTTAGTCACTCACCTATCAAGCCCAGATGACATGACACTGATTTTTTTTTTCAAACAAATGTCTTTATTTGCAATGTCTAAGTTTCTTTGGAGAGCGAAGGACAATGCTGAACAGAACAATGTCTTCGACTCTATGTCCAACCTATCTAGCTTTCCCCTTATTGTGTAGCATGTCACCTGCCAGTAGGAGACAGGAATGTAAGCATAAGAATGTGCATCCAGGGCTGGGAAGGTGGCTCAGTGGTAGAGCGCTTGCCTTGCATGCATGAGGCCCTGGGTTCGATTCCTCAGCACCACGTAAGCAAAAAGAAAAAGCAGGAAGTGGTGCTGTGGCTCAAGTGGTAGAGCGCTAGCCTTGAGCTGAAGAGCTGAGGGACAGCGCCCAGGCCCAGAGTTCAGGCCCCACGACAGGACCCAAAAAAAAAAAAAAGAACGTGCATCCAAGGATCTGGGAGAACAGTAGAAGGGATTACATTTATCATGCATCGAATTTACAAACTAAGTGCACTGAAACCCTATTGTACAACGGCTCACAATTTTTTAAAAAAAAGAACATGCATTCATAAAATAGAAGCAATTGCATATCTATAGTATTTGAATGTAATCCTCAAAAAGGATGTGACTGTAGCTTAACCCCTAGAATCTACTAATGTGATCTTATTTGAGAAGCGACCAGCTTTATAGATGTATTTCAGTGAAGAATAGCAAAGCAAATCATCCCAGCGAAGCTGGGTAGGTTCTAAATCCAATGACAGGATGGTGAGAACAGTCTAAAAAGGAGAAAACCATGTACACACCAGGATACCCAGAACCACCAGGACCCGGAAGATTCAAGAAATAAGTCTCTCTTGATGCTGCAAGGGTCCTGGTCTTCCCACGCCTTGACTTTAGACTCCTGGACTTCAAAACATGGAAAGAGTAAGATTTTATGGTTTGAAGCCACCGAATTTGTCTTTATTTGTTGGAGTAGCCACAGAAAGAGTGGCAGAATTTTACTAATTGTAAGGACAGAGTTTCTATCAGTGTGGGCTTGACCCAGGTCTAGCTGGAAAGAATGACAACCAGAGTCTCATTGCCTTGGAAACTATGACAGAACTGAGATCCAGGTGGAAGGTTCTGTTGGGTGGCTTCCTGTGCTAGGGGAAAAAATAGTAAAAAAAAAAAAAAAAATTCTAAAGTAAATAACATATAATTACTACTATCCCCACAAAGAAAAAACAATAACCAAGAACGCTATTGACTCATGTGTGAGGTATTATAGATATTATGTGTGTATGTATGTGTGTGTATATGAGAGAAAGAGAGAAAGAGAAGAGAGAGAGAGAGAGAGAGAGAGAGAGAGAGAGAGAGAGAGAGAGAGAGAGAGAGAGAGCATATGGTGGGACTTGAATTCAGTTCCTTAAGCTCTTACTTTGCTTTTTCATTCAAGACTGAGGTGCTGGGGCTGGGAAGGTGGCTCAGTGGTAGAGCGCTTGCCTTGCATGCTCGAGGCCCTGGGTTCGATTCCTCAGCACCACATCAGCAAAAAGAAAAAAGCCGGAAGTGGCGCTGTGGCTCAAGTGGTAGAGCACTAGCCTTGAGCTGAAGAGCTGAGGGACAGCTCCCAGGCCCAGAGTTCAGGCCCCACCACCGGACCCAAAAAAAAAGAAAAAAGACTGAGATGCTGCCACTTAGCTGAACTTGCAGCTTTTCACTTTACTTGGAAATAAGAGTCTCTCAGATTTGTCTGCCCAGGCTGGCTTTGACCCTCATCCTTAGATCTCAGCTTCCTGTATAGCCAAGATTACAGGCATGACCCACCAGCACCTGGCTAGATATTTTCTTACTCTCACATCATAATAAAACTAGAATACCTCTAGTTCAAAGATGGAATTTAAACACTTAAATAACCATCTAGTAGTAACTAAGACCTGGCTTTGTAGTTTTATGTATATGCCACCATCACACTCTCCCTCTCAAGAGTCAAAGAAGCTAGAGCATCTTTCCTGACATTCCTGAGTTAAATTTATCTCCCACTCACGTTCTGCTTATATTTATAAATTAGATGACTTGTCAACTGTCCTTTTCTATTTATTTTATATTATTGTAGAGGTGATGTACAGAGAGGTCACGGTTACATAAGTAAGGAAATGAGTACATTTCTTATCATCAACTGTCTGAAATCATGAAATTTCACATAAAATTTTTCATGACTCCCTTATCTTGAAGAGTAGCATCTTGTAACACAGGGTTTGCCTTTCTATAATATGCTAGATCTGAGCATGAATGGCTCTCCAGGGGCAAACCCTTTAGCTCACCCCAGCCTCCACCATTCCCTCTTGCCTCTTCAAACACAGTAGCAAAGGATAAATTGCCATTTATCATTTTGTATCCAGTTCAAGAAATACCTGTGCTCCCATTTATATTCCTTCTTGGCTACTGTAGACACATAAATTTGAAACCCTGATACATTAGCTATTTATCATCTTTGCCTCTCCAAAAACATACCACCTATTCTACGTGTAACAAAGACTCTATTGTAGCTCATGAAGCTTGGCATCCTCTTACCTGCTTCTGGATAATCCAGTCTCATGAAGGGTCAGTCAAAATCCCCAACCCATACCTGCAAAATGGGTGGACACATCACCTACACCCAGCCGCCAGAAATCCTCCCTGGAAGCTGAATCTTGAATGAAGTAACACAAATACTAAAATATGTGCTACCTGACATATTGCCAAAACTGACACCATAGTTATATATACACAAAATAAAATCAACTCAAAAGAGAGTCAAGATCTCTATATTTAACGAGTGAGAAAATACTAGAAATACATGTATTTGACAAAATTCAAAACATTTAAAGAACCCCTCCACAGCTGGGGTGTACACGGAAGCACTTGCCTAGTGCGCACAATGCCCTAGCTTCAACCCCTAGCACTGACAGAAGGAATCCCTAAAATTAAGAATAAGAAAAGAGCCGCTAGGTACCAGTGGCTCACGCCTGTAATCCCAGCTACTCAGGAGGCTGAGATCTAAGGATATTGGTTTAAAGCCAGCCCAGGCAGGAAAGTCCAAGAGACTCTTATCTCCAATAAACCACCAGAAAACCAAGTGGTAGAGCACTAGCCTTGAGCTAAGGAGCTGAAGGATAGTGCCAGACCCAGAGTTCAAGCTCAACAACTGACAAAAATAAAAATAAAAATAAAAAAGAGCCACATGGGGTAGTGTAGTGTGGTCCTTGTCTGAAACCCCAGCATGCAGCAGGCTGCAGCCAGAAGATCGCAAGTTTCAGGCCAGCCTGGGCGAGTGAGAATCTAGCTCCAAAAGGAATAAAATGGGGGAAAAAATTAAAGACAACGAAGAGGAGGAGGAGGAAAAGGAGAAGCGTTGAAGACATTTATAAAGCCAGATATATAAATGTCCGATACAAAGAGGAAAAGGTATCCAATGTCATTAGTAATCAGAAAGAAATGCAAATTTATAACACTAAGAAACCACTAGACAGTTAAGACAACCAAAACTTCAGACTGACTTTACCAAATATTGCATATGAAACTACTAAGAAAAGTTAAAGATCTGCCTACCCTAAATCCTAGTCATTTCACCCCCAAGATATATAACTACACAAATATCTATAAGAATATTCATAGGGCCAAGTGCTGGTGGCTCATGTCTATAATCCTAGCTACTCAGGAGGCTGAGATCTGAGGATCATGGTTCAAAGCCAGCCCAGGGCAGGAAAGTCCATGAGACTTATCTCCAACTCGCTACTCTAAACCGGAAGTGGCTCTGTGGCTCAAGTGGTAGAGCGCTAGCCTTGAGCTGAATTGCTCAGGGACAGCACCCAGGCCCAGAATTCAAGCCCCACAACCGAAAAAAAGAGAAGAATATTCATAGGAAATTTATTCATAAAAGGCCAAATGGTCAAATGGTCAAGGTCACTGTGTGAGATTTATACCATAGAATATAACTCAGCCAAACAAACAAAAGAATAAAGCTATCCAGGCAGGTGCAGTGGCTCACACCTGTAATCTTAGCCACTCTAGAAGCAGTTGGGGAGATTCTATCTCAACCAATTTTTAAAAAAATCCTGGGTATGGTATAAACTGGAGGGTGGCAGTCCAGGCTGATGGTGACAGAGGTACAAGTACTCTATTTGAAAAATAACTACAGCCTGAAGAGCTAGGAAATGTGGCTGAAGTGGTCAAGTTGCCTGCCTGCCTAGCAAGCACCACGAGACCCCAACTCCAAACTCCAGAACCACCAGGAAGAAAGAAAGAAAAATAACACATTATTCATACATGTGGGTACCAGATGCAGGAGGTATGGATGGACGTGCACCCGGAGAATGCCTCCTGCCAGCGGGAAACCTCAGGCTGCGCAATCACCTATCTCCTGTCTGAGTAAAGACAAGGGATTTCAGGTGCTTGAGCGTCTGCAGTAATCCTGCCTGTCCAATGACAGGATGGATGCCGCTGTGCTTTCTCTTACGACTTCCTGACATCCTGCTCCCTACCCCTTTGAATGTGCACTTTGATCTGCAATGGAAGCCCATCCCCAAGCAACGCTGCACAATCTACATCCACTACCACCACCCCTTAAAAGTGGAGGATGGGAAAGACCCCTTCCATTTAATCATGTCTGTTGATTAAACCCATTGCTCACTCTCCTGGGCATTAATATTGTTTCCTGAGTGATTGGTCATGCATCCTCACAGTATCTGCTGCATGAGACAAGGGCAGGGGTGGGCATCAAAGAGAGCTGAATGAAGGAAGACTGACTAAGTGAGTTATCTTTTGTAAGATTTCACCTATATAAAGTTCAAGAACAAAAACTAATCCATCTCTGGTGAGAGAGAAAAAAAAACAAAACAGCAAGCGAATGCTTCCAGGAAGGGAACTGTTTGGAAAGAAACATGAGAAATTATTTGGCAGTTATAAATAATCTTTATCATGCCTAGAACAGTGGTTCCCTGGGCACAAGATTTTTCATCCAACTGTCTAGTCAAGATCTGTGAACTTCCCGCCTACAGATCAAATCTGAAGAAAGACTGATATTGATTGATTGATTAAAAGGATACGGAGGAAGAAATAAATATAACTTAAACCTTCTAATTTCTAACCTTACATGACTTCATAGCGAACATTTCAAACCTAATGCTTTATTTGTAATTTTTTAACCAGCACTATTTTTACCAGCGCATGGCTCCTGCACTTCATTAATACCAACGTGATTTTTCCCCCTTTGTAGTGTTTAACAATCCTTTGGCTGAGCAACCTCTTCTCTGGCATGCATTATGCAAGTGCTGGACTGAATTAACAAGTGAATATTCCTAACTCCGATTACATAGTGTATATATAAAAGCCCCATTACTGACTCTGGGGCCATGTGAAGGAATTAAATATGGCTTAAGGGTGCAAAGAGGAAAGGAAGGAATTCTTAGAGCTCAATAAGATGATCCCAGATCCATTAGCAACAAGTAAGTTCATGAGAAGACATTTTCAGAACCTAATTAACCAAACCCCCATCAAATCGGTGCATTTGATTAATATGGCTCCATTCTGAGTTTAAACATCAACACTAATTAACTCCATAATTGATACATTTCCCAGCCATGTGAGAATCATTCCTCACATTACTCAAGAAATTTCACAATTTTCTTTTGGGAAGGGATATGTGTGTTGAAAGAGGGTCATGCTGGGGCTGGGAATGCAGACTAGTGGTACAGTGCTTGCCTAGCATGCATGAAGCCCAGGGTTCTATTCCTCAGTACCAAATACACCGGCAGGGGGGCGGGGGGGGGGGGGGCTGGAAGAGGCTCTGTGGCTCAAGTGGTAGAATGCTAGGCTTGAGCAAAAGAAGCTCAAGGACAGCGCCCAGGCCCTGAGTTCAAGCCCTAGGACTAGTGCAAAGAGAGAAAGAGAGGGAAAAAAGGAAGGAAGGAAGGAAGGAAGGAAGGAAGGAAGGAAGGAAGGAAGGAAGGAAGGAAGGAAGGAAGGAAGGAAGGAAGGAAGGAAAGAAAAGAAAAGAAAAGAAAAGAAAAGAAAAAGGGTCATACTACGTAGCCCAGATTGGCCTTGCATTCTCAATTTCCTGCTTCTGTTTAGTACTGAAATTACAGAAATGCACCACCATGCCTAACAAGAACTAGCCTGAGAGGTAAGGTCTTTGGAAAATGCAAATCTTTCTCTTCTAGACATAGAAAGCTTTTTTAAAGAAATGTTTTCTTCTCCCAGGACAAGGGAAATTCATTGTTCCTGATAGTTCATGGCTGCACAGAGCCAAATAGCAGCTTGCTTGTTCCTTTTCTTCACTAGGAATTTAAGAACATATTCTAGCAAGTGGAGCTGTGACTTAGGGGTAGAGCACCAGCCTTGAGTGAAAAGGCCAGCGGAGGGGACAAGGCCTTGGGTTCAAGCCCCAGCACTGTCACAAAGAAATAAAATATTCTAGTGTCAGTTCAGCTGTGTATTAGTACAATTTGACAAATTCCTCACCTACTTGTAAATTCAATTTTCAATCTCTTTAAAGGAGGTAGCACTTCTGCTACAGCATAACGCTGAAACAGTGAAACTATAACTCACATGTAAACATAAAGTAAATGTGCATTGAATATTTTACTTGGTTCATTCATTAAGATGAGCCAGTCATCCATGCAGAAGATGACAAGTCAGGATACAGTAAAGACACTTGTACATCCATGTTCATTGCCTGTACTACTCACCACAGCCGGAAAGGTCACAGTCATATAATGGATGAATGGTTCAAGAAAATGTGAGAGAGAGAGAGACAGAGAGACAGAGAGAGACAGAGAGAGCGAGAGGCGGACAGACAGACAGACAGCAAAATTCCAGATGAATGGAGACAGGAAGGCTTGGCAAATATAGCCATTATATTCAATGTATATATGTAGTAACAGAAGCACATAATTTAAAGGTATGCATGGGACTAAGAAAGGGAAAAATGATGGAAAGGGTGACATTAATCAGTCTGCATTTCCTCATTAGCTGACTTGTTGAACTAAAACCTCCATGTACACCTACTTAAAGATAATAATAGCATTACGTTTTAATGAGTCAGTAAGTGTTCTGGCTAGGTGAGAAAGGAACATGAAAAACAGTTACACAGTTAAAGGAAAACCAAATAAATTCGTTAATATCTGAGTGCTTAACTTCCGATGAGACAATGAATGACCTGTGATAGCTGGGGCTCTTTTTCTCGATGACAAAGAAGTCAATTGCACCTCTATGAAACCAAATTTGTTAACATTCATATACAGGGGAGCCATTTAGGTTCCTCCCAGACAGAAATCATTTGCGATGCTATTGGTTTTTATGAGTTGAAGTCTATCCCCACAGAGCTATAAAATAGAAATGCCATCTAAGAAATGCCAGGACAATTGTCCAGCAGTCAAGTCAACCCCAAAATCTTTTTTGTACAGCTTACAACATAGACATGGTTTTTCCTTTTTTTTTTTTTTTTTTGGGTCCGGTCATGGGGCCTGAACTCTGGGCCTGGGCGCTGTCCCTCAGCTCTTCAACTCAGGGCTAGCTCTCTACCACTTGAGCCACAGCGCCACTTCCGGCTTTTTTCTTTTTGCTTATGTGGTGCTGAGGAATCGAACCCAGGGCCTCATGCATGCAAGGCAAGCGCTCTACCACTGAGCCACCTTCCCAGCCCCGGTTTTTCCATTTTTAAAAAGGTATTTGAAAAAGAAAAACTTTTCAACTGATAACAGGCATGTCCTGTAAAGCCTAAAACTATCTCCTCTGTGTGGCTTTATTTAGGTTGTTTTCTCATCCCTGGCCCAGCCCATCCACAGCTCCATCACCAGAGACACTGGAAATCATAAAGGATCTGTTCTATGCTGTCCGAATTATTGTCAAAGGGAAACAAATAGGGCGTCCCTCCTGCCTCTTTTCTCAGGCTTCTGGGCAAGTTTTCTTGATGTGACTGTCCACACTGACCTATCAGAACTGTTATGGGAGCAAAGAGATCATGAAGCAGTGAAGGCTCAAGAGTTATCTGTACCTAAAGGGGCCACACCGCCATGAGAACATGGTTGAGAGATTTCAGTGGGGGAAAAAAAATCCCTGGAGGATTCACTGTGGCACCTGACCAAGGTTGACGTCCCAAAGACACTCAGAATCCTGGGGTACGCTGCAATCAACCACGCTCTACCATCCATCCTAGTGCGCCTTACAAGGAAATCAGCCCCATGGTCCTCAGGATTGGCTCAGGGATCATTAAGGATGCTGGACCTTTTTATTGAGTTCTGACATTTAGTACTGTTCACATGCTTTCATAATATCAGCCCTGCCCTCCCTCACCTGTAGCCCAATTATGATGCCATCATCGCCACCTGGGAACAGCACACTTGTTCTCTGAACACCAAGATTTCCCTTAAAAGTCGCAAGGACTAATAAAATTAATCAACTCTTTCTGCTTGCTCACTCCCAAACCCTTAGTGATAATATATGAAAATCCATTCCAGCTTTATGAAGCACACCATTTATCTCCATTAGTTAGTTTCTGAGTATCTACTGATCTTCCGGTGGGGATGAGACATTGGGCCACATAGTCTAGCAAAAAGCAAAATATGATCTTTCCATGTCCCTATAAGAAAGGAGAAAGTCCATTTAGAGAACTATATAACATATGTATAATAGTAAGGGCAAAGCCATGAAACCCAAAGTCCAAACTCTGGTGAAATTAGTGTGGGTAAGAGCCTGGTATTTAGGACAGAATAAATGATGTTTATAATTCCACTAAGCAGTGAGAGAGGAAGGTCTCATTTTGTTAAGTATTCTCACAGTCATTGGTTGCTACCAATAAAAGTCAATTTTTAGATGCCATTATAGGTTTTCTTTAAAAGCTCTGTGAGTTGGGATTAGTATGGCTCAAATGATAGAGCACCTACTTAGCAAGCACAAGGCCCAGAGTTCACACTCAGTACCACCAAAGTAAAAATAGAGGAGCTGACAAAACTACGTAGACCCACCTCCCTACATGGCAAGATTAACTGTTCCTTGCTTGTCAACATATGATCTGAGAATCCACCATGGGGCTGGTTAGAAATGCAGAATCTCACTAGGTTTCAGTGGCTCACATCTCTACTCCTAGCTACTCAGGAAGGCAGAGATTTGGGGATCACGGTTGAAAATCAGCCTAGGCAGGAACATCCATGAAACTCTTATTGCCAATTAACCAGCAAAAAGCCAGAAGTGGAGCTGTGGCTCATATGGTAGAGTACTAGCATGAGAAAGAGAGAGGAAGAGAGACAGAGAGACAGAGACGAGAGGAGATCCAGAATAGCAACTTAGGAAACATCATTATAAAAGCCCAAGATTATTTTTAATACTGTTTAAATCATAAAGACCACTGCCATCTAACAACAGGGAACAACCACAAAAATTAACTAACTGAGCTCTTTCCCATGTACTAATTCATCTTTCCTTCTCATAAGAAAGACATGTATGTTATCAGCCTAGTAACAGTTGAGGAATCCACAGATCTGGGAAGTTCAATAACTTGCTCAAGTTTGCACAGCCAGAAGTCAAGCAATTCTTTGAATCTGATCTTGAGAGTCCTGCCCATCGCCATGTCTTCTTTTCTTCCCGAGAGAAGTTTTGCCACAATTTGCACATACAAATCACCTGGCCACATATAGTGTCCCAAGAATTAAAAGGTCAGAAAGTGAACCCATGGGGGGCAGTTACAGCACAGGTCAGCCATGAAATTGCAGTTGTCTATTTTTAGGGCCATTGTCTCCTAACAGACCAGGCCTTTTTGTTTCCCTTGAGCTGCAATATTGAATATTGAAATTGCCTCCTTGGTTCACACAATTCTGATGCTGTTTGCATTATGTCAGTTATAAAACCAATTCAAGTGAATCCCGAGGACTCTAATAATCACGTGTCAGTACATGATGATGACTGCGTCCTTCACTCTGTGACTAATGCATTCTTAATGGAACCATTTCACTCCTCCAGTTTGAACAGTAGCCAATGTCTTCCTTCCTATCCCTGGGTTACCCTTAGGAGCTGGCAACTTCAAGATGTAGAGACAAGGGAACTCAAACACAATCAGGAGCATTTGAGGTGGCCTGGCACTCACCCACCATCAGAGGAAAAAAAAAACTTTTCACCTTAAAAGATCAGATTCTCACTTGCTGTATCCCATTTGCTTTCACTGCTGAAATACACAGTTTTCCATTTGTTCCAGGGGCTGGCTCTCATTGAGGTCTACCAAGGGGGGAAAAAAGCTCAAAAAATAAAATGAAGTCTTGCCTTAGCAATGCTGTCAGAATTCCCCAGCCGAGCTTCTAAAATGACCCACTTGTCAAAGTGACATAACAAGCAATGAGCCATTCAGTGACTCAGCTGGAAAATGCGAAGCCCCCGCTATTTACCCTTCAACATTTCCATGAGGTTATTGGTTTTTGTTTGGGTTTTTTTAACTGTATTTTTTGTCTTTTCTTTGTTTGGTACTGGGGATCAAACCCAGGACATTGCACTTGCTAGGCAACCACTTTGCCACTGAGCTACATCCCAGCCCTGTAAGGTTGTTTTTAAAAATAAAAACAGTAAGAAGAGAAGAAAAAGTTAGCTTTTGCTTATGATCTCCATAAGCAAAAGATTTCATCAGATACAACAAATCAAAGAACGGTTGGACAAATGGGACTGCATGAAATTGCAGAGATTCTGCATGGCAAAGGACATAGCTAGCACGATCAACAGAAAGCCCACAGATTGGGAGATCTTCACTAGCCATACAACGGACAAGGGTCTCATATCTAAAATATACCTGGAACTCAAAAAATTAAATCCCCCAACAACAAATCCTCAAAGAAACAACTGCCCAATAAATAAGTGGGCTAAAGACTTAAAAAGAAACTTCTCTGAAGAGGAAAGAAGGATGGCCAATAGACACATGAAGAAATGCTCAATCTCCCTAGCCATAAAAGAAATGCAAGTCAGAACAACATTGAGATACCACCTCACCCCAGTTAGAATGGCTATAATCAAGAATTCTAAGCCGGGCACTGGTGGCTCACGCCTGTAATCCTAGCTACTCAGGAGGCTGAGATCTGAGGATCTCAGTTCAAAGCCAGCCCAGGCAGGAGAGACTGTGAGACTCCTATCTCCAATAAACCACCAGAAAACCGGAAGTGGCGCTGTAGCTCAAGTGGTAGAGCGCTCGCCTTGGGCTGAAGAACTGAGGGACAGCGCCCAGGCCCAGAGTTCAAGCCCCACGACCAACAAAAAAAAAAAAAGAATTCTAATAACAACAGATGCTGGAGGGGATGTGGACAGAAGAGAACCCTACTGCATTGTTGGTGGGAGTGTAAACTTGTTCAACCACTTTGGAAAGTAGTATGGAGGTTCCTCAAAAGACTCCACATAGAGCTCTCCTATGACCCAGCAATCCCACTTTTGGGCATTTACCCAAATGTTCACAAACAAGACCATACTAAAGCTACCAGCACAGCTATGTTTATTGCAGCATTATTTACCATAGCTAAGATATGGAACCAACCCAGATGCCCCTCAGTAGATGAATGGATCAAGAAAATGTGGTATATATACACAATGGAATTCTATGTCTCCATCAGAAAGAATGACATTGCCCCATTTGTTAGAAAATGGAAAGACCTGGAAAAAATTATATTAAGTGAAGTAAGCCAGGCCCAAAGAAACATAGGTCCCATAGTTTCCCTTATTTGCCATAACTAGTATAGGTCTGAGACAAGCAGAAAAGGTCAGATAAGTTGATGTTAGGTGAAATGAATCCCAAGATATGTATTCAAATGTTTTTGCTTTCATGCAATTGTTTCTAACATATTAATAAGATGATTTCTTTATTGCTTTGTATGTCCCTCCCCCACGGTATAACCCCTGCTTTCACTGTATTTGATGTTGGTATAATTTGTGGAGGGGAAGGGAAAAAACAAATTGTTTAAATAGGGATACAAGTAGACCCATTGCAACAATGAGATGTACAAATCATCATGTCAAAAAACAAACTTTACAACTTTGGGGGGGGAGGGTGTAGAGGGGGCGATAGGAAGGGATGGGAAGGGGAAACAAAGGAGGAGGCAACAATGCTTGATAAGAAATGTGCTCATTATCTTGCCCATGTAATTGTAACCCCTGTGTATGGTATTTTCACAATAAAAAAAATAATATTCAGTATGAAAAAAATTTTCATCAGATATTTAAAAAATTCCAGTCAAGTGTCTCCACAGAAGATCTGCCTAGAGTGCTAGGTGGAAAAGAATTGGGGGTAGGAGGGTTGTCATCAGCAGTCCCACTCCTGGGCATTTACCCAAATGACCACAAACAAGGACACACTAAAGTTACCAGCACAACTATGTTAATTGCAGTATTATTTACCATAGCTATGATATGGAATCAACCCAGATGTCCCTCCATGGATTAATGGATCAAGAAAATGTGGAATATACACAATGGAATTCTATGCTTCCATCAGAAAGAATGATATTACCCCATCATAAGGAAATGGAAAGACTCAGAAAAACATCATATTAAGTAAGCAAAACATCCTATTAAGTGAAGTAAGAAAATTTCATATTAAGTGAAGACAGACCCAAAGAAACATAAGCTCAATGGTTTCTCTCATTTGTAATAATTAGTATATGTCTAGGATAGTCCTAGCAGAGGATCACAATAGCCCAATAGCTATGTACATAGGCCACATAAAATGAAGCTAGTCAAAATGATCTCCACAATATGGAAACAAGAGAGTTTTTTGTGATTGTTTTGGGGTTTTCTTTTTTTCTTTTTTAGTGTACTGTTTGCAATTATTTTGTTTATCTTTCTTTTTTTTCTCCTCCGGTTTATTCCCCATGGTCACTGTTTCTGATTTTGGTATCTTTTGTCCTCTGACTTGGGGAAGGGAAAGAGAATCACAGAAGCAGTGGGTCAAAGAGTAACACATTGCAACGTAAATATTCACTAGACACTATGTTGGAAATGAACTTTACAGCTTGAGTGGAGAGGAGTCTGGGGGAGGGAAAGCAGGAGAAAATTGAGGGAGGAGTAACACTACTCTAAAAGAAATATACTCGCTACCTTACTTATGTAACTGTAACCCCTCTGCACATCAGTGAGTAACTGTAACCCCTCTGCACATCAGTAACTGTAACCCCTCTGCACATCACCTTTAAAGAAAATAAAATTTTTTAAAAACTAAAAAAATGGGGGGTCGCATCTGGGCATGCTGGGAAAGGTACATCAGTCAATCACTTAGTAATGTCTGCTTTGTCACACAAAGGGAAATGGAAGTCTGTATGCCACCATAACTTTCTTGTTCCCAGTCAATTAGCAATGTCTGCTCTGTTACACAAGCCAGGGTCAGGGTCTATACCCATCATGGTTTTCTTCTTCCACAAATGTTCAAATGTCCATGTAGAGTTATTAAATATATGTTAATATTTATATGGACAATTTTTAAAGAATCTTTGAGCCAGGTGCTGGTGGCTCAAACCTATAATCCTAGCTACTCAGGAATCTGAGATCTGAGAATCAAAATTGGAAGCCAGCCCTGGACAGATGGACTGAAGAACACTAGTAGGTATCATGCTCTTTCCACAAATAATCAGAAAAATAATCTAAGACTCTTTCCAGACAACCTGAGAAATACTTACATATTGATTGGTCATGCTCCAGTTCCACAAAACTGGCTTCACCCAAATGGATTTCTCTCCTACAATAAAGTCGTTTTTTTTTTTTCCTATCCTCACCCATAGTTTAGAAATTGAGTATTATAAAATGACTATATTACCGAGCCTTCCCACAGCCCCCAAATCAAATCAGTGCCAGGGAATGTGGTAAGAAAGCAATGTAGCCTACAGCATTAACTCCATAGACTACATCAGATCATTATGTAGATGGAAAGCAACTGCCTTTTTGTCTGGTACCTCATTAAAGCTCAAAAATAATAGTTGTCTCCCTAGTTAGCACTTCATGGACCATCTCCATATCACTTGTAGGGCCTTAGTAAGAGAAGCAATTTTATTGATTGATGTCAACAAAGACCTAGGAACAAATAATGTTTTGTTCCTGAAACAAAGGTAAAAAGAACACAATGAGCTGTTGGTCATCCTGGAAATCAAACAGCTCTAGTCTAAACTAGAGCCTATCAAGAGAAATAATGTCTCTCATTTATTTCTCTTTTCTCTCTTCTTTCTTTTCTTTTGTAGTGCTTTCTTTCCATTTTACTTTCCTTAACATTCGTTGTTCTTTGTTTCATTTATGCTTTTTTGTTCTGCCTTCTCTTCTTTATGAGTTTTTGCTTTGATCCTTTGATTCTTCCTCTTCCTCTCTTTTCCTTTTTCTTCTTCTTAACCAGAGCTAACCAATGCCAGCCATCAAACCCCAGAGGTCAGCACAATACATACTAATCTAATCATCCCTGATCACCGCATCATGACTGTGTCGGCTCCTTTTCAGAGCTAGGATGTTGTTGATGTGAGGAGACACAAAGAAGGGAGGAGACAAAGTGTGGAACACCTAGCAGCTTCCATGAGCGTGGGGTTTGGTGCCACCATGGCAACAATAGAGAAAAGGAAAACTGTGTTCCACAGTCCTAAAGATTCATCCAGGGGCTGGGAAGGTGGCTCAGTGGTAGAGCGCTTGCCTTGCATGCAGGAAGCCGTGGGTTTGATTCCTCAGCACCACATAAGCAGAAAAAGCTGGACTGGCACTGTGGCTCAAGCAGTAGTGTGCTAGCCTTGAGCTGAAGAGCTGAGGAACAGCACCCGACCCAGAGTTCAGGCCCCACAACAGAAAGGAAGGAAGGAAGGAAGGAAGGAAGGAAGGAAGGAAGGAAGGAAGGAAGGAAGGAAGGAAGGAAGGAAGGAAGGAAGGAGGGAGGGAAGGAAGGTGGGAAGGAAGGAAGGTGGGATGGAAGAAAGAAAGAAAGAAAGAAAGAAAGAAAGAAAGAAAGAAAGAAAGAAAGAAGAAAGAAAGAAAGAAAGAAAGAAAGAAAGAAAGAAAGAAAGAAAGAAAGAAAGAAAGAAAGAAAGAAAGAAAGAAAAGGGATTCATCAAAAATAGTTTCAGATGCTTTGGTCCCTAATCACTTTATTTCACTGCTCTGGGCTGGTGGTAAGGAAGAACATGGGGTGGGGGGATGTATTGGCTCTAAGAAGCTTACTTCATGACAGACAGAAGGCAGAGAGAGAGAAGGGAAAGAAGGAGCCTGGGCCAAAATAGATCCTGGCGACCCTAGTGTCCTCCTCTCTCCCACCAGGCATCCTCCTCTTCTTCAGTGGCCCATTCAGCTATGAATCCATCAAGAGAGCCCTCAAGATCCACTCACCTCTGAACACTTCCACATGGGAAACTGAGCTTTCAACTCAGGAGGCTTTGGGGGATATTTCATATCCAAACCATAACAGAAGTAAATTTTTCTGTTGACAAACATCCTCTGATTATCAACAGGGGTAGCCCACCTGTACCACCAATATTTTCCTCACAAAGGATTTTTGTTGGTTCCTGTTAAAAGCAGTTCATCCACCGTACTTTATTAGCTTTCTTTAGCCCGAGGAGCAATTGTCACCATCTCCCACTCATTTCTGCTCAGCTCCAACGTGCACTGCCTTTGTGATAATGATCCAGTACCTTCCTCGGGAAATTTCCTTTGAGTTCCACAAAGTTAGAAAAGAAATGTCCTGTACTGCCTGAAACCCACTGGGTGGGTGTAATTTGGGGCATTATGCCTCACCACCAGGAGGATGAATGAAGGCAGAAACAGTAAGAAAATTTGGACACAATAAAGAAACAGCGAGCTCCAAATGAATCAGTGGGTGATTAGCAGCCTACGGTATGAGATTTTAGAAAAGTCTGTGGCCAACTTATGTGCTCTCTAAAGTGCCACTTATGCAACCCAGAGAGCAAAAATTATCTTCAAATGCATTTCAACAACTTTGGCTAATTGTTTTATTTGTACTTCCTATCTCTTTATCATGAACGGAAGTCATTCAGAAAACTATAAACATGTCACTATTCTTATGTGCTGCTACTGGGGCTGGAACTCAGGGCCGTGTACTCCTGTTTGGCTTTTTTGCTCATGGCTGGTATTCTACCTCTAGCACCAAACCTCCACTTTCAGCTTTTCACTAAGAGTCTCACAGACTTTTCCTGCCTGCCCATGCTGGTTTTGAACCTAGATCCTCAAATCTCAGACTCCTGAATAGCTAGGATGACAGGCCAGAGCCACCAGCACCTGGTTTAAACATATCCATTTGACATATTCCCTAGCCAAGCATCGGGGACATGAAGCTTCATTGAGTGTCTCCAGCCAACAAAACATTTTCTGAGTACCTCCTGCCTACCAAAAGGCATTTGGGGGGATATGGAGTTGTATATTTTATCAGAATAAGTCATTGCTTTATGTGGTTATTTTTTTCTACCTCTGGTCTTCTCGTACATTTTCTTCAAGGAAATATGCTCCCCAATAGTTAAAAATCAACTCGGCCTCCTTACACACTGTGTCTGTCTGTGGAATGTCTCACTCTACTGGGAAATCCCTTAATGTTTCCTCTAAGAGAGCTCTTCATCAATGTCGTGACAATGTCACCTTGCATACATTCCTCATTCTCCTTCCTCAAGAGAAGGATCCTGTTCACTTAATATCTCTCCATATATAACACCCAACACTGAGCCGTGTAAACAGCATGTTTAGTATTTTTCAAGTCAAGGAATAGAATGCAATATATGCTATTCCAGTGGATTTATTAGGATCTCTAAAACATGTCCACCTGGAACTCATGAATGTGGTTATTTAGAAAAAGGGAGTCAAAATCATCCTACATGAATGAAGTACGCTGTAATCCAGTGGCTTGCATGCGTATAGGAGACAGATGGGAAGATGGAGTCATGGTACAAAGAAAGGGCGAAGACCCAACTGAAAACAAAGCTACACCACTACCAGGCAAAGAATGCTACAAGCTAAACACCAGCCAGAGCTGAAAGAAGCAAGCACGGTGCTAAGCTATCTTTTCAAGAGTAGCTAAAACAATCCCTGAGATAATCAAGGCTTTAAAAAGGTTGATTTTGGCCGGCCGTCTCCAAGCTCTCCAAGCTCTCCAAGCTGTCCAAGCTCTCCGTTCCATGGACCTGTGGCTTCATTGCATTTGAGCCTGTGGCAAGCCAGCACATCATGGTAGGAAGCTCAGGGAGGTGAAGATGCTCACTTGCAGCAGCAAAGAGGAAAAAAGGAGCTGTCAGGGGGCTGGGGGAAGAGGGGTACAGGAACTGTGTCTCATAATTCCCTTCAAGAGCACAACCCAAATAATGTAAACATTTCCTCTGACCAGCAGCAGCAGAGGAGGAGGAGGAGGAGGAGGAGGAGGAGGAGGAGGAGGAGGAGGAGGAGGAGGAGGAGGAGGAGGAAGAGGAGGAGGAGGAGGAGGAGGAGGAGGAGAAGGAGGAGGAGAAGAAGAAGGAGAAGAAGAAGAAGAAGAAGAAGAAGAAGAAGAAGAAGAAGAAGAAGAAGAAGAAGAAGAAGAAGAAGAAGAAGAAGAAGAAGAAGAAGAAGAAGAAGAAGAAGAAGAAATAATCAGAGACATATCAGAGACATGCACAGCATGAGGAGGAGCTACTCTACCCTCTCTGGCTTAAGAGGGAAGAAGCCACAAGGTGAGGAAGGCTACGTTCCCATGGCAAGGGCTGGGGGCGGGGGGCGGATGAGTTCTGCCTAAAACCTGAATCACTCTGGCAATGGGTGACAACCTTGTCAGACTCTACTCAGAGAATATAGCTCACTTGTCCATCGGGCCCACCTACAACAAGGTGAGTCAATAATAAATGGGTATCTGTTCTGAGAGGTCCTATTTGTAGCAATCCATTACCCAATGTAAGAAAACGCACTGAAATGGCTGGGAGAGTCGGATGGCAGCAAATCGAGAGGAGAGAGAGTCTGAGGCCAGATTGAGGAGGCTGTGGGAGCCAGAGCAGGGCTAACGGAGCAGGAAGGCCCGGATGGTATAAACATGACCTTCACTTGCTTCACAACACTCAGCCCATGGGCAGAACTGAGATCCTCGGAACAGAAGAGCACCGAGGAAGCACTCGACCACCTCCAGAGACACGAGTAGATCCTTGAGAATAAAATATTCAGAAGAAAGCCAGCCAAACAAACTGAGATCAGCCAGAGAGGTTGGGAAATAGAGCGTATCAAATCCAACATTCAAGAAATGCAAGCATCTTAGGGAACAAACAAACAACAACAAAAAGACAAATTCATCACAAGGGGTCCAATGAAGAAGTAGGAAGTTGCCAGGCACTGGTGGCTCAAGGCTGAACTCCAAGCTACTCAGGAGACTGAGATCTAAGGATCACAGTTCAAAGCTTGCCTAGACAAGAAAGGATATGAGACATTTATCCCCAATTAACCAGCACCCCAAAAAAAAATCAGAAGTATAGCTGTGGCTCACTTGGTAGAGCACTAGCCTTGAGTGAAAAAGCTCAGAGACAGCGCCCAAGTCCTGAGTTCAAGGCCCAGGATGGGCACAAACAAATAAAAATCAAGTGTTCCTAAGGCTCACCTCTAATGAAGCCATCCCTGCCTTGTAGATCCAGCCTCGGAACCTCAGAAGCTGCTCCCCGGGGCATTCTGACAAAGGATTCACATATGATTCAACCTGATCGTTAGCCAGGGCCAGCAATTGGACTGCTAATGGTCAGAGACTCAGGGGGCAACCTTGGTTGGCAGTTGAGTGCCCTGCCAGCATCTGCCTCCCAGGGGGACGTGGGGGGGGGGGGGGAGGACTTAGGAAAGTGACTAAGGGGCTCCAGGTGGGGGAAATTATGCTGCACACACAGAGGATAATAATGGGGGGTGGGGGTGGGGGAGGCCGAGCCTCCTGCCCACACACCGAGTCAGAAATACCTCAGGTATAATTAAACCCCATTCCCGAATCTAGCACCTTTTTGTCATGAGAATCTTGGCTTCCGTCTTCAGCGTCCCCTTGTTGCCTGGGCAACAGCCCTCTCTCCTGACACTTGAAAGGTTTCCCTCCCTTCCTCAAAGATCATCTGTAGCCAAGATGTCTTTGCAAATGTGCTTTGTACCTGTCAGTGCTCTGGCGGGCTCCTCCGGCGTCCCCTGCGTGCCCTGCGTCCCCTGCGTGCCCTGCGTGCCTCACCATCGCCTCTCACCTCCCTTCCACACACCTCGCTCACTCGGGACCCACCCTGAGCATGGCAATGTCTGCTCGCAGAGGGCGCGTCTGCTGCTTCCTCTGTGTCTGGTTGTAAAATGGGGCTTACTGTGATTTTCCATGCATGCATATAATGTATTTTGATCACGTTCAACCCATTGGTTACTGGTTCTTATCTCCTTTCCTAAGCACCCCCCACCCCCCGTGGGTTTGTTTGATTTAGTGTAGGTCCTGGTGCTTGTGCTCAGGGCCCACATGCTCTACCACTTGAGCCACAATTCCACTTCTAGGTTTTCTGGTGGTTAGTTGGAGATAAGTGTCTCACAGACAATCCAGCCCAGGCTAGCTTCAAACCACAATCCTCAGATCTCAGCCCCCTAAGTAGCTAGGATTTCAAGCAGGAGCCACCAGCGCTGGGCTCTTTTATGGGTTTTTAATGGGCTTTGTTGTTCTGTGCTCACACGTGTATACAATATTCTCCAAGCGTACTCACCTCCTTTTCATCTGCCCAACCACTCTCACTAGGCCCCTCAGTCCACCCGGCTGCTCAGCTCCTGATGCTGAATGAACACCACAGACCTAGGATAGGTCACTTCTGTTTGACAGACTGACAGAAACAGAGAGAGATGGAGAGATGGAGAGATGGAGAGGGAGAGAGGGAGAGAGGGGGGAGGGAGGAAGGAAGGAAAGAAGGAAGGAAGCAGGGGGGAGGGAGGGAAGGGGAAAGGAGGGAAGGAGAGAGAGAAGGAGGGAAGGAGGGAGAGAGGAAGGGGAAAAGGGAAGGGAAGGGAAAAGGGAAGGGAAGGGAGAACTGAGATGTAAGGAATGAGAAGAAAAAAGCAAGCAGAGTGGGAAAGGGCAGAGGGAACTGGGAGGGAATCACCCCTTCTGTTCATCTCCTTTCATCCTGCAACTCCACGTGGAAGCTTTGGTTTTTCCTGGAGATAACTGAGCCTCTTAAAGTAGTTGACATCAATCCCTCAGAGCTAGTGGCAAGACGGACTATTACTGAGTCATCCAGCCTTGCTTATCAAAATAATCTAAGGCCAGAGCAAAAGAATGGACCAGAACAAGTAAGAACCCAAAAAAAGGAAAAAAAGCAAGGCTTTCCACCCAGGGAAGTGATTAGCAGCCACAGTGATCGGCTCCAATTACTGTCTTACTAGAACTGCAATAGCGGCTGGGTTCTGCATGGTGGGTTTTTGTTGTGTTCTCTTTGACTAGTACCAAGGCTTGAAGGCCAGGCATCTCCCTTCTCTTTCTCAGAGCTGGCATTCTACCACTTGAGCCAGACCTCTACTGTAGCATTTTGTTGGTTAATTGGAGATGGATTAACTCTGACTTTTCTGCTTGGACTGGCTTCAGGCTTCCATCCTGTGATCTCAGCCTCCTGAGAAGCTAGGATTCCAGGCCTGAGCCAGAGCCTGGCTTGAAGGATGGTCTCATACCAGCCCTCCACGATCTCTGATTCTTCATGAGCTTCTCATGGAACCCAGGGACATAAACCCTGGGTTTATGTTCTTCTTCCCCGAGTCCCATTCTCCTCTCTACCATGTCATACACAGACTCAATTACCCCAACATCATTATCTGGAACACTGACTCCAAAGGAGAATGATGCAGGTGATAAAGGTTTCAACCCATGATATACATGCACTAGTCAAAACAAATGTAACCTGCTGGGCACCGGTGGCTCACGCCTGTAATCCTAACTACTCAGGAGGCTGAGATCTGAAGATCACGTATCAAGGCCAGCCCGGGCAGGAAAGTCTATGAGACCCTTATCTCCAATTAACCACCAGAAAACCACAAGTGGTGCTGCAGCTCAAGTGGTAGAGCACACACCTTGAGCTGAAGAGCTGAGGGACAGCACCCAGGACCAGAGTTCAAGTCCCATGACTGACACCAAAAAAAAAAAAAAAAAAAAAAAGTAACCTAGAGCAGACCAAAGAGGAGATAGAACACTGTGTGTTCAAGTGCTTAGAAGTGGATATCACTGGGATGCTGGGCTGCGTTTGTTCTGTGTGGTCTCAACAAACAGAACTTGAGTTAGTAGGTAACCTGAGGTACTAGGTGCCACACAGATTCCTAGACCTGTCTGCACTAAGGGTTCACAGCCAACTGCTCCCCAATGTAATCTTCCCTAGAGAATTACGATAAAGCCCCTGAGACGTTTCTCTGTCCCATTTTTATCAGGCCTCAATTTCAACCCATACCAAAAAATGCCATCCCTTCACCCCCTTTACAGTTTAACCAATGAGTAAAAGACCATGATCCGAAAAAAATGACATGAATCTTATGGTATCCGGGCTGTGCCCAGGCAAGCAGACCAGAAACCGGAAGAAGATACTTCCAGCATAGCATGATTTGGAGTGCCTGTCTTTAGTCCCTGCAGTCTTCCCTCACTTGCATAATCTGCCGGTCGATGCTTTCTATTCTCTTTGCACCTCTTATACTCGCCTCTTTCCCTCTGATTCAAGGCTGTTTCAGTCAGAGCAAAAAGCAGCTGTGAAAAAAAAAAAAAAAAAAACATTACACCAGAATCAAATATTTATGCTGCAGCCACCAGCTGCCCACCGTGTCCCGGCTTACTAAATCACCGGGGGAGGGAATGAGCAGGAGGCATAGATCGATTTCCCTTCATTAGACGCTGGAAAGAGTTTGATACTTTTTGTTGTTGTTGTTCTTGTAGTTTGTCAAAAAAAAAAAATCATCGTTTCTGATTTTCTCCTATTTCACTTCAAAACACATTTTCTTTCCCTCCCCTCCAGCCCCTCAGACGTGCACTTCATAGATGGAGCTGATGAAGGAGAGATCAAATTCCTTATTTTGAACCCTATGCAAGGAAATATGTCATTTTCTGTAGCTCATGTCCGTTACCCTCCCTCCACCGCCAGCAGTGGTCCCTGTGGCTGTTGTACAATTAAGAAATTGACTGAAACTCTGAGACGGAGGCATTTCAAGGAACAGTTGTGTTCAAATTATAGATTTCAACAAATGAGACTTATTCAAAAAAAATCAAAGCAGGCAACTGGCCAATACTACCCCTCTCTAGCCATCCCTCTTCCTCCCCCAACCCCACCCCCAACACAAACGGGTAGTAAGTACAAAGTAAATGTAGATAACAAAAGAAAATGGTAATGAACAACGTGGCATCACTCTGGAGGTGTCAAACTGTTCATTAACATTTCTAATGCTACCATTCATCTTGTTTCATTTTTTAAAATTTTTATTATGGGCTCCTATTACAGAATCCTTCCTAGAAAAGTCTGCAAACAAGGTCATACTCAAAAGATAAATTGTCCTAAAATGGATCATCAATCTCTTCATTTCCAGTGAAGATAATCTGATTCTTACAGGAAATTTAGTTGTAGGATCTGGTCCTCCTGTTTTTAAGTTTCATTTATTGGAATATAATTCACAAAGTATACAATTCACCCATATAAAAAAGATACAACTCAATGGGTTTTAGTATATTCTGAGTTAGCTTTTATGTGTTTTCTTAATAGCCACAATGTTGTAGTTTTAATGGGGCTTTGGAGGCAAAACTTAAAAGAAAAAAATTGAAAAGAATATTTAACCTCATGAACATGCAAAGAATCAACCATCTTCTACCCCAAGGCTTCTGTCTCTGCAAAAAAAAAAAAAAAAAAAAAAAAAAAAAAATTTTTTTTTTTTGGGTCCGGTCGTGAGGTCTGAACTCTGGGCCTGGGCACTGTCCCTCAGCTCTTCAGCTCAAGGCTAGTTAGCGCTCTACCACTTGAGCCATAGCACCACTTCCAGCTTTTTTTTTTTTCCTGCTTATGTGGTGCTGAGGAATTGAACCCAGGGCCTCATGCATGCAAGGCAAGCGCTCTACCACTGAGCCACCTTCTCAGCCCCTCTGTAAAAAAATTTTTAAGACAAAGATTACAGAAGATTTATTATGTAATTAAGTTGGCTATAATTTACAAGTTACCAAAAATTCTAAGGGTTTGTATTTAATATACTCTGTTACAATACCTAATTCTTTGCCTTCAATTATTTTTCTCTAAATAATATTTGTAAAATCGATCTGACTTAAAGGAAAGATTTAGTTTTTATCAAGATAAAATTTGTTTACTGCTAGTTTTGTTAGGCCTCTACTTAAGAAAGTGAGTTCTAATTAAAATGGAGTTTATTTAAGTGTGTGTTTTATAAAGTCTTATATTAAGAGATTACAATCGTACATTTAAAATTCATTCCTTCAGTTGCAGTTCTCTTCCTAATATCAACATAAAGTAATTTGATTAGGTGAAACTCATTCTGGAAAACACAGCTCAAACTTTGCTGTTGGAATATAAAAGTTTTGTTACCCTAGTATTTTCTTACAGACCTCTTTGGGCACACAGCTCATTGCAGACTGATCTTTTATGATTTCACATTTGCTCAAGGCAAATAAGTTATTAGAAGCTGCACTGAGACAAATTTATGGAGGAAAAATCCTTCTAAACACAGTAGGCCCTTGGTATCCACAGATATATGACTCCAAGGAGACCGCTGCAGAGGGGAAAATGCACATGCTCAGCATGAACAGATTCAGCGCTGTGCTGCAGAGACTTGGCGATTCCTTCTCCCCGTCACACCACCCATCTCCCACCAAAGACACGCCGCCTTTCCACAAATCCACACTCGGCACTTTGTCATGTGACGTAGGTACGCCACATACTCTCTCTGGCAGTGCTGGGGTTTGAACTTAGGTCCTTGTATTTGCAAGGCCAGGCTCCCAGCCTGCATGCCATTTATTTATTTATTTATAGTTTGGAAGGACTACTAGAAACTTCACCTTGTCTCTGTCGTGAGCAGCTTTTGATTGGGGGAAAGCGTGATCAGATCACAGAGGGATCTAAACACAACTGGCAATAAGGTGGGACCCACTGAGAGCTTCCCCACAGCAACCAGCTGTGTAATCCACGCACACGTGTGTGTGTGTGTGTGTGTGTGTGCGCGCGCGCACAGTTGGCACTCTACCACGCAAGCCACACCTCCACCTCTGGATGTTTTCCTGTCCAGCCTGTGACTTACTTGATGCTAGGCGAGTCCCCAAGGAGACACCAGACCCTGTGGAAGCTGAGCGCGGCTCCACTCACGCATTCCCCCAGTTCCATACGTTGCATATTCACCAGCAGTTCCGTAAGTTTCCAATTTCTCCATTTCCAATGCTTGGGATTTGTTTTTTTGCATGTGTTTTTGGTGGGGGGTGGGGTGCCGGTTAGGGCTTGAACTCAGGACCTGGGCACTGTCCCTTAGCTTTTTTGGCTCAAGCCTAGTGCTCTACCACGTGAGCCACACCTCCACGTTGTACTTTTTAATGATTAAGTGGAGAAAAGACTCTTGTGTACTTTCCCACTTCTCTTAGATGGCAGCCTGCTGAGTGGCGTAGGAATGGCAGACATGAACGCCCAGCACCTCGCTGAGGGTTTTGGGGGCTTCTTTTTCTCCTCAGTAGGGCCAGCGTGACATTCGTAATGTAATACTCCAATGTGGTTTCCATTTTCCAATAATTAATAATGTTGAACATCTTTCATATGTGTATTAGCCATTTGTGTATTTTGTAAAAATGCTATGAAACCATTTGTCCACCTTTAGACTTTTCAGCTTGACTTTAGTTGTAATACTTAGAACAGGTGTGTTCTGCATATAAGCCTCTTCTGAGGTGTCTGATTACCTGTTCACTCTGTTGACAGTGCCTCTTCTCCCTTCCCATGGAAAACCATGATCCTCAGATCTTAGCCTACTGAGTAGCTAAGGATTACAGGTGCAAGCCACCAGCACCTGGCCAACACTGCATAATTCTATGCCGCCGATCTTATATTGTACTCTTTTCTTTTATTCTGTGTGCTTTTGGTGTCATATCAAATAAATTATTGTCAAATATCCCCCCCCAAGACAGAGGTGGGGCCTGTACACGGTACTATCACTATGTCACCAGGCTCATCCGGGACACCTGCATCCGAGGAGGAACGCTACCTCTGTGGTCAGGCTGCAGCCTGAGCTCATGGTTTCCTGCCAAGGACACGCAGCCTACTTCAAACGGACACTAGAAATGGGCTGCCACCAGCTGCAGCCCTTGAACCATTTTTTAGTCATTCGGCAGCCTACACGTCATGACTCTGTGAAGGGTGACGTGATCTGATGAGCAATTCAGATGGAGAAGGGGAACTCGTGGCTATCAACTGAACTTGGTAGTGTTTGGCAAATTAACACCAAGAAACTTGGAGACTTCCTACCATTCCACATGTTTTGATACCGTAGGAAGGCATGAGTGTGTCTGTTTCAGACGCAGGTGACTCACACCCCTACCACCGTCCTATATGATATTGGGAAACTCAAGGTAACAACCTTGTAATTCAATTTTCATCATTGGTAGAGGGAGGAGTTTCCACCAGCATAAATTGTTATTCTTAGACCACTATGATAAGACTTTATGAATTAAAAAAAATAAAAAAGAAAAGCTAGCTACTATGGCTCCCACCTGTAATCCTAGCTACTCAGGAGGCTAAGATCTGAGGATCATGGTTCAAAACCAGCCCAGGCAGGAAAGTCTGTGAGATTCTTACCTCCAATTAAACACCAAAAAAAGCCAGAAGTAGAGCTGTGGCTCAAGAGGTAGAGCACTAGCTTTGAGTAAAAAAAAAAAAAAGTTCAGGGACAATGCCCAGGATTTGAGTTTTAGCTGCAAGATCATCACCAGGAAAAAAAAAAATCTTATGATCAGATAAGCTTATAGCATGATGCATACTACATACTACATCACTCATTGGAAGAATCACAAGACTCAAGGAGGACAGCAAGATCCTGCTGATTAAAAAAAATAATAAAGTAAAAAGCTTGTTTCTCTTTATTCAGCCCAGAGTTTTCAAAACAGGGCTGATCACGCAACCCTTTTTGAGCAATAATTCCTGTTATCCCTTGAAGAATGCTTTCGTGGATCCCGGTTGGGTTCAGGCTCAGAATGAGACTGTGCTCATCTGTCAGCTCATTCAGTAATGCTTGGTTCCTCATCTCCCCGCTTCCTAGATTCCTTGCATTCCATCTCCACTCCATTCTTCTGTGAATAGGACATCCATTAAAGCATGCACAAGAAAACGACTGGCGTGGGACCAGATGTGAGACCCAAGGCTCTTTTGGATGCATTTGGGCCCAGCTCCAGGTCTCTTCGGTAGGACTCTGGTTATAAAAATGTAAGTAAATAAACTTTCCAAGCAAGGCCTAATAACAGTGCTGAGAAATACCTTCATTGTCATGCTGTTGATTTTTGTTCTTCTCAACAAATACCACTGCCACCATTTAGCCACTCACCGCCTGGCTCACCAGAATAAAATATCCCTTCTCAATAGCCCCCAAAAGAATAAGAATGTCCTCCTCCTACTCCCAGCAGTCGAAAATTCTAAGAAATTTTTCTATTGCTTTTCTGAGAAGTGAACAATTGTCTTTCTGTACTTCAGATAAAATTTCTGTTCCTAACACAAAGACAGCAACTAACTTTCTGACCTATTCTCTACACCTCCCCCATCCTCCTGCTTAGACTGCTAGAGAGAAAAGGATTCTAAGGCCAGATCCAAAGTCATTATTAGCAAGGTCTTCAGTGATTGATTAGTGATGTCTGCAAGGGATCAGGGAGCATAGACATAAGACATGGATTTGTTGGGCTGGCTCTGAACTGAAGTAAAGTAGAAATTACAATAGTTTAGAAATAATAGGATCATTATTTTTTTTAATCACCTCAAAAATCAGTAATAAATTAGCACAGGAAATTTAAACTGATGTTTCTTATTTATACTGTTCTTTGTATGCCACCAGTCCCCAGAGAGGGGGAGGGAGGAAGGAGGTGGGGGGGAGAGGATGAGTGTGAAAAATGAGCCCACTTTATTATACTACCAGATCCTGCTGCTAATTCCTGTGGGATTAAAGTTAAGAAAGCTCTGAGATTAGAAATGAAAGATTGGGTTGTATTTGCTACAATCCTCATTTCATTACAGATAATACATACTCACTCAAAGAAACTTGATTCTTCTGACATCTTTTATCTAATTCAGAAATGGGCAGGTCCAGCCATGAAGTGTGTGGGCTGCATGTCAATTATTTTCAGAAGCTGAGCATGAGTGCCTGGTCTCTCAGATACACCACACCACCACCAGCCATGATCAGATCCATACAAGCTGCTAGTGACAGCTGCTTCCAGTGGCTGGCTTGCCATCTTACAGTGAAGGGGGGCAGAAAAGTAAAGCTTCTGTCAACCCTGCAATATAGTCTGGGGCTGAGGGAAGAGCCCCTAAGTGAAGCTTGCTCGTTTCTGCCCTCCTTCCCAACACTCAGAGCTTTTAATCAGGGTAATATGTCTAGGGAATGCAGCCATACATAAGGCAAGGAATTTCAGGAGACCTGGCTCTTGGACTAGCGTGGCCCCTCTGTACTCTCTGGTTTTGTTCTTTGACAGTAGTAGGGGTTGAACTTGTACTTGCTAGGCAGGTACTCTACTACTCAAGCCACATTCCTAAGACAGGGTCTTGCTATATAATCCAGGCTAGCCTCCAACATGAGATCCTCTGAGATCCTCCACCCACCAAGTGCTAGGATTATAAGTGTATATCCCTATGCTCAATGCAACTGCACTTTCTACAATAGCAGAAATGTGGAACAATCACAGCTATCCAGGTTTGGGGTATTGTTCAGTGGTAGATCTCTTACCTAGTAGGGACAAGGACCTAGATTTAATCTCCAGCACAGAAAAATAAAATAAAATAATAAAATCCTAGGACACAGACTTAAATAGCCACTTGTGATGTTTAGTCTAGTGACTTAATTTTTCTACCCTTCAAGTTTCATTTCCTACACACCTTCCAGATCTAGCCACTTACTTCTATTCCTCTCTCTCTCCTCTCTCCCTTCTTCCTCTCCTTCATCTCTCTCCTTTCTCCCTCTCTTCTCTTTCTTCTTGCCCCTTCTTCCTCCCCTCTTTCTCTCCTTCTCTCCCCCTCTTCCCCACCAGCATTTAATCCCCTAATCCAAGCTACTCAAACTACCTAGCCCTGAACAGCTTTCATGATCTAATTAATTCTTGCTGGATGTGAATCGTGACCACTTATGAAAATTAGATTTAAAAACCTGTTAATGGCTCTGAAGGCTCTTCACCCAGGCCACAGTCATTCACATGGCCAGTACAGGGGTCCCTGTGTGACACTGAGAACTTCATCCTCCGGCAATCTCCAGCCTCATTGAGTCCTATTTTCAAATTCAGAAGGAAACCGCCTCTCTTTGCATATCTGCCTCCAAACCCTCCCAAGAAAACACCCATATCACCCATTTCCACCCCTGGGCGGAGGTATCAGGGCAAGCCTGGTTAGCAAACCCATCAGAACTAAGGAGGCTGGGTAGGGATGATGCTCAGAGTGGCAAGTTATACACCAAAGAGGAGCAGGGGTCATTACTCAAGTACTTCTGCCAGTGTTTTCTGTGGACTCCACTTAGCATTTATAAAGACCATTTCGTCATCCAGCCATTACTAACAGTCCCTACGGTATGCCATGCCCTGAGTCAGACTCCAGGATCCATAGAAAATAAAAGCCATCTTAGTGGTCTAGAGCTGAAGGCTTTCAATCGAGAGTGGACTTCTTAAGTGCATTAGCATATTCTGTTCGACAGACTATGACATGATACAAACCTTCTGAAGAGCAATCAGACAACATGTGTGCCAAGAATCATAACAAGACTCTGCTCTCACATGTTCACTTCTAGAAAAAAAAAATCTCCCAGAACATCCACATTGGTACAGACTAACGTCTACACAAAAATCCTGGTAGCATTACTCATCACAGGAAACAATGAAGGCAAGTCAGAATGGACAGTAAGTAAACAGGAAGATGAGGGAAAGAAGTTACGATTCATTTATGAGAAATCAAATTCATAAGTAGTTGCTCCTGACCTTTGGAAATGTTTACCCAAGTCTATTAGGCTTCACAGTGGCATCATACAGGCTCTGGCCTCCATGTTCAAGCCCCGGAATATTGTAGCTATGAATTGCTATCTAACTAATGACCCACAACGTCAGCTGCTTAGCATCCCATTGACTGTATCACAGCCACTGTGCGAGTACCAGGAGCTGAGGAAGGAAGGGCTTGGCTGGGGCTCCAGGCTCCTCTTGTCCCATAAGACTGCAGGCAGTAAAGACTCCACTGGAAAAGAGTCAGCTCCAAGACGGAGCTTCTCATGAGCTGTTGGTCAAAGGCCTCCATCCACTGGAGATCACACAGCACCCCTTTTGTTCCAAGCATCTTGTATAATTACAGCAAGCAATCGATGCAACAGGCCAGAAAGAAGGTCAGTGAGACCAAAGTTATAAACTTTCACTGTCTCAACTTGAAAGAACCATGCCACCACAGACACCATGTTCTGTTCATTGAAAGTAACGAAAATTCACAAATAGATACTCACCCTGTGGAAGTCCTTATAACCAGCGCCAGTTTTTTTCTTGAGCTTGTTGGCCTCAGCACTGTCATCTCAGCTACTGAAGAGTCCGAGATACAGGCAGTATCGAAGTTCAAGGCTAGCCTAGGGCAAAAAGTTTGGTATACACCTATGATCCCAGGGGGGAAGGAAAGATAGGAAAATCATTGTCCAAGGCCAGTTAAAGCACAAGACCATATCCAAACAACAAGCAAAGGAAACAATCACCAGGGTGAAGAGACAATCACAAAATGGGGGAAATGTGAAAGGGGTTTAATATACGTAATCTAAATAACTGAAAAAAATGCTCCAAAAGAACAAATAAGGCAATGAATTCAACAGTTCTCAGAAGAAATGCATACAGCCAGTAAATACACAAAGAGGTCTTCCACATCCTTCCCCATCAGAGAAATGCATACAAAATTCCATGAGATTCCACAGAACAACTGTCATCAAGAAAGCAAAGAACAGCCAGACATCAGTGGCACATGCCTGCAATCCTAACTGCTCAAATGGTAGAACACTAACCTTGAGCACAAACACTCAGGGATAGTGTCCAGACCCAAAGTTTCAAAATAGGCACAATAAAATAAAATAAAGAATGAGTGAGGGAGAGAAAAAGAGGGAAAGAAAGAGAGGAGAAGGAAGGAGGGAAGGAAGGAAGGAAGGAAGGAAGGAAGGAAGGAAGGAAGGAAGGAAGGAAGGAAGGAAGGAAAGGAAGAAGGGAAAGTGAAGAAGGGAGAGAAACAAGCAAGCAAGCAAAAAAAAAAAACAATAAGCAGGTAAAGGGGGCCGGGTATAAACTAGTTCATCCATTATAGAAATGAGTCTTTCAGAATTCTCAAAATGCTACAATTATATCTCCCATATGATCTAGCTATCCCACACCAGGAGAGATCCACACTAGCATACAGCAGACACACCTGCACACACATTTATCACAACACTAGTCACAATAACCAAGTTCTGAAACTATCCTAGGTACCCATCTACAATGCATAGATAAAGTAAATGTGGCGTACGTATACCCAGCAGCATGTGATTCAGCCATAAAGAACAAAATCGTGTCATTTGCAGGAAAATGGATGAAATGATCATCCCATTAAGCAAAATAAGCCAGACACAGAAAAAAAAAACCATAGCATGTGGGCATGGGAACACGAGCCTGCACATCTCTGCTTCTCAAGAGACAGAGGCGGTCAGATCACAAGTTCAAAGCCTGCCCCAGCAAAGGAAGTGGTAGAAAGACCTTGTCTCAAAGAGTAAAGGGCTGGGAAGGTGGCTCAGTAGTAGAGTGCTTGTCTCGCATGCATGAGGCCCTGGGTTCAATTCCTCAGCACCACATAAGCAGAAAAGTCCAGAAGTGGTACTGTGGCTCAAGTGGTAGAGCACTAGCCTTGAGCTGAAGAGCTGAGGGACAGCGCCCAGACCTAGAGTTCAAGCCCCACAACTGGCAAAACACACACACACACACACACACACAAATACATGGAAGTAGAAGCATGTCTATTAGGAAACAGGAACAGGAGAGGGGAGACAAGAAGAAAATGGGATGAAGATAATTGAAGTTTATTACATACGTGTAGGAAAAAGTCAAAAGAGGCCGGTAGATCACGCCTGTAATCCTAGCTACTCAGAGGCTGAGATCTGCGAGTAGTTTAAAGTCAGCTGGGGAGGGAGAATCCCCGAGCCAGAGATTCTTATCTCTAATTAACCAACCAAAAAATAAACCCAGAAGCGGAGGCGTGGCTGCGAGTGGGAAAAGCTTAAGCTAAGTTTGACTCTGAGCTCAATCAAGCCCACTCACAAGAGAAAAGGAAAACAAATGTCACAGTGAAACCCATTGCTTTTTATCATTAGTGTATGCCAATAAACAATTTTTAACGAAATGACAGCTATCTAAATCCCTGTCTCCAGCTCTGCTTTATTGGAAAAACAGTCTAACACAGTCAAAAGACAGGACAAAAAATATCTGAGATTT
This sequence comes from Dipodomys merriami, assembly GCF_024711535.1. Lineage (NCBI taxonomy): Eukaryota > Metazoa > Chordata > Mammalia > Rodentia > Heteromyidae > Dipodomys > Dipodomys merriami. The sequence goes on along the minus strand of NW_027202604.1, from coordinate 34,659,762 downwards.
CAGGCGCCGTTGGAAGGGCTGGCTGTGCGGAGTGTACACCTGGTGCTGGAAGGTTTGATGGCCGGCACCTGGAGAAGGCCAGCCTCTCCACTGGAACAGAGGAGGGAGGGAAGCAGAAGAGCGGCCCATTGTTCTTAGGAGAATTGGCATTAGACACTCAGGTGTGAACAATCATGGTTGCTGCTCAGGAATCAAGAGCTGCTGCTCCCATGGCTTTCACAGTAGTAAGTAAATATATTGACCCCAGGCCCGACTCAGTCAGAGCTGGTGGCCACAAGGTTCACCAAGTGAGTGAGAATTTTGTTGCTTAACCTCAGATCACTAAAAAGTAATAAGAAGTAGAAGGCAAGCTCAGTTAGCAAGGGGAAGACACATCCAGGCTGTATACCCTGCCCCAGGCTCCAGCGGCTCACCCGCGTCATCCTGGCTGAGCGCTGAGGATCAAAGTCAGCCAGGGCAAGAAAGACTGTGAGACACGCATCTCCAGCTCACCACCAAAAAAGAAAAAAGAAAAAAAGCTGGAAGTGAGCTGTGGCTCAAGTGGTAGAATAGCAGTCTTGAGTAGGAAAGCCAAGCAAAAGAAAGCAAGGCCCTGAGTTCAAGCCCTAGAATCATCCTCATCAACCAAGGACACGAAAAGGGATTAGAAAAAATAATCTTTAAAAGTCCCACGGGTGGGGAGAAATATGATGACACTGATTGAGAGGCACTATCCAATAAAAGGCCAAATACAACGACGATGCTGGGCGACAGAGCTGAGGGACAAGAGACTGTTTCTGTCACTCAGGCAGAAGCTGAGTCTAGACAAGTCAGTCCAGACCTGGGAGCAACCATCCAGCTGAAGGAGAAGCTTCCTCCCGCTCTGGCCGGAAGCTCATTTATACATGGCCAACACTGAGAGCCCCGCTCACTGACCTCCACCCCCGTTCCACACATCATTAAAGCCACATCGCTGAGTGTCAGGGCTGAGGAAATGCTTCTTCTTTCCTTATTGAAATCTGTTTTGCAGTTGCTGGATGTGGGTGTGTGGGGTTTGTTTTTTTTAATGTATGACATGAAGGAGACATGTTTTTTTAATGTGCAATGTAAAGCAATCAGAATGACTGAGGATTTTGTTGTTGTTGTTTTTTGGGAGGGTTGTAATTCTAACAAAGAATTGTTGCCCCCCCAAAAAGTGACATCTTGGTATACAACTGGAGTGAGAGGAAATCTCTATGAGTACCTTACCAGGCATCTCTCAAGCCAGCACCAGGAACCACAGGAATGAGACAATGGATGTCATCAATGCCACAAATTCAATGTATAATTCCGCTTTGTGGAGAAAAGGGAAAGTGTCTCTCTCTCTTCTGCATGCGTGTGCATGAAGCCATCTGGATGCTAAGGACAGAAAAAATAAAACAGCAATTCATTCTGGAACTCACATACTTACTTTTTTTGTCCTTGAAGGCACACATTTTTTTAACACACAAAGTGTGAGCACCTTTGGACTAACGTGGAAGAAATCAGCTTGATCACTTACTATTTTCTAGGATCCAGTCACCTCCGACTCAATACCTGCTCTGGGTCAAGAACTATTGTAGGTGCCTTGCAGATTCTCTCCCAGCTAATGAGAAAAAAACCAAGGTATGGTGGTGTACCAGGTGCGGTGGTGCATGACCGTAATCCCAGCATGCAGGAGGTGAGGAAAGATCACAAGTTTGAGGTTGGCCTGGATTCTAGTAAGAGTATCTCAAAGCAAAGCGGAAGAGGAGGAAGACGGGGAAAGAAGAATCCAGATTTGAACACACAGTGTTGACCCCAAATCCTGTCTTCTGGCTGCCAAATAGGATCAAAGAAACTAAATCCAGTGCAAACACCAGCAGGAAGCCCCAGAGAAGAGGGGAGATGCTCCTGGTGGAAGGAAGGACTTAGTCTGGCTCAGCAAACTCCCGATTGTACAACATCTGGTGAGCCTGGGGACAGAGCCTCCCCTTCGAGGCTTTATCTGGAGCTAGGAATCTTCCCCAGTTCACACTGAACTAAACTCAAGTTTGCAATGAAGCTACACACTCAAACACAGAGGAAGGGGGTAGGTAGGCAGGACACCAGCCGGGGCACAGATCCACGTGCTCCTGTCCTGTGCTCACCCTGGGCATGGGAGTTACCACCCACGAAGCTCAATTGGTCTCTCAGGAAAATGAGAATTCCAAACCACAATGATTCTGGAGTATTCCATGCGGAATCTGAACCCCATAGGGACTCAGTGTCTACTTGGCTGCTGCTGCCTTCCATGTCTCCATCAGCAGCACAAGATCCCAACACAACAGGAAATCATTACATTTTCCCATTGCATTTAAGGCATGTAATGCTGTTTGCTTTGGTGTTTGGTTGTTATTGTTTTTTTTTTTTATACCACTGGATTGTTTGAACTGCATTTTTTTTTAATAAAGGCACCATGAGTAAAAATGAAGCAATAGTGGTCTCTTGTGGATGCAAGCAGTATTTACAAGTTTTTTTGTTGTTTGGTGTGTGTATGTGTGTGTGTACGTGCCCACACACATGCGCATGTGCCAGGACCAGGGCTTGAATTCAAGGCCTTGGGCTCTCACTTAGTTTTTTCACTCAAGGCTGGTCCTCTACCACTTGAGCATGCCTCCAATTCCAGCCTTTTGCTGGTTCATTGGAGATAAGAGTCTCAGACTTTCCTGCCCAGGCTAGCTTCAAATCTCAATCCTCAGATCTCAACTACCTGAGTAGCTAAGATCACAGGCATGATCCACTGACTTCTATTAGCTTTCATAACCTAACACTAGATATCCTTCACGTCTGTATTATTTGGGGGTGCAGCCTGACTTTGCTCACATCTGTATTGTTCAGGGGTGCCTGTGACTTCACTCACATCAGTGTTGTTTGAGGGTGCTGTCTGACTTTGTTTATATCAGTATTGCTTGGGGGTACTGACTTCAGTCCCATCTGTATTGTTTGGGGGTGCAGTCTGACAGTTCACTCAGGGCTGGGACTTGAGTTTGGTTTCCATGTTTACCCAGAAGCCTAAATAGTGCATGGCAGATAGAAACATCATGCAGGAGACTGAAATAAGTAATTAAATGTTATTTTTAAATGAATTCAATGCCAAGGTAACCAATTCTAATTCCTACATCCCTAAGCTAACTTTTGATAATCATCCTTTGGGTTTCTTTGGCATTTCACAGGTGTGATTGTGTCTGTATGCAATGAGTTTAGCTTGGATTGCTTTTGTGGGTGTGTGCCGGTACTGGGGTACTGGGGCTTGAACACAGGACATAGCTTTTTCACACAAAGCTGGTACTCTACCACTTGAGCCACAGCTCTACTTCTGGCTGTTCTGGTGGTTCACTGGAGATAAGAGTCACACAGTTCCTGCCTGGGGTGGGCTTCGAACCGTGATCCTCAGATCTCAGCCTCCTGTGTAGCTAGGATTAGAGATTCCCTTTCTTCAACCCACCCCCCTCTTTTTTTTAGCAGTTAAGTTTTTCAAATAATTGGGCCATTTGCTTTAAGAATTTGATTCACTCACTGAAAAGCAGCCAGCCAGACTTGTCTCCTCCAAGCGGAGTTTCTTCAGGGTGCCCCACAGTAAGAGACTCCCCTTTGGGGTGGCAGGGTTTGGGGACCAAGCTCCCAAGTGGGCTTTCCGTGAAGAAGGTCCAGCACAGCCTCCTTCCTGACCCAGAGGTCACTGGGTTGGAGGAGAGAGGCATTCTGGGTGGCTTCTAGAGTCTTTGCTTCCTGAGGCTCTGGGGACCTTGGTGCAGAACAGATGGGCTCTTGATGCCAGGAGCAACCTCACCTGCCCGCACGCTGGGGCGGGTGTTTGCTTCCTGCCCTCCATACTGGAACTAGAGTAAAATTACTCACAATGGTACATAAAAGAGCTTAAGACCATGGTTCAAATGGGCTCAAGTGCTAACTGGGCTCAAGGTTGCTTTCCTTCTAGTGCTTTCCATTGTAGACAGATGGAGTTGGGCTGGTGTGGCGTGCAAGCAGCCCGTGCCTGACGCCCACCTGCAACTATGGTACAGAGGGGTCACCCTTACCCTCTGCCCGCGGTCTGTGGGGGGGAGGGCGCAGCAGCACATTGCCCTCCACCTGCCCTCGACTTACCCTGGCGCACGCTGCTGCAAAGCCTCTAGCTCCTCTCAGGAACCTGGGGGGGGGGGGGGTTGAGGCATGGTCATCCCTGGGAAGCGTGACCCCCACCACACATGGAGGACCAAGACCAGGCTCCCTTCCAGGCCTGTCTGTGGCCAGTTCTCCCTCAAACCCCTCCTCCTGAGTCCCCATTGCCAAATGCGAGGACCAACTGGGGAAAGCAACTCCGCTCTGATCACAGGGGGCGAACAGAACCTTCTGCGTGCTGAGTACTGGCTTAAGTGCTTCAGGTGGACGAATCTCCTACAGTTCTCACAGACACCCTAGAAAGGCAGAAAAGGGGGCTGTAAAATGGCATCACAACTAGGTCTGTAGCATAGGACCTGGAGTCCTAGCACCAGCACTTGGGCAGCGAGGATCACATGAGCTCAGATGTTCAAGACTAGCCTGGGAGATGAGTGTAGCCCTGACTAAACAGCAAGAATAAATCACTTAACCCAGCCACCTGGACGGGTCAACGCTGGGGTAAGATTGTGCCACGCACACTATGGCCACGAGTCCCTGCTCTCAACCCAGAGACTCCACCACATGGTCCTTTCTGCTCCCAATGGCGGGCCTGTGGCACCCGTGCTCATGGCACTGAGGAGAGGCCTGGCGGGGAAGCCCGTGGCCCATGGCCTTCACCTGCGCCCTTCCAGTACCAGGTCACCGTGACTTTGCCAAACCCACAGCACAGTCACAAAGACAGACCCAGCACACCTGCACCAGCAGTGTCTTCACCTCAGCAAAACGCCTCTCGTCCCAAGGCTCCTCCACCCTGCGCACTTCAGTCTTTAAATAAACCCATCAGAGGACCCGAACCTGGTTCACAGAGCAGCCCCGAGGCCAAGCCCAGCTCCCCGCCAGGGCCTCGTCAGGAAGGCGGGAAGCGGTGCTAGTCCTCCACAAATCCTCCCTCACCCCTCCCCGGAGCTAGTGCTCCCCACATTGCTGGCAGGGTGCCACAGCCCCTCTGAACCTCCTCAAGCTGAGGTGGTATCAGCTGGGTAACCCAAGGCAGCGTAAGAACCAGTTCTAGAAGGCAGACATGCTCAGGTTATTGGCAACACGTGAGGAGGCCAGGAAGCAGCATCTGAATGCAGAGGGAGAGACGGCCATGGGGCTGGGGCTGGCCCTGACACACAAAACGGAAGCACAATTCCACAGGGAGGCTTAGCATGTGACTTCACAGATTTCCCCCCCCCCACCCCGTCTCACACATGATGCGTACGTAGGAATATGGAAAGGAGAAGCGCAATGACAAGTCCAAAAATTTTTTCTTTAATAAAAATTATTCATAAAAATCCTAATAAATTTCAAAGAGCAAGATATTCCTTAGTACATTTATAAAAGAACATTTGGTCCTTCTACAAAAAGAAAAGTTCCCTTTTAATTTAAATACATTTCTTATTTACAGATTCAACATAAAATATCCTCTAGGTTTGCAAAGCATATTGCACATTACAGAGAGAAGCAGTTGTTTATTTCAGCATGTTTTCGCAGTCTCCAACTTTAGATCTTTTGTAAAAAAAAAAACACAGATTTATTCTTCTTTGTGTATAATAAATAAAAATGTAGCTTTGTGTTCTGCTACTTAACACTACAACAAAATACCTTTAAAAATATGATTCCTCCGCTTCTCGGACGGCAGGGGGGAAGCCATGAGGGGGTTCCACAGGCACTAGATCATTTTTACCAGATTCACACCCAAATCTGAGTGACAGCACTTAACCTTCAGCCCCACAAGGCTGGGGACCCACGGCCTAGCCCGCCCCCCTCCCCTGCCCTGCAGGGGAGACACTAGCAAGAGCGGGGTGTCAGGAACAGGGAAGCAAAGAGGAGGAGCCCTTTGTCAAGTCCTTGGCTGGGCCACTCTCGGCCCGGGGTAATGTTTCTGCCCTCGTCCTAACACCACCTCGCTCAGCGTGAACTCATCCCATGAGAAGCCTCAGCAGGAAAGGAAGGTTTGAGGCCAAGGCTTCAACATCCCAAAGGGAAAAATCACACTTGGCAATCAATTCACTCAACTGAGCTAAGGAGATAGCTGTGCAGATGTTTCTCTTTTTCAGGCGACAAGAGGGAAGGGGAATGAGGGAATGGACGGCCCGGGGTTGTGTGACTGTCCTTACCAAGCCTTGGTACGGATGGGCTGTGCTAACGCTCACCGGCGTGTGCACACACACATACCACCAAGGCGTGATTTCCTTAAAATACATAGAAGACAAGAGCAGCGTCACATGCTGTCTATGATGCAGGACAAGTAATAATAATAATAATAATAAGGCTCAGGACATCATCAGTACTTCTTTGTGCACCAGGAGAAGAGCTGGGAAGGAAGTGTTCCCCACGGCCAGGGCTTGGCCAGCCTGCTTTTCCTCACTGGCTACCGCAGAGAACAGCGGCCCCTGTCCCAGCCGGGCCCAGGCCCAGGCCGCTCTGCAGCCTAACTTAGTACAGCAGTTTCACAAACCCCACTCACAACAGACACAGGTTGTCAACAGACACAGGTCCTCATGGGAGCGGAGGGGTAGCTCGGCCTCCTGGCCTCCACCAAGGAGGATGCTGGGCCCAAACTCCAAACTCCTGGGACACAGCACAGAATGAGGGAAAATTCTCTGAGCCCCCTCCCGCTCCGCCCTTCCCTGGCGCAGAGTTCACAACCCAGAATGGAAGATCCAGCAAGAGGCACAGAGACGCGGCACAGAGACGCAGCACAGTTCCTGACGGTGTGACTTGCAAAGTGGAAACAAGTCAGCTTTGCATCTGGCTCAAAGAGCCTTTTTGCTTTTTGGCAAGGGGGGCGGGGGGGGGGGGGGGGACAGAGGGGGGCGGAGCCTGGTCCTCAACGGTACTTGGGCATCTGGTCCCACAAAACACTGAGTTTACAAAACATCAAACGTTAGCCTGGGTGATCCTAGAAGCCCATTATCCAGGAGGACTAGGCAACTCATCGCTCACCCTCACCCTCAGCAACTCTAAGTCCAGTACCCGGAAGTGAACAGGACAGGGGGCACCCCTGCCTGTACCCCTGAGATGTGAGGATGACATGGGTGGAGGAGCGTGTGGCCAGGCACAGAGCCCTATTCCAAGAGCACGAGGAGGAAGCAATGGCTGAGCTGGCCCAAGAGTCAGATGAAGGGGCCCGGGTGAGAAGCAGGTGCTGCCACGGGAGCTACAGGCATGATGACAGACAGACAGACAGACAAGACAAAGGCCTGAGGCACTCATGTCCTTCCCCCAGATGGCCCCCAGTCCCCAGTGGGTCACTGGAAGTTGCACCTCAGCTTGCCTGGAGAAAAGGTGCCAACGTCCGAGATGCATGGTCATGTGTACATGTCTCACGATTCTACTGGATTGATGAAAACATCTAATAGACAGAAATCCTCCAAGCTCTCTATTCAGTAGACAAGACACTGATGATCAACAGAACAATGCTTCTGAAAACAAGAGCAAAACAGGAAGCGCTTGATTTTTTTTTCCTACCAAATTGCATAGTAAATGTTGGAAAGATAATACATTTCCTACTGAAAATCCCCTTTCTAAAAATGTGGAAGAACTGAAGGATCCACCAATTTTCCAAGCAGTAACACTTAAAATTTTCAAGAAGGAATAAAATTTCTCCCTGTGGATGGGAAATGCAAATGGCTTAGGTGGGGTTCTTTGTAGTTTTAAGAGGGCTGAAAAGAAACCTGCAGAAATACACGAAAGCGGATGCCAGGGGCTGGTGCTCACCAAGACTGCTACCACCCACCCTTCAGTCAGACACCTTCCTGCCAGGTAAGTGCACCAGGCCAGGCTCCGAGCAGACCCAGCCCCACCTTGGAGGAGCCTCAGGGTGTGTTCTGTCTAAGGTAACAGCAACGAAACAAAACCCAGCTTCTTCCCCCTAGGTGCTTGGCTAAAAGAAGAGGATGAAAGGCAAAGGTGGACCAACTAATTCCCAAAATCTTCCTCACACCCACCCCATCCTCCTTTCATTGCTGGTCCCACTCAAGGGCAATACAAAGCCCCTGCAACCACGGCAAGACCTGTGGCAACCAACGGCCAAAACCAAAACCTGTATAAGGCACTAAGCGAAGCCTGGTGCACAGAAGAAATGGCTCGAGGACATCAGAAAGTCATCTGATCCCTTCTTTCTCCCTGATTATGCGAATTGGCACTAAACACAGGCAACAAAAACAAAACACTAAGAAGGAAGAATCTAGAATCCTCGGCTAGGAAAAAGAGAAAGATGGACGCTTAGACAACCTAGGGTTTTGTTTTTGTTTTTGTTTTTCTCCCCTAGAAGGCACCTGGTTCTGGAACTACCGGAGTTCCGCAGGTAATTTTCATGTGTGAAATGAACGCAAAACACAATCCCACAGAACTGTTGGCTAACCACTGACATATACCACACATAACAACTGAAAAGACCATTGGTCAGAATTCTACTTCCACCCATATTCACAAGCAAATGAAAATCACAGCTGAACATCTAAGGAGAACCTAACGATGCCGTAGGAGCAGAAAGGGTGCCGTTTTTAGTGCAGTAAGTAGGAGTCAAGTGCCCCTTGGGTGTGTGGATAGGAATCTCATTTCCTATTCCCTAACAAAGAGGTAGCAATACCGCAGAATGGCCAGTAGTGGTGCAGTAGAGACTTCTGAATTCCAAACAGGAAGCTGGGCAGATGTGCTTAACAACAGAATTGTGTCAGTGTGTCAGCCAGTTTTCATGTATCTTCTCATTTCTAGTGATATTACTAAGAAAAAATAGGGCATTTATTGAACAGAAGGGAAACACTGAAGTGTGCAAGAATGAACCACATGAACCAGCTGTGGGTGATAGATTAGACAGAACTTCCACACGGTGCTGTGCAGTAAGACACCCATCCCTCCACTGCACACTGGATGTCCGTGTGGTCAGGGTTTACTTGGTCAGGTCTGGTGGAAGATGAAGCATGGACGAGCGGATCATATCAAGCCAACCATCTGGTCTATCTGACGCATATAGACGCTCTTCAAGGGCAGGAAGTATCTCCTCTCATCCGGAACACGATTGCACTAGAAAGACAAGAGAGGGAAGACGTGAATTTGCAATGAAAAAAAATCTACATGACGGGGTTGGAGGCATGGCTCAGTTAGTAGGGCACTAGCCAATGAGTGAAAATGGAGCCCCAGGACCGACCAAAAAAAATTAAAACTAAAATTAAAATAAGAACCTACATGTTGGGCTGGGAATATGAAGCCCTGGGTTCAATTCCTTAGTACCACATATAAACAGAAAAGGCCAGAAGTGGCGTTGTGGCTCAAGTGGTAGAGTGCTAGCCTTGAGCAAAAATTCAGGGACAGTGCCCAGGCCCTGAGTTCAAGCCCCAGAACTGTGATCTCTCTAGAAACGTGGTTGGTGAGCTGATCTGGGTTTATCAACCTAGGCAGAAGTGACCTTTTGAGATTCTGTGCACAGCAGGATGACCGGCTGAGCAATGCCCTTGACCTCTCAACTTGCACTCAGTCCACAGGGTGGCAACCCTACCTATCTCCAGACACTACTGTCCAGCATCCACAGAAGAGCAAAAATCGCTCCTGAATGAGAACCGCTGCTGAGGTCCAAGGTCCACGCTTTCTAGGTAGAGAGGTGGGGAGATCCAAGGAGGCTGTGAGACATCCATCGGAGATGTCCTGAACACGGCCAGAACTTCAGCAACACCTTCGCCAGGTGAGGGCTTCCTGTCCTCCACAGTCATGCTCTTGCTGTTCATTAAGGCCTGGGTCACAGCCTCAGAGGACCTGCTCATCGGGGATTCCCTCCCACTCTGGGCCACCTGTACCCAGGCTCTCCATCCCTTTAAAGGGCCGTCTCCCAATCAGGTCCTAGCTGTTAGTGACTGTGGCAGGTCCAAATCCTGGCTCCACTGTGACTGAAACCTCAGTGCCACCCGGTATTCCCCTGTAAGATGAGATCGTAAATGCCTCCCTCAGGGCTGTTGTGAGAAGTAGACAGGATTCAGAGCAGAACCCGGCACAGGGTAAACATTCCATGCGTGTTGCCAATGCTGTGACAGTTTCCCCTCCTCCTCCTCCCCTTCCCTTCCCAAGGGCACCATGTTCCCCCTATCAATCAGCCACGGCCAAGTAGAAATCTGGGGTCCATCTATGCTCTAGCCTTCGGTGTGGCTCAGGACTCCCACTAAAGGAGAAGCACAGAGACAGGGCCTCTAACCGGCGATGCGGTGGGACGTGCAGCAGCAGCCCTGGACAGGGAAAGCTGAGTCCTGAGAAAAGCGGTGACGGCCAAGGCACTGTGGGGCAAGACTGGAGAGCTCCACAACCCAGGGCCCACTTCCCAGCCAGCGCCACCTGTCCGGCCCGACCCAGCTGCCTGGGGAAATGAATTTCCTCATCTTCCCCGCTGCACGGCAGGCAGGATCAGGCAGGATCGTCCACGCATGCTGAAGCCCTACGTAAACTGAGAAGGGACGGCCGCTGCGCTCTGGGCTGTGACCTCATCTCCAGTCACGTGACTGTGCCTCCTGCTCCTCCAGCGGTGATTCTGCGGCCCTTCCGATCCACTCTCTGCTATACTCCACCTCTCCGGCCCTCAGGAAGGTGATCTGCCGGATTACATCATCGCAACCCTGGCAGCCAAGTGCCAGCAGCAGACCAGGAAGAGGAAGCAGAAAGGGCCAAGTGTTAACCTTGCTGGCTGGCTCCCTTGCTGGCTAGGTCCCAGGGCCTAGCCAGCGCTCCCCCTCCAAGACTCTGATGATGGCGCTGCTTCCTGGTCCCCATGAATACCAGTGCTAGAAAAAAACAGAAAACAACAACTCACATTGGAGCTGGAGTTGATGACTTTCACCTCGTGAGACTTCGGCCTGGGCACAGACTTTCCCTCATGGTCTTGCCCTCCGTCTTCAGAGAAGAACTCCTTCCAGGGCAGTTCCCGAAGGTGCTTGTCCACAGATATGATGTGGCCTTCCGTGGTAAACATGTATCTCGTCCCAGACTTGTGGACTGGATTCTCCTCATCAAACAGCTGGATGGAAGAAGGGGACAAGAAAAACAGAGATATAACTGGGGCCGGGGGATCGGCCCAGTGGCAGAACACTTGTCTAGCATGTGCTGGCCCACGGGTTGAATCCCCAGAATAGAGGTGGGGAGGGGGCGGAGGGAGGACTGTTGTTGACCACAGAATATCTGGAGCTAGCTCATAGAGAAGTGTCCCAAATGCCCAGATGGCAAAAGCAGGTGAAAGGTATGGATGAATAAATAACCCTGGCTCCTGACCCTTGGGTTGCAATACAGGATCATCTGTTTCTGTAAACTCCCAGGGCCGTATCTCCAACCCCTACACCTGACCCAGACCAGGAGATTTAGAAACCCAAGGACAGAAAAGTTACAAAAGCTCCCTGGAAGATTCCCAAACACCTTCCTAAAACCGGTCAGGTCACCTCACACACACTCATGTCCCAAACAGGAGGTGCTGGCCAGAGGATTTTGCCTATTACCATACTCCCCGGACATCCACCAACAGTTCTTGCAGGGGACTGCAGTGGCACACAGGCCTGGCTCTTAAGAGGGACGTGGCAGGCATGGAAGGAGGACAATGCACGCATCCTAGCCCCATCGGGGGAAGGCAGTGGGCAGAAGGCAAGTTCCTTCTGACAAATGCTGGATACAAGAATAAAGTAGCCTGACTATATCCACGGGAAACCGAAGAAGGCCTAAAACTACAGATCCTACAGAACAATACATGCTACACCTTTCTACTATACATTCTGTGAGTGTTTAATATGTCAGCCAGGCACAGTAAGAGACAAACAACAACTAAGCATAAAATAGGACAATCCTAGCCATACACTGCTCTGGAAGTTTGTGGGTTTTTTTAAACCTATGCCTGATTTCTAGACTCTTCCATTTTCAGACTGCAGTCACCCATGGGTCGGTCGTTCCCAGCACCTGAACAATTCGTAATCAGAAGTTCATTTGCTGTTTACTTGATAAACGACTCCACCAGGAGGCTCGAACTATAAAGATAATGTCAGCAATCACGTCCTTTTGTCCTGTCAGTGCTTTGTCAGCAGGGAATGTAAAACGTCCCAACAGTTCACTTTGCAGCACACGTACCAGATACAAGTATTTGCAGGTCTCACTGAGAAAGAAGCTCTCCATGCGGTCCTCTTTGGACTTGTCTATGACGTGATGCAGTGTGGCGTACCCGCATCTACGAAATAACAGCAGTGAGTCCTGCCCAGTCCTCTGGTCCATTAATGCCAGGAGCGCCAGGACTCTGGTAACGGAAGAACCGGCCACGTCTTCCAAAACCATGTCATAAATGAAGCATATGATATGGAAGGGCTATTCCTTTTCCAATCTGGATAGTTTACAAATTTATTTATTTATTTATTTTGTCAGTCATGAGGCTTGAACTCCAGGCCTGGACGCTGTTCCTCAGCTCTTCAGCTCAAGGTGAGCGCTCTACCACCTGAGCCACAGTGCCACTTCCACTTTTCTGGTGGTTCATTGGAGATAAGAGTCTCATAGACTTTCCTGCCCGGGCTGGCATTGAACTGTGATCCTGAGATCTCAGCCTCCTGAGTAGCTAGGATGACAGGTGTGAACCACCGGTGCCTGGCTAAATTTACTTTTAAAAGCGGTTTGGCTGTTTCCTCATGGAGTTAGTTTCAGGCTAGAGAGGGTAGGAGGGCAGTGAAGTGTATTTGCCATAAGCATGACATCACATCAAGGAAATGACTGGCAATAAATTTAGAAGGATTTAAAACTTTTAATTTCCATATCTGCAGAACTGACTTATTATCTGGGAATCATAAATTTTAGTATCTTCTAAGAAAAACATGAATTCCTGGAAGGTAAAAATCTCTAAAATGCAGGCCACAAAATTCACATATATAATATGTATGAATAGTACATATATGGATGTGTACACACAACATGCACATAAACATTTAAAAGACAGATATAGAGTTAAATGCTAACTATGGTTATATCTCTGTAGGTGAGAACCACAAGCATAAATTACATTTTCATGTTTTCTGTATTCCATAAATGTTTTAGTGTCCAATTTACATAACATGGGGAAATGAATTACTCAAAAAGAATATAGGCTGCTAAAACCTTACAGAAAAAAAAAAGTGGGGGAGGGGACAAAGAAAAAAACGTAATTCCCATTGTAAAGGACAGATTCTGCCATACCAAAAGATGAATGATTGTTACAGAAAATTAACATGACTGAAAATTAACTACACAACTTGTGGGAGAGAAGAGTTGGAAGGGAAAAAACTGGCAGAAAACAAGGGAAGAGATGACACTGATCATAAAGAAACACACTTATTACCTGACCTATGTAACTGTGACCCCTCTGTACTCCACCTTTACCATAAAAATAAATTTAAATACAAAAAAAAGAAAATTAACGTGAATAGTCTCTTCTACAAATTTCAAAGGCAAACTGGGATACACACACACACACACACACACACACACACACACACACACACACACACACACACACACACACACACACACACACACACGCACAACTTGAAATATGGCGCAAGTGGCTAGAAAAGCAAAAGGAAGGAAAGGAAACGCAGAAGACTGACTTGACTTTCGTGTATTTCTCCAGACTCTGAAGAATGTCCTTCCCGACGTGGAGGTAGAAGGGATTCTTGGTGGCCTGGAAAGAACAAGAGAGAGCGTGACCATCATCAGATACCACCGTGACTGCAGGGACTCCACAGGAGACAAGTCACCAGCCAAGGATGGGAGGAACAGGGCGGGCCTTACTTCATTGTGATGGGTCAAAGGTTAAAGGGCGATGGCGTTCTTTCTGTCACACAGGACCAAATGTATCTGTAACTGGTTTAAACTCAACTAGGGTGAGGAAATCTATTCCAGAGTAGAACAGCGCTCTGCTTTGGCTCTTCTGATGGCCACACCGTGTTACAAGTGAAATAATAATGCTCACCCCGACAGGACCACATCTGACATCAAATCCAATTTCTAGCTAGACATTTTCAGATTTGGGCACAAGGGTCTAAGACCTTGTCTCACGCCAACTGCCGCACTATGAAGAGAGGCACAAGGGAACAGGAGTGTGCTGGAAGACAGTTATTTAAAGGAAGCCTCCACATGTTCCTGTCTATTCGCCCCAGAAAAATCAGTCCACGGGGCGCATTCTCCTCTGTCGCAGGCTCTCAGATGCTCTGTTGGGGGTCATATTTAATTCACATCTATTGCTGACCTGCAGCAGCAAAAGCAAACAATCAGCCTAGGCATGACTTCAGAGGGAAAATCTGTAAAGCAAAAGACGGCTCTAGATCAGAAGAAAATAGCATGCATAAGAAGTTGCAAATAGGAAAGAGGTAAACGAAACACACACACACACACGCACGCACGCACGCACGCACGCACGCACGCGCACGCGAGGATTAAGCTACAGAGAAGCCAGGTGGTAGCAGGCTAGCCATCCTGCACAGCTTCATGCCAGGCTGGGCTCAAAAGGGCGGAGAACAAGATCACCTTTCTTTTATGGAAGCCATGTAAAATCCACAAGGGCGTTGCTTTAGGCATAAGGACTATTAAAAGTTTCACAGGATGTTCCCCCCGCCCCCCTTTGTTTTTCATCTAGAAGCTAGTGGCAATGACTAAGTAGTTAAGCAAAATAGTTGAATAAAGTTACACCAGTATAGTAATCCTACTCCCAGACTTTGTAAGCATCAGGGTCTTGGGCTTGCTCACTGCAGATTCCTGGCAGGCCTACTGAACTGCACTGAAGGCTAGCTTCTTGGAAAACTAAGAGCTTTGCCTCAGTTTCTTGTGAATGGGAGAGGACCCCAGTGTGTATACATGAACAGCATGTACATCTTTATCTTCAGCTGTCGGAGAAAACATTTCACAGTTCAAGAACATTCCCTCTGGCAGTAAAGTAATTGCATAAAATATGAACACTATATATATTTTTTTAATATTAAACAAAAATAGGCATTCAGATGAATCCCAGATGCCTTCGACTACAAACAAGAAACAATATTTTTTTGTCTGAACAGCTATCATATAGATCAGGGTTCCATAACACATTGGTACGGAACTGCATCTCACAAAGGGCTCTTGGGTCAAAAAGATTTAGAACGCAATGAGAATGAAATCTTCCTAAGTATTTAAAATGTGGTGAATCTTAGAGTAGGACAGGATTCTTTGCAAAATGTGACATTGAAAACATTTGGCTTGCCAGGCACTGGTAGCTCACGCCTATAATCCTAGCTATTAAGGAGGCTGAGATCTGAGGAACATGGTTCAAAGCCAGCCTGGGCAGGAAAGTCTGTGAGACTCTTATCTCCAATTAGCCACAAAAAGCCAGAAGTGGAGCTGTGCTTTAAGTGATAAGAGCATTTTCCTTGAGCACAGGTCAGGGACAGCATGCAGACCCAGAGTTTGAGCCCCAGGACTGGCATAACAAAAAACCAAAAAAAATCGGCCACAGATGCTTTCTCTGTCCTGTGGAACCATGAATAAAACCACATCTGCAGATAGGAGGCCAGTCTCTCAGATCACCATGAGACAATATACTAATGTTTCCTGAACTCTAGTACCTGGTAGAGGAGATACGTGGATTCCACTAACTCCGGTCGCAGAGGGTAGAAGAGAACGTCGGGGGCCTGCAGCTGCCAGTTATACCGCTCAGGGAGGGCCCCGTACCGTTTCCATATGGCATAATAAAAGGCATGGAGGCAGATGGCATCTTCCACATCTCCTATCAGAACCTGAGGCAAGGACACAGGGCATCATGAGGCCTCGTGATTGGTTTCAGAGCAATGAGAAATCACACAATGATCTTGGGCCCGCCTCTCCTCTCATTCCCATCCAATCCATACACTAACCTACACATACAGCCAGAGACAAAACCAATCCCAAAGCTGACCACTCAGACACACAGATGTGTCCACCATGTCCACACTGCTGTAACCTGCACAGAAACAGTCCAACGACGCCTCAACGGACATGAATTATACAAATGCCTGACACAGCTCGTTCTCAGGCATGCTTTGGTACTTATTTAGTGGTGCCCTGTCCAATACTCTAAGGACTGACTTCATAAGCAGGCTGATCAGAAGCTAAAGAAAAAGGTGGGTGGGGTAAGGTGGGACATTCCTTTCCAGTGATAGCTTGGTCTGATTGCACGATACCTGCAGTCCAGGGAAGAAGGCCTGCAGGGAGTCAATCCAGGTGTTCATAAGCTGCCCGCTGAACATGTTCACGTTGACGTAGAGCGGGGGGTCTCCTTCTCCTTCGTTACAGGCTTCCCGTCTACAAGGGCAAGCAGCGTATGTGCAACCGGGACAGGGAGGCTCATGCCCCTCTAGCACTCACCGACACACTCATTTAAAAAGGAACAACTAACCAACTTCTTCCAACTGTGAAGACTGCCTCAAGACGCACAAAATAAGAATTCTGCACTCACTTCTTCTAACACATTCAGATTTCATTGCATTTTTCAGAAAGCACTTGAACAATCAAGTGCAAGAAGACTGCAGTGGCCAGACATTGGAAGTTCACTGGAATCGCAGCTCCTCAGACGCCAATCCAGACAAAGAGGTCCATGGGATTCCAGCAAAATGCTGTGACGCCAGTAGGAGAGTGCACAAGAAAGCAAAGGAGTGCGAGTCCCTGAGTTCAACACCCTCAACAAACAACAACAAAAAGAAAACCCTGGCATGTGATAGTTCATACAGAGTATGGGCCTACCTTGGATCTGACCTGAGTATGGAAAGCTAGTTCTTTCTACACTAACAAAGTCTGTTCCCTGGCCTGGAAGTCCACAGGGCTCACTACCCAAACTAGTTTGGATCTCTGAAAAACAAAATGATTCACCTCTGGCTGAACACTTACTCGCCTACGTTAAGTATAGCACTCACACAAGTGGCTCCCATAATGACTACTGGAGAAATGGGTCCACAACGATCTTGTGAAGCAGGACACTCAGCAGCTGTTACGGCAACAACCATGAGCTACACGGACACCTGAGAAACACCTGAGGGAGGAGGCGTGGCTGTAGGGCAGAAGCCATGGTAGCTTCAAGTGGCTCTGGACAGCTCACGCATGCTCTCTCCGCTGATGTCTGAGAGGGGCCAACATTGTGTTTTAAACAAATTCAGAGGGGCACAAACAGAACCGTCCTCGTTTGCCAAATATAAACACCAATCCAAGAAGAAAACTAACTCAAAAATGGTCCTGTCACATACAACTCTACCTGCAGCTAAGTCTGTAGTTAAGAACAGGAGTGTTTTCTCCTCTCTGGTATCCAATCTCTAATATGGTTGGATTACCTCTACCTGCTGATAGGCACTATGACTGTATATCGTGACTTATCCGGTGACCAATAGTTTGGTGAAAGGTTGGCACAGCCTTCACAGACTAAGTCTACAAATTACCATTTTCTCTGCCCAGCTGCCATGGTTACCTCTCCACAGACAAACAAAGATACACACAGCCCCAGCCGCCACGGTGAGCCTGGAGGGGTCTGATGGTGTCTCAAGCCCTGACATGGCTACAGCCCTGGCCAATAGCTTGATGGCAGAGTCTGTGTAAGAGTCTGAACCAGCCGGGCACCAGTGGCTCACGCCTGTAATCCTAGCTACTCAGGAGGCTGACATCTGAGGATCATGGTCCAAAGCCAACCCGGGCAAGAAAGACTGTGTGACTCTTATTGCCAATAAACTACCATAAAACTCAAGCGGTAGAGCTGAGGAGCTCAAGGACAGCGCCCAGGCTCAGAGTTCAAACCCCACGACCAACAATAACAACAACAACAAAAAAAGAGTCTGAACCAGAACGTCAGCTCAGTTGCTCTCAGATCCATGGCCCCCCAGAACCATATTGAGCAGTATTCTTGTTTCTATTATTATTTTTTAAAGCCATTGGCTTTGGTAGTTAAGGGCACCTAGTACAGGGTCTCAGGCTCAGATGACTGACAAATAGCTAACAGAGATAGGAAGGGGAAGGCAAAGACAGACCCCGACCATCCTGGGAGCATTTGGGAACACCCACTACTTGCAAACATACCCTCTTCTCAAGTAGTTCTGAATGCTCTGATATGCAGCATTAAACATTTCCAGGTCTTCTTTTTCTCCAAAGAGGATGTAAGATTTCAACAGGTATTCGTAGAAGGAGTCCAACCCAGCACCCAAGCCACTCTGCTTCCCAACCCAGTGGCCCGTCTGGATGTTCACAACGTTGCCTGTGGAGACAAAGGGTACACTTCAGATGCTGGGTATCATGAGGGGGAAAGGATCAGGCCCCCAGGTTCAACCCCACTGCTCCTCCATGCCTTTATTCTTGGTAGGTACCAGGCATGAATGCTCCGTCTTAAATTGTATTCAGTCCTATCAGTGACTCGGAATGCTTAGGGATCTTTTTATAATACATGGACATACATACATGAATATACACACACATGATAGGTAGGCAGCTAATGGGTACACAGATGAGAGAGAGAGGACAGATAGGGAGGGAGAGGGAGAGAGAGATGATAGGGACATGATAGAAAGATAGACAGATGATGGATAGGTAAGCATGGGACAATAATGCAAAAGAAAAATAAGTCTGTCATTTTTCTTCCCCAGTGTGACAACACATTTCAAAGCCTAGAAGAGTATCCATAGCCTTTCACCCAGTACACCCAATCCTGCGTGTTTGTCCTGGAAAAAAACAAAAACAACCTTTTCAAAAAGAAGGTCAAGTGCGGCGGCACACCTGTACGCCAGCAAGTTCCAGGCCAGCCTGGCGACAGAGCAAGAACCGCTCACAAAACACCACAAAACGCCTTGTGGTGTTTATCAGACCACAAAATAGAAAAGCAGGGGGAGGGAAAAGGAGGAGAGAAAAAATAATCTAAGCGTCCAACACCAGAAAAAGACAATTATGTAGCTCTCAGAAATGGGAACTATGACCAAGTTTCAGTCTGAAACAATGGCATGATTTGCCAAATGTAAGACACGATACCATTAACATACTATTGAAAATATACACAAGCTCCACACAGAAGGTTAAAAAAGGCCTTTGAAAAGCTCGAATCTGACAGTCAATCACTGGCATTTTAAATGACACTATCTGGGAGTTTTGTTTGTTTGCTTTTGCTTATGTACCTAGGTTAGCCTTAAACACAATCCTCTTGCCGCTGCCTCCAAAAATAAGATTATAGGTGTGTGTTTTTCTCTGTGTATGTGTGAATGTACTAGTACTGGGCCTTGAACTCAGTACTTCTTGCTCTCACTCAGCTCTTCCTGCTTACAGCTAGTATTCCACACCTCTCCACTGATAAGAGTCTCTAAGGTTTGTCTGCCCAGGCTGGCTCCAAACCTCACTTCTGAAATCTCAGCCTCTTGAGTAGCTAGGATTATAACAGACGTAAACCACTAGTATCTAACTAACTGTATAAAAGTCTTAAAACATTAAGAGAAAATAAAAATATACCATATTTCCCAATGCCAAAATGAGGTTTAATCCCAAATAAGACAGTTATATGAGGTGAAAAACCATTTTAAGCCAGGCACTATAGTGCATGCCTATAATCCCAGCACTCAAGTGGCTGAGGCGGGAAGAATCCAAGTTCAGGGCAGTCTAGACTACATAGCAAGACACCATCTCAAATACACACACACAGCACAATTTAAACAATATTCTGAGTTAGCAAAACACAGACAACTACTAAACATGAAGGATGAACTCACGGGTTATTATTCATGATACTACTGACTATAATAATGATTGACAATCGCTATGATAATTTTTTTTGGTCATTCTTGGGACTTGCACTCTGGGCCTGGGTCACTGTTCCTCAGCTCTTCAGCTCAACGTTGGCGCTCTACCAATTGAGCCACAGTGACACTTCCAACTTTCTGGTGGTTAATTAAAGAGTCTCATGGACTTTCCTACCCGGGCTGACTTTGAACCACGATCCTCAGATTTCAGCCTCCTGAGTAGCTAGGATTACAGATGTGAGCCATCATGCCCAGCTCCATGATAATTTTTAATTATCTTTTTTTTTCTTTTTGTGCCAATACTGGAACTTGAACTCAGGACCTGGGCACTGTCCCTGAGCTTTTTCACTTAAAAACTAACGCTCTACCACTTGGGCAACACTTCCACTTCTGGCTTTTTTTTTGCTAGTTAATTGGTGGTAAGAATCTCAGACTTTCCTACCTGGGCTGGGTTTAGAACTGGGATCCTCAGATCTCAGATTCATGATTAGCTGAAATTATACAACAGTTTGAAATATCTCGACTACACACCGTCACACCCACGATGGGTTTAGGCTAGGCTTTCCATCGGCTACCTCTCACCTAGATTTCTTTTTTTTTCTTTAAGGCAAAGGCAGCTCCACTGGGAAATAAGCTACGTTTAAAAGCTTAAACTGGAACAGTCACGTCTGCCCCGCCGGCACTTCCTTTAGCATTTCCATTAACAATCGTTTTCAGTATGCCAAGGGACCCAACTGCTAAGGGATCTCCACCAAACAACAAAGTATTTTGTTTCCACCAAACCCCACAGCTTCAGCCTAAGCAAAGGGTCACCCAAAGGTACGGGGTCTGGCTCTGAGAGCTGCCGGTGCCGGGGGACCCGAGGGCAGGAGGAGCCGCGCCGCACCTAGTAGTCCCGTATCATTGCTCCGGAGGTTCCAGAGGGCTTTCACCGCTCGTCTGGCAACCCACTCAAATGTGGAATCTCCTAGCAGCCGGCTCAGGATCCCAAACTCCACCAGGAGGGAGCCAGCTCCGGCCGTGCACGTCTCATTACGGCTGTCGGGAGGAACACCTGTCTTTAGATTCACCTGGGGACAGGAAGAGCCAAAGGTTATGTGGCAGCTGGGGGGAGATCGCCCGCACTGTGATCATCTAGCACTCAGGAAGCTGCAATGGCAGGATCAGAAGTTCAAGGCTAGCCTGGGCTCAGGTTGGGCTCTTAGAAGAGATCCTGACTCTAAAGAACAAAAAGCTATGATAGCAAAACTCAAGAACACACAGGGCCTGGAAGTCAATCACAGAGAGGGCGCTGAGCTAATGGATCAAGCTGACGCCTGCCATGCTGCACCCAAGAAGAACGCAAACAAGACAAGAGGAGCGCTGGAGCTGGGGTTGGAAGAGTGGTTCAAGAGGCAGAGCACCTCCCTGGCTAGTGCAAAGACCTGGGTTCAAACTCCCTGGTGTCCCAAAGAGCCAGTGTTGGGGGACAGATGAGATCACTCTTCCCTAAAGCTTCCCTTCCTGGCAGGTGTTCTCTGGAATTGCACAACCGTGTGAGCCAGGGAACACTAGAGCCACACAATCACAACTGAGCCTCAAGCCAGACACCAGGAACTCACTCCCGCTCAGCAAGTCTGACTGGGCCAGGAGGGAGCCGGCCTGAACCAGGCAGCTTCACCACTGGGGCTCAGGGGGCCTCACACCCCTCACACCCCCTCACCCCCCACACCCCCACCCCTGATACCTAAAAGACTGACTCAACCCCCAGAGGCATTAAGGCTTGGCAAGTCAAACGCCATTATACAGTCTTCTTCCAGACCTTGTAGTTTAATCAGCCTCTAACTTGCTGGTCTATGAGAGCTTTATCCCAAACATCCACGGGAAGCCTTCAAAGAAAGGCCAAGCTCCGGCAGTACACACGTGAAGGTCCTGGGGAAACTCGTCCATGTC
This sequence comes from Dipodomys merriami, assembly GCF_024711535.1. NCBI lineage: Eukaryota > Metazoa > Chordata > Mammalia > Rodentia > Heteromyidae > Dipodomys > Dipodomys merriami. Next base: position 34,637,926 of record NW_027202604.1, on the reverse strand, counting down.
AGAATGAAGAAAAACAACCACACTATTTGGTAGCAGGGGACAGAAACCTCAGTGTTAGAGGACTCAGGAATATTGAACCTGGGAGGGGAGGGAGGGGAGGGGACAGCCATAGTGCTCAGTAAACGTGGAATGAAGACTCCACATTATTCACATATATTTAGGACCGAATTCTCTCCAAGCAAACTGCTTTCCTCTTCTACCTCAGCCCATTCCTTTCTAGCACTCAAAGAACTTGAATTCAGATCTCCTGGCATAATTAATATACCCTTTCAAGAAAATGAATGGCAGACCGCTGTGGGGGATGGGAGGGGGAGGGGGAATGCGTGGAAGTGGGTGAAGTATGCAAAGTTTACAGCAAAGCCAGCTGAAGTCATTTCAAGACGGGGGGTGCGGTTTGATGGGGGTACATCATATGGAAAGATCACAATGAAGCCCCCCCCACACTTGTACAGTTAACATCACTGAAAGCAATCTATTGAAAGAGAGCAAGTTAACAGGAGAAACCTACCCGTGGGTAGGGGATGCCGGTCTTGGTGTTTTCAAAGGCCGGGAGGAGCCGCACCGCCAGGTCGTGGGCCAGATGCAACAACTCATTATCATAATCTTTAATGGTCATGTCACCAAAGGGCTGCTTGGAGTCAGTTATTATTCTGTGGGCTGAAAGGAGGCTTCCCAGAACCCTAGTGGCAGGAGGAACAGAAAGAGATCAAATTAAATCACGCTGCTTTTGAGCAGATACGATCCATCGAGAACAGGAAGAGCAGCCTGGAAGAGCAGCCTCTGGTTCTTCGGGGACCCCAGGCTGCAGGAAAATGGACTCCTGAAGTCATTTAGTCATTTCCTGCTCTAATAAGTGACTGCTGCTTAGTTCACCTCATTATTGAAATAACCACACATCTGCAGTCACCGAGAACAAAACACTCCTGGATTTCTCTGCCACCCGGCTCAGGGCAAGGGTGAAGAAGGCTGGGAAGTGAGCAGAAAATGGCCTCGTCAGAGAGAACAAACTCCCGGCATAGATCTACTCCTGCAGACACACGAGGGCCCATTACAATCATCTGAACTACAGTATTATTATCCTGTATTTTTCAAAACCAACCATTTCATAACTTTTTTTTTTTTTTTGGTCAGTCATGGGGCTTGAACTCTGGGCCTGGGCACTGCTGTCCCTGCGCTCTTCAGCTCAAGGTGAGCGCTCTACCGCTTGAGCCACAGCGCCACTTCCGGTTTTCTAGTGGTTTATTGGAGATGACAGTCTCACAGACTTTCCTGCCCAGACTGGCTTTGAACCTCGATCCTCAGATCGAGGATTATAGGCGTGAGCCACCGGCTCCTGGCACTTCCCCCCTCCCCCTCAGGTCCTAGGGCTTTAACTCAGGGAGTAGGTGCTGTCCCTGAGTTTTTATGCTCAAAGCTAGAGCTCTACCACTTACTTGAGCCACAGCTCTACTTCCAATTTGAATGTGTGTGTGTGGTTAACCAGTGATAGGAGTCTCCCGGACCTTCCTGCGGGGGCTAGCTTTGAACCATGATCCTCATATCTCTGCCTCCTGAGTGGCTAGGATTACAGAAGTGAGCTATTGACTTCAGGCCTTAACTTTTTAAAATAAATATCGCATCTAGAAACTGGAATGTCCTGCGGTAATGCAATTTTCCAAAAAAAAAATTAGGAAAACAGCCATAATATATCAAACTAAGGAAAGCAAGATACAAAAGGAGGTAGACAGCATGATTCTAAAACGTGTAACAAAAATAGAGAGAAAGATAGAAAAAGGAAATACAAGAAAATACCAAACTGGTTTTTCTGTGACTGGAGAAATCAGCAACCCTCCTGTTCTTCAGAAATATGTACACAGGAAAGAAAAGACCAGACATAAAAATCATGAATGGCTGGGATGGGGCTCAGTGGCAAAGCATTTGCCCAGCATGTACGATGTCCTGGCTTCGATCCCCAGTACCAAAACATAAGGAAGGAAGGGAGGGAGGGAGGGAAGGAGGGAGGGAGGGAGGCAGGCAGGCAGGCAGGCAGGCAGGCAAAAAATAAATAAAATAAAATAAGAAGAAGCAACAATGAAACTGTGAACTAGCTGGACACCAATCTTATACTTCCATTAAAACACGACAGCTCACGGCTACAATCCTAACAACTCAGGTAAATATTGAGAGGACTGTAGCTTCTGCCATGAAAAAAAAAATTACAAGGCTGAGCCCTGGTGGCTCACACCTGTAATCCTAAACTACTGAGGAAGCTGAAATCTGAGGATCAAAGTTCAAAGTCAGTGCCAGCAGGTAAGAGTGTGAAATTCTTAGCTCTAATTAACTACCTAAAGATGGGAAGTGTGTTTTTGGTTCAAAGTGGTAGAGCACTAGCCTCGAGAAAAATGCTCTAGGACAGCACCCAGGCCTTGAGTTCAAGCCCAAAGACGGACAAAAAACAAAAATATTTACAAGACCTCATCTTACACAATAAAAAGCTGAGTGTGGTAGTGCATACCTCCTGCTACTCAGGAAGTATAAATACAAGGATCATGGTCCATACAGACAGGGAAATAAACACATGACCCTATCTAAAAGAAAACCAACTGAGGCACAATGGGTTGGAGGTGTAGATCAAATGGTAGAGAGGTCCTGCACAGCAAGCAAAAGGACTTCGTTCAAACCTCAGGATCATTTAAAACAAACATACAAACAAAAACCAAACCCCAAAAGGTAAATGTATCTTTCTAAGCAGTTCAAAAGGTGATGACTTTAGAAGATCACTTAAAGGCTAGTTTTTATAAGTACTAAAATGGAGATGAAAACTGAAAACTACACCCTGCCCCCATCAGGTCAGTATGGACTCTCCACGGACTCGAGGCCTGGAAAAGCCACGCGGGCATGCGCCGCTCTCACGCCCAGGCTTTACCTTATCGTGGCCTCAAACACCTGGACAGTGGAATCTTTGTCAAACGAGACGGTGTTGATCACTAACTTGACTGCTCGCCGGAACTCTGATGCATTTCCCATTATCTTTAAGAAAGAGAGACACAAACAGTATTACAGCATAAAAAAAGAAACTGAGGCAGCAATCTGGCCACAGAATCTAACAGTGATGTTCTCACTGTGGGAGGAGAAGCACAAAATGTTACTTGTCACACAGCAGATTCCCAGACAGACAACAAAGCCCATTTCCTGCACCTCAGGAATCCCATCTCCAAATGACAACACTGTACACGTTTCCACAGAGACTCCTTCCTTCCCTCCCTCCCCCTCCAGCTTCATTATGAGCTTACTCCATGCACAAGGCTCCTACAGCAAGAAAAAAATGAACAGGAAAGCTAACGAAACAAAAATAGGACTTTCCCTCTGCTCCTCAAATAAATCTACAGCCTGGGTGCTTGGCTCTCAAGAGATGAACACATCTGGAAAATGACTAATTGCTGGCATTCAGATGTCTATAAACCTGTCTATAACACCTATACCTTTGGAACACAGTTTTAAAAAAAAATTAGTGGCACTTTAAAACAAACCAGCCAGGCCTCAGTGGCTCACATCCATAATCCTAGCTACTCAGTAGGCTGGGATCTGAGGATCGTGGTTGGAAGCAATCCAGGACAGAAAAAGTCAGTAAGACTCTTATCTTCCAGTTAAGCACCCAAAAAGCCAGACGTGGATCTGTGAGTGAAGTGGTAGAGCACTAGCCTGGAGCAAAACAGCTCAGGGACAGCACCCAGGCTTTGAGTTCAAGCCTCAAGACAGGCACAAAAAAAGAAATGAAACAATTACCTGTACATACAATGTAAAGAGCAGACCAGAATTATGATTCCTGTTTGAGGTGTATACAAATGATGTCTCTCCTAAAAGTAGCAACTGGGCATGAAATCTTTACTAGATAATGACTAATAATCTAAATGAAAATAAATTAATAATACTGCAAATTTTATTTCATCAGACACTACTAGCTCTTCCAAACACATCTTATTTTCTAACTGTACTGGTCTACTACATCTTTTCATTTCCTTATCTTTATTTGCTACAACATACAGAGCAAGTTCAGATGCTTCTCTCTGACTTTCAGTTCTTTCTTCTTCCTTTAAAGGATGACACAGTTACACTAACACTCTGCAAGCTGTATGCAGGAGTCAGGAGACTGTTTCCCTGTGGGGTCCCAGACCACATACGTTAATGCCTGTTTAATGCCAGCCAAAAAAAATGAGGTAGAAAAACCTCAACAGAAGAAACACTTGAAAAATAAGCCTGAGGTGCCAGCACATTGAAGGCCAGAGACTACAGTGAAAACCACAGAAAAGGGTCTGTTTCCTTCTAGATCTTCTCCAGAAAACAGTAGCTGCACAGCTGCAGAGCCCTCTACCACTCTTAATTATATCCTGTGCAATTTACCAGCAGTCAGAAAGCTGATGAACTCCAGCAAGTGTCTGCACAATGAGTCAGTGCTCGCGGTGGAGAAAACGCCACCCAACAATGACCTGGGAGAGAGCAAGGGAAGCAGTATCCTTGCCCAACAAGCAATGTACTCGTTACCTGACTTACATAACAGTAACCCCTCTGTACATTACCTTTCTAGTAACAATAAAAATGCATTGTTTAATGCCGGTGTGTAACCTGGCTCTTGAGCAGACACAGAATGTCTGCAGGTTTTAGGACACCGAACTCTTCATCCTGGCAACACCCCCCCCTTGGAATTTGCCACGGAAAATGGTGGATTGGTAGAAACTGATGTGAACATCTACCTGCAGTCCTAGGATGCGCCCTGACCCAGGTGCGGGGAGAGTCTATCAGATGTCTCTTGGAGGCATAGTGGAGAATTGAAAATGAGCTCAGGGAGAAATGAGCTTCCCTTATGCTCCACGTAAGTCTTAGGAAACCTCTCTGACAACAACACTTGTAAGGTGAGTCAGCTTCTGGTACCTTCCACAAGTCAAGTCTAATTAGGCTGCTTTACTTGTCCAGGCACAAGGTGTCAGTCAGGGAGGGGTGACCTGAGGGAGCAGCAATCACCCCTGAGGGAAATGCTGGGAAACCACCCTGTTTGCTACTGCAGCCTGGCAGAAGGTCCCAGCAGACCAGGGGCCTGGCCCTGTCTCTGCTACTCACGAAGATGCAGAGCGAGCTGTCTAGGTCTTTCTACGTTACGTTTACCACTCCAAAATACTACACGACCGTCATCAAACTTAGCTGACATGGCCCAGTACTAACTCCTAATCCGTTCAAATGCTTCTAAAGAAGAAACTAGGTAAGTTACCAAATACAGGATTTGAACTAGACATCAACGGGAATTTTCTACTGGTAAAGGCCCACTGCACAAGGAAGGAGAAAAGAGGGGTTGCAAAACTACGCTCACCAAGGAGATGTGAAACCAGTGTAAACTGGATGGTCCCTGGGAAGCTGCAGTCTGGTACAGAAGCATTGCGAGCACAATCTGATAATGCGCCCACACGGCCAAACTGCCTGCACTGTGCTTCTGCCTTTCTGCTCAAGGAGCTCCAGCTTTGGAGTCACAGAGGGTCACCCAGGTTGGCAGCTCACGTCGGCACTGGGCAGTGTTTACAGAGAGGGCTCTACATCTAGGCTCCTGGGGAACCAACAGCTGGATGGTAAATCAGGTACTCACTGACCATAAGGTTTTCTTTTTCTCCTGCAATACCAAGCAGACCACATGTAAATACTAACGGAACTCTGCCCTTCTTTCGGGCATAATACCACAGAAGACTGAGAGGAAAACAGGTGTCCCAAAACCAATCGTAATTTTTATCCTTTTCTTTAAATTTAATTAACTAGTTTTAAATTAAATTATTTTGAGCTTGAACTCAGGCCTGGGTGCTGTCCCTTACTTAGCTCAAGGCTGGTGCTCTACCACTCAAGCTTTTTGCTGATTTCAACAGACAATCCTCAGATCTCAACCTCCTGAGCAGTATCTAGGATTACAGGCACGAGCTACCAGTGCTTGGCTATTTTTCCATTTTAAAAGAGAATAATATTTCCCCTCATTTAACTACCAATGCTTATCTTACTGTTCTGATAAAAGTTACAAAATACGGTAAGGTAAGTCATAAAAGCTTTTTAAACACCAGGTTTCCTGGAATTTGCATTCCTGGGGGGAAATGAAGTAATCAAATCCAAAACACTAATGTTAATAACCATCCTCACTTAAAAGGAAAAAGCAGGACACTTACTGCGAGAGTATCCAAAGCGTCCACAAGGGTCAAAGAGTAGTTCCCTAGCACGTCATTGATGTTCAGATTCGAGCTGAAAAAGAAGCACAATTACAATTCAACAAAGGACTTTATTTTGAAAGAGAAATAAAGATTACAACACTGCCTGGGCCCTGTGGTCCTGTCTCCAGTCCCAGCACTCTCAAAGGCTGGGGCCTTCTGGAGTTCAAAGCCAGCCTTGCCCATGATGCACGTTTGAGACCAGCCCAGTACAATAACCCCCCCAAAAAAAAATAAACCTAAACACTCATCAAAAACGAAAATTGTATGCCAGGCGCTGGTGGCTCACACCTGTAATCCTAGCTACTTAGGAGGCTGAGATCTGAGGCTCACAGTTCAAAGACAGCTCCAGGCAGAAAGGTCTGTGAGATTCTTATCTCCAATGAACCACCCTGTGGCTCAAAGTGGTAGAGAGCTCTAGTAACTCTTATTGACTCAGAAACTGGCTGTGACTTTTATCCGTATGGTGAAGATCTGCCTCAGGAGCCACAAGTCACAAAGACATTTGCAGAATACCAGCGTGCAAAGAGTAGACAACAATCCCCCGCCCTTTCTCTGCGTTAGTTTATTGCCATAAGTGCTCTCTTGCACCCTGTCTAGCCTCACAAGTCTCTTAATATCACAGTCGCTAACAATTGAAGGACAAAATCACCCCCTCCAGGCCCTGACACACAGGAAGAATTAAACACCTCCAGTCTGCCACCAGTGCCTCATCCGTCCTTCAGTGGAAGGGGTCAATGGACTTCTCAACACCTTTTTTTTTTTTTCTTTTTTAACCAACAGCTCATCTTCATTATCCCCAGTAATTCTGCATGGAGATCTTATAACCTGAACCAGCGCAGGAGCGAGGCCTTGGCCCCTCCTTAACACACACACGCATACACACGCTTGCTACTCTATCCCAACACACACATACACATACATACACACACACACACACACACACACACACACGCTTGCTACTCTCTCCCAACACACACACACACACACACACACACGCTTGCTACTCTCTCCCAACACACACACACACACATATACTTGCTACTCTCTCCCAAAACACACACACACACACACGCTTGCTACTCTCTCCCAACACACACACACACACACGCACACACACATACTTGCTACTCTCTCCCAAAACACACACACACACACACACACACACACACTTGCTACTCTCTCCCAACACCGACTGTCCATTCTGAAGCACTCTCCAGACAACAACTCCAGGGCTAAAGCATAACTCGGAGACAGAGTATTTGTTTCGCATAGGCCAGCCGAAGCATTAGTAGAAACAAAACACGGGGCTGGGAAGGTGGCTCAGTGGTAGAGTGCCTCTCATGCACGAGGCCCTGGGTTCCATTCCTCAGCACCACATAAGCAGAAAAAGCCAGAAGTGGCGCTGTGGCTCCAGTGGTATAGCACTAGCCTTCAGCTGAAGAGCTGAGGGACAGCGTCCAGGCCCAGAGTTCAGGCCCCATGACTGGCAAAAAAAAAAAAAAAAAAAAAGGAAAGAAAGAAAAGAAACAAAACAGCCAGCACTGGTAGCTCACACCTATAATCCTACCTACCAAGCAGGCTCCAATCTGAGAATCTCAGTTGAAAGCCAGCTGGGGTAAGAAAGACCATGAGATTCTTATTTCCAATAAAGCTGGGCACTGGTGGCTCCCCTCTATAATCCTAACTACTCAGGAGGCTGAGATCTGAGGCTCATGGTTCAATGCCCAGGCAGGAAAGTCCGTGAGTAAAAATCTCCATTTCAATAATTTACTCAGAAAAGGCTGGAAGTAGTGCTGTAGCTCCGGTGGTAGAGCACTAGCCTTGAGCAGAAGCTCAGGGATAGCACCCAACCCTGAGTTCAAGCCCTAAGACCAGCAAACAAACAAAAAAACAATATAACAAATAGCTCTTCAGTTACTAGTTATTCTCTACTTCTAGCTTTGTGGTGGTTAATAGGAGATAAGAATCTCACCAACTTTCCTATCCAGACTGGCTTCAGACCATGATCCTCAGATCTCAGGCTCCAAAGTAACTAGCATTACAGGTGTGAGCTACGAGCATGGGCCCTCTCTTTTTTTACACTACAAACTCCAGCCATGTCAAGGAACAATACTCCACCTGGAAGACAGGGTGTGAGAAACAGTGATAGAGACAGCTAGAGAATTCATGACCAAAAACTTAATTTATTCCTTTGTCCCAGTCTCACAAATCCAAAAGAGAATGGCAGAAGCTTGTGGGGGGCGGGGAGGGGGGGCGCGGCGGGGAGTGACAGTTAAAGAAGAAAACCAGACAACTGGTTTCCCACAAAGAGGGAAAGCCTCCGTTGAATTTCCAGCAAGAGATTCACTCCTACCTATCTTCCATCTCCCCTTCGCTTTATCTGCCCTGTAGCAAGCATCCTGATCCATTTTTGCCCTACTCCCCTGTGAGAAAAGCCTGGGGCGCGGCTGGGCCTGCCATCTAACGCCCCCTGCAGCCCTCAGCTGGAGTGAAACGGACCCTAGGTGAAGAAGCAGGCATAAATCACTTCAGTCAGTAGATCTTCCAAGAGCCTTCCAGACAACCTGTTTCATGCTATATTAGGCCACTTCATCTAAGATGGACAATTTACAGCACAACTGTTTCAAAACAAGCTACGTGGAGGGAACTATCCAGGAAGCGGCGCTGTCTTGTGTAGCACAAGCCGCAAATTCAGCCCACACATGGCTGGGAAACCGCCTGCTTCTCCTATGTGTTGATTCTTTATAAATAAAGGTATGCAATGGCAAAAGGTTCCCTTAAGGTGGGAATTACAGATTCGAATACACATATGAAAGAAAGAACAGAACAGAAATGACAAGGGCCCCGTGCCCAATTCTACCAACTCAAGCACATTCTGGGTGCTAATGGCTCACAACTTTAATCCTAGCTACTCGGGAGGATGAGATCTGAGGATCGTGGCTCAAAGCCAGCTCTGGCAGAAAAGTCTGTGAGACTCTTCTCTCCAACTAACAACCAAAGTGCCAGCCTTGAGTGAAGGTGAGAAGCCCTGAGTTCAAGCCCCAACACCAGCACACAAGAAAAGAAGGCAGCAAAGGAGGAAGAGGAACAAAAAAGAAGAGGAAGAACAGGAGGAAGAAGGGAAGGAAAAGGAGGAGGAAGAAACTATTCTTCCAGCTTTAATATTTAATTACATTTCTCTGCTGATCACAAAGGAGTGAGTTTCAACAGCTTATCACTTAACATCTGAAGTAGATGGACAGCCAGTGACCCCCCCAGGTCACACCCTCCTCTGAACTACACCCCAATCTGTGGCCTGTACCACCCTTCCCACCTGCCCAAGCACATAAAAAGGATTACTAATTTTGAACTCCACATACTTCTCTATGTATCATGCTACTAAAATGGACCCGGTTTTAAAATACTTCTCAAGGGCCGGGCATGCAGCTCAAAGGGAGCAGAGCACTTGCTTTAAACATAAATATAAGGCCCTGGATTCAAAGGTCACAAACAATTTTTCATGATAATTCCTTATTCACTAATAACTGATCATTCTCCCACCTAAATTCCCCAAGTTTAAATGTTTATGATATGGAGACTGTTTGAAATTCTTATTACTTCCTCAAAAGATTAAAAAAAAACCAACTATGGCCTCTGACAATATTTGATCATATAACAAAATCAAACAGACATGTGCAAAAATGAAAATTCCCACAGACCTAACCTGTAACAGCTGACCAGAAACCTACCTGCTTCTACAGGGACACAAGAGATAAAGAGTCACGTGTTAAGCCTGGGAGAGATAAGCAAGAAAGACCCAGAAGGTAAAATGCACAGTAACTGCTCAAGTCTCAGGCGATGTGAAAATGCAAGCTAGCAGCTCAAAGAAAAGAACCCAAAAAAGGAGAACCGAGAAAATCAAGGCAGCCAATGAACCTCAGTGAGTGACGACACAGAAAAGGATCCGAGCCTGACTCTGAAAGACAGGGGAATTCATGGAGACAGCCCTCCTTCTTAGTCTAGGAGGGCCCAGAAATGGGCTAGTGTTTGGTCAGTTCCTTTGAGATTTGCTTTCTGTATTTCACTAGCAGTCCAATAGCCACAATCAAGAATGGTCACATGTCTGAGGCCTAGAGGTATATAGTCACCAGTCACAGAAACACTTAAAATACACTCAAAGGCACTTGAATCTGGATTCCGCCATTCAAACTGGGCCGTGTGAGAAGCAGAGGAGAGCGCAGCGGTCCGTCCGTCCGTCTGCAGCTGCGCAGGTAGATGGCAGCAGGTGCTGCCTACAGGATTGATTTGTGTCACATGAGCTCAGCACACCAGTCCAGGTCAAAGAAGGGCAACAAGATAAACCTCAAGGAAATGTGGCCAAAAACAGAGTCACACGTGCGAGGCACCCACACGTTTGTTTCTGGGCTTTTACATGCAGTATTTGAACAGTGAGTTCCCTCCTTCTGAAAATAATTAATACAAGACACGTGACCACAATCATGAATATGGCTGATTTTAAAATTCTGAAAGTTTAATCACACACACTCACACACACACATAGATATTATTTATCTGCAGGATACAAATGTGCCCTCCTGGTTCAGAATACAAAGCTGAGGTTGAAAACTTCCTTGGAAAAGTCTCAAAGCATGAGAGGAGGACAGTTAAAGTTGACAGGAGATGAAACATGGACATTTCCAGTCTTTGGAAAAGGACCCACATGAGATCTACTGCCAGCCTTCAACCCCACAGCTCTTACCTCCTCAAAGACACAGGGCTACTTTGCCCATTACTAATAATCTCATCTTTCCCAACTTTCCTACAATAGTGTAGCTGTCTAAAGAGACCTGATTTCAATGTACAGATTGCCCCAAATCCATAACACACACACACACACACACACCACACACACACACACAGCAACCTGTGACACACAAGAAACCACCAAGATCAACAAGTTCAGTCAACCACCACCTCACCTTGCTAAAGAGGGGGCTCCCAAAGCTCTCAAAGGCTCTCAAGATTCATTAAGGAAAAGATTAGGACCAGCGATGGTGGCACATGCCTGTAATCTCAGCTATGAGTGAGGCATAGTAGATAGATCACAGTCCAAGGCCAGCTCCAAGCAAAAATCACGCTCTATCTGAAAAAATAAAGTTAAAAAAAGGGCTCAGGGTGGCTCAAGTGGTTAAGTGCTTCACACAAGGCCCTGAGTTCAACCCCAATACCATCATAAAGGAAAAAGAAAAAGAACAGCAACTTGCTCCAGACCATCATATTCCCAAGCAAGCATGCTACCACAACTCCCCATCAATTTTTTTAGTTTTCTTAGTCCTAGCAAAGGGCAGTCACTCAGTGCCAGGATTCTCCCCTTCCTATGAATGTCAGAAGCATGGGTGGGAAAACACCACGAAGATCTAAGGTATGTACCCACTCTGATTGTAACTGTATTAAAATGTGTAAATATATGCACACAAGCAAAGATAACTTCAAAATAGCCAGTGGCTCGGGACTCATGTCTGTAATCCCAGCTACTCAGGAGCTGAAATCTGAGGATCATGGATCAAAGCCAGCCCAGGCAGGAAAAGTCCATGAGACTCTTATCTCAAAAGTATTTAAGATACACTCGCTTGCTCGGCCAGCACACTTCCACTGATTTAAAACCCCAACCCCCTCCAAAACCAGAGTTGAGATCAGAAGAAAACACACATATAGGTATAAACCTATTTAAATGAGCAAGACAACTCATTCATTTCCACAACTCAAGAAAGACCGATCCAATTTTTATGGGTTTTTTTAAATATAAATCCTCCTCAAAGAAATTAAGATTGAAAACATTTTTGCATGAACTTTTTTGGAGGAAGGAGAAAAAAAGAGTCAAAGGAGGAAGAACTCAGTTATGACAGGTGCATGGAGACCTGGGCTCAATCCCCAGCACCGCATAAAAGGAAAAAAGAAAAGGGAAGAAGGGAGGGAGGGAAGGGTTGGGAAGAGGAAGGAACACATTTCTTTGGACTAAGACTAATCTGGTGACATGAACAATAACTCAACCAGTTTGCTGGTAGAACAATTTGCAAAGGCCCAGTCCCTTCTAAAGTAAACTTAAGATCTCACCTCCCTAACATACTACAAATTAAGGCACAAATCTACACATGACCAAAGCTTTATTTTTCTTCTTCTTGCTTTTGTCGATGGTGGGGCTTGAACTCTGGGCCTGGGCGCTGTCCCTCAGCTCTTCAGCTCCAGGCCAGCGCTCTGCCACTTGAGCCACAGCACCACTTCCGGTTTCCTGGTGGTTCATCGGAGATCAGAGTCTCACGGACCTGTCTGCCCAGGATGGCTTCGAACCCCCGATCCTCAGACCTCAGCCTCCAGACTGGCCAGGATGACAGTTTTGAAAAGTCCCCAAGCCCTGCCCCCCCCCCCAACTTCCCGGTGGCGAAGCAAACGTGGTGTCTCAATGATCCAGAGCCGGCCGTGCGCGCGCCCGGGATGGGAGGGGTGGGCACGGATCCGCGGCCGCCTCCAGGGGACCCCGGGCTCGGCCCCCTCCCCACCCCGCCCGCCCCTCTCCCGGGCGCTCCACGTCCGCCGCGGTGACCCCCGCCCCGGGAACTCCGCCCGGCCGCGCGGGGCCGACGCCCTCCGGACGCCCTGCGGCTGGGCTGGGACCGTCCGAACCCCAAACCCGAGTCCCCACCCCCCTCACACACACACCCGCGGCGGGGCCGTCGATCCCTTTCCTGCCCAGGAATCAAGCCTTGCTGGCGGTATGTCTCGTTCACAGCCACCAAGGGCTGGGCGTGGCAACCCGATTACCGGTGGGAGAGCCTCCCGAGCCCGGCCTCCCGAGCCCGGCCTCCCGAGGCCACCGCACAACACGTCCGTCCGTCGAAGACGGGCCTGGACGGCTGCCCTCGAGTTTGCGCACTTCCAGACCCAAGTCCGGTCCCCGGCCCATCCGCGCACCCCCAGCCCGGACGGACCCCGCCGAAAGGGGGGGATAATGCGAGCTACACCGGGAGGCCGGCCACGGAGGGGGCAGGACGCGCCCCCGCCCCGGCCGACCGCGCCCGCCCCGCCGCCCCGACCCCGCGCACTCACGGGTCCCCGCGGTCGGGCCCCCGGCCGCGGCAGTGGATGGGATTGAGCTCGTCCTGGGGGAAGGCGTGCGCCATGTAGTTGTCGTAGCCGAAGACGAACATGCCCCGCGCCAGGTCCCGCATCTGGGCCCGCAGCTGCGGCGGGAAGGCGCCGCTGTAGCGCCGCTCGTACTCGTCCGGGCCGCAGCCGCCCAGCGCGTAGCCACCCCAGGGCGCCGGGCCGCACACGCCGCCGGGTCCCGGCCGCCGCGGAGCCTCGGGCCGGCCGCCCGCCGCCGCCGCCGCCGCCCCGACCCCGGGCCGCGAGAGCCACGGCGGCCCCGACGGCGCCCCCGGCCGGCCCGCGGGCCCCGGCGCGGAGGGCGCGGAGCCGTCGGGGCCCCTCAAGCGCTGGAAGCCGAAGCTGAGCGGGAAGCGCTGGTAGAAGCCCATGCTGGGGCCCAGCCCGAAGACCAGCCACAGGACGCCGTGCAGGCCGAGCCGGAGGAGCAGCAGCCCCAGGACGAGCGCTCGCCATTGCATGGTCGCGCGGCCGCCGCGGGCATTCTTTTACAGCGCGGGACCAGGCCCGCCGACCGCCGCACCCGCGTCCGCCCCGGAGCTCCGCGCGCGGCCCCTTTAAGGAACTCCCCGCCCGTGACGCACCAGGAACTGGCCCATTGTCACCCCCCCACCCAGTCCCGGCGTCTCGGCCCCACCAGCCCGGCCCCGAGTTCGCCCTCCCGGTCGCCCCGGATTGGCCCGGCCCGAGCCCTGGCCTCGCGGGGCGCGGCCCCGGACTCCCTCCGGGCGCCATAGGCTGCCAGGACCACCGCAGGGCCGGCAGGCCCCGCCTCTCGCCCCGCCCCATCCCCAGGCCCCGCCCCGGTCAAGCCCCGCCCATGACCCCGCCCTATTCCGTCGACGGGCCCCGCCCTATTTCGTCCTCAGGACCCGCCCCTGTCTAGGCTCCGCCCACGGGGCGGTCCGAAGTCCGGACCGGCTGGCGTGGCGAGCTGGGGGCGCTCGGGCCCCGGACCGGGGAACTTGCAGCCAATGGGAGCGCGGCACGGGAGCGCCTGCCGGACACCGGACGGAGACGCCTCCCGGGCCACCGGGTAAGGTGGCGTCCCGGCCGGAGCGTGTGTCAGTCCGGGAAGGGTCGGGAGGAAGCCACGCCAAGTCTGGGTTAGGAGAGGCGACGCGAGGCTTAGAACGAGAAGGGGAAGCCGGGCGCGCTGGCTCGCGCCTGTCATCCCGGCCACTCAGGAGGCTGAGACCTGAGGATCGAGGTTCAAAGCCAGCCCGGGCAGGAACGTCCGTGAGACTCGATCTCCAGTGAACCACCAGGAAACCGGAAGTGGCGCGGTGGCTCAAACGGTGGAGCGCTCGCCTTGAGCTGAAGAGCTCAGGGACAGCGCCCAGGCCCAGAGTTCAAGACCCACCACCCACCAAAGGGGGGGGGGAGCCACCGGACAGTTTATGCGACCCTAGTGTCCATGCTTGGGGCCGGCTTTGCCTCCTAAGAGTTACCCCTGCTATGCCTAAAACGGATTCCCAGACCCCATCTTAGACCAACCGAATTCCATCTCTCCGAGGGGAGCACCCCTCGCCCAGCCCTCCCCTCCCAACCGTCTCTTCCCGTGCAGGACAGCAATGTCCTCACCTGGGAGATGTGGGTAGGTGTGGAATTAAATCACTTCACCCCCGTGTCTACTTCCAATAAATTAAGAAGATGGCAGGTTTCAGATGGAAAGGGGTATATGGTTTTCCTGTAAGATTTGGCACCTTTGGGAAACTTAAATGCCCTCCCTCCACATGTTTATGTCGTGTATCTATCAAAGGGTCCTGAAAAGTTTGGTCAGAGACTGGCTGAGTAACCCAGGGAGTGGGAAGCATAGTAAACTGTCATAGAACATTCTTGCCATGTTCTCAGAAACAGAGGACTTTTTGCAATACTGTGTAGTTTTTTAACTGGGCCTAACAAGAAATAACGATGACAACACACAGCACTCACAGAGGCAGACTTTTTGTAGGATAAACATTTCCCCTTCTAAAATTGCTAAATAGGCCCAAGCAAAACAAAGGGAGGCCAGTCTCATCTTTGTAATCCTGACTTCACGGGAGGCTGAGATCTGAGGATCAAGGTTCAAAGCCAAAAGATTCCCGAGAATCTTGTTTCCTATTAACTAGTAAAAAGCCAGGAGTGGAGCTGTAGTTGGAGCAGTAGAATGGAAAGCCTTGGGTGAAAAGGCGAAGTTGAAAGAGGCCCTAAATTCACCCTCCAGTGACAGCACAAAAAAAAATATCATTTAATAACCAAGGAAACCCATGCAACGTTGTAAAGATGTTTTTTTCATGGTAAAGCTGCCAATAAAAAAGGTTTCAAAAGATCTGTTCCACAGCAACCATCAGGTTAGAGGCTAATTCTCAGAGCTTGTTGGCTGGCTCTGTTAACCCTCTGTGTCATCTTTGTAACAAATTTAAATGTAAAAAATGTTCATAGACATACATGAGTTGTACATGGGAAGGAGAGGGCTCATGGTGACATTTCCATACATGCCCACAATGTGCCCCCATTTCTTAGGATAATTTCAACTGGTTTCACTGTCCCATTTCCACATAAGCATGTAAGCCACTTCGCATCCCCCTCTCCCTTCCCCCTGCCCATCCAGCGGTGACTTAAGCTCTGTGGAGGGTATTTACTAACCAACAGGAAACACCTGCAGTGGCCAAGTTACTTGTACAACAGCAGACTTTCAGGAAGTCAGAAAGGCTACTTGTTTTGTTCTCCTGTCTTCCTTTCTGGGTCTCTTCACTGGCCGATGCATTGTGGGAGAAATGACCTCAGAAGTTTCTAATAAAATGAAAATATCTTCATGATCAAACAGGATGGTTTCTCCCATGGTGGCCCTTTTTTTTTTTTTTTTTTTCAAATAAAGCATTTGGCCAGTTAGCTATTAAAATAGGTTCTTGGTATACAGTTTTACTCCTGAACTCAGTCATTCAGAGAAGCTCAAATTACAAAACAGGATTCCACTGGAACTCAATCCCTTGTGTAGACAGCACAAAAAGCAATTTAGTTCCTCGGTCAAAAAAAAAGTAACACTAAAGCAGCCATGGTCCAAAACATCTACTTCCCTTGATAAAATCAAAGGGATTCATTTTAGAAGTTACAGGTGATTTGGCTGACAGGGTCTCACTACAAAGCTCAGGCTGGTCTGGAACTCACAATCCTCCTGCCTCAGTTTCCCAAATGCTGAGCCTACAGGCCTAAGCCACCATAACCAAAGTATGTATACAACAAATTAAGCTAAATGTGTACATTCAGTAAACCCCTCCACAGCCCCCCATTTTTCACCTCCCAGGGCCTTGCCATGGAGAGTGGTGAGAAGATAATACCTAGGGACAGAAAAGCTACAATCACATAGCCAACTGGCCAGCGAAGGGCTGGCGGTACAGAATCACACCATGGACAGGAAGAGAAAGCAAACTGGACATAAGTATCATATCATTTCCCCAAGAGCTTTGATGTCTTCGTAGGACCAACATGCTTGGTATTGGAAATAGTTTCCTGATGAACTGTCCTAAGAAGACGTATCTTGCAGTGTTTCATACATGTATACAAGTAGTTGAGGGGAGGGGGACTTTTTTGAGAGTTTTGCCTTGTAGCTCAAGCTGGCCTGAAACTTTGGCAATATGCTTGTTCAAACTCTCAAGAGCTAGAATTACAGGCATGCGCCACCACATACCTAATTTTCTTAGTAAGTTTTTTACTTTTAAGACTGGACTTTCAGCTGGGAATGTATCCTTGGTAGAGCACTATGCCTAAGATCTCAAGGTCCTAGATTCCACTCCTAACATAGCAAAATCAAATTGTAATGGACTATCAAATGCTAAACACAGAAGCCACACAGAAGCCCTATACTGAGGACTGCAGGGGAGGGGCAGTGGCAGAGGGCTTCCCTAACACTCGGGAGGCTGACACGACCCCCATCCAAAAAAGTGAAAGTAACATGGGCTTCCCCCTAAATTCACTGCACCCTGACTTTACAAGTGGTAGCCATCCTCCACCCCACAACAACAAAACAACACAATTCCAGATCTAGGGATATTTCAAAAGTTTATTTCTACATTAACTAGCCCACAGGCCCATCTCTGAACGCTGAGTTGATTTCTTTCTAGCCCACGGTCTATGGACCCCTCCATGGTAATTTTCCTTCCGCTCCTTTCCAAAAAGTCTGCAACCTTTCAGCATGATGTACATTTTAAGTTAAAATTACCGTTACAACCCTCAAAATGCAAGTTTATTGAACAAAGCTAAGAAAAAGCAGTAAACAGATGAAAATGCATCTACCAAAATTTTTTTTAAAAAAACAAAAAAAAAAGAACTAAGTATTTACAAAGTTGAGTGACTATTAAGTTTCCACATGCAGAGGTTACACAGAAAAATGGTAGTGGCATTTGGATGTCTACAGATGGTGAAAGCAATGAACACACACACACGCACACACACACGGTCAACTGCAATGTATGCAGTCTCACACACACACACACGGTCAACTGCAATGTATGCAGTCACACACACACACGGTCAACTGCAATGTATGCACACACACACACACACACACGGTCAACTGCAATGTATGCAGTCCCTGCAGCCCAGCCCTCATCCCAGCCCCTCTTCTGGGACACATGTGGCCATGTTCTCCGTCCCAGCTCACAGTGACCATCAGTGGTATACACCACAGCAGTAAGTTTACATATCCCTTCGTTTCCAGAACCACCCATCCCACCTGGGAAGTATTCAACATGCCTCAAAGAAAAAGAGAACTTTAAAAGGTCGGATTCCGTTCACTAAAAAGGTGGATGGGAAACAAGTAACACGTGCAACACAGTGCAGTGCTCTGTACAGAAGTCTTAAGGCCATGGCAGTCTATAAATTAAAACTGCTATTTGCAAAAAAACAAAAACAAAAAACCCTCAATGGTGACATCCTCTTGAGTGCTCAATGTATCTGGAAACGCAGTGTGCAGGAAACAAATCCCACACAGCATGAAGCACACGAAACAGTGCCCGACAGGGCTCTTCTGCTACAGCGGCCTACGCAAACCTGCGTTATGAGTCCCTTTATGTGTACAGAGATCACTCAACTATAAAACGTGTTCCGTACTTTCTATACATGTCTGTATCATGAAGCCAACAATCAACAGCTTCAGTTCCCCGGTTCTCTGTGTGATTATTAAACAACCTGTAGACATTGTGCATGATTCATCAGAGAAAGCAGGCAGGTCTAGAGTTGTCATAATAATCAAGACATCTAATGGCACCAGACAAGAGTACCCAGCCTTACTTGGTAAGAGAAAAATTAAAAAATTGTTTTCTTTGTATCTTTTGTGCTGAAAGTCAACTTTATGACTCAATATAAAAAGTTAACAGCGTGTCATGCAGCACTGATTTAATGACTGGAGATAGAAAAAACAAACGTGTGTCTGAACGAAGTCTGACATTGTTAACAGGTTTTATTACACTGGCTGGAATGCTCTAAATTCATGAAAGCGTTTGAGAAAATCATCATCAATCCCAAGCCCTTAAAAAAGTGTATGGAAAAGGAAAAAAAATGAAAGAGTAATGATCTGGACATATATAAACTAGCATGCACGCCTTCCTCCTCCCACACTCCCGCTGCTATCTGGTGATGAAATATTCTCAGAAAACAGAGTACGTTTATAAAACCGTCAGGTAGGAACTCTCCAGTGTAAAGAGCCAACATCGTTGATCTGGCGCCTCTGCTCATTCTTTGCAGACCAGTTCTTAAAATTCCTACAGGGTAATTATACATGTCACATGCATTTGTGAGATAAGTAAACATTACGTTTATATTATCTCAAATGAGTCAGGCTTAAGGTTTTCTAAATACTGTGTGTGGCACTAGAAATTTCATGCTGTATCAAGTCAGTATCGGTATTAAGCTATTGGACTCTATAATGAAATATTATAGACATTTACTGAAAACCAATATAAAAATCTGGCCCAGAAAGACCATAATGGAAATATGCCATTTTCTTGATTTAAGATGGTCAAAAGTGTTTTGTTGTTTTTTTTAAAGGAAAGGTTGGGGGGTGGAGGGTTTCTACACACTAGGCCAAGTGTGTATGAGAAGCTGTGTCTGCTGACTTTATCATGACAACTCTAGCCGATTCGTTATGAAGGGTTAGGGATACACATCTTCAGCAGTGCACATGAGAAATAAACTCTGCAATTTCTTGGGTTTAGGAAGGACCGGATTCTGGGAAGTACTTCAGAGGAACGGACAGTAATTGTAGGATTAGAGCCAAGAAGGACTGGAAGACTTCATGAGATGTTTCAGCTTCTTCTAGATTTTGAATGTTGAATAAGCCACTGAAGTGTGATATCTAAAGATGAGGGAAAAAGTCAAAATGTTAAGATACTAAAGTGGAACTAAATAACCAAACAGGCACAATACTTAAAAGCGCAGCTAAGTCCAGGTACATGTACATGTGTCACCTTCCCCTCTTCTCAGCATCTGTGCTCCATTTACCTGAGCTCCGTGAGGATCACGTAATCAATAACCAAACTGAAAAAGTAAATTGTGTCTAGGGCAACTGGCGCATTTGTTATCCGTTGCTTCTTAGAAAAGCAGGTATTGCACACAAACTGCCAGGAACGTGAAGAGAAGGGCAAATACTCTGCCCCTGAAGAACTTTTTAAAGCATAATAGAAGAAACCAGGAGTTGGAGAGGTCACCCACACACAATGCCAGGCAAAGGAAACAGCAAAGCAAGTCAGATCAAGAGTCCACCAGGGCAGAACTGTGGGTGTGCTGCAGGTGAGAAAAGTGGCTGAAGCACAGAGAAGGAGCTCTCACGCACTGCACCTCCACATCAGGAGTTTGTGACCTTGCTCTTTTAGCATCTGGGCTGGAGAGTTCTTCCCTGTTGTCCGAGATGACCCTTTCTGCATCCTTCTAAGAGTGTTTCAGGGCAGCCAGAGCCTTAACCAGCTGATGTCATTATCATGCATCACTATAACCACCCAAAAATGTCTCCAGACTGCCCAATGTTCCCTAGGAAAAGTGTCCTGAAATAAAGCTGGAAACGAGAGTGGCTCCTGTCTCTAACCCTGTAGCTACTCAAACACTCAAACACACACACAAACACAATCACGCGCGCGTGCGCACGCGCACGCACACACACACACACACACACACACACACACACACACACACACACACACACACACACACACAGAGGAGGTTGTGGAGGATCGCCGTTCAAAACCAACCTAATCAGAAAAGTCTGCAAGGCTCCATCTCCAATTAACTGGCCAAATGCTGAACTAGAAGTATGTATCAAGTTGTAGAGCACCAACTATAAGCAAGAAAGTAGAGCTATAACATGAGCCTCTGAGTACAAGACCAGTGCTCATGTACATGTGTATACATGCACACACAACACATAATGTCCTAATTTCAAAACCACTGAGCTACAGAGAGCCAGATCATTGTATATGTCATTCTTGGATGATAACAAGGTAAGATTTTGCTTTCAAGCCAATGGGAAGCTACTGGCGAATTGTATTACTATATGTTAGTTAGCTAGCAATGGCAAGAGGAGACAGGGTGCTCCCATACAAAGTACAAGTATGCAGACTGTTGCCAATATGCAAACTGTCACAACCAAGTAGGCAGGGGATGAAGTCCTGAAGCAAGAGAGACACTGTAAGATGGGAAGGAGTAAACTGAGGAACAAGAAGCCAGCCAGGCACGGTGGTATACACCTGTAATTCCAGCACTCAGGAGGCTGAGATCAGACAATCATGAGTATGAGGCCATTCATGAGATACAGAGCAAGATTCTGTATTTAAAATAAAAATTTTGAAAGTGTAGAACTACCAGGACTTGGTAAGGGAGTGTAGGTAGAAGGCTGCGTATGTGAGTCACAGAAGTGTTGCTGGCTCAAACTGGCTGAAGGAAAACAGCTGTAAGAACTCAGCTTTAGCACATCAGGAGTAAAGGCAGTGATGTCTAGATCGACAGATCTGAGGAAGAGTTGGAGACCAGCACGACATCCTCACACGATGCCAGCTCAAGCTCCAGTGGCCGAGACTAGCTGGGAAAAGGACACCCAGAAGGCAGCTAAGGCAGAACAGGGCATCAACTGTCCTAATTCATAAAAAACAGCTCATAAGAAAGCACATGAGGATCATGCAGAATTAGCACTCTATACTCCAAGCCAGAAAGGGAAGCATAAATGTAACCTCCTACTTTCCCAGCTATACACACGAGAGAACTATATGGAAGCCATATCCCTGTCAAGAATACTGAGAGCTGAGATGGAGGAAACTCTACTGGGCTATGAAACCAGGACTCAACATGGATGAAATAGGTCCTTCGCACCTCTGCTGCAGAAGACGCTAGTCAGAAGACGGAAAAAGGTAAACCCGAGACAAAATGACCCATTTTAGCATTGAAGGAACTCACAAAAAACCTCCCCAGACTCTGCAGAGAAGAAAATGTCCCGAAAACAGACGAATCCTCAACACCAGATAAAAACACCGAAGAGAAATAACAAATCAGATGCAAAAAAAAAAAAAAAAAAAAAGAAAGAAAAGAAAAGAAAAAGTGATCTCCCAGGAAAGTTTCCTAATGTAAACAGTCTGCAGCGAGTATTTATCTCCATGTGATTTATGGACATGAAGCAGGCTCTTCTTATGCCATATGAGCAAGCTGGAAGTCTAACATGACGTTTCCTGCTCCTAGTATTTTTTAGAGACTGTCAGTAAAGGAAAAACTTAGAGCCAAAACATGTTATAAAATCTGAAGTCAGCCAGGTACTGGTAGCTCCCACCTTTAATCCTAGCTACTTAGGAGGCTGAGGTAAGAGCATGAGGCCCTGAGTTCAAGCCCTAGTGTGCGTGTGCACATTCATGCACCCACTATAGTCAAAAAGGAAGTGTAACCATTTGGCTATTAGTCAGGATTCCTTACTCCTACTAATCAGCCATTCTGATCTACATTTGAATCTAGCTAAAAGTAAATCCATTTCCTTAAATCTGCTAATACTTTAAGTGAACCAAGAGTTCTGAAATTACAAACTTGGTGACTACTGACCCAGAGCAAAGCACAGCTCGGTGTCATGTGTACACCTTTGCTGCACCTCTTGCATAAAAGAGCTCTAGAAAGCGTGTTGTTCTGTGTTTTCTTTGGAGTGGGGGGGGGGGGGGGAGGGCGTTCCTGGGGTGGGAGGTGAGGGAAGCATCCAGCTAGGCTGTGAGAACGACAAGACAAAAGATGTTCCCCTCAAAAGCTCTCTCCTGAGTTAGGGAATACTAAAGAATACAAAAGGAGCAACAGATTGACAGAGGAGCCCAGTATACTAAAAGCCAAGTTCATGCAGAAGAAGGCTCCTTTCTCTTGCTACCCAATGACTGCACGAGGTTCATTCTCTGCTGTGGGACCGCAGGGAGCCCTGCACTATGGGTAATCTCTATCCCTGAGATGAGAGAGAAATGCCTCCAGATATAGCCACGTCTCCTGGGAGAAAATGACTCACTGAAACGTACCTTAAAATTTAACAAGAATTTCCCCACTAGCACCTAACAAAAAATTTAAACAAGGTCCATTTAACCACAAATGCTTTCTAGAGTCTGTTCTCAAATTAAATACTCTCCATGTATGTAACAAGTCATTTATTCTCACCATTCAATAAAGGAATATTTGCATCCAAAAGTAGAATTATCAGGGTTTATACTGCTTTGTAGTGGCCTTTCAACAAGTCCCAAATGAGCCAGAACAACAGCAACCCTATGAGCTCACTAAAACGTGTTTGGAGGCAGTTTGGAGGGACTAGCAGTAACCCAAAGTCAGACGTCATGAACAAGAAGTGACATACTGAATGAAGGCTGAAGAAAAATACCAGAATCTTTAGAGTAATTAGTTAAGGTGAAATCATACTGGAGTGGATGGGCCCTAATCCAATGGCCTGAGTCTAACAAGATACTAAACTTAGGAAGAAAAGAGAGCCATGGAGGCAGAGTGGAGCAGAAACACCAGGCTGGTTGGCTGGCTCCCGGGCAGTGCAGGCTAGGAGGGAGCAAAGACGAGGTGACAGCACGTTTGAATTCTCCCCTCTTGAACAGGAGAAAGTTTCTACTGTTTTAAACCGTATAGTTGTTGGTACTTTGTGGCAGCAGTTCCAAGAAATTAAGAACAATATGAAGTGGAAACTGGCTTATACTTCCAGTACAATGTTAACATAATGAAGTGGTTTTAATGCCTAGAGAATAATTTGTATAAGACCTAATTTCAAAAATATCATTTTGATTCAAAAGCTCAGCTTGATGCAAAAATTAATACAATAAATCGACTTCACATAATGTTAGACCTTATAGCTCTGTGGCATTTACTTCCTTAAATAGTGTAGAGAAAATTTTGGCTGATGTATTTTTTCCAAAGGTTATAATGCCAATGCTTTTTCCTAAGACAAAACAACAGTACTTCCTAGAGGAAGTTATTTGAACACGAAGAGGGAGAATAAACAGTAAAAAACACTACATATTTCTTACAATGATACTCATTCCTTCTGAAAATATCTATCATTTCTTACCTATATTATCCTTTTCTTTGCAAGAAATTGAATAGCAGCAAATTTCTCTATCCTGAATAGCAGACAGATTCCTGTAAGAAGCAGAATTATTTAAGTCTGTGCTTAAAATAGCTGTCATATTTATCATTCTCTCTCCAATTTTACTTCTTTTCATTACTATGCTGAAGAAATTACTACTAAAATTTTAGGGGCTCATTTCTCTGGTAGGCCATGTATGATCTGAAGTTTTTTACTGCCCCCCACCCACCCCCACCATCCCCCCCACCCCCCCCACCCCCTGCCAAAAAAAGGCAAGCTGGGAGCCAATGGCTTACACCTGTAATTCCAGCTACTCAGGAGGCTGAGATCTGAGGATCATGGCTGAAAGCCAGCCCAGGCAAGAAAAACCATGAAACTGTTATCTCCAATAAACCACTCAGAAAACTGGAAGAGCTGAGGGACAGCACTCAGGCCCAGAGTTCAAGCCCCATCACTAACAAAAAACATAAACATGGCCTACAAAAAAATATCATTTAGAAGTTTTTAAAACAGTATTACTCATTGTTAGGACATACATTTTTTCAATTAGCTGTTTCTCATCCAAGGCATTAGGAAGATCTCTCTTGTTTCCAAGTACCAGTACCTTTAAAAAGAAAAGATATTAAGTGTAAATTTTCATGTACGAAAATCATTACCTAAATATAACCTTAAAATTAATTTTATGTTAACACACACCTAGATCTTAAAAGCATGCTCTATGTACATATTTTATGTCACATAATAATTTACTTAGGCATCATCTCTACCCTACCATGAAGATGCCAACTTCAATTTTAAATATTCTTTAAGCTTGAAGCCAGGCACTGGTGGCTCATGCCTGTAATCCTAGCTACTCAGGAGGCTGAGATCTGAGGATTCTGGTTCAAAGCCAGCCTGGGCAAGAAAGTCCATGAGACTCTTATCTCCAATAAACCACTAAAAAACCAGAAGTGGTGTTGTGGCCCAAGCAGTAGAGCGCTTGCCTTGAGCGCTTGCCCATGACCTACCAAAAAAAAAAAAAAAAAAGGATTCTTTAAGTCTGAAGATAGAGTTGTAATTCCATGGTAAGGCCTACATCAAGGTCCTAGGCCCAACACTTAAAAACAAATCTCTTTTTCAGCTGAGGGTAATAAGCAAGAGTGGAGGAAACAGTCCATCTGCCAACTAATCATGAACATGTTACTAAGTTTTAAAAATTCAAGAGCCAAGCTGGGGGCCAGTGGCTCACACCTGTAATCCTAGCTACTTAGGAGGCTGAGATCTGAGGATCAAGGTTCAAAGCCAGCCTGGGCCGTAAAGGCTGTGGGACTCTTATCCCCAATTAACCACCTTCTGGTGGCGCTGTGGCTCAAGTGGTAGAGCACTAGCCTTGAGCTGAAGAGCTGAGGGATAGCACCAGGCTCAGTGTTCAAGCCCCACAACCAACTAAAAAAAAAAAATTTAAGAGTC
The DNA here is from genome assembly GCF_024711535.1 of Dipodomys merriami. Lineage (NCBI taxonomy): Eukaryota > Metazoa > Chordata > Mammalia > Rodentia > Heteromyidae > Dipodomys > Dipodomys merriami. The sequence continues at coordinate 34,612,555 of NW_027202604.1, read as the reverse complement.
AGAAACTGGGAGTGTCACTCAGTGATAGGAGTACGTGTTTACTGTGCCAAAGACCCGAGTTTACTCTCCCGTATGTATATATGTGTGTGCAAGTGTATGTATGCATGTGTGTATATGCACACGTATGTGTATAAAATAACACTTATCAAAGTAAATTCCACGTAATGAAAACAAGAGGTTTTTTTCTTTGTTACCTTTTTCTTTTTGTCTTGTTTGTTCATTTATGTCTTTGGGGGGCGGGGACACACAGAAATGAAGAGACAAAGGGTGAACAAATGCAGCAGTGGTACTCAGTAGACACTATGTTGGAAAGAAATACACAACGTGTGTGGGGACAGGAGGGAAAAACTTGGAGGACGCAGGGGAAGGAGTGACAATGTCTAAAAAGAAATGTACTCCTTACCTGACTTACCTAACTGTTACACTTCTGCATATCACCTTTATAGTAATGAAAAAAATTAAAGTTAAATTAAAAAACACATGATCTCTTAGTCTCCGCCATTCAAGTAGCCAGGACTGCAGGCTTGGGCCACTATGCCAGGCTCCAGAATTTGTATCTTGATTCATGCTAACCAAGTACATTAACTGACAAATCCAAAAGATTCATCATCTCCAATTAACCAGCAAAAAGTCAGAACTACAGATGTAGTTCAAGAAGAAGAGCACTAGCCGTGATTTAAAGGAAAAACACCAAAATAAAAAAAGATCTAAGCTATGTCATTTATGATGATGCTTGCCCAAAACTTTGTCCTCACTTTATGCACTGTCCTTTCAATAAAGCTACTTGCTTCCATAGTTTTCTCTCCTAGCCTTCCTTTCAGCTACAGGTTGGGCACATGAACTAGAAACAACTGATACCTCGGAAACAGACCCAGTGGCAAGAAAACAAAAATGGAAAATCTACCGTAATAACGGAGGAGCATCAACCCCAGTTCCTAGAAGTAGACGGGAGGAACATGGCACTGTGCAAACGCCCCCATCTTTGCTACAAGAAGAGCATAGCAGCTGTGCCCACTGTTCCCCTAACCCCCGTCTATGCTATGGGAGGGACCTGGCACCTACAGACCTTCCTGGGTTCCAACTTATTTGCTGAGCCTCCCCAGAGACTCTGTGAGCTACCCACTCAATTTCTTTTCTACTTAAATATGCTTTCTTTTTTCAAATTTATTATTATTACTTTTTTTGAGGACCAGCTGAGTCCTTGCACATACTAGATGAGCACTCTGCCACTCAGCCACATTAAAGCAGCCCCTGAAAAGCAACATTTCATTGATTAGAACTAAGAACCCTATGGTGACTAAGAAAATTGATACTCATTTGTGGTATGTAGAACTAGCATTGAATACAGAAAAACTCTTCAGCATGTTTTAAGGATTAAATGCCGGGCACCGGTGGTTCATGCCTGTAATCCTAGCTACTCAGGAGGCTGAGATCTGAAGATCAAGGTTCAAAGCCAGCCCAGGCAGGAAAGTCCCGTGAGACTCTTATCTCAAATAAACCACTAGAAAACCAGAAGTGGTGCTGTGGCTCAAGCGGTAGAGCACTGGCCTTGAGCTGAAGGGCACACACAGGGACAGTGCCCAAGCCCAGAGTTCAAGCCCCACGACCGACAAAAAAATAAAAATAAAAAATGAGTTTATATATTTCAAGTGTCTGACCTTCAGAAACTTGCCATGAGGCTAAAACCTGGTCCTTTACCAGTGTTCCTTAGCTCAAAAAAGTACCACCCTCCATCTAAGAATTTTTCTTCTAAAATCACTTTCCTTCCCTCCATCTTGCCTGTACCACCACCCTGGTCCAATATTCTGGTGGACTCATAGGGATTAGTCCAATATTCTGCAATCTGCCAGAGCTATTTTTTTTGAGGGGGACATCAGTAGTGGGGCTTGAACTCTGGTCCTCAGCACTGTCCCTCAGCTTTTCAGCTCCAGGATACCACTCTACCACTTGAGCCACAGCACCACTTCCAATTTTCTGGTGGTAAGAGTCTCACAGACTTTCCTGCCTGGGCTGGCTTTGAACCATGATCCTCAGATCTCAGCCTCCTGAGTAGCTAGGATTACCAGCTGCCAGAGCTCTTGAAACAGCTTCCTGTGACAATCCTCCCCACATACCCTTCTTGACCACGGAGGTTCTTTTTTCCTCCACTATGTAGCACAGGCTGTTCTCAATCCCCTTAAATCTACCTTCAGAGTGCTGGGACTACAGGTATATCGAACTGCACCCACTTTCAGTACACCCTTGGCTACAATACAGTAATATGTTCAAACCATAAATGGTTCCTCAGCTCTGTGCAGTGCGGCCTCTAGTGTCCCAGGTGCAGCATGGCAGGGCACACTGCCGGGCCTCCACTCTCAGCTCTGCTCTGCACTGCTCTGGGGCCTGGGGGCCTGCTTCTCACCAAAGGGCCTTTGCAGGAACCCTCTCCTTCCCAGTCCAATATATCCTTCAGATGCCATTTCACACACTTCCTCAAAGCCTTCTTCTCCCCTTTGAACTAGATCAAATCTTCCCTCTCACAACTTTTTTTTGGTGGTACTGGGGCTTGAACTCTGGGCCTAGAGCTTACAACTCTCCCAATCCTTTATGTAAAATTCTAAAAGTCCTTTGCACCTGTGTTCATAGTTATTGTCAGAAGTGCATCTTTGAAGTGTTTGAGACTATCCAACCCACAAACTCCAGGAGACACTGCATAGCAACGCACGCAGTACTGAGCAGTGCCCATGCTGCATTGTAGTAGATACCTGATTGAGACATATACAAACAGCACAAGATCTAAGATATGGCAGATACTCAATAATAATAAATGTTCCAGGCTTTTAAAAGGAACAACTCTTACTAACTTCAAGTGTATTACACAACCCTCCAAATTCACAGGCTCTGCATCCAGGGATTCAACTAACAGCATGTCAAAAACATTTGGATAAAATAGTAGAGCACCGAGGCTGGGAAGGTGGCTCAGTGGTAGAGCGCTTGCCTTGCATGCATGAGGCCCTGGGTTCCATTCCTCAGCACCACATAAGCAGAAAATGTCAGAAGTGGCGCTGTGGCTCAAGTGGTAGAGCGCTAGCCTTGAGCTGAATAGCTGAGAGACAGAGTTCAGGCCCCACAACCGACAAAATGGTAGAGCTCGTGCCTAACAAATGTAAAACCCCATACCACCAAAAGGAGAAGAAAAAACAATTACAACTATACCAAACATGCAGACTTTCTTCTCATCATACTCTTAATAATTACATATAGCACTTGAATTTTATAGGCATTTTTTTTTTTTTTTTTTTTTTTGGGTCTGGTCGTGGGGCCTGAACCCTGGGCCTGGGCGCTGTCCCTCAGCTCTTCAGCTCAAGGCTAGCGCTCTACCACTTGAGCACCACTTCCGGCTTTTTTCTTTTTGCTTATATGGTGCTGAGAAATCAAACCCAGGGCCTCAGGCATGCAAGGCAAATGCTCTACCACTGAGCCACCTTCCCAGCCCCTTATTAGGCATTTTTAATCATCTAGAGATGACTTTAAAGTATACAGGATGCGTGTAGGGTCTCTATAAATTCCATGTATGTCATTGTACACAAAGGACCTGAGGAACTGGGTGTGGCAGCAAACTCCATAATCCTGACATGAGGGAGACTAATGTAGACAACCTCACATCAGAGGCCAGCTTGGCTACACAGTGAGACAGTCTCACTGAATCTGAGCTCTTCAGATCTTTGTATCTTTGGGGTCCTGTGGGCCAACCTCTGTGGCTGGACAGTGAGGGATGACTATCGTCCTCTAATTACGAATGCAATCTGTCACCCGTACTTACTGGGATTCCTTGTAACTGGGGTTTATCTAGGAGATTGTGTAGTTCATTTCGAGAGGCCTCTATCTTGTCACGATCTGCCGCATCGATCATGTAACTATGAAGAAAACAGAGTGATCTCAATATGCCTTCTCCACATATCCAGATGACAGAATTAGACTTTCCATTTCATTTAAATTTGCTTTATTGAAGTTGTTTTAATTGTGGCAGGGATTTTAGTATAAAAAAACAATAAGCCCGGTGCCAGTAGCTCACGCCTGTAATCCTAGCTTCTCAGGAGGCTGAGATCTGAGGATCAAAGTTCAAAGCCAGCCCAGGCAGGAAAGGATGTTAGACTTTTTTTTTTTTTTTTTGGTCAGTCATGACGCTTGAACTCTGGGCCTGAACGCTGTTCCTCAGCTCTTCAGCTCAAGGCAAGTGCTCTACCACCACTTGAGCTACAGCGCCACTTCCAGTTTTCTAGTGGTTTACTGGAGTTAAGAGTTTCACGGACCTTCCTGCCCAGGCTGGCTTTGAACCAGGATCCTCAGATCTCAGCCTCCTAAGAGCTAGGATTACAGGCGTGAGCCACCTCTTATCTCCAATAAACTACCTGAAAACCACTAGTGGTGCTGTGGCTCAAGTGGTGGAGGGCTTGCCTTGAGCTGAAGAGCTGAGGGACAGCGCCCAGGCCCTGAGTTCAAGCCCCACAACCAACCCCCCATCCCCAAAAAAGAAGGGAAAAACAGAAAAAGAAATATATCTGCTCCCCACACAGGAAATTTCCATCAAAATACAAGTCCTAGATAAAGAAAAGGTCAACATGTATATTGTCAGCTGCATACACAAATAATGAAAAGCAAGCTCTTGTTCTAGAAGTAATACTTTTCTGTAATTTCTCTCTAAATCTCAGACTAATAAAGCATACTGAGAAATTAGCTGAAGAGTTTTGGGGGGACGTGGAGGAGAAGAGTTGTGAGGCTTGAACTCAGAGCCTAGGAACTGTCCCTGAGGTCTTTTTAGCATCATCCTACCACTTTGATCCAGTGCCACTTCTGTGTTCTGGTGGTTAATTGGAGATAAGTCTCACTAACTTTCCTGCCCAGGATGGATTAGAACCACCACAATCCTCAGACCTCAGACTCCTGAGTAGCTAGGATGACAGGTATGAGCCACCAGTGCCCAGCAGCTAAAGACTTTTATTGTCTGAGATACAGGTTGAGCCTTTGGAAGTATTAAACTTCTTTCATTAAACCCGAAACTGACTTGAAAAAACCTTACACAATCGCGTTGACTCCTCTGCAGTATCGCTCCCACATGCTCCGGAACCGAGGCTGCCCTCCTATGTCCCAGATCTATAAACGAAAACAAGACAAGTATTATAAACACAATTCAAATTATTCACCGAGTGGGAAAATATCAGAGGAACCGGAGACATGCTCAACTTCACAAAGTGCTCCCAAACTCCTGAGCCTAAACAAACTCTTAATATGTAAATTCTTGGTGGTTTATACTCATCCCCATTTCCTGTTAACCAATACATCTAATACTGAAGATAGAGGGCTTGGGATTACAACTGTGTGAGATACAGAACTTCCACCATCCATACTGGAATTTCATTATTATGCCTGCTCTGTAGAGAAACATGCTAAACACAGGGCTGCATAAAACTTGTCATAGTATTCATTTTCAAGACTTCCAACTCAGGCGCCGTCACTGTAAAATGCAAGCAGACGGACACACAACTAAATTAGGAGCTTCCTCAGAAAAGCCACAGAGAAAATTCAGTGAACAGATTTTGTGAACCACACGAATTGGAGGAGGAAATGATCATTATGATTCAAACTGTGAAAAAATAAACTTCAAAGTAATGAATCAAAACCATCACAGAAAAATGTTGATGTTGAAATACTGTCCCTGGTAAACAGTTCAACAGTCCAGGATTTAAAGCTGAAACACTCAGGTTTGTCAGGATAACAGTAAGGACATAGCTTAATAAGACAGCACTTGCCTATGTAGGCCCTGATGTGACGCTAGCACAGCAAAAAAAGAGAAAATCATGTTAAAAACTAGTGAGCTTTTTCCTATGCTATAATTTCTCATCTTAATGTTCAGCTTACTACTAAAACAGAGGAAAAACCGGGTTATCATATTTGTTACCATAAATAGTATATTCAACTTCCAGTACTACAAATAATTATCTTCCAGTATAAAACATTATTTGTCTGTTACCACAAACCTAAACACTGAAAGTGGGATTTTCTTTCCTTACATCTCCAATGTACTTATGCTAACACATATGCTCACTTTTTAAAAAACTGGCATTTATTATTTAAACTCTTACATGTTTTGATCTATTAAGACAAATAAACATACTGCAATAACACTTCTGGAGTGAAGTTACACTTTCAGAGTGTAAATGCCCAAGCATCACTTAGCACCCACAAACACAGAAACATCAGAGAAACAAACAGCAACTTTTCCAGCTGTCCATGGCAGCAATTGAAGTGGAGCATGGGAAGAAGCTAACGTACCTTTATTGTGACATTTCCTTTGGTGACTTTCCTCATGTTGAAACCCACTGTGGGTATCATATCTTCACTGAACTGGCCAGACTAAACAAACAAAACATAACAAGTTAGATTAGCCAATGTGTGTAGTTCTAACACTGCATAACTTTCTAGCACGACGTTAGCATCCGTGGTACATTTATAATCAGCTCAGTAAGCAAATTCTCAGTTATTTTATCTAAGCAAATTCTCAGTTATTTTATCTTTGCTTCCAATCTCAGTGTCTTAAAATCAGCATTCAATATTTCAGGCTGGTCACGCCTGTAACCCTAACTATTCTGGAAGCTGAGATCTGAGGATCGCGGTTCAAAGCCAGCCTAAACAGAAAAGTCTGTGAGACTCTTATCTCCAAGTAACCACCATAAAACCAGAAGTTGTGCCTTGGCTCAAGTGGTAGAGCGCTCGCCTTGAGCTGAAGAATTGAGGGACAGCATTCAAGCTCAGAGTTCAAGCACCATGACTGACCCAAAAAAAAAAAAAAAAAACTATCCTTTCCCAAGTAATTAGATATCATATATAGAACATTTTATAGCTAGGTGCTCCATTTTTTTTCTTGAGTGTTCACTTACTAGGTTTGTGATTACAGGTTACCCTAGGTATTATTTTATGGCTGTACACCATTATACCACTTTACCTTTTCGCTACTTGGCCGACATCTGAATTGTTTCCATTTGAGGCTCTTATAAATGTGCTCTCCAAGAACCACTAAAGTCACATTGATAGCCACAAAAAGGATTGTAGGCATTTACCCAACTGGCCACAAACAAGGCCACAGTAAAGCTACCAGTACTACAGCATTCCTTGCAGCATTATCTACATTGCCAAAATAAGGAACCAAACCAGATGTCCCTACAATGGATCAAGAAAATGTGGCATGGGGCTGGGAAGGTGGCTCAGTGGTAGAGTGCTTGCCTTGCATGCATGAAGCCCTGGGCTCAATTCCTCAGCACCACATAAGCAAAAAGAAAAAAAGCTGGAAGTGGCACGTGGCTTAAGTGGTAGAGCGCTAGCCTTGAGCTGAAGAGCTGAGGGACAGAGCCAGGCCCAGAGTTCAGGCCCCATGACCGGACCCCCCCCCAAAAAAAAAGAAAATGTGGCATAGATACATAATGGAATTCTATGCTTCCATCAGAAAGAATGGCATTGCTCCATTTGTAAGGTAATGGAAAGACTTAGAAAAAATTATATTTAACAAACCAAGTCAGACCTAAAGAAACACAGGCTGCATGGTTTCCCTCGTTTGTAATAACTAGAATATGTCTATGATATTCTCAGCAGAGGATCACAATTGTTCAATAGCTAGGTATATATGACCATATAAAATGAAGCTAATCAACATGAACTCCAAGCCGGGCTTAGCTACTCAGGGGGCTAATATCTGAGGATCATGGCTCAAAGCCAGCCCAGGCAGGAAACTCTGAGAAACTCTTAACTCCAATAAACCATCAGAAAACCGGAAGTGGCACTGTAGCCTTGGGCTGAAGAGCTGAGGGACAGCACTCAGGCCCAGAGTTCAAGCCACAGAACAGACAAAAAAAAAAAAAAAAATGAACTCCAAGAAATGGAAACAAGAGGGTACTCTCTGCAGTTCTTTTTCTTTCTTTTTTCCTTTGTTTTTTGCCTTGTCACTGGTTTTGATTTCTGTACGCTTTGTCTTAAATGTAAGTTTATCTGATCTGCAGAGGAAAGGGGAATCCCAGAAATGATGGGACAACGGGTGAGCCAATGCAACACTCATACTCATTAGACACTGTGCTGGACATGAACTCTACAACTGGGGGGGGGGGGGTTGGCGCAAGGAAAAAATGACGGAGGGGGTTACACTTTCAAAAAGTTCAGCTTACGTATGTAACTGTAACCCCTCTGTACATCACCTTTACAATAAAAAAAAAGAGGAAGGGAGGGAGGAATGGAAAGAAGGAAGGAAGGAGGGAGGGAGAGAGAGAGGGAGGGATGAAAGATTGTCTCACCAAGGCAAAACCTTCTTCAGCATAAGAGTGCACCAGCAGCAAGAAATCTGGCAAACAAGTGCCCAGAGCAGGAATTTTGCTCCTTTTTTTAGGGGGGGGGGGGGAGGGGGTCGGTCATGGGGCTTGAACTCGGCTTGGGCGCAGTCCCTGTACTCTTCAGCTCAAGGAGAGTGGTCTACCACTTGAGCCACAGCACCACTTCCAGTTTTCTAGTGGTTTTATTGGAGATAAGAGTCTCAGGACTTTCCTGCTGGGGCTGGCTTTGAACCAGATCCACAGATCTCTGCCTCCAGAGTAGCTAGGATTACAGGCTTGAGCCACCACCCGGCTGGCTCCCTCATTTATAGCTAAAGCAGATTGACAGAGCTCAAGGTTCACAATCTGCTAGTTTGAATAGGGTAAGCATTTACATAAGGTGACCATTAAAACACTGAAATATATAAGATTAACAGTAGATAAGTGATCTCAAAACATCCACACCCTCTGCTATTTCTGAGGTAGGTCTTAAATCCCATTAAGACAAAAACCCTTACATTTCAAAAAGCCTTCCTAACCCCAAAGCAGTTCCTCTTTATTACCCTACAGTCTCAGCAGAATAATCAACAAGAGCCAAGCCCCAGACAAAGCAGAAACTTTTAAGCAATCCACTTGGACAGAAAAGACAGCTTTTAGGGGGTAACAATGTTCAACAAGAAATGGACTCATTACCTTACATATTAACTGTAACCCTTCTTTCTATGTATCACCTTGGCAATAAAATTAAATTTTAAAAGTTTTTCTCACAGGGCTATTCTGAATAATGCTATCAATGAACATTTATATACAAGTTTTAAATGATATTTACACACACACAAACACACACACACACACACACACACACACACCAAACAACCAGGAAACATTGTAAGTCTTACGTTTCACTTTCTGAGGAATTGACAGATGTATCCACTGATTGCACCATCTTGTACTCCCCACAATATTGTACAAAGGCTCCAACTTCTCTTCCTTACTAATACTTGGTATTATCAGGCACGGCTTTTGTTGCTGTTGTGAGTCTTGGTCTAGGGGCTTGAACTCAGGGCCTGGTTGCTGTCCTTGAGCTTTTTCACTCAAGGCTAGATCTCTGGCACTTTTGAGTCACAGAGCCACTTCCGATTTCCTGGTATTCATTGGAGCTAGTCTTAGGACTTTCCTAAGGCTTCAAGCTGTGACCCTCAGATCTCAGCTTCCTGACTAGCTAGGATTACAGGTGTGAGCCACATGCACACAGCGTATTATCATTTTTATTAGAGTCATCTTGAGTGTCTACTGCCCTCTTCTCTGTGGCTTTAGAGGTGTACTCTCAAGGACCTTTCTGCCTGGGCTGGCTTCAAACTTCAACCCTCTGGATCTCAGCTGGATTACAGGAATGAGTCACTGACACAACCAGTCTTGACAATGCAACAGTAAACAATTCCATGATCACATGATTCAATAATGGCTGGTTTTCTGCAGGTCTCTGTATAAGATTTTCATACTAATTTAATTACTATATGTGTAATAAGACCAACCTCAAGAGAGAGGCCTCAGTGAGATTATACCTCCGTTCATTCTAGTAGTGGTCCTATCGCACCATGAAGCTGCTAGGAAAGGTAGCTGAACTTTTCAGGTAATGAGCTTTTTCTCAAACTTACACAAAAAGCTTCCTAATTTCTTACACACAATTTATGGGACACAATCTGATGTGTTATCAGTCTTTCACAATCCTTTTAGCAGTTGTAGCAATGAACTAAGTTAAATCGGGGGGCAGAAAATAATAAAACACAAAAAAATAAAGCAAAGAAAGACAAGCTAGCCAGGCAGGGTGGGACAAGCCAGTAGTCCCAGCACTTGAGAGGATGAGATAGGAAAATCAAGTTCAGAACCTGTGTGGGCTATATTGAAAAACGAAAAACAACGTTAAAAGGGGGGGAAGGGCAGTGGTTTAGCCACCCTTGAAGACCCTTCTAGCACGGTGAGCGCCTCCATTCTTGTGTGGCACCCTGAGGAAATGAGAGTCTCTGGAGTCCCTGGGCTTTCTGGCATTCACTCACCTCTTTGTTCATCATTATTCCACACATGAATTATTGACAGACACTGATAATTTGCAACAACTCCAATTACTCAATCAAGTCCTTGAGTGTAGCAAGACATTACAAAGTACTTGTAGGAAGTAAGGTCATGCTGCAGAGGAGGAAAACATTGATTCTCTCCTACCAAAATACGGATTGTGCAGGGTCACTGCTTTACAGAAATAGACATATGTGCTACTTGGCTAGAGTGGATCACCACCCCCACCCCTGAGTCATGGGGGCTGTCCCTGAGCTTCTTTTGCTCTAATACCTGAACCACAGCACCACTTCCAGCTTTTTCTGAGTATGTGGTACTGAGGAATGGAACCCAGGGCTTCATGCATGCTAGGCAAGCAGTCTACCACTGAGCCACATTCCCAGCCTAGGCAGATCTTAATCATCATTTTCAATGCTTGTGAAGACTTGAAGTGCTAGTACTGGGCTTGAATTCAGTCAGGGCCTCACACTCTGTTGGCTTTTTGCTGCTCATAGCTAGCGCTCTACCACTTCTGCCATACTTCCACTTCTGAGAATTTATTTCTACGTTGTCATGAAACTAACTTGGAAAACATATTCATGTTTTGAAAGTACTAATTGTATATGATTTTACTTACCAAATCTAACGAATGTAACACCAAGTACTGTCGTAAGCACTTAGTAAACATCAAACAGCACTAATTCTGCTGTTGTTGGGGCAATACTGGGGTCTGCGCTCAGACATTTGTATCTTCCACTGAGCTGTACCTCCGGCCCTTTTTGAAGCCTCCCGATGTAGCCCAGGCTGACCTCAAACTATTAATCCTCCTGCCTCAGCCTCAGGCTAGCTAATCAATATTAACTATTTAATTCTTATAACAACTCTATAAAATGAGTAGCATTATCCTTATTTCTCAGATGATAATAGCCAAGGCAAAAACAAATTAACTCATTTGTTGAAAGTCTCATTATTCTTAAGATCTAATTGTTAAGGTGGAAGGAAGAGTCCAGAAATAAGCACTTTGCTTCCATGATTGTCTTCTGATACAGCTTACGCGCATAAACTGACCATCACTTTGCAACACAGAAATGATACCACGGGGAATTCACTGCTCTCCTGTGATGGTGGGCGGGGCTATAGACACCACTGGCGCGTGACTGCTGCAAGCTCAAATGACCAGCTCTGAAAGTCAGCTTCCTGGGTTTCAGGAGGCTCTCCAAACTCCCTTCCCACTCCTAACACTTAGGGCTGTGTTTTATTCATAGACTTGTCATTTAAATACTGAGTGTCCACAACACTAGAAAAGCTGGCTGTCTTTCTCCCAGATTTATTAGTATACTAACAGACCAGGTTTCAAAAAGTTCTACTCTACCAGTGGAACTTATTTAAATTTACTACTAGAGAGTTCAGAAATGAGGCTATTTTTATTCAGAAAAGGGTACAGAATTTAAAAGAGATAAACTATGATAAAAGTTAATACAGGAAGGCCCTGTATCTGAAATGAGGAATTAAGACAATGGGAGAAGCAACTATTCCTTGAAAGAAGTTCAATGTACCCAAGATTACAATGCTTTTGACTGCTTATAAACGGAGAGGCCTGCTACATCCGAAAAAAAGCTCCAATGTGGCCGACCCAACCATCTGCAGTGGTCATCTAACAAGACACGGTACACGAAGAGATGGTGAAAAAGTACCTTCTCTGACGAACAACCAGGTGTTTTGGGGAGGGTTGGGGTTTTTTTTTGTTGGTCGTGGGGCTTGAACTCTGGGCTTGGGCGCTGTCCCTCAGTTCTTCAGCTCAAGGCAAGTGCTCTACTGCTTGAGTCACAGCGCCACTTCCGGTTTTCTAGTGGTTTATTGGAGATAAGAGTCTCACAGACTTTCCTGCCCAGGCTGGCTTTGAACTGCCATTCTCAGATCTCAGCCTCCTGAGTAGCTAGGGTTACACTGGTGAGCCACCGGCACACTGCAACAACAAGTTTTTTTAATAAAAATGTTTTATTAAGGCTTTAAATTTTTTATTGAACTGCTGGGCACCAGTGGCTCATATCTATAATCCTAATACTCAGGAGGCTAAGATCTGAGGGTCACGGTTCAAAGCCAGCCTGGTCAAGCAAGTCTGTAAGAATCTTATCTCCAATAAACTTCCAGAAAAGCCAGACTAGAGCTGTGGCTCAAGTGGTACAGCAAAAACCTTGAGCAAAAAAAAGTTCAGGGACAGTGCCCGGGGCCAGCCCAGGACTAGCACCACCAAAAAAAAAAAAAAAAAAAAAAAAAAAGTTTTAGGGGTTGGTTACTAACTGCTTTGTAAATAGAAAATGAAATAAGGAGCACCACAAATGTCTAATATTAAATTTCTCCTCTTGGACAGAAAAACCAATGGGTTTGTTGTGTTTTTTGTTTTGTTTTGCTTTGGTCAGTCGTGGGGCTTCAACTCTGGGCCTGGGTACTGTCCCTCAGCTCTTCAATTCAGCTCAAGGCCAGTGCTCTACCACTTGATCCACAGTGCCACTTCCAGTTTTCTGGTGGTTAATTGGAGATAAGAGTCTCACAGGAGCCAGGGGCTGGTGACTCATGCCTGTAATCCTAGCTACTCTGGAGGCTGAGATCAGAGGATCACGGTTCAAAGGCAGCCTGGGCAGGAAACTCCGTAAGACTATTATCTCCCATAAACCGCTAGAAAACTGGAAGTGGTGCTGTGGCTCAAGTGGTAAAGTGCCTGGAGTTCAAGCCCCACAACTCACACACACACACACACACACAAAAAAAAAGTCTCACAGGCTTTTTCCTGTCAGGGCTGGCTTTGAACCTCACTCCTCAGATCTTAGCCTCCTGAACAGCTAGGATGACAGGCGTGAGGCACTGGCGCCAGGCCAATGAGTTCTTTGTCAAAATTCATACATTGTCAAAATTCATACATTTAACAAGTGAGACCATGCAACCAATAAATTGGCAAGTTGGGTGTTTTTCCTTCAAATCTTTTTTTTTTTTTTTAATCGGTCGTGGGTCTTGAACTCTGGGCCTGGGTGCTGTCCCTCAGCTCTTCAGCTCAAGGCTAGAGCTCTACCACTTGAGCCACAGCGCCACTTCCGGTTTTCTGGTGGTTTATTGGAGAAAAGAGTTTCATGGACTTTCCTGCCTGGGCTGGCTTTGAACCGCAATCCTCAGATCTCAGCCTCCTGAGTAGCTAGGATGACAGGCGTGAGCCACCGGCGCCCAGCCTCCTTCAAATCTTAAAACTCAAACATGAATCACTATTATTACCAATACTCATTTTTCAATTTTATTGCATTATCTTGCTTTCATCATTTCCCTAATAAGTGTAATTACCGGCCAAAGCTCTCTACTAACTCAATTTACATTAGGAAGAGAAAGAACATCAGGATTATGGGTATATTCAGTGGTAGAACCCTTGTCTAGTATGAGACCCAGTGAAAGGGGGGAAGAGAACCAAAAGAAAAAAGGAGACGGGTGGGAAGGGAAAAGAAGAGGACAATCATAAGGAATTCCGACAAGGAGTTCAGGACCAAGTATGAAAGTCATAACCACTTCTGCACATAGAAAACAAACCATCTACTTTACTTAAGATGGCTTTGGTGTAAGGAAAAGGTCTCTTGGCTGACATCCCTATTTGTTGTCAAGAATTTTCCATCTTCAACATTTTACTATTTGCTTCTAAGCTAAAAAGTGAACATCATATATACCTTCCAAGCCTACATGCCTCCTAATTTTATTACGCCTATACCACATTAACACATCTTCTTTACAGAGTGTCACTGTGAACACGTATATCCTGTTAGATATGACATTCTCTTTACAGTGCTTTCTGAAGGTTCCCAAGTGCTCACAATCACTGCAGTAACATTTCAAAGATCATATTAACAGTCATTTTTCTCCTAATTTCAGAACACTCTGGACAATCAATTCTTACACATTCCCAAAGACAATTTTCGTCCTCCATTTTATCATAAATCTTCAAACTACAGATCTATTCTTTGCCATAGGACCTTAGTTAAAACTTGTATGTTAAAAATCTTGCTAGATGCATCTTATAAAAAAAAAAGTCACTCAAAATGCCAGTAAGCTTTTGTTTATTTGGGAGTATGAATAATCTTCAATAGTCATAACAGTGAATTAAGTAGCATACAAAGATTTTAACACTTCAGAATGTATATCAATACCATATACAATCAATGAAGGCATATTTTCTTCCAATAGCCCATATTCTTTAACACAGTATCACACCAGATAAAACTAACTCAGAAATTTACTTCTGTGAGGGGAAATCTATCTGCAAAGTTGTAACAGTCCAAGACTGTTCTTTCAAAACCAGCACAATGTGCAACAATAAAAGATAATCCATCTTGAAATAAATGCCTCACCAGCCTGAGAGAGAGAGGAATGCCTTACATTCTCACTAGGCAGCCCCTGTGTGCACAGGGGCCACATACAGACATGCCACGGTCAATGATTCACGCTGCCTACCAAGCCAAATTGCCTGTGATGCATGTGGCATCTGCAGACAAAGATGTCTTAGGTGTTCTCCTCAAGCAGGTAAACTAATTTGTATATTAGTACTGGGGTTTGAACCCAGGGCCTTATGCTCAACCATCTAAGCCATGCCTCCAGTTCCAGTTTTCTGCTGGTTATTTTAGAGATAGAGTCTCACAAACTTTTCTGCCTGGCCTCAAACTCCCCATACTCTGGATGTCAGTCTCCTGAGAGTAGGCAGGATTACAAGCGTTAGCCACTGGCAGCCTCCTGAGTACCTGTACCAGCATAGATCATTAACCTGTGCCCAGTGGTTCACAAATCCTTACTACTGTTCACTCTTCCCTACTCTGCCTCTCCCCCAATGCACTCGCTTAGTCATCCAGCTATTTAATGAGAGAAGGAAAACTAAGAAATGAATACTAAATTATTGGTTGATAACTGTGCTGCACAAAACAAGGAAGATACTTGAGGTGACTGAGTGGTCCAGAAAAGCTGCTCTGAAGCCAATAACCACAATTTACTATCTGTAGGACGCCTCTAGATAATGATAATGCACTGAATATTTCAAACAAATAGAAGAAAGGATCTGGAATATGTTCACCACAAAGAAGCAACAGGGGGTGGGGGGTACAGCTTAGTAATAGATAAAGCAAGCACCTCACACCTCTTCCATCTCTGGGCTCCATTCCCAACACAGGAAATTAATTAATTGATTGATTAAAGGAACTATGTTTAACCTGATTTCCACACTACACAATAAATGTATTGAAACACCATACTGCACCCTTAAATGCAAAATTTGATTATGGAGCTTGAACTCAGGGCCTGAGCGCTGTCCCTAAGTCTCTCTATGCTCAAGGCTAGCTCTCTACCACTTGAGCCATAGCACCACTTCCTACTTTTACAGCATAGTTTAATGGAGATACGAGTCTCACAGATTTTCCTGCCAGGGCTGGCTTCAAACCATGATCCTCAGATCTCAGCTTCTGGAGTAGCTAGGATTACAGGGGTGAGCCATCGGTGCACTGCTCTGGGGCTGGCAGCAGGGTTCTCGGAGTACTTCTACGATGTGCTGGATGGTCCCAGCACCGCCCGGGGCCGGAAGCAGGGTTCTCGGTGTACTTTCAGGCTGGGGCTCTCAAAACCCAAGGGGTAAGGAAGGAAGATTCAACTTTTAGAGCTAAAATTGCAAAGGACGCTTTGTGTGGCCTATTTCTCATGCAGCTACTAATTTTAAGGAAATTTTCTAATCAATCAAGTTTGTCTTGAGGGACAGTAGTGCAAAAGTCTGTTTATTGTTCAAGTAAACTATTGGGAAGTTTTTACAAAATGAGAATATACAACACCTCAAACAGCAGGATCCTAAATTCTATTTAGATAAAAACATTAAACTGAGTGGAAGACATTCTCTCTGGCATTAGGTATCAGATAAAAATTCTCTAGGTAACACTTTTTATAAAATATAATGGTGGGCTGGGAAGGTGGCTCAGTGGTAGAGTGCTTGCCCTGCATGCATGAGGCCCTGGGTTCGATTCCTCAGCAACACATAAGCAGAAAAAGCCAGAAGTGGCACTGTGGCTCAAGTGGTAGAGCGCTAGCCTTGAGCTGAAGAGCTGAGGGACAGTGCCCAGGCCCAGAGTTCAGGCCCCACGACTGGCAAAAATAAATAAATGAAATGAAATATAATGGCATATTTCTGCTCTCCAATAGCTAATTAAGTGTCTGGTGGCCATTCCAATTCTAACTCGTTTGAAAAAACTAATTAATTCTCGCTGCCTGTGAATACTAACGAGCTACTTGGCAGTGACCTCCTTTAGAAGGCAGCCTGGGATTACACCACTCTGCAAACCACTTTCAATTAGGAGCCTCAACTCTCCTGCCTGCTAACCTCTATTCCTAAAGAACATTCACCACGAAAATCTCTAATGACCACTTCCTGTGCTCACTACACCTTCCCTTACCAGCACTCTAATAATGGCCTCTCTGATCCATGACCAGAAAACTCCAACTTGCCTATCTGAATTCACTTCCCAGTGAACATCCCTACCCATGCAGCAGCATGTCACAGTTCCCACTTGAACGGTGGACCCTGATGAAGCAGGAGCTCGCGCTGCTCCAGGCCCCTGGGAAACAGTCTTTGGGAATGTGTCCATCCACTGAAGTGGCTGTGAGCCTGTCCCACCAGTGGTGCACCTCCAAGCTCCCTGCAGTATGACCTGTCTAATCACACTGCTCCTGTTGGTGTTCAGTGTTAATATCCAGCCCACTCCACCCTTACCCCAACCCCTCCCCACTACCCGGCCCCTTTCATTCACATCTATGCAGTCTGGATACCTGATCCAATATTCACTAAAGAGAGAATTAAAGACAAGATTCATGTGCCGGAACATAAGCAGAAAGGGGAAACAGTGTTTCTGAAGAACCAATGTCTTTAAAAGTACTCCATTTAGAATGAGGACCACAGACTCATTCTGCACAGAAGAGGCCGCAGCGCCTTCCAGCCCGCATCGCCCACTGCCCCAGTCCTTGCAGGATGGCACCGCTGCAGGAATGGAACCAACTCAGAATCCCCAGGCCCAACACGATCATCCACTAATGCTGCTTGCTGTTCAGCTCCCTTTCTTTGAAGGAACTTATGCAGGGAAGTGTTCTAAGCTGTGAAGAAATCTAGCTGATGACAAGCACTTTGTCAACATTCTACTTCCAAGAAAATAAACTTCGCTGCTTAGTGAAACTTCGACATCCACTGGTGGCCACTCAGGCCTTGAAATAAACAAGAACAGCATAAAAGGAATAGGCAATCCTCCCTTTCTTTAGTGACCGGCCAGGATTGCTTTTTTCCCCCTTTTTTCTTTCTCTTTCATTGATGATGCTACTAAGGTTTAAACTCAAATCCTCTAGCTTGCTAGGCAGACCCACTATAAACTGAGTCCTTCTCACACTACTGGGCCTGTTTTAAAAGAAAGAAAAGAAAGGAGGGGAAGGGAGGGAAAGAGAAAGGGAGAAAGAAGGGAGAAAAGGGAAGGAGGGAGGGAGGGAAGGAAGGAAGGAAGGAAGGAAGGAAGGAAGGAAGGAAGGAAGGAAGGAAGGAAGGAAGGAAGGAAAGAAGGAAGGAAAGAAGGAAGGAAGGAAGGAAGGAAGGAAGGAAGGAAGGAAGGAAGGAAGGAAGGAAGGAAGGATGGCAGGCAGGCAGGCAGGCAGGCAGGCAGGCAGGTGGAGAAAGGGGTGAGAAAAGGGTGAGAGATGAGGGAAGAGAGAGAGAGAGAGAGAGACATAGAGAGAGAGACATAGAGAGACAGAGACAGAGAGAGACAGAAACAGAGAGAGACAGAGAGAGAGAGAAAAACCAAGCCAGAACTGGTGGTTCACACTTGTTATCCAGATACCTGGAGGTGGAAAAGAGACCAAGCCTTCAAGTCCCTATCTCAGTGTTTTTGTTTTTGTTTTTTTTGGGGGTGGGGGGCTGGTCATAGGACTTGAACTCTGGGCTTGGGCACTATCCCTGTGCTCTTCAGCTCAAGGCGAGTGCTCTACTGCTTGAGCCACAGTGCCACTTCTGGTTTTCTAGTGGTTTATTGGAAATAAGAGTCTCATGGACTTTCCTGCCTGGACTGGCTTTGAACCTAGATCCTCAGATCTCAGCCTCCTGAGTAGCTAGGATTACACGTGTGAGCCACTAGTGCCCGGTAAGTAAAGTCTTAAAAAGGGCTGGGTGTATAGTTCAAATGATAGAACTCCTGCCTATCAAGTACAAGTCCTGAGTTCAAATCCCATAACCACCAAAAAAAAAATGTTTCTTTCAAGACTTCAGGAAGCAAACATGGCAAACAATACATTAAAACCTAGATTTTTACCTATTAATCCTTTTGCCATCTTCCACGTATTTACTTTTGCCTTATGAATTTACATCACTATCTCTTCCATTAATATCATACAGATTTAGCACTGTGTCTGCATCCACCATAAACTATCCAGTAACATTCATGCTTTAAAATACTAACGTTACTCAGACAAAATGCATAAAAATAGATGTTACTAATTTCCTTAAAATAAACTACAAAGCAGCACACTTTTAGCTGTATGTGCACACATTAGCATAAGACGTCTGTGTCCACCCATGGGCCTAGACAGGGATCTATGTGGCTGGAGCCTTACAGACTCACTCTGGCCAGACGCCAGACAAGCCTTGAATTTGCTTCACTCCTGCCTGAGCATCCTGATGGCTGTGCCACACCTGACCTGTGCACTCCTCCAATGGCTCCTCCTTTCCACTGGGTCTCTGCTTGTCCCTGAAGAACTCTATGAAGCCTTAGTCAGCATCATCAGCACTGTTTCACAAGGAAGCTCAGCTCTAAGTGCAATCCTGAGTCACTGGACACTGCTCGGGTTCCAAACTGCAATGCATTCTCCATATTAACATCATCATTTATTCAGGAACTGCCTACAATCCCACTCACTATCATCAGAGCTAAGCGTGTGGCAAAGACTTCAAAATGCAGCAAAAAGCTAGAGTGACACATGATCTCAATCAAGAATACACTATTACTGGAAGCTTGGCTCAAGTGGTAGAACAGCAAAAGCATGAACCAGAAAACTGAGGCCCCAAGTTTCAGTTCCTGGTACTGGTATGTATATACATTTGTGTACAAACACACACATACACCCCAGAACTGTGTTTGAAAATGAAAATACGTTCAAGTCAAGCACAGTGGTGCAATCTCATAACCCCAGCACAGGGGAGGCTGAGGCAGGAAGATCTTGAGTTCAAAGCTACATAGTACAACCCTGTTTCAAAAAAGAAAACACCAACAACAACAATAGTAATAATGAGCCAGGCGCTGGTGGCTCATGCCTGTAATCCTAGCTACTCAGGAGGCTGAGATCTGAGGATCGCGGTTCAAAGCCAGCCCGGGCAGGAGAGACCGTGAGACTCCTATCTCCAATAAACCACCAGAAAACCGGAAGTGGCGCTGTAGCTCAAGTGGTAGAGCGCTCGCCTTGAGCTGAACAGCTGAGGGACAGCGCCCAGGCCCAGAGTTCAAGCCCCACGACCGACAAAAAAAAAAAAAAAAATAGTAATAATGATGCACACTGTTATCACATTGTCAAGCCCAGGGGAAGTAGAGGCAGATAAAAAGGACACACCACTCTGGACAAGTGTCATAAAGCAAAGGAGGGAGGAAGGGTGGGCAAGGCTTCACAGTTCTGGGCCCTGAAGAATGAGCAAGACAATGCTGCCTATCTGAGGGAAGACAATCAACAGCAGACCAAAGTACTGCAGGCAAAGAACCTGGCCTGGGATCTTGCACATCAGCACCACTGTCAAACACCTCCATCGAAGGCCCACTTCCTTCATCCTTCTCCCCACATCCATCCTGCTAATTTCCACAGGAAGTTTAAGCCCCTCCTCCATATTCTGCCAAAAGATATACTAAGCTATGCAAGTATTCATAGGAAAGATACTACAATATTAATCCACAAAGCAATGCTAACATGCAACGTTTGGCAACAAAAAGTCAAAGGAGCTAAAAATAAGTATGGAGCACTAGAAGAGCTCATACCTTCTTGCAAAACTAGTTTTAGTCACAGGACTTTGAAGAGTTATGTTTATCAAGGGGCCAAATGAGACCCTAAAAGGATTAATATGTAGGTAAGAAGCCCAAATTCGTAACAGCTCACCTATTTTATAGGCTAGGTTGAAGGTGAATTCCAGACCCACATGACTACTATCCTTTAGCCTTCCTGACTGTCCACCTGATTGCACAGGACTGCCTTTACTTTCCTGCTGTTCCTTCTTGAACAATCGTACCCTCCTCAACCATCAGAGAAGCGCGAGCTCCTATTATATCCAAGCTAGTCCTCGTTGATGGATGAAACCCACTCTACTCTCCAAGCACAGCACAAGAGCAATTCCTGCCATGAGCCCAAGTCAGAAAACAGTCGTATTCAAGGGACTCTCCAATACCACACTAGGAGCCAGGGCAAGAGGGAGGAACTCCAAAAGCATTCTGGACCAATCATAAAGCCAGGTAATATTTCTATCGCACACACAGACACCATGAGGCACATGAATGACCGTGCAGGATACCCACTTCTGAACCATCACTCACAGAGTCTTCCTTCACAGTTTAAGCAGACAAAGTATGCATGTTGCTCTCATAGCCATTTTCTCAGGATTTAAACACCTAGTTATGCAGCAGGCACTGGGATGCAGCATCATAAAACAGCCAAAGCCCCATCTCTGTGGAACTTATATTTCTAAGAGGGACAAAGTGTGGTTAACAATTGTGACAGGCGATATAATCCTAAATTAGGAAGACAAGAAAATCCGAAGGCAACAATGGTCAAATCACATGACTCAAGTGGTGAACCAGCAGCCTTAAGGGGGAAGAAAATCAGGAGCATCACCCAGGCCCTGAGTTCAAGCCCCAGGATTGGTACATGCACACGCACATATCCATACACATACACACTCTCTCTCAAACTACTTCTGCATTTTCCATAATAAAGGTAGTTCAGTAACTGACAGTGGCAGGTAAGATAGCTCTCTAAATGTCTAAACATGAGTGTCCATTATTCCTACTGCATACATTGTTCCACCTAATCCATACACAGAATGTATGCATAACTCACACACACAACAGTACACGAGGTAGGTGTAATTCAGGTCCATAAAGATAACAACCCTCAAATGTCCATGCTTATAAAGCCTATATTTTACAATGCTAAAGAAATCCAAAGGGCTGGGGCACAGCTTGCTGGCAGAGCAAATGCCTGGACTATTTGAGGCCCTACATTTGACCTCCAGTTGCAAAAACAACAAAAACTCTACAGAATATCAAACAAGAAGTATATTATATATGAAAAATTTTCCAGCCTGGGGCTTTAACTCAGGGCCTGAGCACCGTCCCTGAGCTCTTCCGTTCAAGGCTAGTGTCCTGACTTGAGCCACAGCTCCACTTCTAGCTTTTTGGTGATTACTTGAGATAAGAGTTTCACATTTTTTTGCTGCCCAGGTTGGCTTTGAGCCATGATTATCATAACTCAGACTCCTAAATAGCTAGGAGTACAGGCATGAGCCACCAGGGCCCACGTGAAAACTATTTTTAAAGGATTAAGATCTCCCAATTCAAAGCTCTGGTTCTAACCTAAGCTAGCTTTTAAAAGGCTAATACCTTGAGTTCTAAGTCCATCTTTGCCACTTTTTAGTTTTATTGCTTTGGAACTTCACTTAGTCCTGTGGCTCTCTTAGCCACATCTATAAAACTAGACTACTCAGATAAACTCTCTACACTCTTTAAAAAAAAAAAAAAAAAAAAGTACTCGGGACACAATGGAAAATAGCTATAATCCCTGCTTCAAGAGGAAGAGGCCGGCCCAAGCTACATAACAAGACTCTGTTTCAAAGAAAGCAAAGACTCAGACCTCCATCATCTTCCCAAATAGCATATTTTCCTAAATCTCTGCAGTTATAAACTTCTTCATGGAATACTTTTCCAGTTAGCAACAAGTTGCAAAAGTGTGAGCCAGCTGTGGCAATACACAACTTCTCCTTCCATCACGTGGGAGGCTGAGGCAGAAAGACCAAAAGTATGAGGATTGTATGGATTCCATAGTATGTATGGATTACACAGTAAAAGAGCAGCCTAAAAAACAAGTAACAGAGCCGGGCACCAGTGGCTCACGCCTGTAATCCTGGCTCCTCAGGAGGCTGAGATCTGGGGATCACGGTTCAAAGCCAGCCCGGGCAGGAAAGTCTATGAGACTCTTATCTCCAATAAACCACTAGAAAACCAGAAGTGGCACTGTGGCTCAAGCAGTAGAGTGCTCACCTTGAGCTGAAGAGCACAGGGACAGCGCCCAGGTCCAGAGTTCAAGCCCCTCGACCATCAGAAAAAAAAGTAATAGGGCTGGGAATGTGGCTTAGTGGTAGAGTGCTTGCCTAGTATGCATGAAGCCCTGGGTTCAATTCCTCAGTACCACATAAACAGAAAAAGGCAGAAGTGGTACTGTGGCTCAAGTGGCATAGTGTTAGCCTTGAGCAAAAGAAGCTCAGAAACAGTGCCCAGGTCCTGAGTTCAAGCCCTAGGATTCACAAGAAAATAAAAATAAAATAAAATAATACTAATAATAAAGTCAAGTGCTTGTGACTCCACCTATAATCCTAGCTACTCAGGAGGCTGAGATTTGAGAATGGCTGTTCAAAGCTGGCCTAGTCACGAAATTCCAGGATGGGCTGGGAAGGAGGCTCAGTAGTAGAGCGCTTGCCTTGTATGCATGAGGCCCTGGTCCATTCCTCAGCACCACATAAGCAAAAGGACAGCGCCCAGGCCCAGAGTTCACGCCCCACAACCGGACCAAAAAAAAAAAAAAAAAAAACACGAAGAAATTCCAGGAAACTCTTCTCTCCAATTAACCAGCCAAAGAGCTGGAAGCAGAGGTGTGGCTCAAGTGGTAGAGCACTAGACTTGAGCACAAAAGCTCAAGGGCAGTGCCCGACTCAGAGTTCAAGCCCAAGACAGGCACAAAAAAAAAAAAAAAGCAAACACATTGAAAAAAATTGTAACATTCTCTGTTTTTTAAAAAACACATTTTTAAAAGTTTACCTTATAATGTTTTTGCAAATTCTATCACTTATTTCAGTTACTGTAACCTACAAAAACCTTCCAGGATTACTCAATATGCATTGCACATATAGACACATGGCTTATTGGGCAATAACTGTCAGCACAGCAATGGGCAGCACTTCATCCCTACACTCACCAGCACAGGCAAGGGTAGTGGTGTTTCTTTATACAGTGGCCAAAACAAGAGAGCACTATGTGCATCACATACCTCTTAATAAAGTAACAGCATCAATGAGCTACCATTCCTGTTTTAAATCCCTTGAGAATTTTACGACTGAACAACTATGTAAGTTCAATCTTCACAAACCCTGTAAATCAATGACATTAAGTTTTTAATTTTTAAAGTGAATTTAAGACACTGAAGTCTAATACTTACAAAAAGCTTGTCTGTCTCAACCTTTTCACGCTGGAAAGTCACCGGAGCTGCAACTTTCTCAAGTGGCCAACAGTGCTCACAAGGCTGCAATTCTGACTCTACAAACCAAACGTGTCGGGGCTGGGAAGGTGGCTCAGTGGTTGAGCGCTTGCCTTGCATGCCTGAAGCCCTGGGTTCGATTCCTCAGCACCACATAAGCAAAAAGAAAAAAGCCGGAAGTGGCGCTGTGGCTCAGGTGGTAGAGCGCTAGCCTTGAGCTGAAGAGCTGAGGGACAGCGCCCAGGCCCAGAGTTCAGGCCCCACAACCGGACCCAAAAACAAACAAACAAACGTATTGTACAAAATACATAGAATTGTGCAGTTCCTTTTTGTAAAGGCTCTGTTTTCGATTTCACGTTCTATCTAAAATCTATAATCCTTCACTAGTGTTTTCCTCATCCTCAATATAGACTCTAAGAATTGACCAGACCACATATCACGTGCTATAATCTCAACACTCAGGCAGAGAGACAGGTGGATTTGGAATTCCAGGCCAGCCTGAGCTACACAGTGAGACTCTGTTTCAAACACAATCACAGATTAGGTTAGAGTCTAAGGGCTGGAAAAGAAGTAGTATGAAATTCACTGAGGTATCCCTTTTCAGCATTTCAAAAGGTCACTGCCAAGTACAGTCCAGTATTTTTTTTTTCTTTGGTAAATACTTTCATTGAAAAACCATAGTTAGCTGGGCACTGGTGGCTTATACCTGTAATCCTACCTACTCAGGAGGCTGAGATCAGAGGATCTCAGCCCAGGCAGGAAAGTCCCTGTGAGACTCTTATCTCCTAACAGAAAAAATTAGACTCTTATCTCCACCAGAAAACCAGAAGTGGCTTTGTGGCTCAAGGGGTAGAGCTCTTGCCTTGAGTTGAAGAGCTCAGGGACAGTGCCCAGGCCCAGAGTTCAAGCCCCATGACTGAGAAGAAAAAAAAAAAAAAGAAAAAGAAAAGGCATAGTTATACATATGGGTTCCAAGGTAATTTTTTACGAAGGCCTACAACATGAAATGACTAAAGCAACTTAAGCATGTCTTCACAACCACTTTTTCTTAACAGAACCTACCCACACTATTATAATTTAGAAGAATAGTCTATTTCAGAAATGAAACCACTGGGCCACTGTGAATTCAACAGCACTGCACAAGTTTTGCTGCTGTTCAGTAAAATACTAAAACGCCAAAGAGAGGCAGAGGTATAATGTGATTACTGAACACAAGCTGTAAATCCACTACTGCAACCCACTTTGGGCCACTTCTGGATTCAAACTAAACAATCGCAGCTGATTCCCTGCCCAGTATTTTCCACTGTTTGTGTATAAGGGGAGTACATCCTACAAAGAATCACTGTACTACCCCTGCAATGGACAGGCACAGAGCTAGTCTTACCTGTCTTCATTCCATTCAGTCCACAGCACAACTCCAAAAGAAATATTTATGATCTGTACTTAGTAATAAGAAAGCTAAGACTCAGGAAGGAAATGGCAGGTACAGATTTCAAATCCAGTTGTTTGATATCAGCGTTCACACTTAGTGTGCACATTAAGCTATCCTGTGAGTTGAGATGTAAGCATAAAAATTACTAGAAAGATGCTCAAAGGTTCACTCAACTTCAGGTTTTCCACATAGTTCCCCCTCTCCAAGAGATACAACGGATTTCACTATATATTTCACTGTAATTCAAGCTTGTCTGGTTTAAGATTTACAAGGTAACTCCAATTCTTATCACTTACACAGATAAAAGCCTAGCTTTTCCTTTATCATGTTCAAAATGTAACAGGAATGCATTTCCTGATGTTTGATTTTCTGTATTACTTTTGGTGACAGTCACAAGCTACACTCTGCTATACACTCAACACCTGTTGAGAAAGTCAGTCCTAAAAGAAAGAAAAGGAAAAAAGCAGTAACATTACAAAAAGGAGCCGGAGATGAGGCAAACTTTATTTACATACGTAATATTAAAGTAATTTTTAATTTGTTTCTACGATTGGGACTGAGAGTCCCTCGCTACCATGTTCTCCAACAAGACAGCCCTGTTTGAATCACTCTGGTAACCAAACCAGTTGGACAGCTAGTCTCAGTTAAATAAGGATTTCAACAGTCACCCAAAAGAGTGATGAACGGTTGCCACCTCTCTTTGGGGGCAGTTCTAAGCCCATCCCTGGCGAGTACAAGCCTAAACCTGAGTCACAACAACTTCTGGACTCTAAATAAAGACTAGGAAAAACTCTTCCCAGCCAATTAAAAAAAAAACAAAACTAAAGAAACACCCTTCTACTCAACCACTGCTCAACATGGCACTTTATAGAAGTTCTCAGGGTCGTCTTTCTCCCAAATACAAATCCTCAGGGAAAACTTGTATTCCAGCCCTCACCGCACAATACAAGTTTTAACTGTTTCATGGCAGAGAAGACACGATGCACAACGGGACTTTTTTGTGGTTGTTCTGGGTTTTTTGCCGGTACTAGGGCTTGACCTCAGGGCCTGGGCACTGTTCCCGAGCTTTTTCGCTCAAAGCTAGTGCCCTACCATGCAAGCCACGGCTCCACTTCTGGCTTTTTGCTGGCTAACTGAAGACAGGAGTCTCTCAAACAGGTTCTCCGGCCTGGGATGGCTTCGAACTGCCATCCTCAGATCTCAAGCCTGAACAGCTAACTAGGGTTACAGGTGTAAGCCAAGGACTCCTGGCTCCTAACGCTTTTCTCCCAGGGAGAAAAAGCCTCCACAGCCCAGTTCCTCGTTTGCAAGGTAACTCTGGTCCGGCTGACTGCAGATCGAACCTCTTCGCCCGGGAGCTCCGCGAAGCGCCGGACCCCGGTGGACGCGGACGCACCCTTCCTCCCGCACCGGCCAGCCGCCCGGCGAGCGCGGTCAGAGGGGCCGGGCCGCCCACCGGCTGGGGAGGCGCCCCCGCCGGCCCCGGCTTCCCGGACGGGGCCCGCGTCCCGGGCGGCCGGCGGAGGACCAGCCCTCGGGGAGAGGACGCCGCGCCGGGCCCGAGCCCGGGGAGATCGCCACCCACTCCACACAAGTTTGCACAAGGGCGGGAGGGGAGCGGGGGGGGGGGCGAGGAGCCGGCTTTCTAAGCCTCAACCCTGTAACACGGTAATAGTAACAACAACAACAACAACGGCAGCAGGAAAATTAACCCTCCAGCTGCTGCTCTCCGAGGAACCCCTCCACCGGAAACAAGCGGCCAATGCCAGCCCCGAGCCTCGGCCAAGCGAACCCCCTTTCTCCTTCGGCCCCTACCCATGACCCCCCCATAGCCTAGAACGCCCCACCCCCGCCGTCCCAGGGCGCCCCCTCGGTCCAGGGCGCCCCCCGCCGTCCCCAGGGCGCCCCCTCGTAGGCCCAGGGCGCCCCCTCGTAGGCCCAGGGCGCCCCCTCGTAGGCCCAGGGCGCCCCCCGCCGTCCCCGGGCGCCCCCTCGTAGGCCCAGGGCGCCCCCCGCCGTCCCCGGGCGCCCCCTCGTAGGCCCAGGGCGCCCCCCGCCGTCCCCGGGCGCCCCCCGCCGTCCCCGGGCGCCCCCTCGTAGGCCCAGGGCGCCCCCCGCCGTCCCCGGGCGCCCCCCGCCGTCCCCGGGCGCCCCCTCGTAGGCCCAGGGCGCGCCGGGCCGGGCGGCCGGGCGGCGGGCTCACCGCGATCACGTTGACGAAGGTGGTCTTGCCCGAGTACTGCAGCCCCACCAGCGTCAGCTCCATCTCCTCCTTCCAGAAGAGCGAGCGGAACCAGTCCAGCAGGCGGGAGATGAGCGCCAGCATGTTGACGGCCGGGACGGACGGGCGGACGGGCGGGCGGACCGGAGGGCCGACGGGAGGACGGGCGGGGCGGCGGCGAAGACCTCCACTCGAGCGGGCCTGGCCCGGACGCCCCTCCCCTCAACGGCTCCCGGAGCCCGGCCGACGCGGGCGGACGCGGACGCGGACGCGGGCGGCGGCGGCCGGAGGCTGGAAGCCCAGCGGGTCATATGACTCGCCCTCCCCCCCACGCTCTTCTCTGCGCAGGCGCAGGTGCCCACGCCAAGAGCGGCGACGACGGCGGCGGAGCCAGGCGCGGCCGCCGCCCGCAGCGCCCCCTGCTGGCAGGTCCCGGCAGCACCGCGCGCCGCCCAGGCCTGGGGCCGGTCCTTCCCCCTTGGTGCCCCCATTCACTCATTCACGCCTGGCCCGTCCCATTCCTCAGTAAACTCTCATTGATGATTTGCTGGAAAATGCCCGGACTCGAAGGAATTCATCGTGGAATTTAAAAAAAATCTCTGAGCCCAGAGTCACCTTTAATCCCAGAACGGGGGAGGATGGTGGAGGGGGAGGATGGAGAGTTCAAAGCCAGCCCGGGCTGCAGTAGCCACACCCTGTCTCAGAAAGCCAGACAACTGCCAACGTAACTCAGAGGCAGAGTGCCTGGTAACCAAAGACCTTGGGTTCCATGACCAGCGAATAGCCACCCATTGAAAAGAGCCTCACAAAAACCTCAAAAAGCAGAATTTTAGCAAGGATTTGTTTTAATTTCATCATAATATAAAATAGAAAGAAGTTGGGGGGAGGGGGAAGATGAGAACCATTTCCTGCTCCCAACACAGGAGAGGAGAGGTGGTTCCTGCCTGTAATCTTTGCATTTAGCAGGCTGGAGTGAGACAGGGCCCTTACAGCCTCTGAGTCCTTAGACCGTGGTTTGAGCTGGGTGAAGATCATGGACATGTGACCGTGGCCTACCCCAAACATGGAGACAAAGGTAACATCAGAACTTTCCTTACACTTTCACCCCAGGCTGGTGTGCTACAGTTGAGCCACACCTCCAGTCCTGCTTTTTCTCTGCTCAAGCTGGGTTTGAACCTCCATCTTCACATCTCAGCTTCTGAGGAGCCAGGATTTACAGTTACAGATGTGAGCTACCAGGTGCACAGCTTGTTTAGTGCTCACTGGGACAGGCTCTGATGACTTGAACGGGGTCCCTCCCTGGGCCTCAGGAGACCAGAGTCTTGGCTTCCTAGTACTTCAGAATGTGAGCTCGGTGGGAAATAGAATCCATAGAGATGTGCTCCTTTGGGTAGGTACTGAGATTTGATGATACCCACTACACTCTCAGACAAGAATCAGGAGAACGCAAGTGACAAGCAAAGCAGCCATTGGAGTCTTTTTTGTTTTGTTTTTGTTTCTTTTTGTGTGTGTGTGCCAATACTAAGCCTTGAACTGGGTGCGGTCCCTTAGCTTTTTCCATTCCCAGCTGAGCCACAGCTTGACTTCAAGCTTTTGCTTGTGAATCAGAGATAAAAGTTCTCTGGGGGGCTGGGAAGGTGGCTCAGTGGTAGAGTGCTTGCCTTGAGTGCATGAGGCACTGGGTTCAATTCCTCAGTGCCACATAAGCAGAAAACATCAGAAGTGGCGCTGTGGCTCAAGTGGTAGAGCACTAGCCTTGAGCTGAAGAGCTGAGGGACAGCGCCCAGGCCCAGAGTCCAGGCCCCACAACCGACCAAAAAAAGAAAAAGAAAAAAAAAAAGTTCTCCAGACTTTCCTGCCTGAGCTGGCTTTGAACCTCAGCCCTCCAGATCTCTGCCTCCCTTAGTAGCTGGGATTCCAGGCAAGAGCCACAGGCACCTGACCGACACTGCAGTTTTAAAGCTGTCAGTGAGAGGACACTGAAGACGGGTCAACAAACCCCAGACCAGGCTTCGGAGCAGACAAAGCCTCCTTGCGCACTGCTTTCACACTGCTGCTTGCTCCAGCACTGCGCACGTGATCCTGTGAGACAATGCATTTGGCTGGTTTAGGCCAAGCCAGTGTCAGCTCAAGGAACGCCAGCGGGGAGAGCAAGGGAAGAATTAGCAGCAGGGGCACAACGGAGACCCTGTGTCAGCTGAGGGGCCATGAAGGTGGCAGGGGCTGGTTTGGAAGCCTGTCAGTGAATACTGTCACAGTCACTCACACTCACTCACACACTCACACTCACACACACAGGGCTTCCTTGCTTCTGGGTGCATCCATGCATTTCGTGGCTTCCAACTGGGCCCATGGTGTGTTCTGTAAAGCTGTCCCGGGCTCCTGTGGTCTGGAAGCAGACCCCTGGCATCCATCCCTCCCTCGGGGGAGCAGTCCTCGGGGACTGCTCACACACACAAACACACACACACACAAGCCTAGCGCCAGTGACTCACGCCTGTCATCCTAGCTACTCAGGAGGTTGATAGGAGGATCACAGTTTGAAGCCAGCCCGGGCAGGAAAGTCCATGAGACTCTCATCTCTAATAAACTACCCAGAAAAGGCCAGAAGCGGTGCTGTGGCTCCAGTGGTAGAGCACTGGCCTTGAGCAGAAGCCCAGGGACAGCAGCCAGTTCTGAGGCAAAATCCCAGGACCGGCAAAAAAAATGTTTTGAAACCTGCCACACACAGGAACAGTTGAAAACTGTAGGATTAACGGCCGGGCATGATGGCACCCACCTGTGGTCCCAGATCTTCTGGAGGTAAAAGGAGGAGGAATATATGTGTGTGTGTGTGTGTGTGTGTGTGTGTGTGTGTGTGTGTGTGTGTGTGTTGTATATAATGAGACATATACTGTGATTTCTGTAATGTGATATAATACATTATACTACATAATTATATATGATGTATATAATATGCATATACATACGTAATATATGATGCATATAATATATAATGTACATAACATAACTATATATTATGTTATATATTGTTTATTATCATATGTAATACATAATCTATACTAATTATATTGATATATGTCTAATTATATATTATTTATACTATATATCATATATTGCTTATATTCTATATTATATAACACAATTCTATTATATTTTATATTAAAATATATTATATTGTATACGGGGGGGGAGGAGGAACAAAAAGCAGAGCAGCTGCCACAGCCAGACGCTGGTGGTAATATATTTTAATATAAAATATTACACCTGTAATCCTTCTGTTCTCAGGAGGCTGAGATCTGAGGATCGAGGTTTGAAGCTAGCCCAGACAAATCCCAGAGACTTTTATCTCCAGTCAATCACCAAAAAGCGACAAATGGAGCTATGACCCAAGTGGTAAAACACCATGGCTGTTCAAAGCCAGCCTGGGCAGGAAAAGCAGGGATTGCAAATGACCACTAAGAAGTTGTAAGTGGAGCTGTGGCTCAAGTGTAGAATGCCAGACCCTGAGGGGAGCCCCGGGACCAGGAGAGGGAGAGAGGGAGAGAGACAGAGACAGACAGACAGACAGACAGAGACAGAGACAGAGACAGAGAGAAGGGAGAAGGGAGGGAGGGAGACAGGAGGGAGAGAAGAGGGAAGGGGAGAGGTGGGAGGAGGAGAGGAAAGAGGGGACTGCAGGCTAGCAGGATGGCCTCCAGGTTTTGTCTACTTGGGGCTGAGGGCGGGTCGGGCGGGTCTCCTCCTGCCTCAGTTTCCCAAGCTGCCCCCCCAGGCCCGCGGTGACTCACACGCACTGCAGGCCGGGCCCCCGCGCCTTCCCTGGGCCCGCGGGACGGGGTGGGGGTGGGGGGCAGTTTCCACCAGGGCCAGGCGGGAGGCTTTCCCGGGAGGGGGGCCTGTCAGCCCAGAACACCCACAGCCTCAGCCTCCGACATGTGTGCGGGGAGACTGAGGTCATCAAAGGAACGGTCGTCTGAGATTGAATCCTTCCCCCTGCTCAGGAGGCTGAGATCCGGGGATCGCCTGGTTCGAAGCCAGCCTGGGCAGGAAAGTCCCTGGGGCTCTGATCTCCCAATTACCCACCAAAGAGTTGGCGGCTCAAGTGGTAGAGCGCTAGCCTAGAGTAAAAGAGCTCAGGGAGCCTGAGAAGGTGGCTCAGTGGTAGAGCGCTTGCCTTGCATGCTCAAGGCCCTGGGTTCGATTCCTCAGCACCACATAAGCAAAAAGAAAAAAGCCAGAAGTGGTGCTGTGGCTCAAGGGCTAGAGTGCTAGCCTTGAGCTGAAGAGCTGAGGGACAGCGCCCAGGACGAGTTCAGGCCCCACGACCGGACCAAAAAAAAAAAAAAAGAGCTCAGGGACAGCACCCAGACCAGAGTTCAAGATCCAACAGAGAGAGAAAGAGAGAGGTGAGGAGAGGGAGAGAGGAGGGGGAGAGGGAGAGAGAAGAGAGAAAGGAGGGGGGAGGGAGAGAGGAGGGAGAGAGAGAGAGAAGGAGAGAGGAAAAGGGAGAGAGGAGGGGGATAGGGAGAGAGGGGGGAGAGGGAGAGAGGGAAAGAAAGTTATTCATTGCTTGTAGGTCCAGAAAGCACTGGAACCACCTTACTTAATTTTAAAAGACTTCATTATTACTTAATGGTTGTTTGTAAGCAATTAAGGGAAATAAACTGGATTGAAAGATTACGCTTTCTTTCCTTCTGCCCTCTTCTTTCTCTTCCTCCCCCTCTATGACCCCCTCACCTCTTCTTTATTTTCAGGGTGTGGGAGGAGATGCCAGGACTAGGGTTTGAACTCAAGGCTCTACTCTAACTCAGCTCTTTCACTCAAGGCTGGGGTTCTACACGTAGGCCACACCTCCACTTCTGACTTTTTGCTGGTTAACTGGAAATAAGTGTCTCTCTGATTTGTCTGCCCCAAATGGCTTCAAACCAGGATTGTCAGGTTTCAGCTTTCTGAAAAGCTAGGATTACAGGAGTGAGCCACCAGCCCCGATTCATGCTTGATTTTTCCAGTAGGGTCAGTGTGGCTGTTCTGAGAGGCAGATGCTGAGAAGGGTAGGAATGAATGCTCTGAGGGGCACCACTTGGGGAAGGGAAAGGCCAGAAGCAGAGAAGCAACCCCACAACACAGTCACAAAAAGGTCCCCCATTACCTTGTAGGCAGTTCTGAAGACGTCTGGCTTTTCCAAATTGTCATCATGGCGGGAGGGGGGGGGGTCGTGGTGTTTTTAAGTCTTTAAGCAGCCTGGTTTCCCAGGCTTGGGAGGTGAACTGCAGGAAGGAAGCAGGGACTAGGACCGGATTTCTCCGGCTCCTGCAGTCCCATGAGATGGACAGCAGGGGGCAGTCTCTACCATCATAGAAAATGATGCTCTCTTCTGCATCTCCTCTTCCTTCTCCTTGTCATCTTTCTTCCTCCTCCTCTTCCTCGCTCTCCTCTCCTCTTCCCTTTGTGGATTTGACAATACAATGGAGCTCCGGCTGGCCTGTCTTCCCACCTCAGCCTCCTGGGCACTGGCATTACAGTTGTGCGCATCACATCTAATGCTGCTTGCTTGAAGGGACTGCTGAGTGTCACCCACACCAGTCCTGAGTCCACTCGGCAGGATGAAGACAGTGGACGGCTGGGAAGGTGGCTCAGTGGTAGAGTGCATGCATGAAGCCCTGGGTTCAATTCCTCAGCACCACGTAAACAGAAAAAGCCAGAAGTGGCCCTGTAGCTCAAAGTGGTAGAGTGCTTGCCTTGAGCTGAAGAACTGAGGGACAGCACCCAGGCCCAGAGTTCAGGCCCCACGACTGACAAAAAAGAAAAGGTCGTGGAGACCAGGGGGTCAGCACGGCTGAGGCGTAGCTCTGGACTTCCCGAGATCAAACCAGCAGAAACGTGGGGGAGTGGATGACATGGGGTCTCCCAGCCTCATCCTCATCCTCTCTCCCTTGCTAAACCCACTCAGTCTCAGTCTGACCACTCTGACTGAGTTCATGTCCACCTTGGGCTTTGCTGTCATCCGACCTCTCCTATTTGTGCTGTCGCTGCTGACTGCCTTTGTGTCCTCAGGACCTGGGGCACAACAGGCATACATTTTTTTTCTTCCTCCGCCAAGCCCCGGTGGCTCACGCCTGTAATCCTAGATACTCTCGAGGCCAAGATCTGAGAATCATGATTCCAAGACAGTGTGTGAGACTCTTATCTCCAATGAATTACCAGAAAAGGAGTGGAGCTGTGGCTCAAGTGGTAGAACACTAGCTTTGAGCAAAAGAGGCTCAGGGACAGTGCCCAGGTCTTGAGTTCAAGGACCAGCTCACACACACACGCTTACACACACACACACACACACACACACACACACACACACTCAGAAATTACCAGCAAGGCCAGGTGCCTGTGGCTCATGCCTGTAATCCTCAGGAGCCTGAGATCTGAGGATCATGGTTCAGAGCCAGCCCAAGCAGGAAAGTCTGTCAGACCTTTATCTCCAATAAACCACTCGAAAACAGGAAGTGGCGCTGTGGCTCAAGTGGTAGAGCACTAGCCTTGAGCTGAAGAGCTGAGGGACAGCACCCAGGCCCAGAGTTCAAGCCCCACAACAGACCAAAAGAAAAAAAGAAATTACCAACAGGTGGTATGCATGACCCATGTTTCAGTCTCGTCTCGTGTACCATGTCCATGCCAAGAGCCACCTACCCAGGCCAAAAACTGTGTTGACTTTCAAGATATTGCCTATGAGTATAATCAAGTTTTCCTTCTTACTCCCCCCCCAGCTTACCTCCTATTCGTTCTTCTTTCCTCCCCCTCCCCCTCCTCCTCCTCCTCTTCCATCTGCTGCTGCTGCGAGGTTATCTCCAAGTAACCACAAGAAAATCAGACGTGGCGCTCTGGCTCAAAGTGGTAGAGTGCTAGCCTTGAGCAAAAATGCTCACAAATAATGCCCAGGCCCTGAGTTCAAGCCCTATGATTGACAAAAAAATAAAGAAAGAAAAAAAAAGAGAAAGAAATGTACTCTTTACCTGACTTAGGTAATTGTAACCCCTCTATACATCACCTTTATAGTAACAACAAAATAAATACAATTTTAAAAGGATCACAAGTCTGGGGATGAGACAAGTTCAAATCCCAGCTCCGCCTCCCATCAAAAGCATGATCTCGGGCCCCTGTACCTTCCTCTGACGTAGTTACATAGGCGTGCTACGTACACAGGACATGCATAGACGCGCTACGTACACAGGACATGCATAGACGCCCTACGTACACAGGACATGCATAAACGCGCTACGTACACAGGACACGCATAGGAGCACTGAAAACAGACCCCACAGCAGGGCGTGTGAGGGATTCAGTGGGGGGGGGGTCGACACAGCTTGCCTGGAGGACGCTCAACGTCAGGGTCACGTCTAGCCTCGCTCGCCTCTGCACCCTGAGCACAGGACGGCTGAGCCCCACAGACTCAGATCTAGTGAACCAATTGAGGGCCTGAGCCCGGTGCCATTCTCACTTGAGCAGTGATCATGAAGGGGGGGAAGGGGGCGGATCCTGGGGCGGGGTGGGAGTGGGGACATTGTCCCTTCACTAAGACACAGAGCGCAGGGAAGGCTGGGTTCAACAAGAGGAAACCAGATGGCCAGGTGACTCAACCAAGGCTCCTAAGCAAAGGCAGCGCAGGTCTTGGTGTTTGGGTACAGCTGAGCCCCCCCAAGAGAAAGCCGTGAGCCCCACAGATAGAGAGAGGAGACTCAGAGACACTGGATTCTACAGAGCTCCAGGAAAGGCCTGGGCTGGACCTCAGAAAATACTGTTAGTTATCCCATGGCCTTATGGGAGATCGGACACACAGAAGCCCCAGCCCAGGCGAGAAGCCAGTCACTTTGCATGGGGAGCTTCAGCCTCACCGGCCACTTCCTTGGGTCTCAAAAGCTCTCCGATTCCCCCCTCCGCCCCCACACTCCTCGCTTGGCTAATTTCTGCTCAGCCTTCAGGTCGTAGTTCAAATATCACTTCCTTAAAAAGTGGTCCCCGAATGACTAGGCTGGGCGTGGTGGCCTCCGCCCCTTCTATCCCTCTAGAAAACGCAAAGGGCAAGTGGGGCCCTGGTGGCTCGCGCCTGTCATCCTAGCTACTCAGGAGGCTGAGATCAGAGGATCAAGGTCAAAGCCAGCCCCAGCAGGAACGTCCATGAGACTCTAATCTGCCATTAACCACCAGAAAACCAGAAAGGGAGCTATGGCTCAAGTGGTAGAGCACTTGTCTTGAGCTGAAGAGCTTAATGTCCAGGCCCAGAGTTCAAGACCCATGACCCCCCCCCCCCAAAAAAAAAAGATGGAAAGGGTGCTTTTCTGCCTGGTTCCTGGGACTTCGGTGGGTGACATTAGTTCAATGGCTGCCATGAGGGGGCACTGTGTCACATCCATGTTCTCTGCAATCAGCACAGAGTCTGACACAGGGCTGGACCTCGAAGATGTAGAGAGAAAAGGAAGAAGGCATTCCAGGGGTTGGTGGCATGGCTCAGCTGGTAGAGCAATAGCCAATGAGCAAAAGCATCAGGTACTGAGTTCAAGTCCTGGTCTCAGATGAAAAGAAAGAAAAGATAGATTTCTAAATCTCACAGCAGGTAGATATTGTATGTCCTCAAAGATTCCTGGGCACCAGTGGCTCACGGCTTTAATCCTAGCTGTGCAGGAAGCTGAACTCTGAGCATTGTGGTTCGAAGCCAGACCAGGCAGGAAAGTCCATGAGACTGTTATTTCCAATTAACCAGCAAAAAGCCAGGAGTAGAGCTACAGCATTAATGATAGGTGTCGGCTCTGAGCAAAAAAGGCAAAGTGAGAGCCTGAGGCTCGGAGTTCAAGTCCTGGTACTGGTACACGCGCATGCGTGTGCACACACATACACACACACACACACACACACACACACACACACACACAATCAATCTAATAAATAAGAGACAAAAAAATCCATGATTATCCAAGTGAGAAATGAACTAGGACAAGAATTATTTTAAGAAGTTAATGCAAATTGACTCATTTAATCTCATTATACTACTAAAGAGTAGGTACTCCTACCACCCCCTCCCCATTTGAAAGATGAACAAATGAAGACCTCAAGAAATGTTGTCCTTTCTCTAAGACTGTGTGCAGCAGGGGCAGAGGCAGGATTCGAACTCAGCTCAGGCTCCACAGTCTGTCAGGCAGGCAAGTAGAGACTAGTGGCTGTACTATATAGCAGGTCTAGAAAGTTCTTTGCTCCAGCCAAAGCTTCAGACCACCCTGATTCTGCCACCCAACCAGAACCACTGTCTTTTCTTCTGGCCTCTGGTGTCTAGATTTGAACCAGTGACACCCGTGCAAAGGCTCCGGGCCTGGGCACCGCCCCGAGTCCTTGCTCCCAGCTGCAGTCACAGAAGCCGTTTTCAGTTCTCGGCAGCCAAGTCTGAACGCCAGCCAGGGGAGGGCGAGGCTGAAGCATATGTGGATGCTGAAGGCAGGAAGCAAGCGACAGCCTCCCGGGAAGGCCTGTGAGGATTTGGGGGTTGTATCTTTTTTTTTTTTTTTTTCCTTTTGCAGGCAGAGCTGCTTTTCAAATGAACTTCTCTTCAATTTTTTCTTTACATCCACCTGTTACCAGACCAGATGGACCTAGCTAGCCTTTTCTTTCACAGGCTTCAAAGAAAATGCAGAAATGAGAAAATGGAAATCACACACACACACACACACACACACACACACACACACACACACACACTCACTCCCACCCCATGGGTGCTAAGACCTTCACTGAGCTTTCCCTATACCCACATTGGGCCCTCACTAGGCCCACAAGCATCCTGCTAGGTTTGTGAGCCTGGTGAATAGGACTGGCAATCACCGATGGTTTCTGGAAAGAGGCGGCTGGCAGGAAAGAATGAATCCACCATATAAAGGGAGGAGACAGGCTTGCCACACATCTGCATACAAGCTTTCAATCTGTCAGAGATCAGTGGGCTCTTTGTGAGAACAGATGTATTCATCAGTTACTTGCTGCTGTGACAAAATACCCTGAACAAGATCACCTTAAGGGGAGATTTATTTAGGCCCTTGGCTTCAGAGGCTCCATTCCAAGGCTGGCCGGATCAGGTGGGAGGGAGGGAAGCAGGGAAGGAGAGGCCAGCCTCCAAAGGCAGATCCACACAGATGCCTGAACCAAATCCCAGCGCTTTTACATCTAATTGTGTGGTCTTGGGGAAATTAACCAAGACCTTTGGGTCTCTGTTTCTTTTTTTCTCTCTCTCTTTTTTTTTTTTTTTGTCAGCCGTGGGGCTTGAACTTAGGGCCTACGTGCTGTCACTGAGTTCTTTTGCTCAAGGCTCATGATCTACCACCTTGAGCCACAGCTCCACTTCCGGTTTTGAGTGGTTAACATTGGAGATAAGGGACTTTTTGGCCCGGGCTGGCTTTGAACCGCCACCCTCAGTCTCAGCCTTTAGGGTCTCTGTTTCTTATCTGCCAAATGGTAATCTATCATTGTTATCACAATTTACAGAGATAATTTATGTAGCTGTGTTTGACCTGAAACCAATACTCAATAAATAGGAATTCTTTCCATTGCAATTAGGTTCTCTGGGGTAGGGGAGGGATCCAAAGACTTCTTATTGACATCCTCCCCCCACACACACACATACACATACACTTTTTCTTAGGTATTTGCAAGAGAAAGCAGCTACTGCTTTTTGTTTTCCCAGACCACCTGATCAGGGGTCTTCTTACCTCCTGACCACAGGGAGGAGAGGGGTGCACCACAGGCCAGTGTACAGGAAGACTGAAGGAAACCCAGCCAAGAGTCAGGTGAGTGGAGAGCCAGGACTGCGGAGAGCCCAGACTGGACGGGTGTCCAGTCCCTAAGGAAAAAGGTCGCTAAGTCTCTTCTTACAATTTTGTGAAAGACTTCAAGAACTCTGAGACCCTCCCTCCCCCCCCCCCCCCCCCCCGCCAATCACCAGCTCCACTTAATGCCCTGGCCAACTTGCAACCTGCTTTGACACAACCACCAAGAAGACTTAGGACAACCATTCAAGGTCATGGGAAATTCCCAAGCATCTGCTGTAAGCTCCAAAGTTCCAAGAGCTCTCAGAAGACAGTCTAAGCCAGGGCTGGGAAGGTGACTCAGTGGTAGAGTGCTTGCTTTGCATGCATGAAGCCCTGGATTCGATTCTTCATCATGACAGAAACAGAAAAAGTCTGAACACTGTGGCTCAAGTGGTAGAGTGCTCGCCTTGAGCTGAAGAGCTGAGGGACAGCGCCCAGGCCAGAGTTCAAGCCCCATGAGGGAAAAACAAAAAACAAAAAACAACCAGGCATAGGTGGCTTGTGCCAACTATTCAGGAGGCTGAGATGTGAAGATCACCATTCAAAACCAGCCTGGGCAGAAAAAGTCTAGGAGATTCGAATCTCCAGTTAATCACCAAAAGCTGGAAGTGAAGTTGTGGCCCAAGTGGTAAAGCATCAGCCTTGAGCAAAAGAGCTAAGGTTCAGTGCCCAGACCCCTGAGGTCAAGCCCTAGTACTGTTCCCCCCCCCAAAAAAAAACCCCACAACGTTTCAAAAAATAGCAAAATTTCACATTTTCAGGAACTCTAAGGTATAAAACACATAAAAGCGGGGTGCTGGTGGCTCAGGAGGCTGTGATCTGAAGATTGCGGTTCAAAGCCAGCCCAGGCAGAAACGTCTATGAGACTCTTATCTCTTAACCACCAGAAAACCGGGAGTGGTGCTGTGGCTCAAAGTGGTACAGCGCTAAGCTTGAGCAAATGATTTTGGGGACAGCACCCAGGCCCTGAGTTCAAGCCCCTTGACCAACAAAACACACACACACACACACACACACACACACACACAAATAAAAGAGGAATCACTGTCCTCCCAGTAGGTAGGCCCTGAGCCCCGCCCAGCACCGTGGGGCTTGCCACTCCGGCAGTCTGGTCGGACTTCCTACAGGAGTCACTGTGACCAGTGACACCGGGTCATCCAACCTCAGCTTGAACACATCTACCACGTGGCAGCTGACTCAGTCTCCAGGCAATGCACTTCTGCTTGCACACTTTCATGTGAGCAAGACAGTTCCTCTGGGGAGATCGGGTAACTCACCCTTGGCTGCAGGACCTTTTGTGGAAATGGGCTAACTACATACAGCCTTTCGTGGCTGCCCTGCTGGAAGCCATCTCTGCGTACCACCTACTGACCAGCTTCTGCGGGCGCCAGCGCCCTTCAGGGACCTCATGTCTGGCTGGTGAGATGCTCAGACTAGTGAGCCTGCTGCTCAAAGTGCAGTTTGAGGAAGACACGAACGGGCTGGGGAGGTGGCTCAGTGGTAGAGTGCTTGCCTCACATGCAATGAAGCCCTGGGTTCGATTCCTCAGCACCACATACACAGACAAAGCCAGAAGTGCCATGATAGCTCAAGTGGTAGAGTACTAGTCTTGGGTAAAAGAAGCCCTGGGACAGTGCCCAGGCAGGCTCTGAGTTCAAGCCCCAGGACTGGCACGGGGGGGGGGCACTAGAGACAGAAGGCTTCACACTTGAGAAAGTATTTCTTCAAACACACACCACCGAACTTCATGAAATCCCAACTCCTTCTTCCTCTGTGTTGCCCCTGTATCAGGCTCATCCAAGAAGTTAGAGCCCAGTTTGATCCTCATTTAGAAGATGAGGAGGAGGGAACAGGGATGTGGGAGGGGTTGGCTCAAGTAGTAGAGCCCCTCCGTGGCAAGAGCAAGGTCCTGAGTTCAAATCCTACTACTACAAAATAAGGTAAATAAGGCGCTGCGAAGGTGGCTCAGTGGTAGGGTGCTTGCCTTGCATGCATGAAGCCCTGGGTTCGATTCCTCAGCACCACATAAGCAGAAAAAGGCAGAAAGTGGCACTGTGGCTCAAGTGGTAGAGCGCTAGCCTTCAGCTGAAGAGCTGAGGGGTAGCACCCAAGCCCAGAGTTCAGGCCCCATGACCGACATAAACAAACAAACAAATAAATAAATAAAAAGAGCCATGCCTGTAATCCTAGCTACTCAGGAGGCTGAGATCTGAGAATCGTAGTTTGAAACCAGCCCCAGCAGAAAAATGTGTAAGACTCTTATCTCCAAATGGAACTAGCAAAACTGGAGGCATGGCTCAAGTAGTAGAGCACCAGCCTTGAAGGGAAAAGCTAAGGCACAGTGCCCAAGCCCCTGAATTTAAGCACCAGTAACAGGATAAAAATAAAAGTTAATCGGCAACAACCCAGGCATCACCTGATGCACACTTACACCGTTTTGGCCCATGTCTATGAAACACATGACTCTTGGAAAGCGAACCTAAGGACTCTGCAAGATTACCTGGTCAGGACACAGCCTCCTCCCTTGTGTTGAAGCCTAGGAGACCCGCCAGCTTCTGTGGCTGCACTCAAGCTCTCAATCACTTGAGCCCCAGCACCACTTCCGGTTTTCTGGTGGTGCATTGGAGATAAGAGTCTCATGGACTTTCCTGCCCTGGCTGGCTTTGAAATAGGGATCCTCAGATCTCAGCCTCCTGAGTAGCTAGGATTACAGGCATGAGCCACCAGCGCCCAGCCTGTGTGATTTTTTAAAATCCTAGTAAATAAGCATTACTGCTATGTGCTAATGTATCCCCATTTTGAAAATCGAGCACAGGATTTAGCAGTGACCAGTATACAGGGCCACTGCAAAGCTGGTTAGAAATGTAATCTTGATGCTGGGCTTTGTAGTACACACCTGTAATCCTAGCACTCAAGAGGTGGAGAGGTAGGAGGATGAAGAGTTGGAGGCCTGACTGTGTTTTGTGGTAAATTGCAGACCAGCCTGGTATGCCCAGCCCCTCCCCCCCCACACACACACAGTCACAAAGCCTTGTGCCTGCCAAGCAGCTACCATGCCATGGCTTTTCTTTAGCCAAACCTTGAGTGTCCGGGTCAGGCCTTTGCTGAAGAGGGTGTGGGAGGGAAGGGTTTATCTGTAGGAAAAGGTCCACCCAAACTGAGGAGGAAATAGAGTAGAAAAATGTGTGTGTGTGTGTGAGAGAGAGAGAGAGAGAGAAGCTAATTCCTGGTTATGAATTCTGTGGGTTCAAGCACGCAGGAATGGGGGGGGGTTGCAGGCGGGGAGTTGGAGGCCTGAGGTGAGGATGGAGGATGGAGGATGGAGGGAGCTGAGCAGAGGTCAGCAGCTGCTTGCGGTGAGTTGCCATGGGAATAAGTTGACCACAGGACTGGGCAGAAAGGACAAGGAGTCCCAGGACCTAGCAGAAACCCCGCCTTGCCTGCCGAGGCGGTGGGCCCAGCTGCACCCCAGCTGCACGCCTTTGTTACAGGGAGGCAGGAGGCTCTAGCCTCAGCTAGCTTACCCGGACCTCAGCTTCTGTCTAAAATGGGTAATTAAGCCAGGGAGGGGCTGGTGGCTCACACCGCTCAGGAAGCTGAGATCTGAGGATCTCAGTTCAAAATCAGCCTGGACAGGGAGGTCCATGAGACTCTTATCTCCAGTGAACTAACAAAGAGCTAGAAATAGAGCTGTGGCTCAAGTGTTAGAGTGCTGGCCTTGGGCAAAATCACTCAAGATCCATGACCAATCCCTGAATTCGAACCCCACGAATGGCATACACACACACACACAATTTGGGGGTCTTGGGATTCCTAAAACTTGCCAAGAACCATAATGAGTTCTGCTGAGGTGACTTCTATCAGTATCTACCAGCAGTATCTAAACAGCATTCTGATTAAACCATAATGCATTGGTACATGCCCAGGGCAGAGGGCTCATGTCTGTAATTCTACCTACATCAGGAGGCTGAGATCTGAGGGTCTCTGTTCAAAGCCAAGCAGGCAGAAAAGTCCATGAGACTCTTATCTCCAATTTTCCAGCAAGTTCTGACCTGACGTGAACTCCAGGAAATGGAAACAAGGGGGTTATTTTTTTCTTCGTTGCTGTTTTTGTTTTCTTTGCTTCTTGTTTGTTCATTGTCTTCGGGAAGGTAAGGAAAGCACAGAGATGGAAGGACACAGGGTGAACAGATGCAGCAGGCTGAGAGACCCTGAGCACATCCCCGGCCCCCCAGCCTCAGTTTCCCCGCTGGGGCCCGGTCCCTGGAGATCCGGTGGGCAGTCTGGAGCTGTTCTCCCGCTGCCCGGCAGAGGGCGATGGTGCCCCGCGCGGCGCGGCTTCCCCGCGGGCACGGCGCCCTCGTGACCCGTGACCCGTGACCTGTGACCCGGGTGGCTTTCTGGGCAACGGGCGGCGCCGGGTGCCCCGGGGATGGAAGCTTGGGTGGGAAGCCGGGCTGCACAGCAGGGGTATCGTCGGTTTGAGCGCGGGGGGCGGGGCGGGGCCGGGGCGGGGCCGGAAAGGGCGGGGCCTGGGCAGGAGAGGGGCGGGGCCGGGGAGGGGCTGTCTGGGCAGGAGCAGTGCAGGGAGGGAGGAAGGTGCAGGGGCGGGGCTAGGGATGGAAGGGGCGGGGCCGTGGTGGGCGGGGCTTGGGCGGCGATGGGCGGGGCCGGGGAGGGCGGGGCCGCGCTGGGATCTGCGGCTGACACCTGCATCTCCACATCCTCCCGTTGTCATGGAGATGAGCAGCATCCCGGCCTCCGGGCCAGCTGTCCCCGCCCCGGGGAAGCCGCGGCTGGACAGCGCTCCGTCCCCGCAGACGGGCCGCCGCTCCGGGGTGGGCGCCCCACCGACGCCCCGGCACTGGTCCCGAGCCCACCCTGCCGGGCGGGCGCCCCCCACCCCGCCCCGCGTGGGCTCTGCCGCCCGCCTGCACAATTACCCAGCATCCTTCACGGAGAGGCCTTAGCAACAACCCGGAATGTGGCGGGCAGGAGGCAGGCTCGGGAGACGGCTGTGTTCGTTCACTGCGGCCGACACGTGTCCGGCCCCCAGGTCGCCCCCGACAGCGGGGCGGGGCGGGAGGCGGGGCCCAGCCCACCCTGGAGAGCCTCACCACACGGGTGTGACCCCCGAACAGACTGAGGGGCGCATGCCTCTCCTCTGCTCTGATGACTGGTCACCCCACAGGGGCCAGAGACCGGGAGAGGAGTAGAACAAGAACAACCCCAAGTATAAAGCATATACAACTAAGGGACCAAGGGGAGGGGTGGGGGTGAGTCTGTGAAGCACCCTTGGCTAGCAGGTGTGAGGTCCTGGGTTTGATTCTGGGGACTGCAACACAGTGTGTGTGTGTGTGTGAAAGCCAAGTGTGTTGGCTCATGCCTATAATTTCAGCTACTCAGGAGGCTGAGATCTGAGGATCACAGTTTGA
Organism: Dipodomys merriami; assembly: GCF_024711535.1. Lineage (NCBI taxonomy): Eukaryota > Metazoa > Chordata > Mammalia > Rodentia > Heteromyidae > Dipodomys > Dipodomys merriami. Next base: position 34,568,708 of record NW_027202604.1, on the reverse strand, counting down.
AGCTAGTCCAGGCAAGGTAAAATCCATGAGATGCTTATCTCCCATCAACTACCCCCCAAAAAAACAAAAACAAAAACAAAAAATAAGCAGAAGTGGAGCTGTGGCTGAAGTGGTAGAGCACTGCTCTTGAGCAAAAAAGCGCAGGGACAGCGCCCAGGCCCTGAGTTCAAGCTGCAGGACTTGCACAAGAATAAGTACATAAATAATAATGATATTAAGAGAGGAGGAAGATGAAGAAATACAAATACAGCTAGCATTGACCAAATACCAGCTACTGTCAAGCACTGTGCTCACCTTCTACCTGGACTCCGGTCCCCTTTAGCACTCACAGCAAATCTACAGAGTCACTCTTGCGACTCTGGTCCTCGGCAGATGAGGAAACTGAGACACACAGTGATAGAGTCATTTGCTCGTGGCCCGCAGCTAGGGATGTAACAGTCAGCCAATAATAGAAGCAGGTCTTGGCTTGCACAAGGCATTTGCTACACTTGTACTCTGCTTCGGAGAGCCTGTGACAAGAGGGTGGCTAACCCCGCCCCCAGGAAGATTTCAATCGACCAGTGGGCCATCTGCAGCTGAAATGTATTGCAATTGTAAATGATAATAAAGTTAGGGTAGCAGTTTCCCCCCCACACTGTGTGCAGGGAATAGCTGGACAGTTAGTACAGACAACAGAAGGAATGTATGGGCCTTTTGGAATTTAGGAAGTACTGTCCTATCCAGGATCAAACTTCAACTTCCCCACACTGCTGAGGAGCCCTCAGCACTGGTCTTGTTAACCTCAGTTTCCCTATTACTAATGAAAACAAAGAATCTTTCGTAAAGGACTCACTACAGCTGACAAGTGGAAAGAATCCAGTTGGTCATTAAATAAATGTATGAGTAAAATGGAGCATCTACACAGTGGAATATTGGTCAGCCTTAAAAAAGGAATGGAGCGTGGAGACCCTGGGACACGGGCGAATCTTGTAGACAGGGTGCTAAGTAAGACTCATCTACATGAGGTATGAAGAGAAGACAAACGCATAGATAGAGAAGTAGTTTGTGAGGGGCTTGGAAAGTAGGACTTGGGTTGTTTTTGTGTGATGTCACTAGAAATTGAATGAAAAATAAACTTCAGGGAAGGAGGGTGGGAATGAACACTTCAAAATGGTTGGAAAGAAGCCAGACGCTGGTGGCTCACGCCTTGTGGCCCTAGCTCCTCGGGGAGCTGAGATCTGAGGATCTTTGCCAGCCTGGCAGACAAATCCAAGAGACTCTTCTTTCCACGTAACCAGCAAAACGCTGCAAGTTGGGGTGTGGTGGCTCAAGTGGAAGATTTCCAGCTGTGAGTGAAGAAGCCAAGCAAGAGCTCAAAGCCCTGGGTTCAAGTCTCAGTACTGGGTGAATTTGATGTTGTGTATACTTCACCACAATGAGAAACCTTTAAAACCAAGAAGGAAGAGAGGGAGGGAGGGAGGGAGGGAGGAAGGGAGGGAGGGAAGGGAAGGGAAACCACACTGACTGTCTCCTCTCCTTTCCACCTTTCTTATAAAAGGAGATGGGATTTTTTTTTTATTTTAATTTTTGTTTTTTGTTACTCTCAGCCTCAAGCCCATTTCCTAATGTTGCCTGGGCTGTTGCCTCCACTTGAAAGCAAACCTCATACCTTTAAAAATAGCTCACCCCCCCCCCCCATGTGTTTTCCCTTAAGCCCAGGAGACTGGTAATCCCCAAGGGAGTCCGCAGTGAGCAAGATCTGGCTGGTAGCAGGGAGGAGGGGAGGTGAATCAGCGCCTGGCAGGTGAGGTCAGCATGGGGTGACTGAGCCCCAGGGTGGCTGGGCCAGGTCACCAGGCGCTGTCCGCTCCTCTCCGTGACTCAGTAGCCCAACTGCCCCCAACAGATGGCTTCCAACACCCCAACATGGAGACCTGAACAGCCAAGTCAGGGTCTTCAGGAAGAGAAGGGAGAGGAGGCACAGGGGAGGGAAGGGGAGGGGAGTGCTGGGGAGGGAAGGACGTGTTTTGTCTTTGGTGGAATGCCCAGTATCTAAGAAATGAAGAAATCATTTCTTATCTTGATTATCCTAAATCAATCCCCCCCGCCAGACTACAGCAAGGAAGGAAGAACAAATATTTATTGAATGATTTTTTAAATTTTATTTTATTTGAGAACATACTGTACAGAGGGGTTACAATTACATGGGCAGGATAATGCATACATTTCTTACCAAGCATTGCAGCCTCCTCCTTTGTTTACCCTTCACCTCCTTTCCCAGCCTCCCCCCTCCCCCCCACCCAACCATACCCCCCCCCCCCACACCGTTATTGAATGATTATTAACTTGGAGGTGTTCAGCTGCAAGACCAATCCGGAACTATGAGCAAAAATAGCTCTATTCTTCCTATGACCATCTTTGGTACTCTCCAGGAGAGCATCAGAAGTAGAGCCTTGGGCAAGCACTGCACAGGTAGCTCATGCCTGTAATCCCAGCCTACTCCCAGATCTGAGGATCGCTGTTCAAAGTCATCCCAGGCAGGAAGCCTTTGACACTCCTCCAATGAAGCACACAGGCATGCAAACACACACACACACACACACACACACACACACACACACACACACACACACACACACACACACACACACACACATACAGCCAAAAGTAGAACTGTGGGCTCAACTGTGGGTAGAGCCCCAGCCTTGAATGAAAAAGCCAAGGCTAAGGAACAGCACCCAGGCCCTAGTTCAAGCACCAAAAAGCACAGGAAACAGCTTTGCTCTATCTTCATGAAATTGACATGGAGTTTTATGCAGATGATTAAGATACTGACCCCAAAGAATCATGGTAGCAAGTGCTGCTATGAACAAGGGGTTTGTCGGCAACCTATATATTGTTTCATGTACTGGATGAAAGCAAGCATACAAAAGTACTTGTTTTATTTGTGTTTCTAGTCTTTCTGCTATTGAGTCAATGTGGTAAGGTTTAAGATCCAGGAGCCTTGGTGGGAGACAAAACTCAAATCATTAAAGACTTTCTTGCCAGACACAAGCTGGTCCAAAGTAGTTAGGGAGTGAGAGGGAAACAAATCTGGCAGAAGCCTTCAGGCATAGCTGTATCCAGGTCATCAGATAGTGTTAGAGACCAGTTTGCGTTTTGTTGTGGTGGTTTTTAAATCCCTCAGCTCTGCCTTTAGTGTCTCCCAAAATGGCAAAGAATCTTCCCAGTAGCTTCGGGCTGACAAACTACAAGTTTTCTCATTAGAAAGAAATCTTCCCCGTCAACAAAAGCAGCAGGGTTAAGTCTAGCCTGGCTTGAGTCACGTATTCACCCCTAGGCTGGAGGAAGGTGCTAAATGGATCTGAAACTCCCAAGCTGAGAAAGAGATAGAGGGTTCCCAGAATAAAAGGGAATGGTTGCTAGGCAGCCAGAAACAATAGATGCACACCCAGGGTGTAAACTGTGCCTGGGGGCTGGGGGTGGGGTGGGGGGGTGAGCGTTTAGGAACCACCTCCTGACTTGGCTGAGACCTGATGAGTCAGCCTTGTGCCCTGGCATGTGTGGGCTCCGGGCTCCAGAGCCGAAACTACCCTTCACGAGCTGCGTGACCCTGTGCAAGTCTCTGGAAAGTGATCCCACGGATACTGCAGTGTGAGAGCCGCCCCGCGTTGTCTTTTGTGGGGCTGGGAAATTAAACCCCCGAAATAATCGAAATAGCTGAGGGCCAGTGGCTCACACCTGTCATCCTAGCTATCCAGGAGGCTGAGCTCTGAGGATCAAGGTTTCAAAGCCAGCCGGGTCAGGAAAGTCCGTGAGACTCATCTCCAATTAACGAGGGGGGTGGGGGGATGGGGAGACACTTGATCTGTGGTTCAAGGGGTACAGCACTAGCCTTTTTTTTTTTTTTTTTTTTTTTTGTCAGTCGTGGGGCTTGAACTCTGGGCCTGGGTGCTGTCCCTCAGCTCTTCAGCTCAAGGCAAACGCTCTACCACTTGAGCTACAGCGCCACTTCCGGTTTTCTGATGGTTTATTGGAGATAGGAGTCTCACGGTCTCTCCTGCCCGGGCTGGCTTTGAACCACGATCCTCAGATCTCAGCCTCCTGAGTAGCTAGGATTACAGGCGTGAGCCACCAGCGCCCGGCTAGCACTAGCCTTGAATCAGAGAAATTCAGGGATGGCACCCAGGCCCTGAGTTCAAACCCCACAACTGACAAAAAAAAGGTCTGGGCCTTCAATCCCCAGCCGCTGGCGAGCAGCCTACTACCGTTGAGCTACATCCCTCGTCGGGTGAAATAGAATCTTCTCTCGTAGTTGGCGGTAGCAACAACCTGTAATCCCAGCACAGATGGCCGCGTGGCGGCGGGGTTGGAGGCAGGAGGACCGCAGGCTTCCATGGGGGCTACAAGGCCAGACCCTGTCCCCAGCCACTAGAAAAGTCTCAAATGGTTGCTGTCGCCCAATGTGGAGGGGAGAAGCCAGCACTGGGGTGACCCAGCGTGGCCTCGGCCCAGCCCAGAACCAAGCTGCCCCTAGCCCACAGGACCAGGTAGAGAAGCTTCCAGAGTCATCTGGAACCGTGCTATGACTTGTCCAGGAGCACTCCGCACACCCAGCCGGCCCAGGGGGTAGGCTTCACCCCTGCAGGTGAGCCGCAGCTGGCCAGCCCAGGGCCTCCGAACCCCCAGATCACGCTGCCCGACTGCCCTTCCTGGCCACCATCCAGCGGGAGCCGCGCTCAGCCTCTGCACATGATCCTCAATGCCGGCCAGCCTTTCCCTGGGCGGGGACAGCCCACAGGGCCACCACCCGCTGCCACCCTGGCTTCCTGGGACCTGGGTCCCCTCCCCTCCCCAAGGGCCTTCTGGGTTTTCTGAGCATGACCTCCCAGAGGCCTCTGGGGGGGGGAGGGAGGGGCCCCAGCGCCCTGAGTCCACCCAGGGATTCATTCCTGGGGTTCAGAGGCTCCTTCATCTCAGTCTGGGCCTAGGCTTTCCTTGGGTCACTCCCTGGGCAGGGAGCGGGCTTGGCAGGGGCCCCAGAGATCTGGGTTGGGCCCCTGGGCCGGGCTGTGTGATCTAGGGTAAGGGATGGGGGGCTCTCTGAGCCTCAGTTTCCTCTTTTCTACTGTGGGGGAGGAAAGGGCAGCGCCAGCCTGCAGCTGCTTGCTGTCCAATCCTCCTCCTCTCTAACCCAGCCCTTGTGTTTTCCCCTCAAAGCTAGTGCTATACCATCTGAGCCACTGCTTCATGTTCAGTTTTTGCTGGTTGCCGGGCGGTAAGAATTGCACGGATGTGTCTGCTGCGGCTGGCCTCGAACCATGATCTTCCCATCTCAGCCCCCTGAGTAGTAGCTGGGATTACAGGCGTGAGCTCAGGGGGCTCAGCTAACGTCACAGATGTTTAAAGCTTGAGACTTTTTTGCAACTGGAGGCAGCGACTTGGGTGGCTGGGCAGGGAGGAGGGAGGTGGAGGAGGGAGGAGGCGGAGGGGGGAGGGAGGGGAGGAGAGGGAAGAGAACCACAGAAGTAGGTGCCCAGTCTCAGATCCCAGACGGGCCCACCCTCTGTTTTTTTTTTTTTAACCTCGGTTTCCACTTGGGTGTTCCTGGGCCTGGAGAGGAAGTGTTCAGACAAAGGCTCCTGCTGCGTGGCCGTGACTCACAGCCCCGCCCGGCCGGGCTCTGGGGTGGAGAGCTGTTCTTGCCCACAAGCCTGGCACTGTGGGGTACTAGCAGGAGAAAGGAAGACATGGCAGGGGTTGGGAAAGCCACTCAAGTTCATATCAAATGACCAACCACCCTGACAATGACCCCTGCGGGGACTCCATTCCGTACTGAACGGTTAGCATGTAGGCTGGTATACAGTTGGCGCTCAATAGCTGCATAAACGAATTAGCATGCCTTCGAATTTCCCTGCTGCCCGGGACTGGCTGCTGACCCTGCTTGACACTCCTTAAGGTCTCCGTTGAACCTATCTGTACACTGAAGCCAGCCAGGCATGGGGGCTCATGCCTATAATCCCAGTTCCTCAGGAGGCTGAGATCTGAGGATCACAGTTTAAAGCCAGCCAGGGCAGGAAAGTCCCTGAGACTCTTATCTCCCATAAACGACACAGAAAAAGCTGGAAATGGAGCTGTGGCTCAAGTGGTAGAGCACTGGCCTTGAGCACAAAGAAACTCAGGGGCAGCGCCCAGGCCCTAAGACTGGCAAAAATCAATAAATAAGCAAAACCCTGCCACGTAGCCCAGTGTCCGTAGTGAGGCTGGAACTCGGGAGCTGGGTTAGCCGGTGGGCGGCCCGCATCCCCCCTCCCGGGGATTTGCAGGGCGCCTGGCACTTTCCTGCTTTAGGAAAGTGATGTGGTGAGTAAGAAAGAGCTTCATGGCCCGAGTTCAAATCCTGCCTCCCCGCTTTGGCGCCGTGGCAATGCCAAGCCAGCCCATTCTATCTCTGAGCTGGTCCTGAGCTCTCCAGTGTCTCAGTTCTGGAAGACTCCCGGGTCCCCTTCCCAGCCCTGCAAGGACAGGGTGCTAGGGGGGAGGGGAAGGGGGAGGGAGCCCCTCTCCACACCCTCCCCCCCATCCCCCCCCCCACAGCTGCTGGAAGAAGGTACACAGTGACCCCCCCCCCCCGCCTCCCCCTGCCCTGGAGCAGAAGTGAAACGCCAGCCATACCACTGGAGAAGCAGAGGAGGGAGGTTGCGGGGGGGGGAGTAGGGGGGGGAGGACCGGGCCTCACCAGGCCAAAGTCAAGTCCAGGCGTGGAGGGCAGTGTGGGCTGGGCTGGGTAGGCCAGTGGGCAGGGGTGAGAAGGTCCTGAGAAAGGGGAAGGAAGCGTCTTTATCAGCAGTAACAAGAAAAGGGTGGGAAGTTTTGGTTGCATTTGGCCTGATAACCTCGTGCATGTGGGGAGGGGGCGTCCACGGGGCCTCTAGTCATGAAATCCTAGCCACACGGGAAGCTGAGAGCTGAGGATCCAGGTGTGAGGTCCGCTGGAGCAGGAAAAACCTGTGAGACTTTTTTCTCCAATTACTCACACACACACACACACACACACACACACACACACACACACACACACACACACACACATACACACACAACTGGATGTGCCAGGCACCGGTGGCTCACGCCTGTTATCCTAGCTACTCAGGAGGCTGAGATCTGAGGATCAAGGTTCAAAGCCAGCCCAGGCAGAAAAGTCAGAAAGACTCTTATCTCCAATAAAACACTAGAAAACCGGAAGTGGTGCTGTAGCTCAAGTAGTAGAGTGCTCACCTTGAGCTGAAGAGTTGAGGGACAGCGCCCAGGCCCAGAGTTCAAGCCCTGACAAAACGAAAAAAGAAAACTGGAAGTGGTGCTGTGGCTCAAGTGGTAGAGCGCTGGCCTTGAGCTAAAGAGCTGAGGGACAGCGCCCAGGCCCAGAGTTCAAACCCCAAAACTGACAAAAATAAACTGGACGTGGAGACGTGGCTCAAGTGGTAAAGCACCAGCCTTGAGCGAAAAAGCTAAGCAATAGCACCCAGGCCCTGAGTTCAAACACCAGTACCAGCATACACACACACACACACACACACACACACACACACACACACACACACACACACACACACAATCTCCAGGTAGATTACACATGCTCTGTATTCTTCTTTTCACAGGTAAGTATCTCAGGGCCGGTCTTCCCAGTTCCCAGGAGCTGCCTTTCTGCCTAGCCCATCTGCAGCTTCCAGTACCCAGGCTTCAAGCTCACCCACTTTACAGACGGGGAAAGCAAGGCCAAGCCCTGGCACCCACTCCTAACCCTGCCGTTAAGTAGCTCTGCATTCAAACAGCTTCACGCCAGAACTCGGAATTCTGATCTTTAGGGGGAAGGGGTTTGAGCCCATATCTTCCTTTCTCTCCCCTCCAGAAGCCTAATAAAACCAAAAGACCAGGATCCAATAGCGGGATTAGAAACAGGACCCAGCCCGGGGGGCCTGGGCCTGAGGCTCAGGGGTCCAGTGGGGTCTGAGCATTGCTCAGGACCCTGCAACAAAACAAAACACTAAAACACAACCCAGCCTGCAGGCTGTACCCCTGCAAGCACCAGACAACCACCCCGCGGTGTGTGGCCCCGTGGACTAGCGGAAGGGGTCAGCCATCCTGGGCCGGCCTACCATGCATGCCAGCACAGCCATGCGTGCAAGAGGAACTGCGTGTGGCCCAGCCCTCTGTTCCCGGGGAAGCCGAGGCCCAGAGACGCCTGCACACGGCCAGAGACGCCTGCACACGCCCACGAGCGCAGTTCCACTGCACATGGCCCACGAGCTCAGTTCTACTGCACACGGTCCACGAGCGCAGTTCCATGCCCAAGAGGAACCAAGGCGTCTTTTTTTCTTTTTCTTTTTTACTTGTTTTTAATTGCCAACATTTCCTTTTCTGTAATGGAACTGATGGCTTCTGTTGTTAAAAGGGAGTTAACCGACTGAGTGCATGCAGAGATAATCGTGTGTTGCCTACACTTTAATGTAAACAAATCCGTGGGTTTTTATGTTTGGGGGTGGGGGGTGAGGTCTGGGGGAGATGGCATGGAGGGATATAAAGCAGTATTAATCTCCTTGGGATTAATAATGCGTGGGAAGCTGGCTCTTGAGAATGACAGGTCATTATACTATTCTCTCTGATGGCGACCGTGTTTGAAAATGCTCATGATAAGTGTGTGTGCGTGCCTGTGTGTGTGCATGCCTCTGTGTGTGTGTGTGAGTGTGTGTGTGTGTGTGTGTGTGTGTGTGTGTGTTCTGGGGCTTGAACTCAGGGCCTGGCGCTGGCCCTGAGCTTCTTTTGCTCAAGGCTAGCACTCTACCTCTTGAGCCACAGCGCCACTTCTGGCTTTTTCTGTGTGTGTGGTACTGAGGACTCGAACCCAGAGCTTCATGCATGTGAAGCAAGCACTCTACCTCTGAGCCAACAACTTCCCAGCCATCCCCTTCTGGCTTTTTGGTAGTTATCTGGACATGAGTTTCATGGCCTTTCCTGCCCCGCTGGCTTTGAACCGCAATTGTCAGATCTCAGCCCCCTGAGTAGCTAGGATGACAGGCGTGAGCCACGGCGCCCGGCACCACGGAGGTTTGATGAGGGGACTCAGAACCATCTGTGTTTCACATTCGCCCGGTTGGGAGACTCAGGGACTCTTACCAGCATTCTCAGCAAAGCCAGAACAGCTACGCACGTCCTACAACACACAGGAAGTGAGGGGGAGCCTTCTTCACAACCAGAGAGTGACCCCTGCTTCGAGTCCCAGGCGGGGCTCACATGCTCTCACCATGGCCCGGGCTCCCCTTGAATTCCTCTAGTCTTTCCACAGTAGCATACAGGAGACCCCTCGGTACGCAGCCTTCCAGGCCCACACCTGCTCCTTCCGCTAGCCTTTATCGCAGTCATCTGGTCAACAGTCATGCCTTGAGCACCATCTGCGTGCTCTGGGGCTGCAGCTTGTAATAAGAAGACGGATGGGGAGGTGGATGGATGGAAGCTGATCTAGCACGTAGAATATGGGCAGACAGGATTGTCTTGTTCTGGGAGATTTTTTCACTCTGTGAGGGATGAAGGCGATCATGATCTAGGAAAAGCCAGGCATTGGAGGGGGTGGCTCATGCCTGTAATCCTAGCTACTCAAGAGGATGAGAGCTGAGAAACACAGTTCAAAGCCAGCCTCGAACAAAAAAGGCTACGTAAGAATATGAGGCACTGAGTTCAAGCTCCAGTACACACACACACACACACACACACACACCTATTAATAAGCCCCAGTACACTCACACACACCTATTAATAAGCCCAGTACATACACACACACACACACACACACCTATTAATAAGCCCCAGTACACACACACACACCTATTAATAAGCCCAGTACATACACACACACACATACACACACACACACACACACCTATTAATAAGCCCCAGTACATACACACCTATTAATAAGCCCCAGTACACTCACACACACCTATTAATAAGCCCAGTACACACACACACACACACACACACACACACACACACACACACACACACACACATACCTATTAATAGTATTAACCATTGGATTAAAATGGTATCAAATGCTTTAGAGAAGCACAGATGTTGGAGGGCAGCTAGGAAGGCCTATAACCTGATTGGATCAAGGGCCTGCAATAGAATGCTGTGTAAACTGGGAGGCGGTATTAGCCGAGAGGCAGGGAGAGAGAGGGGTGATGCAGATAGTGGAGGCCAGTTATGTAGAGGTCCTAAGTGTAGAGGCTGAATGTGCAGGGCCCAACCCCACCCAGCACAGGCTCACCCAAGTAAGTGAAGCCCTGCAGTGTGACCTGGATTAGCTGGAGGTTTTTGTTTGTTTGTTTGTTTGTTTTGTCAGTCGTGGGGCTTGAACTCTGGGCCTGGGCGCTGTCCCTCAGCTCTTCAGCTCAAGGCCAGTGCTCTACGGCTTGAGCCACAGCACCACTTCCGGTTTTCTGAGAGGTTTTATTGGAGATAAGAGTCTCTCAGAGTTTTCTGCCCAGGCTGGCTTTGAACCTTGATCCTCAGATCTCAGCCTCCTGAGTAGCTAGGATGACAGGCGTGAGCCACTGACACCTGGCAGCTGAAGGAGTTTCAAAGGAGATGACAGAGACTACAGAAAAGAGCTAGAGGAGTTGGGAATGTTGGTTCGGTGGTAGAGTGTTTGCCTGGCATACATGAAGCCCTGGGTTCAATTCCTCAGTATCACATGCACAGGAAAAGTCAGAAGTGGTGCTGTGGCTCAAGTGGTAGAGTGCTAGCCTTGAGCACAATGAAGCTTGTGGGGCAGTGCATAGGTCCTGAGTTCAGTCCCTAGGACTGGCAAAAAGAAGAGCTTTAAGACTGACTCAAACAGGGACGCTGGTACCTAGGATGGCCTGAATACATTGAAGCCAGGCCATGGGAAGTTCTGAGACAGAATCTGTTATGTACCTCAGGCTGGCCTGGGAATGCCAGATCCTTCCTCCTGAGCCTCCGGAGCGGTGGGCTTACAGGAGTGCGCTGTGACACTGGGCTCTGCACTTTGACTCTTGGGTTCTCCCAACATCTTTTTAGTCTATGATCAGAAAGCTGGCTGTCAGTATACCGCTGGAGAGACAGAAAGCACTTTGTCAACGTGGGCCAACGGGGTGGGGTTCCCGCTCTACCCCCACCTTTGAATAGGAAGCCACCTGGCTGAGTCCTTCCAGTTGAATTCCTGGCGGGGCGTGAAAGGGCTGTGTCCAGGGCCTCATTTTAGGCCCAGAGAAAGGCTGGAAATTGCTTCAAGTCATTGAGCAAGGCAGAGCTACAGCGAGACTAGAACACAGGTCCCCTGACAGGTTGCGAAGCAGATAGGTATCAAGAGTGGAAACTAGAGAAGAAAAGGGGGGGTGGGGTGGGGGTGGGGATAACTTTCCAGGGATGGTATCCGGCTCTTGATGGTAGCTGCGGCCCTCAAGGCTGAGAACAAGCCGTGCGAGTTTGGGTGCCTGGTGGAGCCAGGGGAGAAGGCGGCAAACACAGGACTTCCCTCCCCGCCCCCCGCACCCCCCCGCCCCGAGGCCTGGCTGGAATCTGTTTGTGCCCAGGCTGGCCTTGGATTTTGTGTGTTTGGTTTTAGAGTCCGGGTTTCACTCTGGAGTCAGGCTGGCCTTGAACTTGTGACCTGGGTGCTGAGCTGACAGTCACGTGCGCCTCTCCTGGGTTTTTCAGGTGCTGTCTTACTGTGGGCCATTGTACTGTGGCCTTTACATAGCCTTTACTGTGGCCCAGGGCCACAGTAGAGGCGACTGTGGCTGCCAGTGAGCCAACTGTGATCAGCTGTGGAGGGCTTGAGTCAGAGAGAAGGCCCCGCTGCCCTTCCCAGGGGCCTCTGCCTGGCACCCCAGAGGGCCCCACTCCAGTTCTCTGTCAGTGCCCGCTGGGGGTTTCCTGGCCCTGGGCCTGCATCACAGCCCCAGGTCCCTGCAGCTCTGAGCTGAGCTGGAAAATCCCTCAGCGCAGCAGCTGCCTGAGACCAGGGGCAGGAAGCTGTGGGGGGGGCGGGGGGGGGGGCGGGGCGTGGTTCCTTCTTGGTGTGTGGTTGGTGGAAGGCAGGGCTGAGTGGGGAGGGGCACTGGAAATCCACCAAGGAAGAGTCCTGCTGAGAACCTTCCCTCTGCATCTTTGGGGTGCTCTCAGCTGTGGGGGGTGTGCCTGCCTCTCACCAACAACCAATCCAGTATCCCTCATGGGACAAATTGTTTCCTCTGTGTGTGTGTGTGTGTGTGTGTGTGTGTGTGTGTGTGTGTGTTGGTTCATGGGTTTGAACTCAGGGCCTAGGCCCTGTCCCTTAACTTTTTTTTTTCCAAAGCTAGTGTTCTACCACTTGAGCAACAGCTCCACTTCTGGCTTTTTGCTGGTTCATTGGCAATAAGAGTTTTCTGGTGGTTTATTGGAGATAAGAGCCTCATGGACTTTCCTGCCTGGGCTGGCTTTGAACTGCGAGCCTCAGATCTCAGCCTCCTGAGTGGCTAGGATGATGGGCTTGAGCCACTAGTGCATCATCCCTGCAGGAGATGATGAGCAGAGGGAGAAACTGAGGCTGGAGGAGCAGACATCATTGTTCTCAATGTCCTAGAGCTATATGGTCATCAAATGTCTTTGCCACGTGGAGATGAGCAGGCTAGATACCTGTATATGGTGTGTGTGTGTGTGTGTGCATTGCACATGGGTGCATGCACGGGAATCAGCAAACAGATGCCCTGGAGAAGAGGCAGGGGAGGAGCTCCAGGGTGGGCCTGGTGTCTTGTTGGAAAGCACCGTGGGGAAGTATTTTTAGGGGGGCAACCGTGGGACCAGAGTGTGCTGGGTGCAAAGGAGCCTGGCCAACCTGTTTCTAGCAGGAATGATAGCAGGAGCAAAGGGCCTGGGGTGTGAGAGATCGGAAGGTCCAAGGAGGCCAGCAGGAGGGAGGGGAGCAGAAGGGAGGGGAGGAGGGCTGTGGGAAAGCAGGCAGGACAGGAGTCAGAGCCCAGGTGGTAACTAAGGCATGAAGGAGGCAGGGAGACAGGAGGTGTGCTGTCCTCTGTCAGTCCCGGCCTCCACGGCTGGCTGGACAGGGTCTTTGTTCCCAGGCTTCAGTTCCACCTGGGCCAGGGCTGGTGTGACCTCCCTGCAAGCCCAGTCCAGTCCCCTGCATTCAGAGTGTCACAGGGAGGCAGGGCCTCTCTTGATCTGTGCTCCAGAGCCTGCCCGGGCCTGAGGAACTTCCCATCCAGCCTCAGCCACAAATCTGGGCAGATCAGCCATCAGCCCTCAAGGGCAGTAGCATGCAAAAACCAGGCTTCTTCCTGCTAGCCAGCCCAGGGGCTTCTTTGGGGGCCTTCTCCCACCCTCCCTCCACCTAAGGTTCTTCCAAGATAACATCAGGGTCAGTCTGACCTGAGTTCAAGTCTTACCACCACCACCACTGGTAAACAGCCGGTCAATGAACAAGTTGTTTCATTACCTCACTGCTTTTACTTGTGAGACAGGAGACCATGGGTGTGGCTCCCAGGGCTCAGGATGAGAGCCACCGCAGTCAGCGTTGCCCTTATTCTGAGTGAGGTTTGGGCTAATAGTTCACAGGCCCTGCAGCAATGCAGCCTGGGATTTTGCCTTGTGGGTGTGCGGTGCTAGAGATGGGCCAGGACTTTGTATACAGGGGCGGTGTGCTTCCCACTCGGCCCACAGCAGGTACAGGCTCATGGGCACATGCAGGATGTCCACATGGAGAAGGGCTCCACACTTGGCTCAATACTCTCTCGAAATTCCTTTTTCTCCCTTCTTTCCTTCCTTCCTTCCTTTCCAGTCCTGGGGCTTGATGTCAGGATCTGAGCTTCTTTTGCCCAAGGCTAGCGCTCTACCACTTGAGCCACAGCGCCACTTCCAGCCTTTTCTGTGTATGTGGTACTGAGGAATCGAACCCAGAGGCAAACACTCTACCACTAAGCCACATTCCCAGCCCAGAGATGATCTTACAGACTTTCCCTTCCTGGCTGGATAGATGTCAGCCTCCTCAGTAGCTAGGATGACAGGTGTGAGCCAGTTTATTGAAATTCCTTTTTGTTTCTTTCTCTCTTTTTAAAACACACTTTCTTTTTTCTTTTCTTTTTTTTTGCCGGGCCTGGGGCTTGAACTCAGAGCCTAGGCTCTGTCATTGAGCCTCTCTGTGCTCAAGGCTAGTGCTCTACCATTTGAGCCCCAACACCACTTCTGGCTTTTTCTGTGTATGTGATACTGAGGAATTGAACCCAGGGCTCATGCATGCTATGCAAGCACTCTACCATTGAGCCACATTTCCAGCTTTTTTTGTCGGTCGTGGGGCTTGAACTCTGGGCCTGGGCGTTGTCCCTCAGCTCTTCAGCTCAAGGCGAGCGCTTTACCACTTGAGCTACAGCGCCACTTCCGGTTTTCTGGTGGTTTATTGGAGATAGGAGTCTCACGGTCTTTCTTGCCCGGGCTGGCTTTGAACTGAGATCCTCAGATCTCAGCCTCCTGAGTAGCTAGGATTCCAGGCGTGAGCCACCAGCGCCCGGCTTCCAGCTATTTTTTTAAGGCGGGGGGGGGGGTAGGGAATCAAACATAAGGCCATATGCATAGTAGATAGGCAAGTGTTCTATCATCTACCACCAACCAAACTTCTCTCTCTCTCTCTCTCTCTCTCTCTCTCTCTCACTCTCTCTCTCTCTCTCTCTCTCTCTCTCTCTCTCTCTCTCTCTCTCTCTCTCTCTCTCTCTCTGCATGGGGCTGAAACTCAGGGCTTTGAGCTCTTGCTAGACTTTTTCAGTTCAAAGCTGGCCCTTCTATACCGTGAACCACACTTTGACTTCTGGCTTCTGGCTTTTTACTGATTAATTGGAAGGGTCTCCCAGACCTTTTCTGCCCAGGCTGATGACTCTGACTCACCCATGCTCTAGCTCAGCCTCTCACACCCAGCCCTGGAAACATCGTAGCTCTCAAAACAAGGGTTCCAGGTTTTCATTTTGCATTGAATCTCACAAACCCTGGTGGTTTTATATTCAGACTGCATATGTGAGGTTGCTCAAGCGGTGAAGGACATTCCCTGGCGCAGCCACAGAGCCAGACACTGTTCAAGGAAAGAGGAAAGAGGAAACGATGTCCCCTTGTTCAGAGAGGTTCAAGGTCCCAGAGCAAGTGAGTACCCTACAAGTTCCACACCAGAGCCCTCTGTACTTCGGGGTCAGGTGGTAAAAGTGTTTAACATGATGAGTGGGGCAAAGAATATAGGCAGGAACAATTCCAAGGGCTTGAAATGCAGGAACTCACTGGATCACCACAGCTGGCTTTGGAGAGGAGGGCGTGGCATCTCCAGTAGGTCAGGTCACTACCCAGGGGTCCTCAGGTCCTGGGAAACGAGGACCCCCGGGGTGTGGCTCAGGGCCATCTCTTAGTAGTCGTTTAGAAAACAGCAGCTCTGACTGTTCGCTCGCTCGCTCGCTCGCTCGGCGTGGCTTTCCTCACTGTTATGCTGGCCTTGTTTGCAGCGCCGTGCAGAAAGCCCAGCTAGAGAGGAGCACCATGAAATGAGGAGCCGTGGCAGGCTCTGCTCTAGTCAACCGCTCCCAAGCGAGGCCCCACTTCCTGTTGCCCCTCATCCCTCTCCCCCACAGACACCCCAAGCCTGCCAGGCCTTCTCCCCGAGGGTGGCCCTGACACCAGCTTTCTGAGCTGTCAGGAGGCGGTGATGAAAGCGCTCAGGCCTCAGGCAGTAGAAGACAGGGTCGTCTAAGGCTTCCAGGAAGCAGGTGGGCACTGGAAGGCAGAGGTGTGGCCGGGAGAGCCATCTCCTGCGTCTCACGAGGTTACAGATCAGTACAAACGTTCCTCTTTCGCTCTGGGTACCTTGACAACAGATACACACAGGTCTTTCCCCTCCCTCCCATCCCTGCCCCCTCCCCCCACCACTGTCTTTTCAAAGGCTCTCTTATGTCTCTCTTATGTACACCACACCTCTGGTTGATTGAGGCACTTACTTAATCAGCCAGGCTCTCTGGAGGAGACCCAGGTCCAGAGCATTATCCCCCTGGATGATTGGTGTCTCCTGATATTCATGAGTACCTATGATATAACTGACCTGCCCAGGGGAACTGGGGATACAGAAGAGAATAAAATAGGAAAAAAAACATCGCTCCCCTCAGGGAGCTTAAGTTCTAGTCTACATGCTTCAACATGTGGACTGGGACTATGTGATCTCACTTGACATTTTTGCTCAAGACTGGCGCTCTACCCCTAGAGCCACACTCTACTTCCTTTAAAAAAAAAAATTGGAGATAAGAGTCTCCTGGACTTTCCAGCTTGGACTGGCTTTGAAGGGTGATCCTCAGATCTCAGCCTCCTGAACAGCTAGGATACAGGCAGGCATTGAGTCCCTGGGACCCAGCTGCACGTCCATATTTTGGCTGGGTGGCAGACCCTGGAAGTTTGATGTTGCTGGGTCCTGGATATTTTGACCTCGTAAATATTATGAATTAAGATTACTTTTTTAGTTATTTCAGGTGAAGAAGGAAAAGTGATCTCGGTTATTTCCTTTGCCCCTTAGTAGCTGTGTGATCTTGAAGGTCTCTGAGCCTCAGTTTCCCCAGAGTGTATAAGCAGGTGAGTCTCGGTGTCTGCTTCATCATGACCCGTGGAGGGAGTAGGGTCAGGAATCTAAACTGCTTCCCTTTACCACCAGGATAAGGAAAATGCTCACAGCATTCTGAAGTCCTAATGTGTCTAGCCAGTCATGGGGCTTGAACTCTGGGCCTGGGCACTGTCCCTGAGCTCTTCAGCTCAAGGCAAGTGCTCTACCACTTGAGCCACAGCACCACTTCCAATTTTCTGGTGGTCAATTGGAGATCAGAGTCTCACTGACTTGCCTTGCCTGGGCTGGCTTTGAACTGTGATCCTCAGATCTCAGCCTCCTGAGTAGCTAGGATTACAGGCATGAGCCACAGCGCTTGCTAGGGAGAGGATGTTTTTATGGGCCATTCTTCCTACCTCCCCCCCAAAAAAGAACTCATCCTTAGGACTCCCACCCCTCCAAAATAAAATAGACCTTAGAGTCTTACTTCTCTGAATGGTAAGTCTGTGTGGATAAGAAATCTCTTCCCAATCTCCCTTTGGTGAGGTAGATCTTCTTCCCGAAGCCTGAAGGTAGCACCCCATCCCTTCCCAGCCTGCCCCTGCCCCATGCTGACACAGCTGGAGCAGCTGGGAGGAAGCCTATTGGGATCTGCTGTTGCTGGTCTCACAAGCAGCCGGGCCTGCACCAGGAGGGAAATGGATGCACGCAAGGTCACAGCGTTCTCTTCCCCACTCCCTCCTCCGTGGATCCTATCGGGGCTGCATCTCCTCAGCCCATAGCTGGGGTCCTACTGTCTCCATTCTTCGCAGCTGACAGATGCTATACATGATCTGTCAGGTGTCTTTTGTTTTGTTGATTTTTTTGCCCTAGAAACTTGGTCATTGTCAGGGGGAGATGCTGTGGCTCTGAAAGGCTGACCTTCCTGAGGATGGCAGGGGGTCAGGGAAAGCCGGGAAGGAGCCAGGCCTGGGATGCTCTCCAGCACTAGGCCAGGGAAGATTCTACCATAATGGAGGCAGGGTAGGGATGGGGATGGGGGAATGGGGAGAGACGAAGCCAGGTGTCTCAATGCTTCGTCTACCTCCAGGCTCTCTCCCAAGCTGACTTTCCTTAGATACAGAGGCACGTGTGACTAGAGCGAGATGATGTGCATTCATTCATTCATTTACTTATTCAAAGATTGGACAGTGTAGTTCACTGGTTTGGAGCGCTCGGCAGAGCTAGCAGCCACTGCCGGCGATTCTAGCTGTAGCCAGCTGTATGGACTCAGGGAAGCCACTTTTCCTCAGCCTCAGCCTCACCATCTTCAAAATGGGCAGAACAGTCCTAACCTCACATGCTCAGCTACCCGAGTACTTATAGAAGCCCCAGACCCCAGGGTAGTTAGTGTCTGGCATGTAAGACCCCCTTGGTAAATGAAATGCTGTTCTTATTCTTTTTTTTCCAGGAAACATCTATTAAACACCTGATTTGTGCTTACCCCTGCGTGTCTAAGGATGGCTGTTGGGCTCATAGAGATCCAAGCTGGCATCTGCCTTACTGACCTCACCCTTTGGGCTGCACACCAATCTTTGGTAATTCCTTTTTCTGTAGGGAAATGCTGACTGCTAAACTCAAGAAAGGGAGAATGATGATTCTTGATCAGGGCCTGAACTCCTCTGAGCTTCAGTTTCTACAACTGTTATATGTATAGGAGAGGGGAGTATTAGCCTCTTGTCAATCAAACCTTGAAGGTCTGGAGGAGCAGAAAAAATTGAGGCCAGGCTCAGTGGAGACTCAAGTGCTTTCTACAGTGTAAGAGAGAGGCTCTCCACGTCAGATGGAGTTTCCGAGAGGGTGGGGACGGCCGCCACAGCACGAGGCAAGGTTCAGTGTGGTCTCAATCGCCTCATTAGTAAACAGTGGCTGAGGTTGACAGGGTGAACCCCTGCTAGTCAAAACTCAGCATCACAAGTGACAGAAACTCCTTCTCCATGTTGCCCATGAAAACCAGAGCAATGTGGGGTGAAGAATGGGGTGGGGGCATGTAAACATAGGAAAGGTGGAGGTTTGGATTACTTCCCCAGACACAGTCCACAAAGTCTGGGGAAAGATTCGGATTGGATGGCAAGTCTCAGGGAAAGATTCTGATTGGGTTTCAGGTCTTAGGGAAAGATTCTGATTGGGTTTCAAGTCTCAGGGAAAGATTCTGATTGGGTTTCAGGTCTCAGGGAAAGATTCTGATTGGGTTTCAAGTCTCAGGGAAAGATTCTGATTGGGTTTCAAGTCTCAGGGAAAGATTCTGATTGGGTTTCAAGTCTCAGGGAAAGATTCTGATTGGGTTTCAAGTCTCAGGGAAAGATTCTGATTGGGTGGCAAATCTCAGGCGAAAATTCTGATTGGGTCTCCTTAGCTATGTGTTGACTACCTGGAATAATTAGGGCAGGGCTGAGCAGGGCCCGTCCCGCTAGCTAGACAGCTCATGAGAGGACACTGCTAGTTCCTTTCCCTGAGCGTACCCGACTCTGTCCTTCTTGACACTCAGCATTTCTATTGTGCCCACACCAGAATTAATGTCATGTCCCCAGTTAGACTGCAGGCTCCATGAAGAACTAAACTGCAGCCAGGCACTGGTGGTTCACACCCGTAATCCTACCTACTCGGAGGCTGAGATTTGCGGGTGGAAGTTGGAAGCCAGCCAGGGCAGGATTTTAGTCTGTGAGACTCTTATCTCCAATAAGCCACTCAGAAAAAAAGGTGGAAATGGCACTGTGGCTCTAGCCTTGAGCACAAGCAGCTCAGGGACAGTGCCCAGGCCCCGAGTTCAAGCCCCAGGACAGGCAAAAATCAAAAGAAAAAAAAAACAAAACACTAAACTGTAGGAAGGAGGTGAAGGAGACAGATGAGGGGGGGATTAATCAGGATGTATTGTATGCGTGTGTGGAAATGTCACAATGAACCACCCCCACCGTGTACAACGGATGGATGCTAATTAAAAAATCCAAAGGGCGGGGGAGAGAGAGAGGGCTGCATCTGGTGCCATTCTCGTTCTTTCCTCTCCCCCCCCTCACCTCCCACTGGCTGACAACATCTAGCACACAGTCAATCATGATGTCATGAAATGACCCATGTCAGGGAAGAAATGACCATTAAGGCCCAGAGAGGGAAGGCCATTGACCTGAGACCACACAGCTCCAGCAAGGCTCCAAGTTACCTGCCCCGAGCCCTGGGTGGGCTTTGTGCTTTCTGAGGGTGCAGCTGGGCTGTGCTCACCACACCGGAAAGCCCCCTGCAGAGTTCTTTCACCACTGGCCCCAGGCTTTCCTCCACTTCCTTCTACACATCTATTGTTGTTCCTCTTCTGCCGGAGGCAGCCGGTGCGGTCCAATCAAGATAAAGGAATTTTTGACTCTATTCAGGTCAGGGTGGCCCGTTCTCAACCCTGCCTCCCCTCAAGGCACCCACTGGGCTTTCAACTTGCTGTTCTGGCTGTCGCTTTGCGGTTGAGCGCTTGCGGGGCGGTGGGCCACAGCTAGGTGGCCTGGGACAGTCACAATGGCTGGACCCTCAAGTCCTTGGAGCTGAAGTCCAGATTCCAGGTGTGGGCTGGGTGGGTCCCCCGGCTGGGAAAGGCCATCTGTCTGTTGCCCATGTCACCCCCTCGCTCCCCCGCACGCCTGACTCGGTGGCCATTCCCAGGCTGGCATCTTCACACGGCGTCCTCCCTGGGCACCTGTTTCTGCTCCCCAAATTGCCTCTTTTATAAGAACACCAGTCGGAGCCCGGCACCAGCGGCTCATCCCTGAAATCCTAGCTCTTCAGAAGGCTGAGATCTAAGGATCCCAGTTCAAAGCCAACTTGGGCAAGAAAGGGCATGAGACTCTTATCTCGTTAACCAGCAAAAAGCCAGAGATGGCGCTGTGGCTCAAGTAATAAGAGTGCCAGGATTGAGCAAAACCAAAGCTCAGGGACAGGTTCCTGGGGCCTTGAGTTCAAGTCCTAGGAATGGAATAAAAAGAAAAAAAGGAGGAGAAGAAGGAAGGAGGAAGAGGGGGGGAGGGGGAGGGGGAGAGGAAGGGAGAAGGAAGAACTGGGGGGAAGGAGGAGGAGATAGAGGTGAGAGGGGGAGGAGGGGGAGGAGAAGGGAGTGGGGGAAGGAGGAGGAGGAAGTGGGGGGGAGGGAGGAGGGAGAGGTGAGAGTGGGAGGAGGGGAGGAGGAAGAACTGGGGAGGGGAAGGAGGTGGAAGTGAGAGGGGGAGGAGGGGGAGGATGGAGGAGGAGGGGGAGGAGAATGCTCTCTGCCTTCCCCGAGGGCCAATCCCAGCCTTCTACCCCATGTGCCCCCAAACCCCAGCCTCCCCCAGCTGGGCTGGGAAAAGCCAGAGGTAAGTCAGAAGGGACGGTAAGGTGAACTCTGTGAAAGCTGAGCCGGCGCGGGGCTGGGGCTGAGGGTGGGGATGAGGGTTCACGGAAGGTAACGGCACTCGCTTGAAAATTCAGGGGACCTGAGGGAGCATCATCTTTCAGGAAGATGCCACGAGCTGCGAGGAGGCCACCTGTGCCCCGGCCTCAGGTGCCCGGACGGCTCACCAGGCTGCACTTGGCAGTGTCACCCTCCGGCCTCACCACGTGACCACCTGACCTCGGCTGTGGAGACACAGACTGTTTTCCCATTATAAGGTCAGAGAGACAAGCATAGACAGCAGGTGGCACTTCCAGGCATGGAGGGGGGGGCTAGTCAGAACAATACAACCCATTCCCTCAAAAGGATTTTGGCCTCCATCCATGGCCAGAACCCCTGGGGACGCCTCAGACTCCCCCAGAGGAAAGGGAAGGCCTTCCAAAAGCCCGGGGCCCAGGACAAGGGCTGAAGCTGGAAAATGTGACTGGAAGGCCGCTCACCACAGGGTTTTTTTCCCGGTGAAAGGTTGACTCAGCGCAGCAGGCCCCGGCTGGCTGCCACTCAGGCCGGTGACTTGGACATGTCTGGACAGTGCTGGCCTTGTGTGCAGGTCAGCGGGGGGGGGGGGGACAGGCCTCTCTCCACAGCCACAGGAGGTCCCCCCAGCACAGAGCCAGCCAGGCCCCATCCTGCCTTCCCTCGCGTAGCTGGGGAAGGCTGGGGGAACACCCCACCCACTGGAGGAAACTCTAACATCCACAGGACCTACAATTGTGGGGTTCCTTCCCCATAGGGACTGTCAACCGAACACAACTCTAAACTTAAAATAATGCAGGCAGATTCCAACAACTCTTGGCATTCCTTCTCTGAGCATCATCATGAGCTCTTTTTTATTTATTTTCTTGCCACTCGTGGGGTCTGAACTCTGGGCCTGGGCGCTGTCCCTCAGCTCTTCAGCTCAAGGCTAGCGCTCTACCACTGGAGCCACAGCACCACTTCCGGCTTTTTTCTGCTTATGTGGTGCTGAGGAATCCAATCCAGGGCCTCATGCATGCAAGGCAAACACTCAACCACGGAGCCACCTTCCCAGCCCTCAATGAGCTCTTTATTTTGAAATGCCCAAAGGAAATTGTCTTCCCTGTTTGGGAATGTCTGGGCATCGCAGTAGGGACTTTACTCCTCACTCTCTTCCTGCCTCTGTCCATCTGACACCCCAGGATCTTTCAGCAAGAATGTTTGAGTCATGCATTGGTTTAAACCCTGCCTGTGCCATCCACGAGCTGTGTGACCTTGAATGAGTCAACTGAATTTCCAAGGAGTCTCGACGGTGCAGAAGTATAAAAAGGAGCTGATCCAAGATGCCTGGTGTGTACACAGGAGACCTTATCGCTCCTCAGGTCATAACTCCCAGTGTACTGCTTTCAGGAAAAGAATGTTACCATCCATCATTTACACTTTAGTGTGAGCAAGTTCCTGTGAATTCATTTAGTCAACAAATGCTTACGCTATCTCAATATGGCTAGCTTGAGCCCCGAGCTGAAGACTCCTCCTAGCGTAGCTTTCATCCTGGTAATAGAGCAAGCAGGTGACTGTGCTGGCCTCTTCTGCTTCCTTGACCCAAATCCCATCTGCCCCTGCCAATAGCTCCTAGGCGTGTGGGGAGCATGCAGGGTCTCCCTAAATTCTCATGAACTTGGCATGAGTTGAGTGAGGACTTTGTGGCCTGTAGAATGATACACGTGGGACCATGATAATCCATATTTTTCTTTTTGGTTTTCTGAGACAAGCACCCACTAGAGAGCTAGCCCATGCTGGCCTACAACTTGAGATCCTTTTGCAATGGCCTCTTAAGGACTGGGATTACAAATTTGTGCCACCACACCAGCTTCTAGTGTGTGTGTGTGTGTGTGTGTGTGTGTGTGTGTGTGTGTGTGTGTGTGTGTGTGTGTGTGTGTGTGTGCTGGTCTTGGGGCTTGAACTCAGGGCCTGGACACTGTCTCTGAGGTTTTTGTTGTTGTTGAAGGCTAGAGTGTGTGTGTGTGTGTGTGTGTGTGTGTGTGTGTGTGTGTGTGTGTGTGTGTGTGTGTGTATGTGTGTGTGTGTGTGTGTGTGTGTGTGTGTGTGTGTGTGTGTGTGTGTGTGTGTGTGTGTGCTGGTCTTGGGGCTTGAACTCAGGGCCTGGACACTGTCTCTGAGGTTTTTGTTGTTGAAGGCTAGAGTTTTACCACTTGAATCACAACTCTACTTCCAGCTCTTTGGTGGTTAGAGATGAGAGTCTCAGGCTGGCTTCAAACTGTGATCCTCAGATCTCAGCCTCCTGAGTAGTCAGGATTATAGGTGTGCGCTATAGGCAACTGGCTGAGATGTTTTATTCAGAATCCAAGAAATACAGGTCTTGCCCTCCCTCCCTTCCTTCCTTCTTCCTCCTCCTTTCCCTTCTCCCCTTGCTTCCTTCCTTCTTTCCCTTCTTCCCTCTCTCCCTTCCTTCTTTTCTCCCTCTTTCCCTTCTTCCTTCTCTCTCTCCTTTTTCTTTGTCAAGAGAGAGCTGTCCCCCACCTCCTCCATTCTGCTTCAATTCCGGAGACCCTGGGCACAATCCCTATTCCTACAGGCTCATCCATAATTGTCTTTTAGTCTTAATTTGCTCTTGAGACAGTCACATTTCTGTCCATTTCCTGCACAAAAGGTGGGTGTGGGGACAGCAGGTTGTCATCTCCAGGACATCAAAGTTGCCCAGGCTGGCAGTGCCCCAGCCCCTTGGTCCCAGCCCGAGGCTGCCCTTGGCCCAAGGGGCTTTGTGATGTCCCTATGTCCTTCCTACCTCTGCGACCTTGGCGAGTTCTCCAAAGGGTGGGAGGGAGCCCCCCCCCATCTCTAACCAAAGAGGCTGTCTGGGTCCAAATCCAGCCACATCACAAGACGGAGACCAACATGTCAGTGGCTTCCCAGGCTCAGGGGCGAGGCTCTGCCCGCTCATGTTCAGGCCAAACAGATGGCTTGGGATAAACAGGGGTGGTGTTGGGTGGGGTGTGGGGGCCGCTGGAGGGCCTCCGCTCCCTCCCAAGGCAGGGGAGGAAGGGCCATAGTTTAGAACCTTGTACACCCCTGTGCCCAGGCTGGTCAGTAGCAGAGGCAGATACAGGGCAGAGAGGGGAAGGTGCTCCCATTGAGGGGGCAAGCAGAGCCAGCTTCCCTGCCTGCCTCTCTCCCTCATACATGGCCGCCCCAGAGGGGATGGGGGGGGTTCGGAATAGATGATCCCATGGACACACCATTTTTATCAGGAAACATATGTGAACTCTACCCTTTTGGTCTCCTCTTTGAGCCTCTGGGGCTCCAGAGACCTGAGACACACCTGGCCTCTGGCCAGGCTCGAACCTGAGATGCTGGCTTTCTTCCAGAAGTGAATCAGCTTCTTGCTTATTCCTCCTCAGGCAAGTGCTGAGGATAACACACACATACATACATACACACACACACACATTTATATTATATACTATATATTTATATTATATAAATATGTTTACTATATATATGTATATGTATATATATGATGTGTGTGTGTGTGTGCATGCGTGTGTGTGTGTGTGTGTGTGAGTGTGTGCTGGTATTGGGGCTTCTTGAACTCAGGGCCTGGCCACTGTCCCTTAGCTTTTTCATTTTTCATTCAAGGCTGGTGCTCTACCTCTTGAACCACAGTTCCACTTCTATATTTTGGCAATTACTTGGAGAGAAGAGTCTCCTAAGCCAGGCGCCGGTGGCTTATGCCTGTCATCCTAACTACTCAGGAGGCTGAGATCTGAGGATCGAAGTTCAAAGCCAGCCCGGGCAGGAAAGTCTGTGAGACTCCTGTCTCCAATGAATCACCAGAAAACTGGATATGGTGCTGTGGCTCATGTGGTAGAATGGCCTTGAGCTGAGGGACAGTGCCCCAGGCCCAGAGTTCAAGCCCCATCACACACACACACACACACACACACACACACACACAGAGTCTCACAAACTCTCTTGCACACGCTGGCTTTGAACCATGATCCCCAGAGCTCAGCCTCCAGAGCTGATAGCTAGGACTGCAGGTGTGAGCTTTGCCTCCCAGTCTTGTGATGAAAGGCTTCCTCCCACTGCCAGCCCCAGAAGAGTACAGTACAGCCCCTCCTTCAACCCACGCGCTGGCTCTCAGCACCGTCCACCTGTGTGTGGGCTCCATGTACTGTCCGAGTGTGCACTGCATCTGCTTGGCCGGGGACTGGTGCGGCAGGTGGGTAGGCAGGTGGGAGGACACAGGTAAGGAAACAAAGTGGCTTTTCTGGTCCTCACATTGTGTCAGAGTACATGCCTCCTAGGGGAATTAAATGAGGTAATATGTGCCAAAGCCCAAAGGAGGATCTCAGTTTAGAAGCAGATCTATACCACAGGACCAGTGTCGCCTCAGATGAGACATTTCACCTCGAGGAGCTTAAATCTCTACCAGGGGCACGCTGAAAATGGTTTTAATGGTTGTTAGCTCATGCCTGTCATCCTAGCCACTTGGGAAGCTGAGATCTGGAGGATCTCAATTCCAAGCCAGCTGCGGGCAATGCCAGCAAAGTGTTTCTCAACCAACAGTTGCACACAGAGGTGCACACCTGTCCCTCCAGGTATGTGGGAGACAGATCACCAGGATCATGGTTCTAGGCTAGCCTGGCAGAAACGCTGGCGAGTCTCTCTCTGAACTCAAGAAGCTGGTGTGTGGTGGTGAGCACCTGTCATCTTAGCCACACCGGAAGTATAAAATAGGCACACAGTCCAGGCTTGTACTGGGGTAAAAGAAAAAAAAAAGCCTGTTTCTATGTCAAAATATGCAAAAAAGGACTGAAGAAGGGAGGCCCTGAG
Source organism: Dipodomys merriami (assembly GCF_024711535.1). NCBI lineage: Eukaryota > Metazoa > Chordata > Mammalia > Rodentia > Heteromyidae > Dipodomys > Dipodomys merriami. The sequence continues at coordinate 34,542,843 of NW_027202604.1, read as the reverse complement.
TATAAAACCTATACTTGGTGGTGGTGGTGGGGGGTAGCCAGGTTTGGTGGCACAAGCTTTGTAATTCCACCCCCTTGGAGGTTGGGGGGGGGGGGAGGATTTCAAATTCAGAGTCAGCCTGAGCTCGGTCCACTGAAAAAGGAAGTTTTAAATATAAAGAAGGATTTGGGACTTTAGTTTCCACCCTTCGGAGTTACTCTAAGAATCAGAGATAATTAACACCAAGTCCTTAGTCAGGGTCCTGCTGTAGGGAAAGTATTCAAAATAACCGCAGTTTTTGCTACTTCTACTTTTTTTTTGGGGGGGGGGGTGCCAATCCTGGGCCTTGAACCCAGGGCCTGGCGCTGTCCCCGAGCTGTTTTCACTCAGGGCTGGTTGGCGCTCTACCCCTTGAGCCACAGCCCCATTTGGGCCTTTTTGCTGGCTCCCCGGGGGATGATAAGGGCTCATGGGCTCGGCTGCTCCAGTCTGGCTTTGAACCACGGTTCTCAGGGCTCAACTCCGCGTGAGCCACCGCGGTCCCCGCTTGGAGAGACCCTCGGCCCGCCCTCCGCCATGCCGCTCGGGGTCTGGCGTTTCTGCCCCTCTGATCGGTCTTGCATTGGTCTACAAAGCACGAGCGGTAGAGCACCCTGGGGACGGTACTGGGCGCGGGTGGAGAGGAGGGCCGGCTCCCGGTTGGGGGGGCGGGGGGCCTGCCAGGGCTGCCCGGCCCTCGCTCAGCCGCCCCGCGCTCTCCGCGCGCCCCCCCGCCCCCCGGGCGCCCCGCCGCGGCCAGGCCCTATTTCTGGGGACCGAGCGATCCCCGGGCCGTGCCAAGCTTCCCCGGGGATCGGGTTTCTGCTGACGCCGTGCCAGGCACGTCTGCTTCCAGGAACCCGCAGCCGCTTTTAGCCGCGGGCCGCACATGAAAGGCTCGAGTCGGAAACGTGACGTGGTGTCAACAGCGGGTCAGCGCCGGGTGAGGCCATCCCGCCGGCCCGGCCCGCCCTGCCCCGCGCCGGCCCGGCCCGCCCCGCGCGCGTGCGCGTGCGCCCGGCCTCCCTGCCCACCCTGCGCGCGCCCGGCCTCCCTGGTCACCCTGCGCGCGCCCGGCCTCCCTGCCCACCCTGCGCGCGCCCGGCCTCCCTGCCCACCCTGCGCGCGCGCCCGGCCTCCCTGGTCACCCTGCGCGCGCCCGGCCTCCCTGCCCACCCCGCGCGTGCGCGCGCCCGGCCTCCCTGCCCACGCCTCGCGCACGCGCGCCCGGCCTCCCTGCCCGCCTTGCGCGCGCGCCCGGCCTCCCTGCTCGTCCCTCCACCCCGCGCGTGCCCGGCCTCCCTGCCCGCCCAGGCTCCCCCCACCAACTCACACTCACACACACACCTTCCTAAACAGAGGTCTGCTTTGTCACCCCCTCTCCCCCCAGGGTGACTGACCGGCTGGGGGCAGCGGCCCCAACACCTCCCGGGCACCCTGGGAACTGGGCTGGGAGCAAGGTCACTGGCACTCGGAGGAGGGGGGGGAGGCGGGGGGGCGCGGGCCGCAGCCAGCATGGGGGTCGGGGTGCTAGGTGGACTACTGGGCTGCTCTGAAATTTTCCTCTTTCTTTTTTGGTTTTCTTCCCAGGTCAAGGTGTTCCAACCTCGGCCTCCGTCTCCTGCGACTCCTTAAATCCCCGGGGCTTAGGAGGGCAGGCCGTGCCAAAAGGATTTGTTTCAACTCCACCCTGGGTTGCTGAAACCAAGATAAACTTGGCTTGGTTTGGGCTTTCCCCCAAAAAAAAAAAAAAAAAATTAAATCTAGCTAGAAAGTTCTGGCAACTTGTGGAAGAATTCAGGGGCCTTGGCTACTCAGGCCATCTGCAAAGGGCCTACTCCCGAGCAATTGGACGCAAGGTGGGACCGACAGAATTTACCATCTGCCTGCTGCAAGGCCGGGGCCACGGGCTCAGAAGCCATATTTTGGCCTAGTCAGAAACAGGTGTGCGAGCGATGGCGGACCACCCAAGCGGCTCCCCCTCTCCCTCCCATCCCCAGCCGTTCCCTGTGCCACCTCCACGGGAGATGAGACATCGGAATGCAAACATACCTGGACGAGAATTCCTCCACAGTGACATCCCTGCAGGGGCTGCAGCCAGCCAGAACAGTTCTGGAAGATTCCATGCTCTGGGGGCTAAAGAATGTCCTGTCAAGGGCAGGCCACCAGGAAATGTCTAGAACAAGGAACAGGAATGCTTACATCTAGGGATCATTTCCCACTTCTCCCACGGAATTTCCTTTTTAAATTTTATTTTATTTTAAATAAAAACACTTGACTAAGGAACACCAATCCTCATTCACACACAAACATACCCAAAGGAGAGGAAGTCTGGAAGGATGTAGAAAGTAATTATGGAACGTTGCTTGCCTCCAGCAGCAATAAGACAGGATATGGCAAATCCATTAGAATTTGCTAGATTCAAAGGAGTTAGCCTGCCCTGGCAAAAGAGGTGCTATCCTCTACATCAATTATTATTGCTTAATAATCCATTAAATCTTTCCTCAGTAGGTTAACCCGCAGGCACGCCAGCCCACAACTTCATACTTTAGCTCTCTGTTCAGTTCTGAAGACTTTGAATACAGCAGTGTGTGTGTGTGTGTGTGTGTGTGTGTGTGTCGGGGTGTACTTTTTGCTTAAAAGTATGTTTACTGCAAATTGCTGGCCAAAAAAAAGTATTGAGAGAATGAACCAGTATTCATTTACTGCATTAAGTTATTCTGGCTGAATGCAAGGTACAGGAAAAGCTAAATGAATTCACCCTTCTAACTAAAAGGATAGATACCACATTAACACAGCTATTGGGGGAAAAAATTCAGGAGACCATCTTTTTCTCTTCCACAGGAAAAGGATTATTTTATTAAGTATTTTAAAACAACTACTTAACATTTACTCATAGATAAAAATATTTACAATGTCACACCTTCAGGAAGGTTCTAAAATATAAACACTGTACCTCTCCCTAGAGAAAAAAAAATTCTTCTCTTCAAAAACAGGAATACATTCATTTTTTTCCTCTTTGTAGCTCAAGTAATTGTACAAATAAACCTCTGAAACACTTTCCTTTTATATATATATTTATATAATATATATTTATAACAGCTTTACAAATAAAGGCAACGACTTTTATTACCAAAAATAAAGACAGGAAAATGAAATAGTTAAAAACACGATGAGCAATTAAGCATAGTGCATTTTTGGAAAGCTGGTGCAGAGCTGGCTGGACAAGTCCAAAAAACAAGGACTAGAGCAAAAATAAAACTTCTCTGAAGGACAGAGAATCCTACTTAGCAATTAAGGACACTCCAGACGCTGTTAGGCGCAAGGCTGTAGCCTGCAGAAAAGAGCTAGCACGGCCAAGGCTTCGTTAGGCTAAGCTTGCTCAAAAGCTTTAGAATTTAAAACTGAGTCTAGCTATGCAAGAAAGGTAGCAACTGGTTATTTAACGGTGCACTTTTGGGTGCTAGGGGGCATTTGCACATCTCAGACTTTTTTTTTGGTTTCCTGGACAGCATGTCCTAACTAACTGTGCGATTTTAGAAGCAGGTGCCCAGAGCCTGGGGAACTCCACGCTCATTCCATGTCAGCGCAGCTCCTACAAAGGGGCTATTTTCAGTTCCTTAGTAAGGTAATCACTATGATCCTGAGAAGGAAATGGCATTCTCTTTCTTACTTCACCCAGGCCTGGGGATGGGAGCAGACCCGGGGCCATCTCCCTAAGTCACCACCTCTACTGTGACAGACCAGTGTCTGCTACCTCGTCTCGAGCAGAAAGTGCAGTCTGACAGTTCTGTCCTCAGTCTAGTGAGTCATATAAAACAATAAAGGGACCAGGGTGGGGTTCTAACAGCTGGCTGGGAGCTGTGCTCTGGAAAGCCCTTTTTTTTTTTTTCAAAGTACCTTTTTTCCCCCTCAAAGCCACAGACCCAACTTCCCAACTGAAGGGTGACTCACAGACTGAGTTTGAAAGCTTTTGAAAATCCAGCTGACTTGGATCAAAGGGTGGAGTGAGGGTGGTCTATTCTCTGGGAAGAAAAAAAAAGCCTTCCCCCTGCATCTCCCGCTGACATGAGGCCGTTTTCCTCTGGACCATGTGCAGCTTTCACGTTCTGTACCTGCATGGGCACACCCGCACGCACACACGCACGAGTGCACGTGCACACGCGCGCGCGCACACACACACACACACACACACCCTTTCAGTCTCCTCTCTGTACCTCAAAGCATCTGAGTATGCACTAAGGAACAATCTCACTGCACACACCGTGTGCACATGCGTGTGTGTGTGTGTGTGTGTGTGTGTTTGAAGGAAGGAAGGATGGAAAGCGAAGTAGCAGGATCCCTTACGAGTTTAGTCTTTGGTTTCTAAGTTTAAAGGGGGGATCTGTTTCAGAGCCTGGAGCAAGGCAGAGGAGTCGAGGGAGGGGTGAGCTGTCAAGGGGGAGGGGAGTCTCTGAGGCATGAGCAGGGGGGCAGAGATCTTGTCGGGGTTCATGAAGCTGGTGAGGGCAGCGGCAGAGGTGTTGAGGCCCGGGTATAAGATGGGCACTGAGGTGGGGTACCAGCATTTCTCCAGCATGGGCAGATAGGCGGTGGCTGATGGGGGAATCAGATAGAAGGGCAGGCAGAAGGGAGGCTGGTGTGGGTGTGGACCCAGGAAAGGGGAGCTGATGAGGTCGCTGCTAGGGAAATGGCCTTCATCCTCGGGGAGCTGCATGCGGCTCTTCTTCGAGGGGGGCTCTTCGCATTCCTGCTTAATGGTGCTGACCCGTTCTCCCAGGGTGAACCTGCGCCCCAGATCGCCTTTGAAGTAGGGCTGTTCCCCACGCAGGTCACCTTTCTCCGATTCTCCTCCGTAGCCACTGTCTGTGTCCGTGTCGCTGCCGCTCTGCTCGCCGCTCGAGGCAGCGAAAGTCCGCTGGATGACGGGCACACAGTTTTTCCCGGGGCCTTCCGAGCCTCTGACCAGGGAGCCGGACTTCTCCTTCAAGTCCATGGCTTTGGAGACCGAGTCTGATGGTTTCCTACCCGTGCCCCCCTGCAGCAGCTCGGAGACCACGCGGTGAAGGTGTGCCACCAGCTGCGAGGACTTCAGATCCCGAGTGTTCTCATGCTTGGCCAGGTACTGAAGCACCTCCCGGGCACAGGTCTGGAAACCCGAGCAGAACATCTCTTGACCTGCTTCCACATTTCTTCCTGACAGCTCACCTGCAGATGTATGGGCCAAGAGAAGATGCTTTTCAGAAGGGCCCGGGGTGGGCCTGCGACTTGACTTATTATTTCCCAGTCATGGGGCTTGAACTCAGGGGCTGGGTGCTGTTCCTGAGCTCTTTCACTCCAGGCTACTACTCTACCACTTTGAGCCACAGCGCCCCTTCTGGTTTTCTGGTGGTATGTTAGGAGTTAAGGGTCTCATGGACTTTCCTGCTCTGGCTGGTTTGAACTGCGATCCTCAGATCTCAGCCTCCTGGGGAGCTAGGATTACAGGCGTGAGCCACCAGTACCTGGCCTTATTATTATTACTTTAAAGCAGTATTTGGCCACTTACATTTCTTACTCCACAAATGACACTGAAAATCACCTTTATCCCACCACTCCAGAGACTTTTTGTCCCTTCTCTGTCTTGGTGCTGGAGATTGAAACCACAGGGTCTCACATGTGTTGAGCAAATGCACTGCCACTTAAGCCCCAATGACAACTTTTAGTGGCTGCATGATATTCCATCCTACTCAAGGTGGGTCTGCTCTGTTCTTGTTGAGTTTATAATTTGCTTCTGATTTTTTTTTAAGACATTCTAATATCTTTTTATAAAAGCCAAAACAAGACAGAGAACACTAGACTCATACTAGCAAAATGAGTAAGGCCACTTACAAAAAAAAAAAGGAAGTGAAGGAACAGTATCACCTAACACAAGTTTATGTTCAGGGACTTACAAAAGCTACCACAGTAAACTTTTAATTAGGCCATGTACTTTATCCACAATCCCTAAGGGGGGGAAAAAAAGTCTGATGGCCTTCTGATTTTTAGTGAGAAAATGGGCAGATAAACGTGCTGGGTTTTTGTGGCTCTCATCCTGATGGCCTCGGAAAGGAATTCAGAGAGGAATGGATGCAGGAATTGTACAAGAATTCCCCCAGGTGGTACAGGATTATTTAGAAGGGTGGGCCTGGAAGCCCACAAGGTGAGTTGCATTCTCTGGACGTCAGTAGAGATGAGCTGGGAAACTTCAGTGGTTTCGTTAAGATTGTGCAATTCGTCCAGATACCTAGTGGCTATTCAGGAAACTACAAGGTAGGAAAAACTCCTGCAGTCATGCAGATAGGACTGCACCTCACAGAGAATGATCAGGAAGGAAAGAAACAGGCAGTGGAAAAGAAGGCCAAGTGCAAAGCAGCCACAAGGCAAATGACAGGGGCCCTGGCCTATTCAGAGGGACTACTGGGGAAATCTCTCAGAACCCGGGGGCCTTCAAAGCCAAAATGCCACCGAAACATTCTATCATTTGACTAATACGTAGTTATGCCAGGTGGCACGCAGCAGCATTCCAAATGGGAAGTCTGACCTTTTGGGAAAGATTAAAAAACAACAACAGCAACAACGCACCGAGTCTTCCCCTAGTGACCATGCAGAAGCAATCGGCTGCAGGCATATAACTAACCTCCAACAGATGCTGAGCACAGAGGCTCCCTAGGAAGGAGATGCTAATGGGATTCGGGCACTCACCAGCTTGTAAACCGCTCTGCAGGGCAATAATTTTCTGCTGCTGCTGATCAATTAGGTTTGTTAGTGCTTTCACGTGCTTCAAGGTAAGTTCCAGAACCACTGCTTTTTCCAAGTGACCCAAAGTCTACAATTAAAAACAACACACACACACACAAAAAAAACCACAACTCTCATCAGTGGGGAGAAATCAGTGAAATTCTACCTCTGGGACATTTCTTACCAATCAGAAATGTCCCTAAAGAAAGAAAAAAAAATCTACTACATGATTAAAGAGTAAAGGACACGTGTCATCTATCTTTGGAAGCTGCTACCAGCCCAGGCCAGCGCTTTGTCGGATATCATTCTTCAGTAACCGCCCATGACCTTAACTCCCCGGGAGCCTGGAGAGTCTGGAGATAACGTTTCGGTGTCAACCCAGGGAGAGACTTCCACTGCCTCTGCCAACCTTCGCCCCTTTTTTTTTCTTTTCCCCTGACACCCAAAACTTCCAGCTCCTGCAGGCTTTCCTCCTTCCCCCAAATATTATTTTTCCTTTCTCAGACTATAGGCTGTTAAGCTTCTGCTTACTACCAAAAAGGGGAGGGGGAATCACTTCTCTTATTTAAGTAAGTGGAGATGGTTAAAGAAATACATTAAACATAAAAACTCTGCATGGCTAGAGCCTGCTCTCCTTTTCGTCAGGAAGACTCAATAAGCCTGAAAAATCACCCCAGAGGCCAAAGTCTCAAACGCCTGATTAGAAAGCCCAACTAGTGTTGGAGCGAACTTGGAGAGATCCAAGAGTTATTTGCAGGGGAAGGGGGGATTGCCAGAAAATTCCAGGACTGGGGAAGGGATCTTCTCTCCCTTCTCACTAGCACCGGCCAGGCCAGGGCTGCAGCTCGGATCCGGCCGTCTGGCCTGCAGTTCCCCGAGGCGCCTGCAGGCGGCGGGTTCCCCCCCCCCCCCCCCGCGCCCGCCCGCCCGGTGGGCAGAGAGGAGCTGGGCTGGAGCCCCGCCAGCTTCTCACTTACTGTAAGTTTGAGATGTTCGGGCAGGAGGTCCTTCAGCTGGGCGATGCACTCGTTAATCCGGTCACGTCTCTTTTTCTCGATGAGCCGGTGTGGCAGTTTGTAGGTTTCCTGCGGGGCGCGCGCGGGGCGGTGGGTGATGGAGAACCGGGGGTGCGCCACCTCCCACCCCCTCTCCCCAGCCCGGGTCCCGATCCCGCAGCGTGTGCAAAGATGGGGGGAGGGAGAGCAGAGCCGCGATCAGCACCCACCCCTGCCTGGCCCCGTGTTCCGAGTTGCTCCCCGGTGGCACGGAGACCCCCCCCCCGGGCACGGCCGCCCCCCCACGCCCCCAGCCCCTCGCCGACCACGGAGCGAGCAAACTTTTTCTTGACAACGGAGTGCGCGCGAGGGGCTGGGGCGCGGGGGTCCCCCCCTTGAGGGGGTGGGGGGTGCGCTTACCTTGCTGTCCTCGCTCCGCTTCAGGCCCCGCCGCGACTTGTACACTTGGTACATGTGGGCGAAGTCCATCCTGCAAGGAGAGGGGGCCGAGGAGGGTCGTGAGTGCGTGCGCACGGGCTGCGGGGCGCCCGGCTCGGACCAGGACACCCCCCACTTCCGCACCCCAACCCGCGGGGATGCGTCCACCGGTTCACACCCCCGCCGGGTTGCAGGCTCGCGGCAGGGGGACCCCTCCCCTCCCCCCGGCTGCCAACTCACCCGGGCAGGTCTCCGGGCTCCAGCACCGGCGTTTTGGGCAGGCAGGCCGGGGGTGGCTGCGCGCTGGGGATCCGCTCCATGGCGCGGCGAACCGGGGCCACCGCGCGCTGCTGCCGCTGCTCGCTGCCCGGCGACCCGGAAAGGGGTGTTCGGGGTGCGGGGAGGGAGGGGGAGTCTCTCGGCTGAGGGTCCCGCGGGAGTGCGGAGCTCCCCGAAAGGCGCAGGGGGGCTTTTATTTTTTCCTTTGTGCCCGGAGCTGGCGGCTGGCTCGGCGGCGATCGCTTCAGTGCGGGGCGTGCATGGCCCGAGGGGTCCCCGCGGCCTCCGGCTCGGCGCACGGACCGGCGGTGTGTGCTGCGAGCGCCGTCTGCACCGTGCGAGCCAAGTGAATGAGGAGTGGGGCGGGCGGGCGGGGAGGGCGGGCGTGGAGCGGGAGGGGGGCGGAAGGGGGGGCGAGCCGGGGAGTAATGGAGAAGAGGCTGCGGGGCTGGGTTAAATGGGAGCGAGTGGGTGGGTGGGAGCTACGTGTTCAACCCTGTGACTCCAGGCACGTCTGGCCGCGGCCGGGGAGGGAAGGCGGACCTGCCCGCCCTCCCCGGCTGCCATCACATGAGTCTCACGTGTTGGACAACGATCCGGCGGCTGCCAAGGGAGCCCCCGCCCCCTCCCCGGTCCGTCCGCCTCCGCCCGCCCCCCCCAGGTGTCTGCGGCCTCCTTTTCCCCGAAAGAGGGGGTGTCGGCAAGGTCCGGGTCCGACCCCCGCCGGGCGGGAGCGCTGCGGAAGCCGGGGTGGGGGGGCAGGGGGGGCAACGTGGGCGAACCTGCCCCAGGGAAATGAAGTAAGTTCCCGTCTCCCGGGAGGGGGGACGGGGGAGGACGGATCCGCCCGCGTCTGACTCAAGCCGGGAGAGGAATATCCCCTCGCTCGCTCGCTCGCTCCCCCGCCCGGCCCGAAGGGAGCGCGCGCGCAGCCCCGGGAGCCGCCGCCCCCCCCAGCCCTCCCCAGAGGCCGGGGTTTCTTTCCGCCCCCCCCCCCCGCGCCCGCCGCCCCGCGTCCAGGAATCGCCCGCCTCGGGGCGGGGCCGGGGGCGGGGCGGATGTCACCCCATGGGAAGCGGGCGCGCCGCCAGGGCGCGGGGCGGCCGGGGCCGCCGACCGGCACGCTGCGCGCACCTGACCGCGCGCGGAGCGAGCCCTGCGGGGGTGGGGGAGCGCGGCCGCCCGGGCCGCGGGCATCCGCCGCCGGCGCAGTCTCACCCCCTCCCCGTGACCCTCACCTCCCTCCCCGGCCAGCGGGCACCGCGCCCGCCCGCCCGTCCTCCCTCCCTCCCTCCCCGGTCCGGGTCGCCTCCCCGCGGGCTGCGGCGTTACACAACCGCAGCCGCCGCGCTGGGCCTGCAGCAGTGCGGGGCGTGACGCTCCACGTGGCCCGGCCTGGGGCCGCAGCACCCGGGGGCTGGAACCGGGCGGCGGAGCCGTGTCCGCAGGGGCGGCGGGGGGGCGATGGCGGGTGCTCGGAACTGCGCAGCGCCATTTATCTGCAACCTGGGCAGGAGCGCAGGGGAGGAAAAACCCCATAATAATAATAACAACAACAATAGCGATCTTGGTGACACCGCTGCCCCGGCTCAGGGAATGCGATCGCCCATTCGGCCCGCATTTCTGTACCCGGCGCTGCGCACGCTGGCGCATCCCACGTGTGCCGTCTGGAACTTGGAGACCCCCTGGCCAGGTTGGGGGGGACCACCCACCCACCGTGGCTGGTTTTTAATTTAATATTAACCAGGATGTTCAGGTGGGGGTGAGGGGAGCCCGGGGCTCGGTGGCCTGAGCCTGGGGCAGAAAGAAAGAGGTCCTGGGGGCTCGGCGACCTGAGGTCCGGACGGGGAGGGAGGGTGGGGGGGGCTTCCTCTCCCGGAACAATCGGGGCTCGGTGCCTGGTCCGGTTGTGGATCAGGGGAAGGGGCCGCGGGGCGCGGAGGAGGAGGGCGCCCGGTGGAAATTCGTGACTCAAATGAGGCCTGGCTGGGGATTTCACTGACCCCTGCGCGCCCCGGCGCTGCGAGGTCTGGGAGTCGAGAGATGACTGTCATCCCTCTCCCCCCACCCCCTCCCTCCGCGCTGGGGTCAGCCATCGCCGGCTGCGGGTGACTTGGCTGTGGGAAAGGCGAGAGAGAGAGAGAGAATGGGGTCACCGCCAGCCAGTACGGAGTGGGGGGGATGGATCTGATTCTACCCCGTGCAGGCCGATCTGGAGGGCTTGGGGGTTCACACGCTTGACCGGACTCGGAGTGCACTTCCTTCGCATGGCTTTGGAGAGCTCCGGTTTCCTTCCTGTGGACGTTTCCACCCGCGTCAGACCCATTAGCAAGTGTGAGAAATGCATCCTGCCCCAAGCCGTGCGCGCGGGCCCGCGTGACCTCCCCAGGGCCTAGCCCGCCCGCCCTCCCTCGCGGTGGGGAGGGAGGGGAGGGGGGCGTTGCAGGGAATGGATGATTGCACCTCACCTTCCTCTCGCCCTGCTCCAGGGCCAGGCCTCTTCCTGACTCTGTCAGAACCCCAGGAGAGACAGGATTAGAGGTCCACGGCCCGGCCCTGTCAGCAGTGAACCCCAGCATCTCCCCAGCCTTGGCTCCTGGCTCAGGACCACAGCATTCTTCAAATTCCTTTATCAGTCTTTGAGGTTTGCCTGTACATGCCCTGCAGTGGTTTAAATAGCAAAACAACAACAACCCCCCACCAATCCCCCCTTCTTTTTGATAAGGTCTTATTAGGTACCTTCCACTGACCTCTGAACTCCACATCCTCCTGTCACCGACTCCCCGTTGCTGGGATTACAGGCTGGTGCTTCTTCCTACCTGCTTTTGCTTTCTTCCAAATAGAGTTTCAGAAATCATTTCTACTCATCATAGGTGAATTATTTATTCTGCTTCTGCTTCTTTCTCTTCATCCTCCTCTTCCTTCATCCTGGGGTTTGAATTCCAGGCCTAGGCCCTTGCCCTGAGCTTTTATGTGTAAGGCTAGTGCTCTACCCCATGAGCCATAGCTCCAACTTCAAACTTTTGGGTGGTTCATTGGAAATTAAAAATCTCAAGGAAGTCCCTGCTGGCTTTGAACTGTGATCCCTAGATCTCAGCCTCACAAGTAGATAGGATAACAGGTATGAGTCACCAGTGACTACAGCTACATTTCTTCCTCCTCCTCCTCCTTCTTCTCTTCTTCTCCTCTTCCTCCTTCTCTTCTCCTCCTCCTCCCCTTCCTCCCCCTCCCCTCCCTCTTCTTCCCTCTTCCTCCCCTACCTCCCCTTCTCCTCCCCCTCCTTCTTCCTCTTCTTTTTTTTTTCTTTTTCTTTTTGCCAGTCCCAGGGCTTGTACTCTGGGCTGGGCATTATCCTTGAACTCAAGGCTAGCACTCTACCACTTCAGCTATAGCTGGAATTGGCTTTTTCTGTGATTAATTGGAGATAAGAGTTTCACAGACTTTCCTGCTCAAGCTGGTTTCAAACCACCATCTTCAGATCTCAGCCTCCTAAGTAGCCACAAATACAGGCATGAGCCACCAGTTTTTGGCTGTTTCTTTTTTTTAAATGTCTCTTCTCTATAGTTTACTGTTATCTGAAAAAATTACTCTAAAATAATTTCCTCGCTGGGTGCCGGTGGCTTACACCTGTAATCCCAGCTACTGCTGTGGGGGTGGGGGAGCAGGCTGAGATCTGAGGATTGCAGTTAGAAGGTTAGAAGCCAGACAGAAAAATCCCTGTGATATTACCAATCAAAAAATGGAAGTCGAAGCCAGGTGCCGGTGGCTCACGCCTGTCATCCTAGCTACTCAGGAGGCTGAGATCTGAGGATCCCAGTTCAAAGCCAGCCCTGGCAGGAAAGACCGTGAGACTCTTATCTCCAATAAACCACTAGAAAACTGGAAGTGGCGCTGTGGCTCAAGCGGTAGAGCGCTAGCCTTGAGCTGAAGAGCTCAGAGACAGTGCCCAAGCCGAGAGTTCAAGCCCCACAACTGACCAAAATAAAGGAAATCGAGCTTTGGCTTAAGTGGTAGAGTGCTAACCTTGAGCAAAAGAGCTCAGGGACAGTGCCCAGGCCTTGAGTTCAAGCCTTACAACTGACAAAAGAATTCCTTCTAGTATATTTTTCCATCCTGAACAATCGTAACACAATCTTTACTATTTCAGGCCACCATCTTTTCTTTAATGAATTACATAATTAATTTGTTTTTGTGCTGATACTGGGGCTTGGACTCAGGGCCTTGGACTTCTCACTTTGGTTTTTCCACTCATGGCTGGCACTCTACCACTTGAGCCACACCTCCACTTCCAGTTTTTTTTTTTTTAGCTGAAATTCTCATGCATGTTTCTGCATTAACCGAGGCCCTCAGATCTCAGCCTCCTGAGTAGCTACGGTTACAGGTGTGAGCCACCAGCGCCTGTTACAAGCTGTTCTCGTTTATAGCTATTTTTTTCCTTTTATTTTATTTATTTATTTATTTATTTATTTTTTTGTCGGTCGTGGGGCTTGAACTCTGGGCCTGAGCGCTGTCCCTCAGCTCTTCAGCTCAAGGCGAGCGCTCTACCACTTGAGCTACAGCGCCACTTCCGGTTTTCTGGTGGTTTTTATTGGAGATAGGAGTCTCACGGTCTCTCCTGCCCGGGCTGGCTTTGAACCGCGATCCTCAGATCTCAGCCTCCTTGAGTAGCTAGGATTACAGGCGTGAGCCACCAGCGCCCGGCTTATTTTTTTCCTTTTAAAACCGTTATAAAGGTGATGTACAGGCGGATTACCGTTACATCAGTCAGGTAGAGGACATTTCTCCCAGTTTTTCCCCTCCCATCCCCCCTCACAAGTTGTATAATTCACTTCGAACATACTATCCAGTGAGTACTGCTGTATTTGTGCACCCTTTGTCCCTCCATTTCAGTGTATAGATATTGTGTGTATTCATTGACTCCTGACCACCACCGTAAAGCTGGTACTAATATTGTCAGCCATAACCTATATATTTGATCTATGTATTTATTGAGAACCACTATAAGTTGACCCTTGAACCTAGGTCCTAGGGGTACATACACTACATACTCCTTTAGAAAACAGGCTCCAGTTACATAACCTACAGTGTGGCATTACATCTGGAATAAGACCCCAGCCTGGCAGGGCTGTACGGTTGTGTATTGCTCAATTCCAGGGGGTGCCCTTCCTACTGTGGTCTCTGAGATCCTGAACTGTAGCACTGAACTACTGTGCTGGGTAAACGTACTGTTTTTTTCCCCCTCCCCTTTCTTTAGTTACTTGTAAGTGTGGTAAAATTGTGTGTAAGCTCCACCCCCTAGCCTTTGATACTTGACTCTTGGTCACTTATGGGGGCTTTCTCATTTTATACTCACCTGGCACTGGAAAGCTTTGGCATCTCTTTTTCTTCTGTAGGGGTCCTGGGACTTGAACTCAGGGTCTCAAGGTCTTACTTGACTTTTTTTTTTTTTTACCTCTAAGGCTTGCACTCTAGCACTTGATCATAGTTCCACTTCTGACTTTTTTGCTGGCTAATTGGAGATAAGAGCATCATAAACTTTCACCCAGGTTGGCTTTGAACTCTGATTCTCAGATCTCAGCTCCTGAATAGCTAGGATTACACTGAATGGAATGATCAATTTAAAAATGGCTCAAACCCAGCCTGGGCAGGAAAGTCCGTGAGACTCTTTATCTCCAATTAACTAACAAAAAGCCAGAGATGACACTGTGCCTCAATGTGGTACAACACTGGCCTTGAGCACAAAAGCTCAGGGACAAGGTCCAGGCCCGAGTTCAAGCTCCAGGACCAGCGCGTGCGCGTGCTCGCGCTCACGCACTCTCCCCCTCCCCCCCAAACTGTTGTTCTTTGGCTGGGGAGCTGAGCCTTGAGGGTTAAATGTCAGGTGACTCTTTAGGACCGAGACAGCTAGGTCTCCTTCAGAGACAGAGACCCTGGTATGGACCCCTGACCCGATGCCAGAAACAGCCTTGAAAAGTAGAAGAAGCTTCTGGTTAGTTCACCCTGCCTGTCCCCAGCTATTTAATAGTAGAATGCAAGGTCCTTCTCCCCCAGAAAGGAACCCCATGTTCTCTCTGCTTCCACGCAACAGAGTTCTTGGAAAGCATGCATATGTCAAATTCGGGAGCAGGGTAGAAAATGAAGGCCTCAGACTCTCAGCTCTGCAGTGTGGAGGTAAGACAGTGTGTGTGTGTGTGTGTGTGTGTGTGTGTGTGTGTGTGTGTGTGTGTGGTGTGCATGTGTGTGCACATGCGCACTGGTACTGGAGTTTGAACTCAGGGCCTAGGTGCTTTTACCTTTTTTGATCAAGGCCAGCACTTGGTCGCTTGAGTCATACCTCCACTTCTGGCTTTTTGCTAGTTAATTAGAGATAAGCATCTCACGGACTTTCCCACTCAGGCTGGCTTTGAAGCTCAACTCTCAGATCTCAGCCTCCTGAGTAGCTAGGATAACAGGCATGAGCCACCTGCTTAGGTACATGTGGTAAAGATGCTCCAGGACGTGGGACATTGTGTGAAGCCCCATTTGGTTGTTGTAGTTATCGTGTAGTATATTACAAACACCTTCAGTGCTAGCTGAAATGTTTAGTCATCCAGGGGAAATGTGCTGTGTCTCACAAGGATCTGATGTAGTAAAAGGCAGATTCTGAAAAGAGAAGAAATACCTGGACATTTGAGAGAGCAAGACAAAGCAAGCATCTCATGGGCAAGAGCACACATGTGCTTCTGTTCTCCCAAGAGTTGCACCGAGTCCTCAGAAGCACAAGGATTCTTTTCACCAGGGGTGTTAAGGTGTGGGTAACGATTCTCAGGACATGGAGAGATTTCCTAAGGAGTGGGTAAGGAGATAGTGGAGACAGTAGCAATTTTAATTCTGGAAATGCACCATTTTCTGTTTCTTAATTCTTTCATGACTGACATTATAAATATACAACTTTTTCTATCACTTGCCTGTTATAGAGTCCAATTAGATGAATGACCAAACAAATGAAGCTTTGTACTAGAGTCCACCCTGCCATTGTAATGGTCTCGCTATCATACCAGATTTGAAAAACCATATAGTTTACCTTTATTTAGACTGGGTTTACCCTGAAGTATTTTCACTTAAAGAAAGGAGAAGTCAGGTGCTGGTGGCTCACACCTGTAATCCTAGCTACTCAGGAGGCTGAGATCTGAGGATTGTGGTTCAAAGCCAGACTGGGCTGGAAAGTCTGTGAGACGCTTATCTCCAATAAACCACCAGAAAACCAGAAGTGGTGCTATGGCTCCAAGTGATAGAATACTAGTCTTGAGTGGGAAAAGCTCAGAGACAGCACCCAGGCCTTGAGTTCAAGCCCCACAACTGACACCAAAAGACAAGAAAGAGGAAGGAGGGAAGGAGGGAGGAAAGGAAGGAAGGAGGGAGGGAGGAAAGGAAAGAAGGAAAGAAGGAAGGAAGGAGAGGTAAGCCAAGAGTTCAGACGACCTTGAACCCCAGGGTGTATTGAGTGTCCTGAGCATATGCCAGCCACTCTAACATGATTCTTCTCATGGATGGAAAGAAATGGGAAGGAGGGAAGTGGGGGAGGGAAGGAGCAAGCTTGCAGAATGTTAAACACTTCCTGAACAAACAGTTTGTTCTCAGGCCTTTTGCCCCACCCGGCTTTAGTCATTAGCTCTGAGCTCACACAGGACTTTAAGTTGGAGTGTGTGTGTGTGTGTGTGTGTGTGTGTGTGTGTGTGTGTGTGTGTGTGTGTGTGTGTGTGTGTGTGTGTGTGTGTGTGTGTGTGTGTGTGTGTGTGTGTGTGTGTGTGTGTGTGTGTGTGTGTACATTAATGAGGAGACTGGCAGATAGAGATAAGAGTAAACAAGCAGTACACCCCACTGGGGTCCCTAAAAAAGTCAGGGACCTTCTTGCTGGTTCTGTGATTCTTTGGACACTCTTCATTCATCCAATTTCTGGGATGCTGGATCCTTTCCTAGTCTTTGGGGCCCTACTGTAGGATTTCTAGTAGTCCTTTGCCTTACCTTCCCCTTCCCCTTCCCCTTCCCCCCTCCCTTCCTTCCTACTCTGTCTGTCTCTCCCTGCCTGTCTCTCCCTTGACCTACACCTCTCCTTCCAGCTTTTTACAGGTTAGTTGGAGATAAGAATCTCTTGGAGCCCAGGTTGGTGGCTTACAGCTGTAATCCTAGCTACTCAGGAGGCTGAGATCTGAGGATCTAAGTTCAAAGCCAGTCTGGGCACGAAAGTCCGTGAGACTCTTATCTCCAATAAACCACCAGAAAACCGGAAGTGGCGCTGTGACTCAAGTGGTAGAGTGCTAGCCTTGAGCTGAAGAGCTGAGGGACAGCGCCCAGGCCCAGAATTCAAGCCCCACGATTGACAAAACAAAAACAAAAACAATCTCTTGGATCTGTCTTCCTAGGTTGGTTTTGAACCTCTACCCATAGGAGGGAGAATTAGGAGCTAGGATTATAGGAGTGAGGCACTGGTACCTGCCTGTCTCTGGTTTTCAAGAATAAGGGAAACTGAATACCTAACAGCTATGTCAGAATGTGTGGCATATACTCACTTTGAACTTTCCTTGGTTGAAGTATCAGCTTTGTAGGATGGTGACAAAACACCTGAGAGAATCGGTTTAAAAGAAGGAAAGGTTCGTTGTGGTTCATGAATCAGAGGCTGGGCCCCTCCTATCAGTCCTTGTGTTTGGGGCCTGTGGTGGATAGAAGCATGTCCCAGCGGGAGCGTGGGGGTGGGGGTGGGAGGGAGGGGGAGGCTGCTCACTTCATGATGGGCTGGAAGCAAAAAGATAGGAAGAGTCAGGTCTCAATATTTTCTTCAAAGACCCACCCCATGGTGAGTTACTTCCTTCCACATGACCATACCTTCTAAAGATTCCACCCCTTCCCTGAAGTGGCCCAGGCTAATGGCCAGGCTTTGGACCTTTGATGAACATTTCAGATCTAAATTATAGCCAATAGGTGTTTTCTGGGGTGAGAATCGCATTCACAGGTTGTCCTAGGCCCTCAGCATCTGAATAAGGGAAGGATTTGAATGTCGCTCATACCCTTGAATCTCTAGTTTGTCAGCTTATGGGTTCAGCCAACACAGGGCAGACACTGTGTGAGGAATACAAGCGAATCGAATCTCTTACTTCTAAGGGACTAAAGAGAGGGGAGGGACTTGCATAAACATAACTCCTGCTAGTCCTGGGACTTGAACTCAGGACCTGAGTTTTTGTGCTCAAGGCTAGTGCTATACCACTTGAGCCACATCTCCACTTCCAGCTTTTTTGGTGGTTAATTGGAGATAAGAAGCTCATGGACATTTCTGCCCAGGTTGGCTTTGAACCAGGATCCTCAGAACTCAGCCTCCTAAGTAGCTAGGATTACAGGCATGAGCCACCAGTACCCAGCCCAAATGTAATTTTATGAGTCATACAAATAAGGAAAGAAGCTCACCAAAATTATTCTTTGATTATTATACTCCAAACCAAATTAGTTGCTCCATAGGGAGAAGAAATATTTACGATCTTTTTTTCCAACCTTTTCTATAACAGCTGGTAGAGAGACTATATACATAATAGATACATAATAAATATTTGTTAAATCAATATTTGAGAAGAAAAATCTTGAAACTTAAGACATATATGGTTATAAGACTCATGATTACATGCAAAAACAGTTTTAAAAACACCCTGAAAGGTCTAGAATTGTAGCTGAGTGGTTGAATGATTGCCTAGTATGTACAAAGCCCTGGGTTTGAACCTAGGCACTGCCAGAAAAAAAAGCCAGGGATGTGGTTCAAGTTTATGGATCCCAAGGCCCTGGGTTCAATCTTAAGTGAGGGAAAGGAGAGAGGACAGCAATTATGTTTCCCTGACATGTAACAAGAAGTCAGTAAACTGGTTATGATGACTACAGTACACTGTGGGGTTTGTTTTTTGTTTGTTTTTGCCATTTCAGGGCCTGGGTGCTGTCCCTGAGCTTCTTTTTGCTCAAGGCTAGTGTTGTACTGCTTGAGCCACAGCTCTATTTCCAGCTTTTTCTGAGTAGCTTATTGGAGATAAGAGTTTCATGGACTTTCCTGCCTGGATTGGCTTTGAACTGCAATCCTTAGATCTCAATCTCCTGAGAAGCTAGGATTGGATTACAGGTGTGAGCCATGGGTGCCCAGCTTCCACAGTATTTGTTGTTGTTGTGGGGCCTGAACTCTGGGCCTGGGTGCTGTCCCTCAGCTCTTCAGCTCAAGGCGAGCGCTCTACCACTTGAGCCACAGCGCCACTTCTGGGTTTCTGGTGGTTTATTGGACTTTCCTGCCTGGGCTGGCTTTGGACGGGATCCTCAGCTCTCAGCCTCCTGAGTAGCTAGGATTACAGGCATGAGCCACAGTATGTTTTATGCAGCAAATTGTCATAAACAGCACACTCTGGTTTAACCAAAAGCTTGCTTGCTTGCTTGCTTGCTTCCTTCCTTCCTTCCTTTCTTTTTTTGCCTGTCTTGGGGCTTGAAATCAGGGCCTGAGCACTGGTCCCTGAGCTTCTTTTGCTCAAGGATAGCACCCTACACTTGAGCCAGCGCCACTTCCAGCTTTTTCCATTTATGTGGTACTGAGGAATTGAACCCAGGGCTTCATGCATGCTAAGCAAGCACTCTACCACTGAGCCACATTTCCAGCCCCATGTGAGCTTTTATAAGAGCCCTGGGTGAGACAACACAGACCCACCACAACACACTCCTCTGTACCCGTCCTCATACACAATGTACACCCGTACCGTACACTTACCACCCACACAGCACAGTGTTCCCACTTGTCTGAGGCCCTGCACAACACACTACAGCACCTCCCTAGAGATTTCCCCAATTTCCCCTATTCCCCAGGTGAACTCGCCATGCAGTCAGGTAGAGTCCTGACTTCCTCAGAAGGTGTAGTCCATGATGATGATGATGATGATGATGATGATGTGTGTGCGTTGGTACTAGGGCTTGAACTCAGGGCCTAGGCACTGTCTCTTAGTGTCTTTGCTCAAGGCTGGTACTCTACCACTCCAGCTTCTTGCAGGTTAATTGTAGATAAGAGTTTCTCGGACTTCCCTGCTCAGGCTGGTTTCAAACCAGGATCTTCAGATCTCAGCCTCCTGAGTAGCTAGCATTACAGACATGAGTCATCGGTGCCTGGATAGGAGGTGTCGTATGGAGACCCAACGCAGGTTTGCCTGACCTGGAGGGAAATGTGTGGGAGCAACCATCAGCAAGACCCAGGGCCCCCATCAGGATTGTTAGTTCTCTCTGCCCCTGTGATCTCTCCCAGCATCCTCTCTGCCCAGTTCTGGCTTCCACTGCAGAGTTCAATGAGATTACCTCATCATTCCCGTGAATCTCATCACACCCCATCCACCTTGGCCTGCCCTGGTCTTTAAACCAGAGCAAATATCCCGGGATTGGTAATGTGGGCATATTCTCTCAACAGCCATCTCTGGTGCTGGGACCCAGGGAGCTCTGTTTTTGACTATGTGTGGGTTGGAGGTGGGATTTGAGACAGGTAGTTCCATGTTTCAGCCGTCTGTGATCCTGTAACTTTGCTCAAGGTCTAGTTCACAGCTCACCTTCCACGATCATGGGAAGAATGAATGACCGAGAGGGTATGGCCTTGAGCAAAGAAGACATTAGGCTGAGGAGCGCGTGCATGTGCATTTACACCATGTGATCTTGTCACCAAGAGCTCAGTTGTTGGCATAAGGTCATTTAGAGCCAGGGGACCCAGGAGCCAGAAGGTCACCTAAAGGAACCAGTCCCAGGCAGCTGCGGCAACTCCAGAGTCTCAGAAGCAAAAAAGCTCACTGCTTCTCATTGGGCCTGAAGTTCGCCGCGAGGAACGGAGCAGCTGTGGGCTGGAAGGAGCTGGACTCCCTTGCTTCTGGTTGTGGACAGGGCCAGGCTTACGTCATCCTTCCCAAAGGGTCTCAGGGGTCAGGGGAGAGTGAAAACATCCAGAAATAAGTTAAATATCTCCTGGCATTCTCTAATAACCGATCCGAGTAGGAACTGGATTGGTCCAGCTGAGGGCAGATGCCCTTCTGTGGGTGAGGGCCTGGGACTGGGAGCTGGCTTGGATCATTTGTCCATCCTTTGGACTGGAGACAGTCACATGATTGACCCCTCTAGAAGAACCATGTGGTTCTGTATTCCCTGCTTTGGGGGGTGGGGCGTGCAGACCTACTCTAAGCCTTGACCTTGACCTGCACTCAACCCATTCAGGTAGCCAGCCTGCCAGCCCGAATGGTCTGCATCCTGTGTTTAAAGACTGCTAGGTTGATGGGTGACACTGTTGTCAGACACCTTGTTGTATTCATATACTGTTTTGTAGAATGGGAACTTCTTTGTACAACTACTCAAAGATAATAATAATAAATATTAAAAAAAATAAGGACTGCTTGATAAGGGCCCCCCCCTCCCCTTTATGTTGAAATAACCCTGAGGTTGATAGAGTTTTATTCCAAAAGAGTCTAGGAACATTGCTCAAAGTGGCCATCATCAATCTAAATGTCTCTTGGAAGTCTCTTGTTTCAAATTAAAAAAAATTGTGGTGTGTTTTTTAGCAGCCATTTAGTGTGCTTTTTTTTTCTTCTTCCTCTTCCTTCTCCCCCTCCTCCTCCTCTCCCTCTTCCCCCTCCCCCTTCTCCCCCTCTTCCTCCTTCTTCCTGGGCTTGAACCCAGGACCTTTCTCATGCTAAGTAAGAACTCTACCACACTATACCACCATCCATGCCCCCAAATCCTTTGGGTTTTATTTCGCTCTTGAGAAAGGATCTGACCACCACAGTTGCCTGGGCTGGCCTTGAACTCATCTGACTTCTGTCTCTTTAGTAGTTGGAATTACAGGCTTGTGCCACCATGCTCAGTTTCTGTCACCATACCCACTTTCCATTTAATGTCAAAATAATGCCTTTCCTCTAATTATTATTATGAAAACTTTCAGGTCTGCAGAAGAGTTAAAAAAATAGAAGCAACAATATGCATTATCTGCCAGATTCCACCGTGAACAGTTTATCACACCCAGTGCCTTCTCTCTTCACATACACATGTGGATAACACACATAAAGCACTTATGTACACTTCTTATTTTCTCAGCCGGTTATTTGTAGATATGTGGATCCCTTACCCTTTAACACCTAATAATCTGTGTTCTAACAAGTAGGACATTCTTTTACATGTCCACAACATAATTGGGGAACTCAAGATGTTTAATACCAATGCAGTATTATTGTCTGATAGAGAGTCCATATACAGGGACTTAATAATGGGGCTTTGCAGCCAGGTGCTGGTGGCGCATGCCCGCCATTCTAGCTACTCAGGAGGCTGAGATCTGAGGATCGCGGTCCTAAGCCTTCCTAGGCAGAAAAGTTCCTGAGACTTATCTCCAATAAAATACTCAGAGCTGGAAGTGGCGCTGTGGCTCAAGGTAGAGCACTATCCTGGAGCAAAAGGAGCTCAGGGACAGCTCCCAGGCCCAGAGGTCAAGCCCTCAGAATGGGGAAAAATAATTAGGCTTTCTCTCTTGCTCAAGCATCTAAATCAAAGATTTGGATAACTGCATCCAGTTGACTTATTTTTCATTCCTTTTCTTTTTCTTTTTCTGGTACCAGTCCAGGTCTTAAATTTAGGTCCTAGGTGCCATTCCTGAGCTAGTGGTAGGCTAGTGCTCTACCACTTGAGAAGCAGCTCCATTTTTGGCTTTATTTATTGCTAGTTAATTGGAGATAAGAGTCTCATGGGGGGGGGGGAGGATTAGAAGGAATGGGAAGGGGAAACAAAGGAGGAGGCTACAATCCTTGATAAGAAATGTACTCATTATCTTGCCCATGTAATTGTAACCCCTCTGTACAGTTTTTTTTTCACAATAATAATAAAAAAAAAAGAGTCTCATGGACTTTGCTGCTCAAGGTGGCTTTGAACTGTGATCCTCAGATCTCAGCCTCCTGAGGAGCTAGGATTATAGGCCTGAGCCACCAGTGCCCGGCTACCAGGGATGTTTTTGGAGCCCAAGTTCCAGTTGTTACAGCAAAGTAAAGGACCCTTTACTTTAGAAAGGACCCTTACTATTGGCAGACTAGCTCTGTCAAGGCCCTGAGTTCAAACCCAAGTACTGTGAATATGTATGTATGCATGTATTATGCATGTATGTATGTAGTATGTATGTATAGGTTTGTATAAAGCTACACAAAAGAATGCAAGCTAAAGCTGCACTTATGGCAAACGGGTAAGTATGAAACAAAAAGAAGCAGGGCCACTGGGTGGGATTGGGGTTGGACAGAGCATGTTTGCTGGTGGGATGCTAAAGAGGGCAGTCTGGATGGAGGGACTCTGATACTGTCCCAGAATAGTCCGACTTACACTTGGGCCATGGTCTGAAGTCTAGGACGTTATTCTACACGTATCATCTTATGCTTGCTTTCCACATATACTTCCCTCTATTTCAAGACTTCCTGTTCTCCTAAAGTCTATTTCTGTGCCAACACCACACAGTTTTAATTGTAGAAGTTTCGTAGTATGCTTTAATGTCTATGAGGGCTTGCTTTCCCTTTGTCGCCTTTTCTTCTTCTTCTGGCTTTTCTAGCTATTCTCGTTTGCTTTAGTTTTCAAAATATAATAATATTTACAAAGTTTAGCATCAGCTCTTCTGGAAAACGAAACTTTGCTGTCATTTTTCTTGGAATGGCATTAAACTTATATAAAAGAAGGGTAGATTACCTCTCAGCGATGTCTTCCCTGTCTGTGAACTGTCACATCTTCAGGAAAGTTTTAAAGCTTTTTCTCATGTAGCCTTTGGACATTTAAAAAATTAGTCTCCCAAATACTTTATCATTGTTGTTGCTATTTTAAGTTTGGCCTTCATTGTTCCTTCTAACAAGTCATGCTTGTGGTAGATATAGCTAATGACTTCCGTGGGTTAATTTTATGCCCTACTTGGTCACCGTATTACTTCATGTGTTTAGTTTTATCATGGACCCTCCTGGCCTCTGCAAGCTATTGTCATGTCATCCACAAATGTAAGTAGTTTTGCTTCTGCTTTTCTAATTCTTCATTCTCAAATTGCTTCTTCTTGTCTAATGGCATGGGCAGAGACCTCCAATTCAGAGTTAACCCCTCGTCGAGATAGTTGGCAGATATCTTGGCATATATCTGACTGGTGGTAATATCTCTATAGTTCTTTTTCCAATTAAATGAAAAGCTTACTTATGGATATAAGTATTTTGTAAAGGAATTATAAACCCATTTTTTTATTATTAGCATAAGCCAAGGGTTGGTGTCTCGTGCTTTATAATCCCAGTTACTCAGGAAGCTGAGATCTGAGGATCACAGTCCAAAGCCAACTAGGGCAGAAAAGTCTGTGAGACTTTTATCTCCAATGAACCAGCAAAAAACCTGAATTGGAGCTAAGGCTCAAGTGGTAGAGCATTAGCCTTGACCAAAAAAAAAGCCAAGCAAGAGCACAAGGCCTTGAGTTCAAGTCCCAGAACCAGTATACACACACACATTCACACAAACTCATGCAAGAAATAGCTTAATCTTTTGTATCTAGTTTTTTTTAAATAACAGATACCAGGGAAATAAGTTTTCCTAAATTGTATTTTTACCACATCATGCTTACAAGTGGGAAAGAGTCTTGTAAAAATCATTAATGTGAAACTAACTAGGCCAAGGAAGGCTATTAGTTTTTATTAGAAAATTAACTTCGAAATGAATGTTTAGATGCAAGCTTAACATAGTTAAAAATGCAATTAAGTTGGATTCCTCAGCACTTGAAAGGTGTTTGTATATAGGTATCATTTATTCAGCTAGTGTGTATCAAAGGCGTCTGTGTTGCTACGCTGTGTTTAGAGTATCAGGTGAGGAAAAGCTGTCACTGTGGAGTAACACTGGGAGAAGGCAGGCAATCAGTAAGTAACAAGAATAATTCTGCTTCTAACATGAGTGAGGACAGACATAAGCAGAAAGGGGAAAAGAGGCAATGTGGGGAGGAGATTACTCTCAAGTTAAGGCCAGAGACTCTGCTTTTGGGGCCTGGAGAACACTCACCTCTCTCAGTCCAGGGCTGAGCAAGCAGGAGCAAAGGCCCAGGGGCAGGAAAGGCTTCATGTTGTAGAAACAGAAAGTAGGCCAAAGAGGCTGCAGAGAGGAGGATGCCAATGAGAGGCTCAAGAGACAGACAGGAGCTCAAGAGTGATAGATTGCACAGGATTCTGTGGGCTTTGTTCCAATAGAGAATTTGAATTTGATTCACGGAGGCCACTGAGAGGCTAAAGAAGGAATTAACTGCCATGGAGTGCCGTCCCATCATGAATAGCTCATAGGCACGCATGGAGCACAGCTATGTGGGCCTGTGCACAGGGAATATAGAGGAAAGTCAGATCTATCAGGACAGAGAGTGGATTTGTGGTTGTCCAGGAGCAAGCTGGGGATTGAGAGCAGAGATGAACTGTGAAGGGGCGTAAGAAATCTTATGGCAGTGGTAAACCATTCTTTGTTGTTGTTGTTGTTTGTGTCAGTCTTGGGACTTGAATTCAGGGCCTGGGAGCTATCCCTGAGCTTTTGTGCTCAAGACCAGCGCTCTACCTCTTGAACCACACAGCACCACTTCCAGCTTTTTGGATATTTCATTGGAGATCAGGGTCTCATGGACATTTTTTTTTTTTTTTGCCCAGGCTGACTTTGAACCATGATCCTCAGATCTCAGCCTCCTGCGTAGCTAGGATGACAGCTAGAATATAACAACTGGTAAAACGATTCTTAAAATGATCTGTGGCAGGGGCTGGGAAGGTGGCTCAGTGGTAGAGCTCTTGCCTTGCATGCCTGAGGCCCTGGGTTCTATTCCCAGCACCACATAAGCAAAAAGAAAAAAGCTGGAAGTGGCGCTGTGGCTCAAGTGGTAGACCGCTAGCCTTGAGCTGAAGAGCTGAGGGACAGCGCCCAGGCCCAGAGTTCAGGCCCCACGACCGGACCCAAAAAAAATAAAAAATAAAAAATGATCTGTGGCAGTTGCGATGCCATGCCACAAAGTCACTAGCACTGTGACACAAGGCATCGTGGCTCGTGTCTGTGATCCTAGGCTACTCAGAAGACAGAGATTGTGAGGATTGAGGTTTGAAGGCTGACCTGGGCAGAGTTTGTGACATCTCCAAACTCAACCAAGGAAAGCTGGCTGTGGTAGCATGCACCTCTCATCTCAGCTAAGCAAGAAGTGTAAATATGAGGATGGGACCCAGGCCCACTGGTGCATAGATGTAAGAAACTAATTAAAATAAAAAGCAAACGGGGCTGGGGTGGCATAGCTCAAGATCCTGTGTTCAATCCTAGCACCACCAAGGAGGGAAGAAAAAACACTGAATTGTTTACTTAACATGGGTAAAATCTATGCCGTGTGAAATGTATTTTGTTTTTTGAGATGGAATTTTGCTGTGTATTTGAGGCTGACCTCTAACTTACTATGTGGCCTCCAACTCACAGTCCTCCTGCCTCAGCCTCCAGAGGACTAGGATTGTAGTCATGTGCTACCACATCTGGCTAGGTGAACTAAACTTCATTGAAGTTCTGAAATCAGTCACATAGTCCATATCGAGATCACCAGCCTGGATAAAGTGCTGTGCTTAGTGCTCCCTAGAAGATTAAGAAGATAGGGCTGGGAAGGTAGTTTAGTGGTAGAGTGCTTGCCTCACATGCATGAAGCATTAGGTTGGAGTTCTCAGTACCACATACACAGAAAAGGCCAGAAGTGGTGCTGTGGCTCAAGTGGTAGAGTGCTAGCCTTGAGCAAAAGAAGCTAAGGGCCCTGAGTTCAAGCCCCAGGACTGGCAAAAAAAAAAAAAAAAGATTAAGAAGATAAGAAGTCTTTGAACCACTGTTGAAACAGTAAGGTTGGGTAGATTGTGAAGAAAACCTTTTCTCGAAAGTACTGGTAAATGCTTTATTTTATCTGTGATGATCAGATCTTGGAGATTTTTTTTTTTGGTCAGTGCTGGGGTGAACCCTGGACTGTAGAATACTATCCAAGTACTCTACCAATGAGCTCCCCCCCTCCCCACACACACTCCATATGTCTTGGTTTTGGAAGGAACAAGGCCAGCAGCAGCAGCAGCATCTGTATCATCATCACCTATAAAAGCAGACGGCATCCTAGCTAATGGAGATGGTGTGGGTTAGGATGCCAGCTCTGCTGTTACTCAGGGGACCTTGATCAGTTCTCTTCAGCTCCTGTGCCTTGCTTGTGTGAATACACTGGCAGTGTGTGTGTGTGTGTGTGTGTGTATTCTGTCCTTAGGACTGTAAAAACAAATTGAATGAATGAGTGAATGAATGAATGAATGAGGGATCGTAATGGTACCCTTGTCATATGATAATACAATCATTCCCACACACTGGAATGTGTGGAAAGCACCCCACAGTATGTAAAGGGGTCCAAGTGACGACTCTTTGAGTCAGGGGAGATCTGAGCATCTGCCTAAGACATTCTCCCTGCTTGTGACTGGTGAGTGATCTCTGTTACACTTTAATTCTTTCCTTGGTGTGACTGGTTACTTGGGTACTGGTGGAAGCTCTGGTTTCCTCAGTCCTCAGTGGAATCTGTTGCTGTCACTTTATGAGCGACAGGGAAGCCTGTGGTTGACTCCTCTCTTCTGCATTTGGGGGAGGGGGCTCTGTGTGCTTGGCTGGACCCAGGAGATTTGAACTTGCTGTTCACCGGGTACGTCCCCCTTTGCCCTCTCCTCTCTCTTCCATGTCCTCTTCTGTGACCTCGTCAGGGTCATCAAGTGGCTTCCTGGTGGAGATTGAATAGCACAGCAAAGGTGTTTTGTAGCTACTCCGGGCAGGATGTAGTGTTTGCTCACACACCTAGAATCTAGACTGGCTCCATGACTTCCATTGACAAAAAAGCAAAGAACAGTCGGGCGCCGGTGGCTCACGCCTGTCATCCTAGCTACTCAGGAGGCTGAGATCCGAGGATCGCGGTTCAAAGCCAGCTGGGGCAGGAAAATCCGTGAAACTCTTATCTCCAATAAACCACCAGAAAACTGGAAGTGGCGCTGTGGCTCAAGTGGTAGAGCGCTCGCCTTGAGCTGAAGAGCTGAGGGACAGCGCCCAGACCCAGAGTTCAAGCCCCACGACCGACCAAAAACAAAACAAAACAACAACAACAAAAAAACAAAGACCAACAACAAAACGTGCCTTGAGGTGGGGGTGAGGGGTAGCAGAGTGGTAGAGCACCAGCCTGGCATGAGCAAGGCCTGGGCTTCCCGCCCAGCACCAAAAGCATAAAAAAAAACAAAAAGAATGTACCAGAAGTGATAGGATGCAAATTCGGGAGTTTCTGGAGGCCTTTCACTCCTCATTGGGATAGTGTTCGAGACCACCAGGGTATGAAGAGGTCTAGGATGGAAGAGCCCTAGGAAAAAAAGAGCTCAGGCCTCCTCTCAGCTGAGCCCAGGAAAGGCCCCCGTCAGCTGACCCAGAGTGCACTGCAGAACAAGGAGGTGTGATTCAGGCGTTGGAGGCTCCAAGTTTCCGGGTGCGTGTTATGTAGAGAATCAGAGCTGGTGTGATACTTCTCTCAACTTTCTGTTTTTTTTTTTTTTGGTACGGTCGTGGGGCCTGAACTCTGGGCCTGGGCTCTGTCCCTCAGCTCTTCAGCTCAAAGCTAGCGCTCTACCACTTGAGCCACAGCGCCACTTGCGGCTTTTTCTGCATATGTGGTGCTGAGGAATCGAACCCAG
This sequence comes from Dipodomys merriami, assembly GCF_024711535.1. Lineage (NCBI taxonomy): Eukaryota > Metazoa > Chordata > Mammalia > Rodentia > Heteromyidae > Dipodomys > Dipodomys merriami. Next base: position 34,514,609 of record NW_027202604.1, on the reverse strand, counting down.
GGCCTCATACATGCAAGGCAAGTGCTCTACCACTGAACCACCTTCCCAGCCCTTCTCTCAAGTTTCTTGTCTCCCTCCACACACACTCATGCAGACACACACGTGCGTACATACATGCACACACTCTCTCAGGGGTCCCTTTGGCTGACCATTCCAGATGGGTGAGCGCCTTACAGTCCTGGTCATCTGAGTCCACGTCGAAGCTCGCCTCTGCTGTGGCCTGCCCTTTCAGAGCCCTGCGGTCCATTAATGGGTTTGGAAGTAGATTTATACTGCAGTTCAGGCTGGTGGTAGTAACTGATCGTCGCTTAACGTTTGGCCTTGCTTTAACCCACAGGAACCATTCTCTCCAATGAAGAAATCCCAGCCCCTTGCTGGGAAAAGGCTGGGGAGGGATCCTTCTTGTAAATCGCTGGCTCGGTGACCTAGAAGTGGACATTCAGAAACAAAGGGAGGCCCCGCCCGGGCCAGACTCCTCTCCTCAGTGTCTACTCGCACAACCCTTTCACGGAACAGAGGTCCCCCATGAGCGATCGGGGTGGAGGGGTGCTAGGCCTCGCTCACAAGAAAGACAGAGAGGCAGAGATTCTCTGTCCACAAGTGGACTGTGACCCGGCTATCTGAATTTTCAATCAAACTTCTTTGTGATTCAGTACGTCATGTACAGGTACACCAGAGAGCAAAGGGAAAAGGAGAGGAGTGGGGAGGGAAGGAAGGGAGGGGGAGAGAGAGAGAGAGAGAGAGAGAGAGAGAGAGAGAGAGAGAGACAGAGGCAGAGAGAGACAGAGAGAGAGAGAGGCTTAATGCCAGTGGAAGTAGTAGTCTAGTACTCACACGGCATGGAAACGCTGTAAGGGGGTGGGTCTAATTTTGTAATTGTTTCTGATTGGAGGAAGGGAATGAGGGGCAGGGTATGGTCTTGGCATCTTCTTGGCCTCCAGAAGACTTGGCCTTCCAGAGGCCTGAGATACCCAAGCATGAGGCCTTTGATTCTGTGCCTAGCACTGCTCCTTACCCCTGAATGATCTAGGATGGAAACAGGGATTTGAAAAATGCTCTGTCCCCTAAGAACAGACATGCTGTCTGTCCAGACATAAGAGAAACCCTTATTACTTCAGGGGTTTTGTTTTGTTTGCAGTGTTGGGGAGCAAACCCAAGGCCTGTGCATTGAAGGTGAATGAATGCTCCACCAGGTGAGCTCCATCCTCCTTTAACTGTGCTGATTTTATTTTTTGAATGTTACTAGGTGTTTTAATGAATGTCAGTACGCATATAAAGGGAAATGCATATCTCATATATTCTTGTCAATATTTCATTTGGCTCAGAATGGTTGCAATGTTTTTGTTTAATTTGTTGTTGATGGAGAGCAAACGAATGGATAAACAAGTGGGAAAACTCAATTTTGTTAGGCCTGTTTATTTCCTGTCTGGAAACAAGAGAGAGAAAGCTTGTAGAGACCAGGGTCCCACCACCCTCTTTGAGGACATACCCACCATGACCTAAAATCTCTCAATAGGCTCCACCCCCTCAAGGCTCCACCCTCTTCCCATAGTGCCAAGGACCGAGGACAAAACTCATAACATAGAGGCCTTTGGTGAACTTCCAGATCCAAACCCTAGCAGTGGCCACATTCAAGAGAGAAAAGAGCTGTTGTTGTTGTTGTTGTTTCCCTTGCTTTGCTTTTTGAGAATTCAGTCTCCGGCCAGACACATTTTTCAGAACCAGTCTTGAGATTTTTCTGGGACAATTGTCTCTCTGGGAGCTTTTTGTGCATATGTGCATGTGTGTGCCCATAGGCATATGCTCACTTGTCATTTCAATAGATTGTGACTCTTTGCTACCAGAGAGACAGATGAGAGTTCATTATTCTCTAGCCAAATTTAACTCTCTTCATTGTTTTGGAGTGCATATGGTCACAGCTACAATATACAAAAATTTAATCTGACTTTTAAGTAAAAATTTTAATAGTTGCTCATATGAGTCTCAGCAAAAGACCAGACATAGACAGTGCTACAGGGACTCAGTTACATAAAACGATCCACAAAGAATACTGACATGATGAAGATTGATGGGCTGAAAGTTTTCACCTGTCTCTGGTTTTAGTTTTAGTTTTAGTTTTTGTTTTTGCCAGTACTGGGGCTTGAACTCAGCCTGGGTGCAGTCCCTGAGCTTTTTCACTCAAGGCTGGTATTCTACTGCTTGAGCCACAGCTCCACTTCTAGCTTTTTGGTAGAAAATTGGAAATAAGAGTCTCCAGAACTTTCTGCCCATGCTAACTTTAAACAAGGATCCTCAGATTTCAGCTTCCTAAGTAGCTAGGATTATAGGTGTGAGCTACATAACATACTTCAGTCAAATTCACCTCCATCATCCTCTCCTTTCCTCCTCCCCCTTTCTGCTAGCTTACTTCACACCAATGGTCCCTCTTTTATAACCATGTCATATGATTGTTGTTACTACTATTATTACTTTAAGATTCCACATGTGGGCACAAATGTATTTTTCTTTCTGAGTTTGGATGATATCATTCAACAAGATAATAATCTCTAGTTCCATCCATTCCCGCACCAATAGCATGATTTATTCTTCTTTATGGCTGAGTAATAATCCGTTATGTAAATGTACATATGCATATATATATATATATATACACACATACCTCAATACACACACACACACACACACACACACACACACACACACACACACACACACACACAGCTAGGTTGATTTCCTAGTAATAGTCACGATTGTGCAGGTGTCTTTATAGAGGTCTCTTACATTCCTTTAGATACATGCCTGGACTGGTATAGCAGGATTGCTGTTCTGTGGCATATGGTTGTTCTCTTTCTGCTTCTTGGAGCCTCCATCCTGATTTCCATACACGCTACATTAATTTACATTCCTAACAACCGTGTAGAAGGATTCCTTTTCCCCTGTATCCTTGCCGACATTTGTTACTATTTTCTTTTGTCGGTGTTCACCATTCTGACTAGAATCCCATTGTCATTTTAATTTTCATCTCCTTTACAGCTAAGGATGTTGAACATTTCTTCATGTCTTTATTACCTATAGGTACTTCTTTTAATGACGTTCTCACATAAGCCTTCATTCATAAATAAAACATAAAACAATAAAACATCTCGCAAACCTATCAGAGAAGCTGGCTTCTGTTATCAACAGTGTATTAACGGTATCATTAGTTTTTTTCTTGTTTCCATTTCCTGGAGTTCACTTCATAAGTATTATATGATTGGATGTATTAACTGTAGTAATTACTTTCATGTATCTGTGACTAAAATATCTGAGAGAAGTAACTTGAGGGAAGGTTGATTTTGCCTCGAAGTTGTCCACAGTTGCTTGGCCCCGGAGCATCATGGTAGTGGGGACATGGGGTGGAACAACTTTTTTACCTCATGATGGTCAGGAAGTCGAAAGAAGAACTACAGGAAGTGACCAGGGCAAGGACATGCCTCCCCCAGGAACTACTTCCTCCAGCTAGGCCCCACTTCCCAAGGCTTCCAGAATTTCCCAAAGTAACACCACTGGGGACTGTGCACCCCACACATCAGCCTGTGAGGACGTCTCATATTTAAGCCATTACACCATCCATAGCTCCGATGACATGCACACAGAGCTTGAGAGAAGATTCATAGATCTCAGTAAGGGGACAACAGGAGCTGGGATGTGGCTTGGGCCTCACATAGACCCGAGTGTGATCTCCAGCACTGTAAAGAGGGGAGGAATAAATAATAAACAGAGTCCATGTTGATTAGTGAGTCGAAATTCATGTACATCTGTGTATCTGTCACGAATGTGCTTTTTACCTGAAGGCCATCAGAATGTATGTATCGGCCCGAAAAAGAAGCTTTATCTTCAAAGCGTAAAGTTTCCAGTTTTATTTTGCAGAAGGTCAGTGATTGGTGATAATGAGGAACTCAGGTGGCTTCTGATTGGTCTAGTTGCCCAAAGGGCTGCTGAAAAAAGAAACTCTTAGTACTTGTGGTTGACATTCAAGTGGTTGAAATTTAAGTGCTTAGTCCTGGTGTTCTCGGCGTAAGTTATTATGTACAATACTTAGAAGATTGGAGACTTCAGGCTTTTTTTTTTTCCTTCAGGCTTATGTAATAAAGCCAAGTGAATGAAAACAGAAACAAAGCCGTTTGAGTCCAAAAGGACATAACTTTGACACTACCAGCCTTAAATTCTGTCTTCAGCTAATGCCAATGGGAAACATTTATCCAGGGCTAAAATATAGCCCATAAAAACCATCTCTTCTCCAGGGATGTTTCTGGAGCTATCAGCACTTATCTATAAATGTGTCTCTCCCTAGGCCCTAATTTATCTTTTCAAGTGTGCTTTCTTTGAGCCCAGCTCTGGCTGTTGTGTTTTCAAACCAAAGAGATAGAAGCAGGACGGTGACTTACGTCACCCAAAGAACAGCAGCTGGTGATCGAGTTTAATCTGATGTCCGATTTTTCTAATAACATGCAGCATGGTTTCTAAACACAATGCACATCACACACTTTTAAAGTGTCAGGATTTTTATGACTTCATTTCATATCTGTCATTTTGGGTTATTCATGACGTCCATTAGTGCACATCGAACATTGTTCCATTTATTTGAACATGTTTAGATGCACCTGTGCTAACAAAACCAGCTCTAAGTTAGAATTATGACAGTGAATTTCCCCAAATTTCACATTGGTGACAAGGTTATTTGGATACTTACTAATCCCTTTTAGTGTCTGATAAGTGGCTTAAGCTGCCATCTAACAGGCTCAGTGATGCTTTTATAAAGGCTAGAAAGGGCTGGCTCTTTTATAACGTTAAGGGCTCCTGTTTTCTTCACACTGAAAGCCTGTCTAAAGAGACCTCAGGACATGGGTACAGTTTGGGTCTCTTACTTCCTCTAAATAGTCCATTGTTATCAAATCTGCAGATCTTCATGGACAACCGGCTAGTCCCCTAGGGAAAAACCAAGGCCCAGAAGCCTCTGAGTAACCATGCCTTGCATCCCTCCCTCCCCCGCACCATATAAGAGAGGAGTGTTCCTGCTCAGCTGTCCACTAGGGAATATGCTGACCACAGTCCTCTTTAAGGGGTTACTTACATTGTCTTCAAACCTCTATACCCTCCTCACTTAATGTGAATTGTTGAAGTGCTCTCTCTTTCCTTCTGTTAAATCTCAGCACCAGACTGGACTGGGGAGAGTAACTCATGCTTATAATCCTTGCTGCTTGGGAGGCTGAAATGGGGAGACTCACAGTTTGAGACTACTTTGGGAAAAAAGTTCATGACACTCCAGCGCAACTAGTAAAAAGCTTGGTGTGGTGGTGCATGCCTGTCATCCAGCTATGCAAAAGAAGCATAAATAGGAGGATGGAGATCCAGGCCTGCAGAGCAAAAAGCAAGATCCTACTCCAAAACAAATAATGTCTAGGTTGTATTTTATGTGGTCATCCATCAGCCATCATGGACTTGGGCAGTGGCTCTTGGGTGATGTCCCTCTCTCTCTCCTCACGGTGTCCCGTGCTCAGTCCACACTTGCTCAGATTTCATCACATTCCAGCAGTTCCCGGTTTACATCCCCTCCTCCAGGGCAGAGGCTGGATCTCACAACAATGAACTTGACACTGAGGGCATGTGAGGACTTGGCTTCCACAGGCCTGAGCTGCAAGGTCCGGCTGTGTAGTGATCCTGCCCTCAAGAATAGTCCTGATCTTGCCTGTGATCTTCTTTTTTTTTTTTTTTTGCCAGTCCTGGGGCTTGAACTTAGGGCCTGGGCACTGTCCCTGAGCTTCTTTTGCTCAAGGCTAGCACTTGAGCCACAGCATCACTTCTGGCTTTTTCTGTTTATATGGTACTGAGGAATGGAATCCAGGGCTTCGTGCATGCTAGGCAAGCCCTCTACCACTGAGCCACCTTCCCAGCCCTGTATTTTTTTTAAACAGGTTTCCTATTCCTTGCACTTTATGAATGCCAACTGCAGACAAGGCCCAGTGCCCTGGCAGCTTCAGCGTGAACAGGACTAGACTGGAGGAGAAGGGCTGAATCAGTCCAGGGACGCAATCCTGGATGGTTTTTTAAAACCACTCTCCAACTTCTGCAAACTTTTCTTTTCTCTGAGGTGAACTTGTCAGTTCCAAGTTCAAATTCTGTGGCAGAAGAATATATAATCAAGAGTTCCGGGATAGACTCTGACAATATTTATTTATCTAACAAGTATCTGGTAGAAGTATCAGAATCACCAGAATCATAAAGTTGGTTCTGCTTCGTGGAAAACAAAGCCTTCTGTCATACAGTTTTTTCCATTAAAAAAAAAAAAAAGATTTTCAGAGTCCTGCCAACAACACTCTAAATGTAAGTGCTAGATTTGCAAATAGGCTTATATTCATATTTAGAGAATATGCATATTCAGAGACTTATTATTCAGGAAATATTTGGTTATCTTCAGACTATGTAGAACTTATGGCTAAAAATAAGAGGGGTAAAATATAAATAGTGGGGAAAGTTAGGGAGCAGGAGCCACAGCCATGACGAGAACAGAATGGAGAGGAAGAGAAAAGAGGACTGAGCGTTACAGGTTGTTTTGGTTTTCGGGTCTTTCTTCATCACTATCTGAAGTTCAGGGCCATTCCATTCAATTTCACAAACATTAGCTGAATACCCGATATACTATGGATTACAACATGCAATTTCTGCCCCAGAGATTAATTTTTTGAGTTGGGTAAGGTGCAATGGAACCATAAGGTGGATTCCAAATACTCTCTCTGCCACCATTTTGAAATATTATGTAGTTGAGGGACTGGACCTCAGTTCAGTGGTAGACTGTGATTGGTTGAGTTCAAAAAGAGACTTTGATGGGTGAGTTCAGGGGTAGACTTTGATTGGTGAAAGCTTGTCACAGTTGCTCCACCCCTGCTGCTGATTGGTTCAGATACCCAGGACTAAGTTCCTAAGTTCGATAGTACAGCAGTCCCCCAGTCACAGTGATTGGTTCAATTCATGACAGTTCAATGCTCCTCATTGGTTTAGGTTATTGAGACCCACAAGGTAGTTTGCTGAAGACTCCAGGGAAAATTTCTTGCTCCTAAAGCAAAACAGACAATAGTATGTTCTTTGTCTAACCTCTATTGGGGAGGGATTAGAGGTGCTAAACTACAGTTATCTTTTGTTGTCTTCCCAACACCAACTGGTAGTGTTCACACAATCACAGAGAAAAAGATTATAAAAAAAAACAAATAAACCCTAATCAGACCTTGCATAGGCCTACACTACTTCTTAACTTCTAGCTATGAGTCATTAGATCTTTTCTATTGTTTAGGAGAGTTTCAGTTGACTTTTCTCATCCTAAGTGATGCAGCTGGTAGCAAACTGATACCTGTAACCCCTGTCAGAATGAGGTAACAGGCAGGTCACACAGATAAAGGCAATGCAGTTCAGCAGGAATGGGGTCCTGTTCCTAGAAATCAGAGTGCAATTATAGGAATATTATCCCACAGAAATTAAAATAGACTAACAAGAATGAATTAAAATTCCAGAGGACCATTGATAAGCACTGTATAAGAGAAACCTAAGTTAGAAACGAATCATAGAACTTGAGAGTTAGAAGAGATCTCAACGCTTAGATAAGGTATCTTGGGCAGAAATAGGTCCTGAGAAGTTGAAAATGGGCCCCAAACCACACAGTTGAGTTAAGCCAGGGTAGAGACCTAGTCTTCCAAATGAGACCCTTTGTATTGAATTCCAAATGGGAGTCTTTCCTCCTTACTGCATAGTGTTCTTTCTAAAGTAATGAAATGAAATAGGCAATTGGTATTTTAAATGTCAACATGGGAAGAAGAGTGACGAAAAGACTGCATTTTTATATGATGGGGACTGGGGAAAGCTCATCATAGAAATTCTGGGTATTTTATTTTTAAATAAGACCATGGCCTTTACTAAAAGGTTGAGCATATGTTCAGTGTGGAACCACCTGGCTTAGCAGTGCTGGTAAACACCCCACCCAAGCAAGGCAGAGCTGGTTCAACCCAACTTTGTCTGGATCTGGTAACCTTCTCTGTCAATCACTGGTTTTCATTCACGTTCAAACTCCAATCCATGGGGGTAACAGTGTATTCAGCCTGGTGTCAACCCCAACTTGGCAACGGAAGGGACGTTTTCCCTGCTTCCCCCACAGATTCAGGGTTAGGGTGAGGAGAAAGGTAGGATTCTTGTTAGAGCTATCTAACGCCACACCTGAGTCGAGACAGATTTCCAGAGCTAGAAGTGGACTATGTCTCAGGTGTTCCGTTTTAATTGCTGAAGTGCGTCCTGTAATCTCAGAGCCTTCATCTCCTCATCTGTTAAATAAACAGGCAGCCTTCCTCCCTTCAGGATTTCTCTGAAGATTAACAAAGCTGAGGATTGTGAAAGCCACGGAGAATTATACAGCCTGGGGTTACCCCCCTCGACTTCCGCCCCTCCGCTTAGGGAGCTGGGAACCAGGGTCCTGGGGGGATCTCCCGGGGTCATCAGGGTGCTCCTGAGAGGTGGAGCCATCCCCTTCCTAGGGAGAGTCAGAGACAACTGCCAGTGTAGAGAGCCAGCGGTATGTTCAAAACAGCCATGAGCTGTGCAAGCTCTGCTCATTGCTACCTACAGAAACTGTCCGTCAACACTGGGACCCACTGTGCCTTTTAAAACATATAAAATAATAATAAAACATATAGAATGCCGGCCTGGTTCCGGTAGACTGAGCTGCAATCCTAGCTGTTCTGGAGGCTGAGATCTGAGGATCGCAGTTTGAAACCGGCCGGGGCAAGAAAGTCCATGAGATTCTTATCTCCAAGTAACTACCAAAAAGCTAGAAATAGAATTGTCATTTAAGTGGTGGTAGAGCACTCACTTTGTACGGAAAAAGGGACAGTGTGCCCAAGCCCTGAGTTTAAGCCCCAGTACCGGCACACACATTTATACCCAAAAGAAAAAAATAGTATCTCCACATATATATAATATATGTACATACATTATATACATATGCAAAATTTGTATGCATAACATATGTCAAATATATACACATAAATATATGGACACATACATTAATCTATGTATATAACATCATACAATATATACATATAGGGGGCTGGGAAGGTGGCTCAGTGGTACAGCACTTGCCTTGCATGCCAGAGGCCCTGGGTTCGATTCCTCAGCACCACATAAGCAAAAAGAAAAAAGCTGGAAGTGGCGCTGTGGCTCAAGTGGTAGAGCGCTAGCCTTGAGCTGAAGAGCTGAGGGACAGCGCTCAGGCCCAGAGTTCAGGCCCCATGACAGGACCCCCCCCAAAAAATATATATACATATAATATATTATATACATATATGATATAGATCATGCATGTATATATTATACATGTTATATATTATACATATTATATTATATCTTTTTTTTCTTATCTCTAGTTAACCAGCAAAAAGTCAGCAGTAGAGCTATAGCCAATCTTGAGTGAAAATGCTAAGGGATAGAACCTAGGCCCTGAGTTCAAACCCTAGTACTAGTATAAATTAACAAGTAAATAAAAAATAAATAAATGACCTGTCTAAGAATAAAATAAAGTGGAGTTTGAGGAAAGAATAAAATATGACCTGCCAGATACACACACACACACACACACACACACACACACACACACACACACACACACATGCACACACACAGACAGAAATGAAAAAGGCAACTGCTATTTTAAATGTCAACATGGGAAGAAGAATGACGAAGACTGCATTTTTATATGATGGGGACTGGGGAAAGCTCACAGACAGGTACACACACACATACACACACACACACACACACACACACACACACACACACACACACACACACACACACACACGCTCATAGTTCCAGTAGCCAGACTTGGTTGCAGGCCATGTGGGCAGGGGACAAGCTTCCTAGCAGCCAGAGCAGAGATGAACCATTGCTCTCTGGCAGTTGCGGTTGGGTCTACAGTCAGCAGCCTGTGCTGAGTTGACAGAGGAGGAGAAAGTCAGCCTGGCTTGTAGCCCGTGTTGTCCACTGTGACGGGAAAGCATTGAATTGCACACTGAAGTCTTGCTACACACTTGCCTTGCCCATGGAGCCCAGTGGAATGGCTGTATAACGTCTCCCCATGAGTATCTGATCTACAGACTCAACTACCCCAGCGAAGTGGGTCCTATCTAAATTCAAAGGTTGATTTGCTCCCCCAGAATCCCCTGGGAGAGTTTGCTACCCTGGGTAAATTAGTGCCCCGGCAACTGCTTGTTCTAACTCTGTTCTTTTCCCAGCTGGAGTCATTGTTCCAACTTATTTGTATGATAAGTTGCTCCTTGGATACCCAGAAGTCTATTCCCAGCGCTCACTCATTAGTCGTCTGTTTTTCTCACAGATCAATTATGTGCTTTGGGAAACTAGCTAAGCAAGAAAAGCCACTTAGAGAAAAAGTGTTTAAAATCGTGGTCATAGAAGGTTTTCATGAAAAGTGCTTGTGGAGAACAGAGTCTAATTGTACAGGGCAAGTCCTGGGACTCCAGGAATGGGTCCTCAGACTCCTCTTTCTTCTCGGGTCTGATGTTCCTGTTGGACCATGGCACCATATCCAGCCTCAGTTCTAGTTGAAAGTTGAATCAAGATAACAGGACAATAGTTCTGCAGAGCCGTAAGATGGAAACCCAGAGGAGAGACCAAGAATAGCCAATGCCAGCTGGGCATTGAAAATTTGGCAGTATCCACAATCATCGCTTTATGATTAGGTTTTAAGTCATCATCTGCTTACTAATAATTTTTCTTTTTCTTTTTTTCAAATTAGGACCTTAATTCCACTCATCCAGACTGTTTGTTTAAAATCATTTGGCCTAGCTAACAACTGGTAAGAAATTATCAGAAAGCTGGACACCAGTGGCTCACGCCTGTAATCCTAACAACTCAGGATGCTCAGATCTGAGGATCGCAGTTCAAAGCCAGCCTGGGCAGGAAAGTCCATGAAAATCTAATCTCCAATCAACCATCAAAAAGCCAGAAGTGGCATTGTGGCTCAAGTGGTAGAGTGCTCACCTTGAGCTGAAGAGCTCAGGGACAGCGCCCAGGCCCAGAATTCAAGCCCCATGACTGACAAAAAAAAAAAGAAAAAAGAAAAAAAATTATCAGAAGAAAAACTGGCGAGAAGAGAAACGGGTGAGAAATGATCGGAAGCTCTCAGGAGAACCTTCTTGAATTCATTCACATGGACTTGCGTGTTTCAATTCGATGAACCTATCATCACTTTTATTTTAGTCACAGTTTGCTTCCCTTGTTTTGATGGGCTGTTTGACTTTTTGCCTTGCCAACCCATATTCGACTGTCTTCAAAGATGTCGTTTGCTATCACTTAAGAAAAAAAAAATCAGCTCTTTTCCCCCCTCCTTTGGATAATTCTAAAGCTTGACGAATTAAGACAAGACTGTCTAGTTATACTAGTGACTCATGGGTAATCTCAGGAGGCCTAAATCACTTTCTAGTGGCTGACTAGATTTTGTCAGAAGCTCCTTATGAGCATTTATGAATTACTATAAGCATTTATGAATTACTACATTGGGGGGGGAGAGGTGCCAGTCCTGGGGCTTGAATTCAGGGCCTGGGACCTGCCCCTGAACTTTTTTGCTCAAGGTTAGCACTCTACCACTTGAACCACAGCTCCACTTCCAACATTTTAGTGGTTAATTGGAGCTAAGAATCTTACAGACTTTCCTGACTGGGCTGTCTTTGAACTACAATCCTCACTTCTCAGCCCCATGCATAGCTTGGACTATAGACATGAGCCATGGGTCCCTGGCTCCACATATCTTCTGCTTAGGTTTTGGTTTTTGTCAGTTGTGGGGCTTGAACTCAGGGCCTGGGTGCTGTCCCTGAGCCTCTTTGTGCTCAAGGCTAGCGCTCTACCACGTTGAACCACAGCGCTACTTCTGGTTTTTGAGTGGTTAATTGAAGATAAGAGTTTCATGGGGACTTTTCTTCCTGGGCTGGCTTTGAACTGCGATCTTCAGATCTCAGCCTCCTGAATAGTTAGGGTTACAGGCATGAGCCGCCAGCACCTGACTACATATCTTTTTAAAATGTACCTTTTCAGCAAAAGATTCTTTTCTTTTTACTTATTTATTTAGTGCTGGCATTGGGGTCTCACTTTCTTAGCTTTTTCACTCAAGGCTGGTTCTCTACCATTTGAGCCACAGCCCCACTTCTGGCATTTTGCCAGTTAATTGGTGATGAGTCTTTGAACTGGCTTTGAACTGACATCCTCAGATCTCAGCTTCCCAATTAGCTAGTGTGAGCCACCAGTGCCCAGCAAAAGATTGTCATTATTTTTTTTTAGTTGAGCAGAACAGATCTTGGAAAGTAACTAAAAACATCTGTCATACCCATTTCAACCAGTGTAGTCCTTTTGCTCTTGCTATTACAAAATACCAGATGCTGGGTGATGTATGAAGAAAAGAGGTTGATGTTGGTTCACAGCTCCAGAAATCTGAGCTTTTGGTGAGTACCACATACTGCGGCATGGATGGTGGAAAAATGGAAGTGGCTATCCAGTGTGTGGAGAGAGTTAAGTGTGCACTAGTGTGAGGAGAGGTCCCAGGCCCACTTTGTAACAACCCACTCTCAGGACAACTAGTCTATGCCTCAGGAAAAGACATGTATCCCTTCCCCACACTGGTGCCCCCAGCAGCCAGCAGCCTCTTGTTACCGCTGAAAACCGTACCTCCTTCAGCACCGTAAAGTTGAGAGCCAAGCCTTAACAAGCGTTTTGTTGGAGTATGATCATAGTTCTGTGACAATGTTTTCTATCGATCCCTTCGACTTCCCTTGCCCATCTGCTACCATAAACTTAAAAATGAGAAAGAGCGGCACAATAACCAGGGTGGTTCTAGTTTTGAAATAGCTTTTCACGCTTTGTAGGTCATCATCTGCAAGAAGTCAGGGGTCAGCGGCCATCTCCAGGACTCTAGATAGAGATAATGAAATCCTCAGAGGTTATCTAAATCCTGCCCCAAAGTAGGATTTTAAAATTCAAAATTAAAGATGAGAAGTACAAATTGCCAGTAAACCATATCCATTGAGATTTCTAGATTCAAATATACCAAATTCTACATTCAGTTGCTATCAGGATGTTCATCAGAATGATTGGGTCAAAATTTTCTCCATCTCTCTTACAATTTCTTCTGTTCTTTGTACATTTAATCAAACCACACCGGTTCAAATCCAGGTTTTTCAGTCTTGCTGTCTCAAAAATTTGTCTGTAAGACAGAGAACATACGAATTTTGAAGATTTTTTTTTAAATGTGAAGACTTTGTTCTGAACCTTGGCACTTGGTAAGGGTTTAGTAACTGGTAGCTACTATTATCATTATGATCAGCATATAAAGGAACCCCATAGAGGCCTTCAAAACCCCTGACATGGAGCAGATTAAAGAAACTAACAGTATTTCTGGGTGCTGGTGGCTCACGCCTGTCATCCTAGCTACTCAGGAGGCTGAGATCTGAGGATTGCAATTCAAAGCCAGCCCAGGCAGGAACATTCGTGAGACTCTGATCTCCAATGAACCACCAGAAAACAGGAAGTGGTGCTGTGGCTCAAGTGGTAGAGAACCTTGAGCTGAAGAGCTAAGGGACAGAGCCCAGGCCCAGAGTTCAAGCCCAATGACTAACAACAACAATGACAAAAGAAACTAACAGTATTGACTTTGAAAAAGTGTCTATTGTTGCTATCAAAAGATTGGAAAGGAGAAAAGACTCTCCTATGATTGTTCAGTACCTGGAGCAGAAATTCTATCACATACTGTGATCCATTATCTGTCAGTATTTATCTATCTACAATCTATCATCTGTATGTCTATTATCTGCCATTCTTTTTATGTCTGTTTCTAGTTTTGTCTCTTACCCTATTATTATGCTTCTTGTTTTGTTTTGTTTTGCCAGTCCTGAGCCTTGAACTCTAGGCCTGGGTCTTGTCCCTGAGCTTCTTTTGTTCAAGGCGAGCTAGCATGATCACTTGAACCACAGTACCACTTTCCTGCTTTTTAGGGTAGTTTATTGGAGATAAGAGTCTCATGGAGTTTCCTGCCTGGGCTGGCTTCAAACTGTGATCCTCAGATCTCAGCCTCTTGAGTAGCTAGGATTATATGGATGAGCCACTAGGGCCTGGGCCCTATTACTCTGGAAGAAGATTTGTCTTTCCTAACTTGCCCATTTACCCAAGGCCAATGCAAGGATTGGAAATTGGCTGACAGGAGACAAATGACTATTTATGAAATTGCTAACATTTGATATTTTCCTTGAATAAGTAGTGATTTTATATGATTCAATGTAATAGACTTTGAATTCGGGCTAAGAATTTAAAACATATGTGTATATGTATAGCATTGAGCCTAAAAGCTCAGAGATAGCACCTAGGCACTGAGTTCAAGACCCAGGACCAACAGAAACACACACAAACAGCAGAAATCTACTTACTTTCATAGGACCAGGCCATTTTATTTGCGCCAGTCCTGGGGCTTGAACTCAGGGCCTAGGCACTGTTTCTTAGTTTTTGTTTTTGTATTTGTTTTCCTTAGGGCTAGCACTTTACCATCTGAGCCATAGCTCTATTTCTGGCTTTGTGGTGGTTAACTGGAGATAATAGTCTCATGGGCTTTCCTGCCCAGGCTGGCTTCAAACTGTGATCCTCAGATCTCAGCCTCCTCAGTAGCTAGGATAACAGGTGTGAGCCAGCAGCACCCAGCTAGACCATGTATTTTTATTAAGTGTTAAATGACTCCAATTTTGAAGAGTATTTCAGCAAGATAATTTTATAACTTCCTTACCATTTTCGGCTTTCATGGTTTTTTATTTAGTTTACGGAAGTATTCATTTGAAACACCAGGGCTTGCTTGAGAAGAGGAGCAATCAATACGCTGTGTTTGTTGCTGCTGTTGGGGTTTGGAGTGTGATATACCTGCCTATCTGACTTTCAAGTGTGCAGAACAAGCACCCGTGATGTAAGTTTACCACTGAGACAGACAAGCTTCAAGATGCTAATGGAATCCCGACGTGCTCGCTCACACACAGGTAGGTGTCAGAGCCATAGCTCTGAGCCTTTGCAGATGTGACATCTTTCTGACCATTTTAGTTGCACTAAATGATCAGCAGCACCATGACCCCTGGTGGGACCTGGGTTCTCAGCTGGGTCTTCTGCGGAAACCCACCTGGAGTGCATTAACATCAGGTGTTCTGCGAGGCCTCCCTATAGCACCCCGCCTAACAGCCGCTAATATGGAAACGGGCTGTTTGAACTGTAACTCAGTCAGGTTTGCTAATAGGGGAGAGTTCGGATCTCGTGATACAGGAAATGACTAAACATTTAATGCTTATGACTTTGCAGTCAGGAGGGGGTGGGGATGGGATTGTGTGGACACTGACATAAATCAGGTTAGGGAGACTTTGAAGGGGCCATTTCTTTGGCTGTCTCAGGTTCCAGTGGTGAACAAATATCAGCCTGACCAAGTTCCTGCTTCGGAGCCATAATTGACACGGGACCCACGAAGCATTTTGCAACACCTTAAAACAACAATCCTATCAATGCTGCAGAACTAGTTTTATGGTTCCATTTCCTAAAACGGGCCACGAGACCTCATTAGCCTCAAAGAATCTTTGTGAAGCTGATGGAATTTGGCCCTTTGATGACGCAAAAGGATATCTGCATGGATTTGCCAGCTCATAATTCCATAGACATAAATGCTGCAGTTCATTCATACTTTTACCGTCTGGGTTATTTTTTAAACAATACATATATATATATATATATTGTAATTTCAAGAGAAGATTCTTTCAAACATTGAGTATATAGACTTAACATGTTGCAACTATTCCCCCCCCCCAAAATATTAGAAAATCTAGCCCCCTGCTGATTTGGAAAGGGAGAATGGAAAATGAGAATATTTTTTAAAGGATTACATAAATTTGGGGCTGGTGGCTCATGCCTGTAATCTTAGTTTCTCAGGAGGCTGAGATCTGAGGATTACACTTTACAGCCAGCCAGGAAAGTCTGTGAAATTCCTATCACCAATTAACAAGCAAAAAGACCAGAAGTGGAACTGTGGTTCAACATGGTGTAGTGCCAGCCTTGAGTGAAAAAGCCAAGTGGAGTTCAAGATCCTGAGTTCAAGCTTTAATACAGGCGTGCACGCACGTGTGCACACACACACATTATTAAAACAAGACAAAACCAAAAAGCAAGGAAAGGAAGGAATCAACAGAGATCCTTCTTCCTGGCCAGTGAAGACTAAAACATTTGTTAACTGGTCCTTTGGGGAAAAATGTTTGCTCATGCCTAGAATAAGTATTTGCCATCTTAGATCAGACAAAGGTGAGTAAAATGGTCCCTGCCCCAAATGATTTATAATCTAAAGGGCATAAGGCTAGTAAACAAGTGCTACAGGAAGATGGTGTTAGATAGGACTTCAAAGAGAGAGAGACTAGGGGTGAGGGGTGGGGTGGGGGAAACAGGGAGGTGTTCTGCAGAGGAACCTAGAAGATAAGAGATTTTGAAGGATAAAGGTGAACGGGGTGCCCAGAGGCTGGTGGCTCAGGCCGATAATCCTAGCTATTCAGGAGGCTGAGATGCAGGGATTGCAGTTCGAAACTAGCCCAGACAGGAAAAGTCCATGTAATTCTTATCGCCAATGAAGCACCACAAAAGTAGCTGAAAGTAGAGCTGTGGCTCAAGTAGTAGGGTGCTATCCTTGAGCAAAAAAGCTCAGGGACAGCACCAAGGCCCTAAGTTCAAGCCCCAGGACTGGTACATATATACAAAATGGTGGTTGGAGGATGGAGAAGAGTCCAGGGCCAGACAGAGGACTGACCGCAAGGTGGGAAAGTGGAACCCCCAGGTCCTCAGACACAGACCTTGGGACTTCCTATCCAGGGGGAGCTCCATTCACTGAGAGGCCAAAGGTCCACAGTTCCCTCCCCCTCTTCCCTTGGGTTCTGGAATCTCCTCTAGTTCCAGTTACAATCAGTGAAAAATAAGAACAGTCCTTTGTAGGCGGAACATCTAATAAATGAATGACACTGGGCGCTAAGTCCATGAACATTAATCTCTCCAGTTACCAGGTCACGATTAATAATAAAGCACTGGGAGTTTCAATCTATTCATCATGATTCTTGAAAGTCCTATTTTAAGGAAGTTCAAACAGAAGAGGCAAGGCGGGGGGGGGGGGGGGCTGGGGCGCTGCCAGGGACTCTGTGTGCTTCCTCTCCACCTGCCCCGGACTCGGGACTCACCGTAGACATGCTCTCCATCGCTCAGTCTCTCAGCTTTCTTGGTTGTCAAATGGGCATGACAGACCTCCGTCCCTGCACTGGACAGGAGGGTGATCGCACGAGGAAACCTCTCAAGATGGGTCACCCTGGACGTGGAGGGGGAGATGGTTCTCTGCCAGTTTTCAGAGGAAATGGAGATTCTCAAGATTAAATAGGACTTCAAAGAGAAATGACTGGTGTCGAATCAGTCAAATTCTCTGCCTGTAGTTTCTGCATTCAAATAAACATGCTTGGTGGTTGGTTGGTTAGTTGACTGATGGGATAGAATATCTGAAGTCAGCCTCACAGTGAGTGGATTATATAACCATCCACAAGTCTGCTCTATCCGTGCTTCTAAAACTAGGAATATGCTGCCCAACTGTCTTAGGGAGTATGCATGTCTGAAAGTAGAGGGAAGAATTCTTTCTCTTTTTTTGTACTTTATTGTAAAAATGCTGTACAGAGGGGTTACAGCTACACAAGCAAGGTGATGAGTACATTTCCTATTAAGCATTGTTGTCCTACTTTGTTTTCCCCTACCATCCCTTCCCTCCCACATTCACAATGACACCCCCCCCCCCATTGAAGCTGTAAAGTTCATTTTCAACAGTGTTTTGTACATCTCATTGTTACAACGGGTCAACCTGTAGAGGGAAGAATTCTTTGCAGTGCCTTCTTTTCTCCACAGACTTCCTTAATCAGTCTAGACAGGGACAGGCTGCCTTGTGGCCGGGAAGTCCTTGTGTGGCCTCTGCCAGTGACCCTCCTGGGTGAAAGACATGTTGAAGTCTTTAAAGAAAGTTGAAGAACAAACTCTGGGTTCTAAGGCCTGCTCTGCTTTGCAAGCCTGTGTGCTGAAATATTTCCCAGGATCCTGCTGAGAACCACTGGCTGGCTGGCAGGTAACTGTGTCTCTCTTTTAATTCCTTAAAGAAACCTTTACCTTGTAGTGGTAAGTGGCTAGAGAGGAGAGCCAGGCTGAGTCCCCATTGTCTTTCTAGCTGGGAGGACTGCAGCAGAAAACCACAGAGCACTGAGTTTGACCCCAGGACTCTGTGGCTAATGATGACTCATCTTGGTAATTATCAGATTGAATCTTTTTTTTTTTTTTTTTTTTTTTAAACTGGCTTGATAACAACTGATGTTTGCTTCAAAACTCTACCTCCCACCCCAGGTTTAAGAAGAGAGGTGATCCATTCTGTCCTTATGGTCTGCTTGGCAAAAATTACAATAAAATAATGAAATGAAATAAAACAACAACAACAAACTTTTCAGGAAACTGCAGAATACCTCTTAAATGAAGAGGAACAAGACAAAAGTCAAAGTCAGATGCTGCCAGTTTTGGGGAAAGTGCCTGCTAGTTAAAAAAAAAAAATCTTGCCGGGCACTGGTGGCTCACGCCTGCAATCCTAGCTACTCAGGAGGCTGAGATCTGAGGATCATGGTTCAAAGCCAGCCTGGGCAGGAAAATCCGTGAGACTCTTATCTCCAGTAAACCACCTGACAACCGGAAGTGGCACTGTGGCTCAAGTGGCAGAGTGCTCACCTTTATCTGAAGAGCGCAGGGACAGTGCTCAGGCCCAGAGTTCAAGCCCCATGACTGACCAAAAATATTAAAATAAAAAATTTTGAATTTCTGTAGCCTTTCTTTGTAATGGGATTGCTAAGGATTTTGGAAAGTCACTAGACCTCCATTGCAGCAATCTTGTCTTTCTCTAAGAGTTCTGGAGCTCTAAGGCACTAGAGATCCATCCATTTCTCCATCTGTCTGTCCATCCATCCATCTATCCATCCAACCATCCATCCATCTGTCCATTCACCCATCCAACCATCCATCCATCCATCCATTTCTCCATCTGTTCATCCATCCATCCATCCACCCATCTGTCCCTCCATCCATCCATCCGTCCATCTGTCCATGCATCCCTCCGTCCTTCCCTTCCTCCTCATCCCTTCCTGAAGGGAAGTGGAGCTGTGCAGCGCAGACACCTTTACATCCCAGCCACATGTCAGGCACATCTGAGACATCTCAACCGTGTTCCAAAAGAAACAGGTCACCATTTGGTTGCTCCAGAAAGATCTGTCTCTAAGCAGCAGCTAGGAAACCTTTCCTTCAAGGGATGGTTTAAATTCTAAAGGGCAAATCAGCTTGTTTTTTAAATGGCTTTAGTTTTTCAAATTAATTTTTTCACATGATTGTCTGGCCTTCGAAGCCCAATCCTCTGGCAAAGAGAATCTCAATGTGAAATGGGGAATATGATGCAATTGCTCTCCCTTCTGCCTGTTCCTTTCTTCTCATTTGGTTTCCTTTATTCCCTTCCTTGTCTTTGTTTTTTAAGTTGTTTTTTTTTTTTTTTTGGTCGGTCGTGGGACCTGAACTCTGGGCCTGAGCGCTGTCCCTCAGCTCTTCAGCTCAAGGCTAGTGCTCTACCACTTGAGCCACAGCACCACTTCCAGCCTTTTCTGCTTATGTGGTACTAAAGAATCAAACCCAGGGCCTCATGCATGCAAGGCAAGCACTCTACCACTGAGCCACCTTCCCAGACCCCTGGTCTTTTTTTTGGGGGGGAGGGGGTCCAGTCGTAGGGCCTGAACTCTGGGCCTGGGCGCTGTCCCTCAGCTCTTAAGCTCAAGGCTAGCGCTCTACCACTTGAGCCACAGTGCCACTTCCGGCTTTTTTCTTTTTGCTTATGTGGCGCTGAGGAATCGAACCCAGGGCCTCATGCATGCAAGGCAAGCGCTCTACCACTGAGCCACCTTCCCAGCCCCTGGTCTTTTTTAAAATATAAATTGTTTTATGTTTTTTTTTTCCCTTCAAAACAGGTTCTTCCTATATAGCCCAGGCTGACCCCCAACTCAAAATCCTCCAGCCTCTGCCTCTCTGGTATTGAGGTTACAGGCATGTACCATTATGCTCAGCTCCCTTCTGACATCGAATCTGTAGTAACAATCATGTGTGTGTCATGTTATGAAAATTACACATTTAGAAGAGGCCCACCTTCTTTGGCATTCTCCAGAAACACATGTTTAGCATGAAAGCCCCAAAAGAGCATTAGCTGTAGCAATATTTTGTCAAAATACCAAATAAATACTAAAGTCTTTCCATAGACAAAGGGGTTTAATTATTTTAGATTTGATGTATATTTAGAATAAGCAATATATTCAGAAGATTCAAATTTCCAAAGGGTTATAGTGTAAAAAGTCTCATTTCCAAGTCTTCTCTAAAGATGATTGATGGCTATAGTTTTTTATTTACCTTTAGAGCTTTCTCATCTTCTTAACCAGCTGCTTAATATTCCCTTGTCTATATGTAGTACAATTTACTTAACAAATCGTTTGGTAGGAATTTAGATTGTTTCTAATGTTTTCCTAGTACAGAAAGTAAATAAGTTCAGAGAAAATCTCTGAAAGTAGGACTGTAGCATCAACATAAAAAATACACACACACAAACACGCACACATATTCATTCATCTATGAGTCTTTCTCTCTCTCTCTGTATCTGTGTATGTGTAAATGTGTGTATGTGGACCAGTACTAGGGCTTGAACTCAGAACCTGGAAGCTGTCCCTTAGCTTTTCTGCTCAAGGCTGGAACTCTACCACTTGAGCCATAGCTCCATTTTCAGCTTTTTGTTGGTTAATTAGAGATGAGTCAATTAGCTGGGTACTGGTGGCTCATGCCTATAATCCTAGCTATTCAGGAGGCTGAGATCTGAAGACTGAGGTTCAAAGCCAATCTGAGCAGGAAAGTTCCTGAGACTCTTATTTCCATTTAATTACTAAAAGATAGGAAAGGGTACTGTGGCTCAAAATGTTGGAATGTTAGCCTTGAGCCAAAGAGCTCAGGGACAATGCCCAGGCCCTTCCTTAGTTCAAGCCCCACAACTGGAAGAAAAACAAAAAAAAGAGTCTCATAATTCTTGCCTGGCTTGCTTTGTACTATAATCTTCCCATCTCTGCCACCAGAGTAGCTAGGATTAGAGGTGTGACCCACACTCCCAGCAAAGGCATTTATCCTGATTCAATAGATGAACTCCTCTAAATCATAACTAGTAATTTAATTCTGTCTCAACAAGTTCATTAGTAATAATGAGAGAATGATTTCCTTTCTCCAAATTCATACAAATAAAATGGTGTCAAAAAAATTAAAAGATCTCACCGGGTACCTGTGGCTCACGCCTGTAATCCTAGCTACTCAGGAGACTGAGATCTGAGGATTGAGGTTCAAAGCCAGCCCAGGCAGGAAAGTCCATGAGACTCTTATCTCCAATAAACCACTAGAAAACTGGAAGTGGTGCTGTGGCTCATGTGGTAGAGCGCTTGCCTTGAGCTGAAGAGCTGAGGGACAGTGCCCAGGCCCAGAGTTCAGGCCCCATGTCAGACCAAAATAAATAAATAAAATAAAATAAAAAATCACTTTTAAAGTGATTTCTCAACTGATTTTTTTTTAATCTGTCCTGGTGCTTGAACTCTGGGCCTGGGCGCTGTCCCTCAGCTCTTCAGCTCAAGGCTAGTGCTCTACCACTTGAGCCACAGCACCACTTCCAGCTTTTTCTGCTTATGTGGTGCTGAGGAATTGAACCCAGAACCTCATGCATGCGAGGCAAACACTCTACCACTGAGCCACCTTCCCAGCCCTCTCAGCTGATTTTTAAATGTAAGCAATGGAAACCATATACCTTCCTAGGCCTCTGTCTGCTCACCCTTTGCCTGGCTCCAAGACACATTGCCTTTCAGTGTCCTATTTGCCTGTTCCTTGGGGAGGGCTGGCAGTTCAGCCATGCAGAGACCAGAAGACCCCAAGACACATGAAGAAGAGGAAGAGGCAGCTGATGCCCCATCCTTCTCCCTAAATGCACCTTCCCTTCGACAGTCTGGCAAAGGGGCCTGTGTAGATGACATCACAGCTGTGCCCAAAAGAACTTAGAGCATTCCAGCACCCTCTGGAAGCTTCTAGAAGACTCTCTGGATTTCTAACCTGGCAGGAGGCAGGACACAGGATGACCTGGCCCTCGGTTGAGATGGTCTCAGCAGTGGAGAGCTCTCCATGTGGGGCCTACATGACAGTCAGGAAGCTCTGGGGTGTGCGGTGTGACTGCTCACCTCTTCTTTTAGTGAGGGAAGGACCTCTCTCTAAAACCCCCAAACTCTCTCACAGGCCAGTCCTGTGCATTCATATGAGCTTGGGTTACCTGGTGACCCCAGTATTGACCGAAGGCCCACAAAGAGATTTGCACAATGACATTGATAAGCAGGAAGAAGGCTCTGGAGCACCACGCCCCCCACTCCTGGCTTCTCTCCTGGAGTCTCTGATTTTAATCTTCATAACAACCCTATCAGTTAAATAATACTATTGTTCCAGGTCTAGGGAAAGAAACTGAATCATCTACCTGAGGTCACACAGCAAATCCCAGATTCCGGATCTGAAGGAAGCGTCTGACCTTAACCATCATCCTTTTATCTCCACGCCGACCTCTCATGACAATTAATGGCTGGGCTGGGCATGCGCGTTCAGTGGTAGAGCGTGTGTTTAGCACATGTAAGATCCTGGGCCTAATCACCTGCACCAAATTGAAAAATAAAAACAGCTGGGTGTGTCTACCCATCATCTCAGCCACATGAAATGTGTATAACTAAGATGATTGTCCAGAGGGACCCTGCCAAAAAATGTGAGACACCATTAGAAAAATAAAGTTAAAAGGATTGGACTTGTGGCTCACACGGGAGCTCACCTGCTTAGCAAGCATGAGGTCCTGAGCTCAAACCCCACTACTGGCCAGAGACAGAGAGAAAAGGAGAGAGCTGAGAAATAATGGCTTTGAGCAGGAGGATGAGCAAGGGACTTTAGCATTTTTCACTTATTAAACCTTCCTATAATTTTATTCTTTTCTTTTTTGTCAGACATGGGGCTGGGCGCTGTCCCTGAGCTCTTCAGCTCAAGTACCACTTGAGCCACAGCCCTACTTCCAGTTTTCTGAATGGTTTATTGGAAATAAGAGTCCCATGGACTTTCCTGCCTTGGCTGGCTTTGAACCACGATCAGATCTCAGCCTCCTAAGTAGCTAGGATTACAGGCGTGAGCCACCAGCACCTGGCTTTAATTTTATTATTATATGAGGATATGTATTAGGACAGGTAAGCTCGACTTATATCAATGAAGCTCAAAGCTGTAGACTCATGAGACTCAGATTTACTCAGAGACACTGAAATATCAACAATGCACCACCTAGAATGTTTATTCTGTGATACTTTGCCTTCCTTGTGACAAGAATTCTGTCCTCATCCTTGATACCACTCTTCCAGAAATGACAGTGCATGTATGTGTGTGTGTGCATGCGTGTGTGTGTGTGTGTGTGTGTAGGTGTGTTTGTGAATAATATGATTCTCTTGTGGGTGTGAGTTTCATCCTCTCTTGTGATTCCTGTGCGCTCACCATATTGCTAGGCAACACACATCCCACATTTTCCTAATTCAGTTGGGTGTTTCTCAAATGGACTTTTGCTCTTGTCTGCAAGCAGAATAATACCGGTTTGGAAATTTGGCTTTTTTAAGTACTCAAATGTCCACTCCAATGAAAGCTAAATGTCTGTGACTCTCGGATCCTGGCAGGAAAGAGGCCAGGTTGGCACGAGGCCGAAGTACTTACTTGTTTTATGACTTTGGCTGATCATTCGCTAGTGATCTCTGACGGGATTCCTGTGTCCTCTTTTTGAAGGTGATATCAAGGACAGAGAGTGGCCTGGCTTCTTTGCCAGGACGTGTGGAGTCCTAGAACCTGGGAGGCCATTGTACACGGAGAATACTCTTTTGCACACTGATGATGCTGCGTGATGGGAGCTTGCAGATGAAAACTGAATGAGCACCTCCCCTGTGCACACAGACCGCAACACTGTCAGGTCAGGATGCCCAGTGGAACAGCGCACAATTACTGCCTCTCACATCGCACCCTGAAGCGCACGCACGCTCTCCTGCCATGGTGGAGAAAATTTCCAGGGCGGGGGCGCAGTGGGCTTGGAGAACGCTAGCTTTGAACCTCAGAAAACCAGTGCACAACACTCCATTGCTTCAGTAAAAGCTCACCTGGCTTTTCCTCATCCACTCCAGCCCAACCTCAGAGAACCAAAGAAAGTCTGCACCCTGCCGAGTGCCCCTCGGTGAGAGGTGGCCTGGCCCAAGTCAGAAAGAGGAAGAATGGCTAGGCGCTGCTGGGGAAGGAAGGAAGGAAGGAAGGAAGGGAGGGAGGGAGGGAGGGAGAAAGGGAGGGAGGGAGGGAGAAAGGGAGGGAGGGAGGGAGGGAGGGAGGGAAGGAGGGAGGGAGGGATAAACTCTCCGAAGTTGTCAGAAAGGAGGAGTCTCTGGGCCCTGGTGATTGATCCAGGACTCTAGCAGAGTTTTAGCATGGGTCATCAACAGCTGTTTCCAGCTCGGTGGGGAACCCATGTGGGAAGGCTTGCTGAGGGTCAGGTGGGAGGCAAGGGGAGGTCTGTGACATTTCAGTTGATATCTCAAGGACCGAAGGACCGATGGGACTATCTAGAGCTCCACTGAGAAATGAGACCCAGGTGGCACCGGGCAATGGCTCCTAATTTCCCTTCCAACCTGGCTGAGTTCACATCCTGGTCCCACCTGGGGCTGTTTTCCTCCCCTCCCCTCCCATTAAAGCTAGCTGGCAACCACCATCCTCCAGGCCTTCCTCCACCGGTGGGAGTGGCAGGCATGGAAGATGGATGGATCCTGAACTACTGTGCCAACTTCCTCTCCAGAGCATGCGCCGGGACACTCAGCGCCACACTGGGAAGCCAAGGCCCAGGTGCGTCGGGGGACTCCACAACCCTGGTTTTCTATGCATATTAGGAGTCTTGGCTGGAACGCACGGAGCTTGAGCACATTTGAGAGTGAAAACCCAGCCTCGTGCTGGTCGTAGCTTACGCCTGCCATCTGAGCTACTCAGGAGGCTGAGATCTGAGAATTGTGGTTCAAAGCCAGCCTAGGCAGGAAAAGTCTGTAAAAGTCTTACAGACTTTTAGCTCAAATTAATCACCAAAGCAAGCCAGAAATGAATGGAGGTGTGGCTCAAGTGGTAGAGCGCTAGCCTGGAGTGAAAAAGTTCAGGGACAGGGCCCAGACCCAGAGTTCGAGCCCCAGTACCAGCACCAAAATAAATAAACAAAATAAAGTAAATAAAAAACCAAACAACGACAACAAACAAAAAGAAAAGAAAAAGAAGAAAGCCCTCACCTTCCTTTTGTGTCCTAACACGGAGCCAGAGGCATTTTAAATTGTGGTAGAGACTATCACAATCAGATCTTTGCTATTGTTCAAAGGCTGGGAAGGCTTTATCCATCTTTGAGTTTCTGCCACAGGCGCTTTGTGGGCTTGGTTGGAAAGTCTGGGTCTGGGACAGATTTTGCTCTGAACTCCACAGAGCGTGTGGGAGAAGTCTTTTGGCCTTTCCTTTCTCCTGGCAGGCATGCACGTCCATTTATATGATATGTTCACAGGAGAGCTGACAAGTGTTGAGGGGTTTCAGTTGATATGCATTTGTTTTTTAAGTAGGGGGGAAGTCCATAAAAATAGGTACTTGCTAGCTAGTTTTCCTAGTTAGTTTTTGTGATCGTAACCAAATGTTTCATCAAGGAACTTCACTAGCTCTGTTGAACTAAATACACCGTCTTTAATATTCCTGATGAGACTGTATATTAATGTGTAGTGTTTAATGATCCACATGCAAAAAACACATTATTTTTTCTTGAGTAATGTTGAAGAGCCGTTCTTTCTAAAACAGGGTTGCTTATGCTAATGTGTTATAGTCACCGGAGTGCAGGCAGCAAGGAGAATTTACTTTTCTTGGCAGTTCTAGAATATCTTGCCATAACACATAACTGGAAAATGATTTGACGGGTTATGAAAGTCTGGCTGTACTAAAAGGTACATCTTTTGCAAAACATAAAGTAAATGCATTCTTACTTTTGTTTGTTTTTTTGTTTTTTGATCAGTTATGGGGCCTGAACTCTGGGCCTGGGCGCTGTCCCTCAGCTCTTCAGCTCAAGACTAGCGCTCTACCACTTGGGCCACAACTCCACTTCTGTCTTTTTCTGTTTATGTAGTGCTGAGGAATCGAACCCAGGGCCTTCATGCATGTGAGGCAAGCGCTCTACCCCTGAGCCATCTTGGCAGCCTCTGTTTTTTTTTTTTATTTTTTTCAAGTCTATTATCAAGTTAAGTAAGTTGTCATTCTAACAATGCCAAGGAAAATTCGGGAGTTTTGAGTAGAAGATCGACTACCTATGCACACTATAAATGTTTGTGGGATCGAGTTCCCACAGGTGTCGCTGGTTTGAGAGAAAATATTGCATCGCTTACCCTCCAGTACACTGTGTTCCCGGTGGAACCCACTTTGGAGATGGGTAAACCCACTACATTAGATGACATAATTTTAAAAAGTGTGGTTGGTATGTACTTGTCAGAATCGTGGGTATCAATATATCTAGAAATTTTTCTTATCATTTTTAGTCTATCTTGGGCCCAGTAGTAGTTCTTCAAAGATAATGAATTATGATGCTGGTCGATATTAGTTGGCCACCAATGTGTGATGGCTTCACCGAGGAGAAGTGAATTGGGTGTATGATATAGGTCCACCTGTTATTCGTAGCTAACCAACCACTTGGAAACAAATCTTTGACCGCTAAGAGACTGTAATACCAGCAGGTCGAAAAATGTTGGGAGGAAACACAGGGAATTCATTTGTTTGGTAGTTCTATGAGAATCTATGTATAAGGCACCTTGTTATATTTCCTTGGGGTTGGGAATTGGAGTGGATTCATTCTCTTCCATCAGGGACACAAGCAGGAAATGACTAACGACACAATCAGTCATGTCACGATTATGTGAAATGCTTCAAAATATAGTTACATCAGGATGCCAGTGCCTTCCGCCTCTAGGACCTGGGCACTGACCCTGAGCTTCTTTTTGCTCAAGGCTAGTGCTCTACCACTTGAGCCACTGTGCCACATCTGGCTTTTCCTGTGTATGTGGTACTGACTGAGGAATCGAACTCAGGGCTTCCTGCATGCTAGGCAAACACTCCACCCCTAAGCCACATTCCCAGCCCTGAGAGACTCTTATCTCCAATTACCCACCACAGTGTGGAAGTGGAGCTGTGATTTAAATGGTAGAGCCTTGGGCAAAAAGAGCTCCGGACAGAGCCCAGGCTCTGAGTTTCAAGCCCCAGGATTGGCACACACACACACACACACACACACACACACACACACACACACACACACACACACACACACACACACACACACACAACTTACAGGGGGTGGGGGATTAAGTATGTATAGGAAAGAGAAAAACTGAGCTTGTTTTTATTTTTATTTATTTATATATTTTTTTGGTCCGTCGTGGAGCCTGAACTCTGGGCCTGGGCGCTGTCCCTCAGCTCTTCAGCTCAAGGCTTGTGCTCTACCACTTGAGCCACAGCGCCACTTCTGGCTTTTTTCTTTTTGCTTATGTGGTGCTGAGGAATCGAACCCAGGGCCTCAGGCATGCAAGGCAAGCGCTCTACCACTGAGCCACCTTCCCAGCCCCAAGAGAAAAACTGAGCTTGTTTTTAAAAGGATGACTTCATTGTTGTTGTTAAGTGGCTGCTCAGAGGGCTTACCATGTTGTAAGTCAGGTGATGTACAGTTCTTTTTTTGGGACAGTGTCACTCCTTTCTTTGTTTTCCCTCAGTTTCCCCCTCCCATCCCTGTCCACAAGTTACATAGGTCATTTTCCACATAGTGTGTAGTGAATAGCATGATTGCACCCTTCTAAGAGTGAGCTTGTTTAAAGACAGGTGTGTGTACACACGTGCACTCTATCTGGGATTTGACTCAGGTCTAGAGGCCTAGGTGCTGTCCCTTGGCCTTTTCTTTTTCTTTTCTTTTCTTTCTTTATTGTTAGGTTACAATTACATGGGCAAGATAATAAGTACATTTCTTATCAAGCATTGTTGCCTCCTCCTTTGTTTCCCCTTCCCATCTCTTCCCATCCTCCCCCCCGCTCCCCCGCACCTAACCCTCCTCCCCCACCCCCACCAAAATTGTAAAGTTCGTTTTTGGCATAACAACTTGTATGTCTCGTTGTTGCAATGGGTCCACCTGTATCCTTAAACAATTTGTTTTTTTCCCTTCCCCTCCACAAATTATACCGACATCAAATACAGTGAAAGCAGGGGTTATACCGTGGGGGAGGGACATACAAAGCAAGCAACAAAGAAATCATCTTATAAATATGTTAGACACAATCGCATGAAAGCAAAAACATTTGAATACTTATCTTGGGGTTCATTCCCCTAACATCAACTTATCTGACCGTTTCTGCTTGTCTCAGACATATACTAGTCATTGCAAATAAGGGAAACCATTCCCTTGGCTTTTTCGTTCAGGGCTAGAACTCTACTACTTGAATCACTTCTCCACTTTTGTATTTTTGCTGATTAATTTAGAGTTAAGAGTCTCACAGACTTTCTTGCCCTTTTTGGCTTTGAACCCTGATCCTCAGATCTCAATCTCCTGAGTAACTAGGATCATAGGGTTGAGGCACCAGCACCTGGCTTAAAGAAAAAGTTGGAAGTTTAAATTGTGTTTGGGATAGAACTAGAATAAAATCAATCATGTCAAGTTTAAAAGAAACTATTTTGTAGGAGTCTTACATGGTTGGGCAAATATTCTTGAGTATTCTGAACATCATCCTTAGCACTTTAAGGATTTTGTTTTGTTGTTTTGTTTTTGAGACAGGCTCTTGCTATGTAGCCCAGGCTAACTGCTTCTGCCTCCAAATGCTGGGTTTATAGGCTTGAGCCATCACCCCGGATTTGAAGGAATGATTTTTAGCCTTAGAATAGAAGTTGCATTTTTTATTTTATTTTTTACATTCTACTTTAGAAGGAGGAACATGATAAGCAATGCAGATGGCCAATTAACTTGTTTAACCAAACTTCATGCCCATGATAAAGAATATACATTTTAACATAAAAATCTCCAACAAGCATTTACACTTAGAAAAGCTTCAAATCGATTTAAAACTCTCCAGTGACAGGTTGGCTCCATACAGTGAGCGCGGTCTTTGGTTCTAAGCAAAATGGAATGATTGCATTTGAAGCTGAAATATAAGAGCAATTTATACAGAGAAGGCCCAAATTGCCTAAGGAAAGTCAAGTCTGTGATTAAAATATTTTCCTGCAACTTTCTCTTTCAATAATGAAATTTAAGCCAAACAAAATTTAAATTTCTAGTCCAACATGCAGGTTTATTTTTAATGTGTCGTTAAGGATATAAATAATCCGTAGTAAATGTAATCATATAGATTTGAATCAGGCAAAAAGGTTACTTCCAAGCTAATTGGAATTTTGATTTGTAGCTAGGATGTTTGGGTTGTTCCCAGAAAACAATTGTGTCATGAATAACTTTGGGATGGTCAGTTTACAACTACGTCCACCAAGATAGAATTCCTTACCAAAGGAAGCATGAAGAACTTTGGTAGATAATGCCAAAATTAAACTCCTCCCCCACCCCTGAAAAAAGCATGAACATTGTTATCCTGTACACTTCAACTTGTAGTACTTAAGAATCTCTCTCTTCCACTTGGTGTGATTTTTAAGCTTTTGAGTATTTTTATGAAGAAGTCTGGTCTCTCATCTTGTTATTTATATTCCTTGTAAGATTTTTCTATTGTTCTGTTAGTCAAGCGTTTTATATTTCATTAGTAATATGAAGTGAACATTTAAAAAAATAGTCTCATTGTCTGTTCAGTGGTTTGAAGTAGCTTTTGCCACAGACAGAAGTTTTATTTTTATATTGTCGAATTTATCAAAATTTGCTTTTATGGCTTTTGGATTTGACTCCTGGCTGAAAACGACTGGTCTATTCCAAGGTCATTTAGAACACAACTTTTTTTTTTTCCCCCTAGACTGTGGTTTTTAGTGTCTACATTTTTTAGTCATTTGTCATTGGCTCTGGTATAAGATATAAGGTTCCCCCCCACCCCTTATCCCTAGTTCTTTGTTTTAAAAATTATCTTTAAGTAGTTGTACAAAGGATTTTATTTGCTGGGGTGGGGGGGATTCCAAGTTTTATTCAAGAATTCATACAAAATATTCCAGATAAATGAATTCTAATCCTCGTCTTTCTCTTATTCATCCTGGTTAATCTGGAAGTAACGTAATTCATATGTCTCTTTGCTTTTAGTAACTACACGTCACCCATCACATAGATTGTTCTTCAAATGCTTTTTGGTGAGATATTTCAAATACCTGTTGGAGAAAGGTACCTCAGAGATCTTGTTCTTGCTTCTCTCTACGGTGACCCCCCCCAACTAAGATTTCCAGCTTTCCTCCCTTCCAGTTTTACTGATATAACCAGGGGGGCCTCAAACTCAAACCTCCTGCCTCAGCCTCCTGAGTACTCAGATTACAGGTGTGCAAACATATCTGGTCCAAGTTTTGGGGTTTGTTTTTTTTAATCTCGTATCTATTTGAATCCATTTCTGAACTTGTTTCTTTCCTGTTTGTATGTACATACTTTTAACACTTTCAGCTCTTAAAATGTCTCCACGTGGCTTCAGTGTTTAGTCTGCTTTTAGGTAAATGTGGTGTTTAATTTTTAAATTTTATTTTAAAGATGATTTCCCCTCCCCCCTGTAATATCCAAGTTTGTATTAGTTGCTTCTTTAGGAAACATCTTTGGAAACTTATAAGAAATGAAAAATATGTTTGTCACTAGGTGAAAATATTATTCATACATATCAGAGCTCATTCTGCAAAAACTGAAATCTTACGATAGAGGAGAGGTCTGTTTCAAGCCAAATCCCGTTATCCATGAGAGCCCATACACAGAGTCCATAATATTTGTTGATGTCTTCTATTTCAAAGTGAAAGGTGATCGTTTGGCCAGAGAGATTGCTGAGAGGGTTCTGGATGGGTCTCAGAAACCACAGCGTGGCTGCATGGAGACTCAGGGTTAAATCACACTTCCCACTAAGTGTTCTTCTATAAGACATACTTCCTCTGGAAACAGCAGTCGTGGGTTCTAGAATACTTGAGACTGCAGGATTGTAGTGAAAACACGAGGCCTGAAGGTTTTAAACAATCATACACAACCATACCTGCATCTGCGGGAAGGGTGGGGAGGAGAGGCGAGTTATGCTCTGGTAGGGTGCGTTTCATATGGAAGATTATACAGCTGAGAATAGGAGATGAACGGGTGTCCTTGGGCTGCAGGTGGTAGCACTGGGCCTGGGGACTGCCTGTGCCCGTGGAGGCCTGGCTCCGGTCCTCATGCTGGCTTTCCTGAATCCAGTGAGATCTGCTGGAAACGCTTGAAATTAGCATTCGTACCAAGAGGGAGACGCAGACGCCAGCTGGCTTTCTGCAGATGAAGAGATGGAGCAGGAGCTCAGAATATTTTATTTTCCCCCTTGATTATTTTGCTAGGTTGTTTGGTACAAACAACCTAGCCCAAAGCTGGGACAGATGGGGAAGATGTTAGCATTGGCCTATTACAGGAAGATTTCCATTACACATTCAATTTTGTAGAAACAGATTTTTTTTCTCTTCTTTTCCCTCCCTCCCTCCCTCCCTCCCTTCCTTCCTTTTGTCCTCTTTCTCTTTATTTCTAGTAAGTCTTGCTATGTATTCCTAGGCTTGCCTTGAACTTATTGTCCTCTAGCCTCTGTTTCCCAAGTGCTGAGATTACAGGCATATTCTACCAGGTTTGGCTAAATGTGGATATTGATAGGAATATGGGAAGAATCACATACTATGCTAGAAAAAATGATTTTGTTGCCATCATGCTGTAGGGCTTCGTTGGATCTTGTGGATGAAAGTGAAATAAAAAAAATAAAAACTGCTGTCCAAACTAGGGTGAGAGTATCTTCTTTGGAATATTTATTCTGGAATTAAAGTGAAATACGTCAAAGATGCACGTCTGGTATCTTCATTAAAGATGAAACAGGGCCAGTCTGGGGTGGGGGAGTTCATTAATCACTACACTAAAGTGTTTTGCTTGTAATGGCATGTACACACGTAATTAAATGAAATCAGTCGATCTTGCACACTTGTGCACCAAATGTATTTAGTTCTTTTTTAATTTTTTTGCAATCTAACATGAGAAAAAGAATCATTATGGAGAAAATATATTTTTTTCTTTTTCTTGAATGTGGGGTATGGGCACTGTCTTTGAGCATTTGTACTGAAGGCTAGCACTCTACTGCTTCAACCATAGCTCTACTTCTGGCTTTTGGCTGGTTACCTGGAGATAAGAGTCTCGGGGACTTTTCTGCCTGGGCTGGCTTTGAACCATGATCCTCAGATCTCAGCCCCCTGAATAGCTCATTTTTTCTTGTTTTGTTTTTTTAAAGAAGCTACTCAGGAGGCTGAAATCAAAGATCCCAGTTCAAAGCCAGACTAGGGAGATAAACCTGAAAGACTCTTACTTCCAATTACCCAGCAAAAAGCTGGAATTGGAGGTGTGGCTCAAGTGGTAGAGCATCAGCCTTGAGTGAGAAAGTTAAGTAAGAGTATAAGTCATTGAGTTCAAACTTCAGTACAGCCGTACACACAAACATACATAGACAGACAGACAGACAGACAGACACACACACACACACACACACACACACACTTTGCTGATCTAGCTCTAAACTATGTATTTCACATCACTCCACTTCAGGACTCTCGGGAATCACATTTTTTCCCCAATAACAAATGAAAACACCTAAGAGTTTGCAGGACATAAATATTAAAATTATCATTGGAGAGCATTCTGGGAGTATTTGTGTCATTTGTATCATTTGTCTCCCACCTCCATCTTTTTTCTTTTCTTTTAGCCCCATGAAAATGTTCTTTCTTGAATGAGTGGCCATGGAGGGAGAAGTGGTAGAGAGTAAGGCTGAGGCTGGGTTTGATTGACAGGACAGCATTTTCACAAGGTTCATGGCAGCCCCCAAATCTGGGGAAAGGCCTTGTAGATGACCTCCTGTCTGGGGAAACAATGGGAAAATATTGCTCCTCCCAGAGTGAGGCTGAAGCTCAAAATGGCACAGACAAGAGCAGGACCTGTTTTTAGTAGCTCCTGCAGGGAAGCCACCCTGAGCTTTCTACCCTCTGACGCCATCCAGGCTCCCTGGACAGCTCTCTCGTACCAACCTCAGGATCACGTGGTTTATGCCTTTGATCTCTTCCCTCCAGCAGCTGACTAAACACACTAGCAGACATCCCTTGCTTGCTTCTAGCAGCCATCCCTGTTTTGAAGAGAGAACCCCTCTTCCAGTCCCTGCTTTTTTTTGTTTGTTTGTTTTTTTGGGTCCGGTCATGGGGCCTGAACTCTGGGCCTGGGTGCTGTCCCTCAGCTCTTCAGCTCAAGGCTAGCGCTCTACCACTTGAGCCACAGCACCACTTCCGGCTTTTTTCTTTTTGCTTATGTGGTGCTGAGGAATGGAACCCAGGGCCTTTGGCATGCAAGGCATGCGCTCTACCACTGAGCCACCTTCCCAGCCCCCAGTCCCTGCTTTTTGCCACCTAGTCTGCCTCAAATTACCCTTTTTAAAGTCCAAAGTATGGCTCTGAATTCTAGGAATTCTCTGCCCTATTGCCCTGATTCTAGAATGAACATTCTCCCTAATCAATAGGTTGTATTTTGCCAATACATACATTCAGAACCATCTTATGTAAACCAGTAAACCTGGCATTTGTCACTCATGCAGATTTTTTTTTTTTTTTTTTGAGAAATGAGCATTTCTACCGGGTTGTTAGCAGATTGAAAGTTTGACGTTATCGCCTAGATCCTACTTGAGTTGAGCACTTTGTGGCTAAGCTGATCGAGTCTTTAGACTCCTCATCTACTTACAGCTGAAAAACCATGACAACTTGATATGGTCAGTGTGTCATTCCGAGCTGCATTTGACAGATGCGGGCTGTAACAATGCGTCCGTGATGCCAGTACTCTCTTTTTCCTCTGAGCATGTGTTCTGAAGGCCTTGCCTTTTGGGGGGAAATACAAGTGGCTGTTTAACTCAGCTTCTCAATTTTTCTTGGTTCAGTTTACGTTTTCTTTATTTTCTCCTGCTTATTATTTTATTTCCCCTGATTATTATTTTCCCGTTATCATCATCATCATCATCATCATCATCATCATCATCATCATCATCATCACTGATCTAAAATCAATATAACCTGTTTTTCATGAATAAAACTAGAAAGTCTTAGCCAGATGCTAATGGTTCACACCTGTAATCCAAGCTACTTAGATAGCTGAGATCTAAGGTTCAGTGTTCAAAGCCAGCCCAGACAGAGTAGTCTATAAGATTCTTGTTTCCAATTAACCAGGGAAAAAAGCCATAAATGGAGGTATGGCTCAAGTGGTAGAGTGCCAGTCTTGAGTAGAAAAAGCAAGTCCTGAGTTAAAGTCCCAGTACACACACACACACACACACACACACACACACACACACACACACACACACACACACACACACACACACACAACTTTTTTTTTTGTCTTGGGGGTTGACCTCTGGGCTTGGGCACTGTTCCTGAGCTCTTCAGCACAAGGTGAGCACTCTACTGCTTGAACCACATTGTCACTTCCAGTTTTCTAGTGGTTTATTGGAGATAAGAGTCTCATGGACTTTCCTGCCCGGGCTGGCTTTGAACTGTGATCCTCAGATCTCAGCCTCCTGAGTAGCTAGGATTACAGGTGTGAGCCACCAGCACCCAACACACCTGCAACTTCTTTTTTTTTTTTTTTTTTTTGGGTCCGGTCATGGGGCCTGAACTCTGGGCCTGGGCACTGTCCCTCAGCTCTTCAGCTCAAGGCTAGCGCTCTACCACTTGAGCCACAGTGCCACTTCCGGCTTTTTTCATTTTGCTTATGTGGTGCTGAGGAATCGAACCCAGGGCCTCGAGCATGCAAGGCAAGTGCTCTACCACTGAGCCACCTTCCCAGCCCCACCTGCAACTTCTTAAGGCATGATACACAGCGATATACATATACATAGAGCTGAAATTATATTGGATGTTTGCAGAGCATTTTACTATTCAATAGTTTTGGTACATACAGGATTGGAGGTGGAGAGCTTGGAATTTGGAAGGCAGACAGTTCAAATCCTGGCTCTGCCACTCCACAGATGTGGGTCCTCAGTTTGACCTCTGACCCTGTCTCATTGGGTCACCTGGAGGATTTGGTAGAGCAATGCATACATTATCCTCTTCATTTTTATCTTCATGTTATTCACTGTCTTGACTTTGTTTTCCTTTCTCTCTCCAGGACATGTGGAATAATGGTCCTTTTACCAAAGGAGACAAGAGTGTTCAGGAGACATTAGGTGAAATGACAAGACACTCAGCTTTTAAGCTAAGTTTCCATGGCAGGCCTGGAACAGAGCAGGTGAGTTTCCCAGGATCTTTTGTTGAGGGTGGAGAAACAGGAAGCTGAAACACCCGTTGAACAACTCCTGTGGGCTTAGCAGAGTCCCGAAAACCTGACCTGCCAGCTCTTCTGTCCTGTCACAGACATAAGTCATGGCCTAAGTTCAACTTAAGCTGCACTTCAATACGATAGGCTGAAATCTGTCTTGACTTTCCTTTTTTTTTTTTTTTTTTAAGGCTAGGTTGGGGACAGGAGGAAGGAAGGAAGACAGAGAAAGAAAGAAAGCGAGGAAGGAAGCAAGGAAGGAAGGAAAGAAAAGAAAAGAAAAGAAAAGGGTAGTCATTCCAGTGACTTTCTCACTCTTAAGTGAAAATGGAGAATTTCTGCGAGTATGTAACCTATAAAAAGCTACTTTCAGAACCAAACTTCCTTAGTTCCTGTGGCTTTGCAAACAGGGGTACACGCCGAAGCCGTCCCACCACCACAGCCTGGTTGGTCCTAGCTTTATTTGGCCAACATGTGTTGATGATCAACGACTCAATGTGACACAGATGCTGATCCTTAGCTGGTGACAAAGATGTCTCCTGGGATCTCTCCTCCACAATTATGTTCCTTGTTCTAGATTAACACAACTTCTTCACAGAATTCTTTCACTCTCCTCTGACATTTAGCCCAACTCTCTCTCTCTTTCTCTCTCTCTCCCTCCTGATGGTTATAATTCTTTTTAAACTGAAATCTTAATGCATTGAAGCCAGAAACAGAACTCAGTTCTCATTCTCTGGTATTTCTTGCAGAAATGTGCTGGATTATTCCTCTTTAAAAGAGAGAGACTGGGAGAATGAAACATTCCTAAGAAAGAATTAAAAGCTGGGGGGAGATGCAATTCACTTTATTAAGAAAGTTTTTATTCCTAGATGGGTCCAGTCTGCTTAGTGATGTATTTAACTTACTGCCATGAGTCAGTTGACTAGCAAATCCTCTGAAATCTCCTTGTTGAGAAGACAATTAAAATGCAAACAACGCTTGGGGAGTGTATGTCTGTAATCCAAGCTACTCAGAAGGCTGTGATCTGAAGATCAAAGTTTGAATCCAGCCCCTGCAAGAAAGTTCCTGAGTCTCTTCAATTAACCTTCAAAAAGGCTGGAAGTTAAGGTGTTGCTCAGAGGGTAAAGCACTATCTCCGAGTGAAAAAGCTAAGAGACAGTACCTGCCCAGGCCCTGAGTTCAAACCCCAGTGCTGGCACATACACAGAAAACCTTCATTTGATCCAGCCAAAGTTTATCATAATACAGCGAGTTGGCAAACTTCCAAGTTTAATTGACAGAGGTAGTTAAAAAGCCAGCATTAAATAATTCATAAAATCATATCTTTAGGTGGTAGTGAAGATACAGCCTAATTGTAGAGGAAAAGAAGATCAAAAAACAAGGTGTAGTGATCAGATCAGTGGTAGAGAAACACAGGAGCCATGATCTGCAAAAACTATACATGATGGTTGCCCGGTACTTATTTTCACTTGTAACGATCTAAAGAAGCTGTCTCAGAAAATGACCACAAAAGGACACAGGTATCAGCTTTTGTGTAATTGGTACATGTCCTGGGGTGTGCTTTTTATCATAATAGAATTGTTAGTTTGGTTCTGCACAGAAAAGTTCTATGTGGCTCATTAAAACTCAGGCAGCATATTCATTCCTACCAGAATGGAAATACGATTGTGCACACCTCACGTCCTGACCACTCCAGTGTTGCTGAGCGACCCTGGAGAGGCCCACATTCTTTTGGAATGGCATTTCCAGGTATGAATGAATGATACCAGCCAAGCTGGGCAGAAACGCTAGGAGTCCCTTGGGAATAAAAGATGTGTTCATGTGTGTACTTCTGCATGCGTATGCATGAGCTTATAAAACTGTAAATCGTCAGTCTTTATCCAACCATTGTGAGAATACACTTAACTATGATGTTGTGTCCACAACCTGATTAAATTCATACTGTCTCTACTTTGCTATGAAAATTCTATGTGTGTCAATTATAATCCATGAATTTTTTTTTTTAAAGAGAAGGGTTTACAAAACAGTAGTAATGGTAGAATTTCCCTATTTTCCTCTCCAGAGGTTTTATCCAAGTCCCTAGGGGAAAAGGAGATTTACCCATAGCCCTAAACTAAGCCATCAGAAAGCAATTGAGTTAACATTCATAATTATTGCAATTAGCAGTCATTTTTTTTTCTTTTTTCTTTTTGCCAGTCCTGGAGTTTGAACTCAGGGCCTGGGAGTGCTCCCTAAGCTTCTTTTGCTCAAGGCTAGTGCTCTACCAATTGAGCCACAGCACCACTTCCAGCTTTTTCTGAGTAGTTTATTGGAGATAAGAGTCTCATGGATTTTTCTTCCCAGTCTGATTTCAAACCACAATCCTCAGATCTCAGCCTCCGGAGTAGGTAAGATTACAGGTGTGAGCCACTGGCGCCTGGCAATAGCTTTCTTTTCTAATATTTCAATGCTCCTGGAATTAGTTTTGGGTTTTGTTTTTTTTCAATCAAGTTTAAAAAAATGTATCCCTCACATGATATTCCTACACAGAGTTTGGAACTTGGGTGAGGCAGGATTTTGCTTTCCAGACATGATGGTCTCAAACCAGACCCTCCCACAGAATCTTCTTCTAATAGTGTGCTGCTGACATGCCCACCTCAAGAGGTGGGGCCTAAGGGCCCCATTTCCATGGATACGGTGGACCAATGGCAGGGCAGAGAGGATGCCACAGGACTTCCCAAGTAAAATTATACCCAGTGATAGTGATAGAGCTTCTGCAGGGGGGGGGAGGGTTTGCAGGAGCCCTCCCCCGATAGTTAAGAAGGAAGGCCCAACCAGCCGAAGCCTCCACAGGAAAGCTCTATGGAGACAGACTTTCCCAAGAACGCAGGAACTCAGCCATTCTAGCCCCAGACTTCTTCCCACTACCAACCTCCAGACTTGGAGAGCTAGACTTCACATTATTCCGCCCTCTGGCCTCAACACCCTCAGCCCTAGCTGATGCGGCGTGGCGCACAGACCAGCTGTCTCCTGGAGCCCTGCCCGAGCTGTACAGCCAGCAGGCAGCAGAACACACGCAGGGGGCCCTGGACGCCCAGGTTCTTACCCACAGATCCAGCCTCGAGTACAGTTCTTAAAAAACACTCAGGAAAAGGACTATGTCTGTACTGGTACTGAATAAGTACAGACTTTTTCCTGTCACCCCCTACACAATGCAGTATAAACTATGTGCATAGCATTTACATTGGACTCAAGCAGATTCTAGTCTCTCCTATGGAGATTAAAAAATGGCTGCCGGTGCTGTCTTGAGTCAGTTTCCTGGTGATCAGCTGTGTGGTAGGAGACAATGAATATATTAAGATTTGAGGGAAAATTGTGACAGTGAGATACTAACATACCCATAGCAGGGTTGGTTGATTAGAAAACGTCAGGAAGTATAATGTTGAAGGGATGAGTCGGGTTTGGAGAGATGGAGAAGACATTGATGAGGATATATAGTGCACTGTAATCACAAAGCAGCATGTAGATTTAAAGTTCCTTCATAAACCACTTACAATGAAAAAGTATAATTTAAGCTACAGTTTCCTGTACAACTTTTGGGTGAGGATGGGTGTGAAAACCTGGGAGAGAGCAAGGAAAGGGGTGGTGTTGTCCAAAAAGAAATGTACTCTTGAGGCTGGGAAGGTGGCTCAGTGGTAGAGCGCTTGCCTTGCATGCATGAGGCTCTGGGTTCGATTCCTCAGCACCACATAAGCAAAAAAGAAAAAAACCGGAAGTGGTGCTGTGGCTCAAGGGGTAGAGCACTAGCCTTGAGCTGAAGAGCTGAGGGACAGCGCCCAGGCCCAGAGTTCAGGCCCACGACCGGACCCCCCCCCCTCAAAAAAAAAAAGAAAAAAAAAGAAATGTACTCTTTACTGGATTATATAACTGTAACCCCTCTGTACGTCATCTTTATAATAACAACTAAAACCTTGAAGAAAATGACAGCTTTATTGTCTGAGCTAAAGAAGAAAAACAAACTCATCTTTTTTTTTTTTTTTTAAGATTGTTTTTAAATGGATAGTACCAGGAATTGAACTCAGCTCAGAGCCTCACAGTCGGTAGGCAGGCAAAAATACTGTTGGAGCCATGCCTCCATCCCCCTTTTACCATTGCTTATTTTTGAGATAGGGTTTTGCTTTATACCTGGCTGGCCTGGGCTACATGCTTCCCATGTTGCTGGTGATGACAGGCATGCATACCTGTGCCCAGCTATTATGCTTTTCCCATAGCCGGGATGTCAGGCATACCACATAGCCTAGTTATTGGTTGAGATGGGATCTTGTGAATCACAGTTTGATGCCCAGGTTAGCCTTGAATGTGATTCCCAGATCTCTGCCTCCCAAGTTGTTAGGATTATAGGCTTGGACCAACATACTCAGCCAAAACAGAAATGAATAAATGGATAAACAAAGTTTTGTACCCATAAGAGCTATAGACATAAACGGAAATGTTGCTTGACCAAGTCTCTTCCCTCCCCCCTGCTTTCTCTTTTTGGTGGGGGAGGTCTTGTACTGGGGCTTGAACTCAGGGTCTGGGGGCTGCCCTTTTGCTTTTTCACTCAAGGCTGGTGTTCTATCATTTGAGCCACACCTTCACTTCCATCTTTCTGTTGGTTAGAGAGTCTTTCAGATCTGTCTGCCCAGGCTGGCTTTGAACCTAAGTCTTTAGATCTCAGCTTCCTGGATAGACAGAATTACAGGCATGAACAACCAAGTCTCTTAAGACTTCTCACACCTAAACAGCCTTATGTCCTGATTTCTTAATTATGACACATTCAAAAAGTAAGGCAAAGGGCACAATGGACTTTTAGCTGTCTGTTTCTTAGGATTTTCTTGGCCAGGATGTGGGGTAGGGTTTGTCTGGGTAGCAAAAGAAGGTTTCCTTTTCTCTCTTATTTGAGGCTTCTCTGCATGGCCTCTCGCCCATTCACGTGCTGGCTCTCATGCTTTCATCGCTCAAGATTCACTAAATCATTCTACCCTCTTCCCAGCAGAGGCGGCCTGAGCCAGGGCCAGGGCCTGAGCCAGGACGTCTCAGGCGGCCATATTTCCTGCGTCCTGATGATCAAATAAAGTCACCGTTAAGGAATGGAACAGGGGAGTCCAGCTCTTGATGAAAGGCTTGTCATGCTCACCCAGGGTAGCAAGACATTGATGATGCTCATTTTGGAGGCAAACAAGAAGAGCAATCGGCTCTGAACCAGGGAAAGAGTAGTTCTAGTCCTGCCTTTAGCTATGTGACGTTTGACCAAATCACTGAGTAAACCTTCATCTGCTTGTTGCAGTGACAGAAGCTGCAAGCGTCTGTCTCGGTCCTGAAATCTGCCTCTAATCTAGGCAGAAGTGCATTGGTTAGAAGGTAGGAGGGAGAGGGTGGAAGCAAGCACGTGAGTGGATCCTCCACTCCTGCTTCTGGGCGATGGTTAGTCTGGGCTGCTGGCTAACCTTTGGCTGTGGACTGGCGCAACGGCACTCAGCAATCCTCCCATGACCTGAACCTCTGAGGCCCAGACTTCTATCTTCAGAACTTTGATTCCATTGCACTCCGTTCTCCTTCAGCTTACACAATAAGAGGTCAAGACGCTTTCCAGTTTCTCAGCTTTTATGATCTTTTATAGGGTATAGGGACCTTTGGAGTTCTGACATAAGTTGAGGTGACGATATTAGAAGCTCAACTTGTAATCCTAGCTACCCGGGAGGCTGAGGTCTGAGGACTAAGGTTCGAAACCAACCTCTGTTGGAAAGTCTGGGAGACTCTTTTGTCCAGTCAACTAGCAAAAAGCCAGAAGGGGAGCTGTGGCTCAAATGGTAGAATGTTAGCCTTGATTTAAAAAAATGTATGAAGAACAGCATCGAGGCCCTGAGTTCAAGCCCTTAGTGTACTGATGCTTCCCGCCCACCAAAAAAAGACATTAGAAGCTGGCATTTGACCAAATATCCAACTGGACACTTCCATAGACCGCACATGAACTAATGTGGACCTGCTGCTAATGAAACAGATCAATTGTTTTGAATAATTTTCAACAATTTTCTTTATAAATACACAATTCTCTTAGCAAGCATTCTACAAAACTTCATTTTAGAAGAACTACAGGCTGCCACAGAACCTCCGAAATTAGATCTTTGATCAGTCTATAATACATTTAGTATATCTAAATATCTCTCCCAGATACACAAGGTTTGTTTTTATTTTTAACTAGTTAATTAATTAATTGGTTTTTTTTTTTTTTTGCCAGTAATGGGGCTTGAACTTAGGGCCTTTTTCAGCCTTTTTGCTCAGGATCATTTGAGCCATGTTTCTAGTTCTAGCATTTTGCTAGAACTAGCATTTTGGAGATGGAATCTCATGAACACGACTGCCTTACCTGGCTTCAAAGCTCAGTCCTCAAACCTCAGTCTCCTGAGTAAGCTGGGATTGTAAGTGAGGGTCACCAGGTCCTGGCCAGGGCCCCTTTCTTAAGGATCTCATGATTGCATAAATTCCCTTGTGATGTTTGTATTTTTAGCATTTGGTGCTTAATAGCTGTATCTGGTATGGGAAGTTTAGCAGACTCAGGTTTAGGCAGAGTCCTGGTGTATTTGGCTGGGATCAGTGTTTCCATCTGTCATGATGGAGACACAAAAAATGTGAACTGAATTCCACTTGACCCTAAATTCTTTCGGAAACCGTTACCAATCCCTTCTTCTGCCCGTCTCACTGCATTAGCAGGAATTCTCTGTGAAACTAAAATGATTTCCCAAATAAGGGCATGATTTTTATTTTGGTCATCAGAATAGACAAATCTTGTAAGCTTAAGAATGTAGTTTAGAGCTGGGAAGGTGGCTCAGTGGTAGAGTGCTTGCCTTGCATGCATGAGGCCCTGGGTTCGATTCCTCAGTACCATATAAGCAGAAAAACCTGGAAGTGGTGCTGTGGCTCAAGTGCAGCACTAGCCTTGAGCTGAAGAGCTGAGAGACAGTGCCCAGGCCCAGAGTTCAGGCCCTGTGACTGACAAAAAAAAAAAAAAAAAAGAATGTAGTTTATTAATACTACTGAAACAATAATCTGGTAAATCTGCCATGCATTCTATTTTTGTTCTCATTTTTTCCCTAAGTTCTCACTGTATCTTTAAACCATACTTTCCTTTTTCTAATACCTGATGTTGCCCCAATCCCATTGCCAATGTCTACCCTGTCTAAAATTTCAAGGTAGCCCCTAACAAATAGAAGATGTTCCTATATAAATGTTTCCTTCCTTCTTCCTTCCTTTTCTTTCTGCTTCTCTGTGTCTCTGTGTCTGTTTCTCTCTCTCTCTTTTCTACTGGGAATTGAAGACAGGCCTAGTGCTTGCTAGAGAAGCCTTCTACCCTCAGTCCTTTTGCTTTTAGTTTATTTTTTAAATAGAGTCTTGTGCTTTTGCCCAGCTGGCCTCAGACCATGATTGGCTCAGATCATGATTTTCCTGCTTCCCAAGTATCTGAGAAGACACCCACACCCACACACACACATATAATATTAATAGCAAAGATAATAAATCAACCAAATGGGTAAACTGACAGTGAAGGTTTCCCATTACTTTTCCAATTCTCCTTGTTCCTCAGTCATCATGCCCGATCCTCCTCACACCGTCTGACAGAAACATTCAGTAGAGCTAGTGGCCAAAAGGGGAAACACGAGAGTGGCAGAGCTCGTGCGGAATTATCCAGACAATGAAGCCAGGTTGGAGTGGCAGATCTGGAATTGTTTTTCCCAGCGAATCGGCACCCAAGTGTCCAGCCAAAAGACGGTCCGGGCAAACCCTTGCTGCCAAATGTTATAAAGCCGGTACACCTGCTCACCCAAGTCCTGTCCCACGAATTCCCCCGTGCCAGCAGTTCCAGTTTCAGAGGCACGTTCAAAACCTCGACCGCCCTGTGCTCAGGGCGAAACGCGTGGCCCGGGAGTGTCTCAGTTTGCTGTGGCCCTGTCACCTGGATGACCCTTATCTTTTCTTGATGAAGCCGCCTGCCAGCCAGCGGCTCGGGGTGCCCGTCCTGGGACCAGCCCTCGGAGCCTGCTAGGCCAACGAGAAGCTTCCACACGTGGACCCCAGCAGTGCAGGTGCTCACTGCAGTCACAGGAGATGCGGTGCAGATGCGGGGGGCGGGGTGCGTTTCTAATGACTGACATTTGGAAAAATCTGGAACCGACTCTTCCTACTTCCCTCATCCTCATGCTCCAAGGATGGTGTATTATGCTTCCTCCTCCTCCTTCCTTCCTCCCCAACCTCATCCCTGCTCGCCCGGTGAGGGGGCGTGGTCAAGAAGGGGGCGTGGCGACGGCAAAGCCCCGCCCCCTCCGGTGGCTCCCGCCCCGATCCCTGCCCGGGCCCACGTGGACCGCCTGCCTGGTGT
The DNA here is from genome assembly GCF_024711535.1 of Dipodomys merriami. NCBI lineage: Eukaryota > Metazoa > Chordata > Mammalia > Rodentia > Heteromyidae > Dipodomys > Dipodomys merriami. The sequence continues at coordinate 34,470,429 of NW_027202604.1, read as the reverse complement.
GGCCCGCAGCGCGCAGGCGCACGCCGCAGGGCTGGGGCGCGGGCGGGCCTGGGAACCGCGGCGCAGACCTGGCGCGCGGCCCGGCAGCTGGTGGCGGGTGCGGCCGCGGCCCCCCCACCCCACCCACGGAAAGCTGCTGACCGGAAAACGATCCCAGGCGCCCAGACTCTCTCCCCTCCACGGCTGCGGGAGTCCAGGGCGGGGTCAGCCGGGGAGAGCGCGTGGGCTCAGTGTCCCGAACAGATGTGCCCCCGCTCGGCCGAGTCGCGGGGCTCCCGCCTCAGTTGCCCCACGGTTCCCGGCCAAGGGAAAGAGAATTGGCATCCCAGGCACAAGCTGCCTGGAGAGCGGGGCCCGGGGAGCCGGGGAGCCGGGGTGGCCCCGCGCTGGGTGCGCGCCCGGGCTCCAGGGCACCGCTCCGTGTCCTCTCCAGGCAGAAACCTGCCGCCCAGACCGGGAGAGGAGGCCGCGGCGCCGGGGACGTCCTGATGTGGCCCCGGCACGCACGGGGCCGCGGCAGCCGCGGGGAGCTGGGCCGTGGGCGCAGCGCTGGGCGCCCCGCAGGGCCCCGGCGCGGAGCCGGCCGCGGTGGCCGCGCCCGCAGCCCGGCCCCGAGGGGCGAGGCTGCGATCCCATTGATCAAGCCTGCTCACTGATCCTGCCCGAGGCGGCCATCTGAGCCCCCCTCCGGAGGAAGAGCCGCCCGAGCGCAGCTCAGAGACGCACCTGGCACGGACTGATTTTCACGTGTTCACAGTTCACCCTTTCCTCGCGCCTGAGAAGGGAACCCGGTTGATCTGCCCTGGGGGGCATTTAGTAGTAGCTTGGAATAACCCGGAGGGCAACGTGGTCCCGTATTTAATAGGTAGGTGGGCAAAACAGGCGTGTTGGCAAAAATCAGGAGTTTTATGAACTGTCCCTCGTGGCTCCATGTCCAAAGCTATATACGTATATACATAAGTATGTATCTATATATGTATATATATAGATATATACGATTTTGTGTTCTTGGCCTTACTACTGTGTACCAAACATGCTTCTTTTGCTTTTGATAGATGGCTCTTAAGAAGCGATTTTGTTTTTACTTTTTCGTACCAGTAGCCACTTGGAATCCTGTTGCTATAAGAACGAAGGGAAAATCCATTTGTAATATAGTTTAGCGAAGACCACGCCCTAACTTCTGCAGAATGTTGAGTAAATCAAACTACTGTTCTTCCTGGAACAGAAAAAAAAAAAAAAAAACCTGCAGCTGAAACTGGGTTTACGGATAAAGCCACCCAGCTGGAGGCTGTCCCTGGGTGCCAGGGATAGTTCTCTGTTTATGGTCTGTTTATCACACAACATGTTTGCCAGGATGTGAGGAGCTTTTGTTAAGCCCACAATGACTACACAGAGTATGCAGTGAGTACAAACCACCACTGCATCTTTGTGCCTTCCATTTATTGTCCGGTGCTTGAAAAAGTCAGCAGTTTGTCGGTCCCGAGTTCCTCATCAGGAAAACAAAACAAAACACCAATGCCATTTGATTGATGCTATCTGAATTTATGTAACTACTGGGGCTTGAACTGAAAGTCTCTCTCACTTGGCATTTTTTTTCCCCAAGGTCAGGGCTCTACCACTTGAGCCATACCTCCACTTTTGGCTGGTTATTGGAGAGAGTCTCTCAGATTATCTGCCCAGGCTGGTTTTGAACAGCAATGCTCAGACCTCAACCTCCTGAGTAGCTAGGATTACAGGTATGGTTCCCTGACACCTGGCTTGAATATTAATGGAATATTTTCAACAGTTTGTAGGAATACTAATGTTTCCACTTCTGGAAATTAGCATTAAAAGTGCTGGTTGCCTTTAGGTCTCATTTTCATGCAATGTGAGTTATTTAGTAGGAAATATAATACGATGAATATGTACACTAGAACCACCAACTTTCACTGAGAATGTACCTCAGAGAGTTAATATTTTTATACATATATCCTTTTTATGATTCCATTGTACCTTATTGAATACTGTGTTTATTATATGCCATTCTTTGGGACATTTATAACATACGTCTTCTGTTTCTTTTTAAGAGAAAAGAATAATCTTCCTGAAAAGCTTATGCCTATTGGTTTTTTTTCTCTTCAATGCTGGGGTTTGGATCCAGAGCCCCAGTATGCCAAGCAAGCACTCTACCACTGTGCTATATCTGCATAAATCATACCTTCTGTGATTAACTTCATTATTTATCACATTTCATTATGAAATACCAGTTGACTTTGACATTTTAGGTTTTTGTTTTAAATGGCATAAGTAAACGCTAGTGAGACTACAAAACTGATCATTTCTTTCTTTTTTTTTTTTGGGTCCGGTCATGGGGTCTGAACTCTGACCCTGGCGCTGTCCCTCAGCTCTTCAGCTCAAGGCTAGTGTGCTACCACGTGAGCCATAGCACCACTTCCGGCTTTTTTTTTTCTGCTTATGTGGTGCTGAGGAATCGAACCCAGGGCCTCATGCATGTAAGGCAAGTGCTCTACCACTGAGCCACCTTCTCAGCCCCCAAACTGATCATTTCTTATCTACTTAAAGGCTCAAGCATTTTAACACATAGCAAAACCTTGGAAATATGCTCCTATAACTGATTAGATGATGAGGGTTGTACATTGAGAGCTTGTTTTTTTTTTTTTTTTGTCCGTCATGGGGCTTGAACTCTGGGCCTGGGCGCTGTCCCTAAGCTCTTCAGCTCAAGGCTAGTGCTCTACCACTTGAGCTACAGCGCTACTTCCGGTTTTCTGGTGGTTTATTGGAGATAAGAGTTTCACAGACTTTCCTGCTGGTGCTGGCTTTGAACCGTGATCCTCAGATCTCAGTCTCCTGAGTAGCTAAGATTACAGATGTGAGCCACCAGCACCCGGCACATTGAGAGTTTTAGACTTCAGTAAAAGATAGTTTTGTGTTTAGCTTGTGCTTTGCTAAGATGAAAAAAATTTTAAATGTAGGAAGTAGTGGTGAAAACAATGGGTAAAATGAAGTCAGCAGTCTCTGGGCACCAGGATTAGTGAATGCTACATGTGAGTGAGTGTGTAATATTGGTGTTTGATTTACAAAACTCATTCATCTGTTTCTCCTGTACATGAAGAAAATTTCTGAGAAGGCATAGAAAACAACCTTATAATGTCTCAGTAAGACTGTTGTAGGCACTGACTGGGCCTGGTTTTGACTTTGCCTCTGGTTCAAGCAGTGGCCATGGGGTCCTTTTGCCTGGATGATCATTTCTACTATGCTCCTGACTCTTTTTAAAAATAATAAGCAATCGAAGGATTACCAAACTTAACAATAGTAAGATAGAGCGGCAAGTAGGATGAAGAATGTCATCCCATCATCCCTGGAGACAGAGAGGAAGATAATTTCAGAGTGTTACGTGCGAAGGGATTAAATAGCACACAGTCCAGATTGGGGTATCATGAAACCATGCCATGGCCTTAAAAGTCCCGGAAGATAAGTCAAGTAAAAGTAGAAGGGATGGGTGTATTAAATAAAGGACAAGGGGAAAGATGTGAAAGAGTGAACTCATTGTTCCAGGGCCTGGGAAGTGCAGGGTTGTTATAGGGGTGTGTGTGTGTGTGTGTGTGTGTGTGTGTGTGTGTGTGTGTGTGTGTGTGTGTGTGTGTGTGTGTGTGTGTGTGTGTGTGTGTGTGTGTGTGTGTGTGTGTGTGTGTGTGTGTGTGTGTGTGTGTGTGTGTGTGTGTTGGGGACAGTGGTATCCATGAAAGATAAAGAGGTGAGAGATAAGGATAAATAAGGAAAAGAAAGCACAGATCTTGAGTCTGTGAATAAAGGCTTTGGGAATGGTATATGATAATGGTGGGTGCTTCAAGACTCAAGAAGGAGGAACAGCCATTTAAACATTGTTGCAGAAGTCTAGGTAAGAAATAATAGTTGTGGGGCTGGGAAGATGGCTCAGTGGTAGAGCGCTTGCCTTGCATGCATGAGGCCCTGGGTTTGATTCCTCAGCACCACATAAGCAAAAAGAAAAAAGCCGGAAGTGGTGCTGTGGCTCAAGTGGTAGAGCGCTAGCCTTGAGCTGAAGAGCTGAGGGACAGTGCCCAGGCCCAGAGTTCAGGCCCCACAACCGGACCAAAAAAAAAAAAAAAAGAAATAATAGTTGTCTGGGAAAAGGTGTTAACACTTTAGATGAGCTTTAAAAAGGGGAAAATACTTGAAAAAAAAAAAACAATGAAGATAGGTTGGGTGAAGAGAAGAGAGAAATTAGTTGGAGTTTGGGTTTCTGAATTGAAAAATTGGAAATGGTTTCCAATTTGGGGTGATATTACTACAGTTGTTTGTAACTTGCATTATGTTTTCTTTTTAAAGTAAAAAAAACAATTGAAGTGGTGTTTCAATTTTGAGGGATTTGTCACACTCTCAGCCTTTCTGATCACTGCTGGTGCTCCACCATTGAGCCACTTCTCCAGTCCAGCTTCTTTATTGGTTAATTGGAATGGAGTCTTACAGACTTTTCTGGTTTCAAACCTTGGTCCTCAGCCTCCTGACTAGCGAGACTTACAAATGTGAGCCCCTGCTTGGCTGCATGGAGGGTTTTTGTGTGGATGCGTATTTTCATTTTTGTTGGATAAATGCTGGGTAGTGTATTTCTGGGTCAAATCATGTTTCTGTTGCTTCTGTTTTAAAGTTGCTTCTTATTATTTGCTGTTATCTTCCTTCAGTAACCACCTGCCCTCCACCATGCCCCCTGGTTAATGGTGCTTTGGGGGCAAAAAGGAACGCTGTATGCCCAGCTAGGGGTGGCATGGGGTAAAGCGAGGGGAGGTGGTGAGAAGGGGTAGGGGATTGGAACCAGTATTTAGGATCAGAAAGTGGGATGGGGTCATCAGAAAGGCATGAACACCTTGGAGCTATGAAGAAGGTTCTGAGCTTCCAGAATCACATGCAGAAGTTTTTTAAAGGTTCAATGAAAGACAGCAACATTTACGACCACTAGGTATCAGGTGTGAGAAAGCGTATTTCCTATCAAAGTAGTTTGCTTCCTTTCGGTCAGTCTAGTGGGAGTTTTTTTTCAGAAAAGTTCCTGCTTTGGTCAGCTGGCTTTGCCCTGGTTAATTACATCTTCGTTACATCCTTTTTCCTGCTGCACTTCACTTAAAACATCGGGTCAGAAGCCTCTTAAATGTGAGTTACACCCTATTCATTAATCCACACCTTTTGCTGGCTGCGAGGGGGACGTGAGCTCAGCCAATGGGAGGAGAGGGGCGAGGCCTGTTGGGTTAGGGAGAAAAAGGGAGCAGACTGCCTTTCCTGGGTGCTTGCTGGCCAGATTTCTGGCGGATGGTGCCTCCTCCTTTGCCTTGACAAGTTCTTTTTGAGTTGTTACCAGTATTCTACACCACACTCTAACATCCCTAGCCTTTTCTGACACAGGGATGGTATTCATCAGGTTTGGGAGGTTCCAATGACAATTATACATGAAAACAATTCATGAACTAATAAAGTATGTTATCCTTGAGATAAAAATCTTTCCATGAAGATTTTGTGTGTGTGTGTGTGTGTGTGTGTGTGTGTGTGTGTGTGTGTGTGTGTGTGTGTGTGTCCTGGGGCTTGAACTCAAGGCCTGGGTGCTGTCCCTCAGTTTTTGTGCTCAAGGCTAGCACCATTTCTAGCTTTTTGGTAGTTAGTTGGAAAGAGTCTCTTGGAGAGCTGGGAAGGTAGCTCAGTGGTAGAGTGCTTGCCTTACATGCATGAGGCCCTGGGTTCGATTCCTCAGTACCACATAAGCAGAAAAAGCCGGAAGTGGTGCTGTGGCTCAAGTGGTAGAGCTCTAGCCTTGAGCTAAAGAGCTGAGGGACAGTGCCCAGGCTCAAGAGTTCAAGCCCCATGACCGACAAAAAAAATTCTCTTGGAGTTTGAACCTTGATCCTCAGATCTCAGCCTCCTGAGTAGCTAGGATGACAGGAGCTACTGGAATCATTCTTTTTTTAAATTCAGCTTTGAATTTAATGCTGATCAAAAAAATGAGAACAATTTTCTAAAAGTCATGAGCTGTATGATAAGATTTTCTTCTCCATGAATTATTCAGTTCAAACTGATAGTTCAAATTATTCAGTCCAAACAGAATTTAGTTGAGATTTTTTTTTTAAATGACTGGATGTGACCCAAACATGTCATGTTAAGATAGAGTTTTCAGATCTCACAGTAACAACGCCAGCCTGATTGAATAGGAACGGAAAGTGGGTTTTGGTCATGCAGTTCTTAGCGGAGATTGTTGCTAGGTATGAGAAAAAGGAAATGGTTAGGTTGCAAAGGAATGGAAATAACATAGAGAATTTAGAGTAGATGCTTAAGAGCACGTCATCTTTCTTTGTCACCTGTAGCACTGGAAGTCATCTCTATTCTTGGGAAATGGGGGATTAAAACTTCAAATGACTTTATGGAAGTCATAATGCTTCTCAAGGTCAAGGTCATGTTCATTTATGTATGGGCTAGGGCATCTTAGCTCTTAAGCCTTGTGTGGCTCAGGTCTCCTTGTGCCAAATTCATACCAAATCTTAGTTGTCCTTTCTCTGGGGTTTCTAAAGAAGCTTCTCTGTGTGTGCTGCTGGAGGTGATGAGTACGTGAATGAAGAGTAAGTGAATTCAGGAGTGAACAGGTTCATTTCCTGGACCGTCTAGAAAGTTCCATGAATATGGGACCAGACTTTTTCTTGTGAGATAATGACAAACAACAATAACAAAATGCTACCAAGTTCTTTCCACTAGTGCTTCTTGCTCTCTGCGTGCACTTCTTAAGTTGTGCGACTCTCAGAATTTACCTTAGGGGTTTTCTTGAACTCCGCATTCTTATTTGATGGTGGTTTTTTTCTTTTGTCTTTTAGCTTTCTTTTTTCTTTCCAGGCCGGGGGGATGATGCAGTTTCGCTTCTGGGTGTGAGGATTCTCTCTCACATTGGTTTGTCATGACCTTAAACAATGTAAAGTTTTTTCCTTGGTATCTCTTTCTCTCTCTTTTCAAGTCATGCTCCAGTAAGCTAGATTTGTTTTTTGTTTTTTTTTCCCCTCCCCCAAATGAATTAAAAATCTTAGCCTCTGGCACTTGCTTGCAGCCCTGTCTGAGTACATCACATGAAAAAACCAGTGATCAGCCTTTTCAGTTTTTTCCCCCCCATTGGGCAGTTTATTTTGGGGGAAGGGGAGGCAGATTTGAGGTTTCTGGATTGGCCTTGAGGTTCTAAGAATTACCAATCATGGCCATAGCATGCTAAAGGTGGAAAAACGTTTGTTATCATCCTAAGCGGATTCATTCCACTTGCTGTCAAGAGTCCTGTCCTGTCAGATGACGGACGAGGTCCAATCGTCATTTTAAGCTGTAACCACCCACAAAAACCACACACATGGCGGGTTTACTCAATACTCGACTTCAACCACTACTTCATGATGCAAAAGGAGTGGAATGTCGGGTACTTTCTGTAAAATTGAAATCTTGCTGGGGGTTTTCCAGCACTCTGGTTGATTGTTCATGTTTTGCCAGGGGTGGTGGATGGGAGCACAGGGTTTGCTGTGGACAGGGCACTGGCCTCAGGCAGCCCGACCCTGACACCTGCATTGCTTCACTGGGTGTGAGTCACCTGGATGGGGGGGGTGATAACTGTCCTTTGGAAAAAGTAGCTAAATTGAGAATTATTTACACGAGATATTTCTCAAGGAGAGATTTTTAGGACTTTGCCTCTTATCTTTGCATTGGGGTTTTTGGTCTTGACAAAAAGTCATATTCAGGGGGGCGACGGGGGGGGGGAGAAAATAAAAGAATGAATAAAAAAATAAAAATAACAAAAAGTATTCATATTCAACACTTTCTGATATGTAAAATTCTCTGATGAAAGAGATTGGAAAAAAAATGCAAGTCCGTTTCCAGCCATTCCACGTGTAGCAATAGGGAACTGTTTTGGGGGGAAACTATATAGGCCTGTTCGGGGAGGAGGAGCACATCTGGACAGAGTTGAGAGAGCTCTGGGTTTGGCTAAGTCAGGAGATGTTTGGAATTGAGTTTTCTGGGGCAAGTTATTCCAACTCTTTAGGGCTTTCTTCTTTTTCAAGTCAGTTTTTACTCCTGCAGGATGGGTTGAGCACCTTCAACACAAGCTTGTCTTTATACAAGGTGACTTTTATTGTCATATGTCTTTTTTTTTATTTTGCTTATGTGGTACTGAGGAATCGAACCCAGGGCCTCATGCATGCAAGGCAAGTGCTCTACCACTGAGCCACCTTCCCAGCCCCTGTCATATGTCTTTTAATAAGCACTAATGACTAATGAGACTTTTCAAAAAAAATCCAACTCTGCTTCTGTTAAGTATGTAGTTATGCTCCTAATATATATATTTTAAGTTTCTTAGTAGTACTGAGGTTTGAAAGCCAGGATGTGTACTTGCTAGGGAAGCACTCTATGGCTTGACACATGCCTTTAGTCCCTTCTGATCTGGTTAAATATGTTTTGTTTTTTGAGGTAAGTACTCACTTCTTGTCCAGGCTGGCTTAGGACTGTGATCCTCCTATTTATGACAGGTTTGTTCTATCATGCCCAGCTTTTTCTGTTGAGGTAGTGGTCTCAACAAGTTTTTGCCCAAGCTGGGCTTAAACTGTGACCTTTTGATCTCTGCCTCCTGAGTAACTAGTTCTATAGGTGTGATCAACTTGCAACTGGCCTAATATTTTCGTGGGAATAAATTTGCCTCTAAATTGGCACAGAAGTCAGCAATAAGTTCTCATCATCAACCTTGAAATAACTATCAGAAACTTTCTGGCTATTTTCTGTTAATGCATTCTCCCAAGTATTTGGCTGAGCTCATGTTCATAATCTGTAGAAAGATTTGGCTTAATTAACAGGATGCAAACTAAAATTCAAGGAGCTTCTAACAGGCTGTCTTAATTAAAGTGCTCAGGAAAAAGATGTATATAACTAAATTGTAATTAACAAGGGCTAAGACACACAGAAAAAGACTTCTCTCAAGATTACACTACACTTTGATAAAAAAAAAAAAACCCATGTATTTTTCACACTAGGCAGCTGCTCTACCACTTGAACCATGCCTCCAGTACTACAGTTCAGGTCTTAACAGGCTCGTGCCTTAGTTTACTGTAAAGATCATGCAATTTCCTACCATCCTGTAAGTAAAACCTCTGTCTGGTTTGCTGCTACAAAGGTGCTTGCTTTTGTTATGTTAGGAACAACTTGAATGGAGAAAAGAACAGGATGTACCAGAGGAAAAGTCAAGCAATCCATTTTCAGAAAGTACAACCAAATCTTAAAAGACTGTTCAAATACGAACAAAACTTGAGAAGAAGCATGAACTTGGAAGCAAACTAAGTAAATAAAAAATTGAAAGACCCAGGTGCTGGTGGCTCATACCTATATTTTTAGCTACTCAGGAGACACAGATCTAAGGATCACGGTTCAGAAGCCAGCCAGGGCAGGAAAGGCCTTGAGATCCTAAACTCCAGTTAACCACAAAAAGCTGGAAGTGGAACTGTGGCTTAAGTGATAAGAGTATTAGACTTGAGTGAAAAATCTATGGGACAGGACACAGATCCTGAGTACATGTATATGTGTATAATACATACATACGTTAAGATGGAGGTGTGGCTCAGGTGGTAGCACATCAGCTAATGAGCAAAAGCATCAGATACTTAGTTCAAGTCCCAGTCAAGGAAAAAAAGAAAGAAAGGGCCAGGCACCAGTGGCTCACACCTGTAATCCTAGCTACTCAGGAGTCTGAGATCTGAAGATCGCAGTTCAAAGCCAGCCCGGGCAGGAAAGTCCCTGAGACTCTTATCTCCAATAAACCATCCTAGAAAACCGGAAGTGGCGCTGAGGCTCAAGCAGTAGAACGCTCGCCTTGAGCTGAAGTGCGCAGGGACGGCGCTCAGGCCCAGAGTTCAAGCCCATGACCGACCAAAAAAAAAGAAAAAAAGATGAAAGATGTTGTATCTTGCATGGGCATGCCAGGGAGAATAAAGATAGATACAACTGTAAGAATGATTGGACAGGATGTACTATAAGACCACAGCACACAAAGAGCAGCTTTATTCATAGGAACACACAGAAGTTGCTAACTGTAGTTTTAGGGGCAGCAGTAGACAAGAGTAAGATACGATAAATTTGACCAAAGTGGAATGGAATTCCCCAGACTTTTTTTTTTTTTGGTCGGTTGTGGGGCTTGAACTTGAGCTCTTCAGCTCAAGGTGAGTGTTCTACCATTTGAGCCACACCACCACTTCTGGTTTTCTGGTGGTTAATTGGAGATAAGAGTCAGACTTTTCTGCCCAGGCTGGCTTTGAACCATGATCCTCAAATGTCAGCCTCCTGAGTAGCCACTAGTGCCTGCTCCCCAGACAAGTCTGACTAGGTCTGGTGGGGGAGTGAGGGGGAGTGGAAGGAAATTTGCCAAAGCTTGGAAGCAAAATTGGTGTGATGGCCACCTTGCGTAGGGTTAGATAAAATCCCAAATGACATCACTGTACCCCATCCTTGATACCTGCCGACCCTCCTCTGCATGGTAGGTCACTGTGAAGGTGACCTTGGTCTCCATCCCCGAAATCAAGGTGCTGTGAGGTGCCTTGTGCAGGAAGCAGGCGAAGCCCGTCCCCAGCAGCAGCGGGGCCTTCTCCTCCACAGGCCGTGTCCCGTCGCAGGTGCTCTGCTGCTGACACCCAGACGCCACAGGTAGGACGGACCTGCTCCACCAGGGTGGAGACCATCCCAATCTCAATGATTCTCGGTGCAAGCTGGCAAGCCAGACAGAGATTCCTATCTTCCGTGACAGGGTTCAAATGAAACATGACAACCCTGTAAACACTGCCACCTCAACATGTCAATGCAGAACTTTCTAGAACTGGCTGGGACTTGGGAGACCAACCACACACACTGCCACCGGGCGCTGGGCAGTGTGAGGGAACAAAGAGAAAGCCCAAGGGAACAGCAAGTCCCTGCCGGCTAGGGTGCGCATGCGTGGCTGGGCACAGCCCAAGGGAACAGCAAGTCCCTGCCGGCTAGGGTGCGCATGCGTGGCTGGGCACAGAGCCCCTTTTGGTTTTAGTTAGGAAAGCCTGTGTGGATCCCAGGCTTGCCCGATGATGGAAAAAAGTCTGTGCACATAGGGTACACTGACTGGAAAATGAATAATTTGTATTTTTTTTAGTTGGCGAATTTATAAAGTGGGAGCATGGGATAGGAAACTACTCACTGAATTGGAATTTAATCCTGACCCAATTCTCAATGCACAAAAACTGGTCAAAAAAGAACACCTACGGGGCTGGGAAGGTGGCTCAGTGGTAGAGCGCTTGCCTTGCATGCATGAGGCCCTGGGTTCCATTCCTCAGCACCACATAAGCAAAAAGAAAAAAGACGGAAGTGGCGCTGTGGCTCAAGTGGTAGAGCACTAGCCTTGAGCTGAAGGGCTGAGGGACAGAGCCCAGGCCCAGAGTTCAGGCCTCACGACTGGACCCAAAAACAAAACAAAACAAAAAAAAATCACCTACAATTCTAGCTACTTAGGCTGAGGATCACAGTTCAAAGCCAGCTCAGGCAAACAAACTCGAAACACTCATCTCCCATTAACCACCTCCACCCCCTCGAGAAAAAAAAAAGCTGGAAGTAGAGCTGTGGCTCAAGTGGTAGAGCACCAGCCTTGAGCAAAAAAAGCTCAGGGACAGCAGGTAAGTCCTGAGTTGAAGCTTCAGTATTGGAAATTAGACAAGGAGAACACAGCCTAGGAAGGAACACGTTTTTCTCCATTTGGAATGAGTAGTTTTGTAAGAACATTTTACTTGGGGGCACAGAAATGGAGGGACAAAGGGTGACCAAATATAGTAGTGGTGTTCACTAGACACTGTGCTGACAATGAACTATACAACTGATAGGTAGGGTTGGAGGGAAAAACTGGGACAGAGTGACAGAAGGGGTGGACCCTGTCCAATAAGACCTGTACTTGTTACTTGTCTTACCTAACTGTAACCCCTCTGAATATCATCTTTATAATAATAAAAAATTTAAAAACTCCTTTTACTTTGGATTTATTTTTATCCATGTCAGTGTATGAGTACAATGCACCACCTCTCTCTCAATCCTATGGGACCCCGAGCAGGGGGTGTGAACTAAACTAAGCTCCAACTGTGAGTGACAACGGTTTCACCTGGGTACCACGTGGCAGCACAGGCGAGGCCCTGGACTGCAGCTGCCCGCTGGCACGCGCCCGGTGAATGACCATTGTATGAGGCTCTCCCCCATCCCTGAAATGCTTTTCCAGTGGTTTTCATCGGAGTTACCATAACAATACTTATTTATTTATTTCTCCTAATAATCGGGGTTCAGCATTTTCTGAACCAACCTGATCACCAAATTAGCTGTAGTTTAAATTAGTCCTGAGGCAAGTTAAGTAACTGGAATATCTTTGCAGTCCCGAAGAAATGACAAATGAAACCCATCAGCCACTTTTATTATTCTGCATCATTTATTAAATATTTTTATATATGCATTTACAAACTTGACTCTCAGTTCAGAAATCTGCTATTGATACGTGTTGAAACTTTTTTTATTTTTATTTTTATTTTTTGCAGAGAGGCTCTGGAGTAAAATGAGACCCAGGTACAAAACTAGGTAGCAGAGTTCCCTCACCCCTCTCATCCATCCAGACAAGAACTCGGTGATGAAGGAATAAAGCCAAAGCGCGGCTCTTTCACAAGAGGTCCATGTATGTCAGTGTTCAGTGTTCAAGTACGGATTCTCAGGGGACAGCTCCGATCTCAACTTCACATGGATGCACAGATTTTTCATACTTCGCCGCGGTAGCCAGATGGTTCCGATGAAGGAAAATACAACTCTACTGTTTGGACTAAAGAACCTGGAAACCACCATCGGTGTTACCTTATTTCCTCAGAACATGACATCTAAATTCACCCTGGACGTGATACTGGGTTGGCCAACAAATTCTCAGTTATCTCAAACAATACTTAAAAGGTTCCCTTTAAAAAAAGAGTTCACTAAAGTCTTCACAAGCTAAAGTGTGAGCCTCTAATATGGCTCTTACTTAAAGATGTAGTTTAAATGATAGATTTAGAAGCTTAAAAGTATCCTTGAAACTAAGGTTGTTTTTCTTTAAAATGAATGTTGATTGTACAGTTTCGAGACTTGGCGCATGTCACTAAGAGACAGAGGCACGGATGCTACTAGCAAGGAGAAAAAGCATCACCATAGGATAATTACATGGTATGGGATGCCCAAGGGCCTGAAACTCACTATTAATATAATTCTGGCAGCAGCATCATTCGATATTTAACCATTTATTACATAGTATTCACACACCAGCTTCAAAGATGGACACTCCCTTATTAGGGTATGCGGGAGTTACAAATTTGTCGTGATTACATAATTCATATTGCACAGTTTTGTATATATGTATATATATATAAATGACATAAATACTGGCTATACTAGTTTTTTAAATACAAAATACATGTCGTATACTTTTAAGTCAATAATCTGGTTCAAGTGCAAATCAGATGCTTTCTTTAGTCCTTCCAAGAAAGGCATTTTTTAAAATATATATATATATATTTTTTTTTGGCACAAATGAAAAGTCATCATGCCAACAAATCTACTTACAATACATATATCCAAACCTTTAGAGTAGCAATCATATACATACGGTAGAAAAACTGAGTATTTACAAATGTACTAAGTGTGGACGCAACCTCGGTGGCTGAAATCAGAAGTGATTAGCCGCACCCACACCGCTGATAACTGAAAAGGGTAAATACCACTCCTGTAGTGCATCTGCTTAGGCCGGCTGCTGTGGGTTGACATTCATGTGAGGAGGATGTCCTAGAAGGCCAATTCTTTGTTTCTGCTTCCTCTGTTCTGTCATCTGGAAAGTTAAAAAGTTTCATCATGAGACCTAGATACTTCCTGTGCGTCAGCTCATATGCTGAACCATAGATTGACTAAACTCTGTGGTTAGGGTTGGTACTGAAACCCACTTTCTACAAATACGAGTCCTGTCACCATCTCAAACACACAGAACTTCCAACACAGGGTCTTCCTAAGCGGGATGGGGGATTCTGTGGCCTCTTCATGCAACGTGACATTCAGAAGTACCGCTGCTACTTGTTTCATAACGAAACAACGGAACAGGACAAGCATGGGGATTCTTCATTGTTTCCCCAAACCATTTCCAAATGACCCATTGGAAAATGGTGGCTCGGGAGGAAAAGTGTCCACACGGCCTGCTATCAGGAAAGCTGTGTGTTTAGAGGAGATTGTGCCCACTTCCGTTAGGAGCTCGGGCTGCTTCCTGCCAGTGCTGCTTTGATGGGTGGTTAGATGGGGGAAAAAAACCCATCTAGTTCTCTATTTTTATAGATCTTCCTTGTGTGATCCTAGGGCTTGAACTCAGGCACTCTACCGCTTGAGTCACAGCTCTACTTCTGGCTTTTTGGTGGGTGACTGGAGGTTAAGAGTCTCACATACTTTCCCGCCTAGTCTGGCTTTGACCAGTGATCCTCAGAGCTCTCAGCCTCCTGTGTAACTAGGACTCCAGATGTGAGCCACTGGTGCTGGGTACCTTGTTCCCCGTGGAAGATGAGAAGTCTCCATTACATCTCCCCAAGGTCCAGAATGACTAGATGCTGTACACCATGTGCTGGCCTCCAGTGCCGCCTGTTCCTTGCCAGTCATAGAGATGGAAATTTCCTGAAGGCAGGTTCTCAGAACAAGTGCTTTCATAGCCCTTAGCAAGAGAGTAGTTCTTTTTTTGGCTGTGGAGCTAAGGGTGTTCTTGTATCTCTGCTCTGAATGTTTTGCATGTATTTGAGGGTACTTAATTCCCTGCATCAAGACTTTGCTTCACTCAGTTACTCCTGGCTCTGGCTCTGAGGCTGATATGTAAGTCAGTTAGGATAAAAAGGGTGTGTGAAGTATACAGGGGGTGAGACAGTACGCAAGTGGCTAACGGTTCCTTGCCTGGGGTTCTGGTTCCCTAAACTGAGAGGAGTCAGGGGAAGGGTAGAGGCCTAAGAAAGAATGTGGGCTTGGGATGAGACTATTTCCTTATGGTGTGTCATTTACCGGCTCAAAGTCTGTTTCCTTATTTAGGGGCGGCACTTCCTGTCTCCTGGCTACAGCTGACAGGACCGAGGGGTGCTGCTCACTTCCATGGCGGGGAAGATGCAGACATCTCGGTTTTCACGGAAACAAGTTTTGGTTCAAAACAGTGAGAGAACCTAACACAGGAGCGACTTGGCCAGCTGCAACTCCAAGGTGGCGTGGTTTTTTTGTTTTTCTTTTTCCAAAGCCTCCACGTTAAGAAGCTATTTTGAAGCTCTAGTAAAAATGCTTTTCCTTTTGTAATGAAGATGAAAAGCTGGACAGGGGTTGACTATTTCCATAAGGAAGCTTTTCCTGAAGCGTTTCTGCAGGGACCTGTGGGAGGGCGGGCCCGCGGCCTCTGCGCCTCCCTCGGGGAGTGGCAGGTGGCAGGGCAGGGGGAGGGAGGGGGATAAGCCACCATGATGCTCAGGCCAGGCCCTCACTCAGCTTACTGCCATTCAGCCAGAGCCTCCTTTTCCCCAACCCTCCATCTTGAGAGGGAATCCAATACAAGTCAACGGCAGCCATCTTGAGCTTCACATCCTATCAAAGTGCACTTCTGAGCTCTCTCAACCCGAAGACTTCCCCCGTGCTTGCGCTTCCTGTAGCTCCTCTAGTTTGAGAGGAGCTCCAATCCCCGCAGCCATCACCCGCTACCTTCTTCACCATTCTCGCTTCACTTTTCAGGCTGGCTTTCTACCCACCATCCTGTTCCCCCCTTCCTCCCACCCCAATCCCACAGCTCCCTCCCCAGTGATGAAATTAGTGGCCCGTTCTTTGGTCCTTCATGATTTCAAGCACCTAGTACCTATTCAATTTTGCTTCTGTTTTCCCCAGAAAAAAAAAAGGTACTTAAACTTCACCATACACTGCAGTCACCTGGAGGCTAAAGTACAGATGAGAGGACTCACAACGGGTCCCAAGATGGGGCCCAGGAGTCTGCCTTTCTAACAAGCTCCTGGATGGTGAAGATGCTGCCCGCTCGGGTCTTAGCTGTGAGGACCACTGTTCTTTGGGGGAGCTTTTCAGACCAGGGTCACTGTGGATATAGTTTTGTCTACTTAAGCGCTTA
The DNA here is from genome assembly GCF_024711535.1 of Dipodomys merriami. Lineage (NCBI taxonomy): Eukaryota > Metazoa > Chordata > Mammalia > Rodentia > Heteromyidae > Dipodomys > Dipodomys merriami. The sequence goes on along the minus strand of NW_027202604.1, from coordinate 34,454,234 downwards.
AAAGAAAGCACTGGGGTACACAAACCCTTTTTGTCCTATGAAAGAGGGAGGGCTGGAGAAGGCCGTCTGCAGCTGAGGATACAAGAGGCCCAATTTGTTTGATCCCATTTTGATCGCTTGGCCTTTAGGATGGCAGTCATGCAAGCTGCTGTTGTGACTTAAGTGACCGGTAAAAGGAGAAGGAATTGGGCAATGTCTAAAGTATTTGTGTCCCTCTGCCATCTAGTTATCATCCAATAAGTGGTGAGGGAACAAAAACAAAACCCAAAAATTCTAAGGACAAAATCTGACCAATGAACCAAGGCCATCGTTCCTGGCTACTGAGGTTTCCATCTCTCCTGCATAGTCTCATTATTTCAGGCATTATTAGCCCAAACCTGACTGTATGTGTGAATCAGTGCACACATAGTCTATCTACTCTCTCATCCCTCCATCCATCTCTATTCATCTCACTCTAGGGCATCATTACTGTCTGTTTCTATGACCTACATATCTATAATGATCAGAGCACATCCTTAGCAGAATTTCATATAGCATTCTTTCTGGACATGTGCAACAAAATTTGACTCCGTAACAATATTCATCAGAATCATTGTATAAAGTAACTGCATTCAAAATCTGAACACTGGCACTTCCAGTGTGAGTAGGGTGAAATGTCTGCGTTGCAGTGGATTAAAAGCCCTCAGAGTTCCGCTTGGCTGGGGCGGACAGTGGGTGCCACGCTGTTCTTCCTGTCTGTACACATAGAGAGAGCAGCTGGAGTGTCTGTAATGCCTCCTTCTGACTGCAGTCTGAACAAGAAGCAAAGAATATGTGTAGCTTTACAAATCAGATGCAGCTAAACATCCGAGAGCTCTTGCACGGAAACAGTCGGCACTGAGCACAAGTGAGCAAAATTTAATCTACTAACTCAGCCTTTAAGAGCTTATAGGCTGGCACAGAAAATAAAGTTCATCGACAGCACACGAACACCACAATATGGCTTACGAGAAACCTTACCAGTCTTTGAAAATCTGTGTTCAAGGCAGACACACAGTAAGGTCCTGGTTATTTAGATTCTAAATCCTAAGGAAACTCTAGCAATCAGAATTATTTTACAGCCCTATAAAAGTGGTCATGCACAGATGATGACCCTGAAATACTGAGAAAAATAAAACAAAAGCCTCTCTTGAATACAAATATGCTGACTTAATAGGAAAACATGGATATGGTTTAGACTTTTAGAGGTGTTTTCTAATGTTCTCTCATACCCGGCGAGCCCTGAAACCAAACTCTAGCCCTAGAACCTCTGAGAAGGTTGTAGCGTAAAGATTCAACTCGCCTCCTTCTATGTGCATGCTAATAGCCCACTCCCTTTCCGTCCTGCCCACAGGCCATGAGTGTGTAACACACTATGGATTCAACTCCACTCATCTCCTCTTTACTCATCTCCAAGTTGTAGAAGGCAGAGACTAGGTCCTCCTTGTTCTTGTATCTCCATACCTAGTATAGTGTTTGGCAAAATGTGTGGTTTTCCAAGTGTTGGTTGAAAGGAAGAAGTGAGTTAACCAGAACATTCTGCCATTCCTTGAGCATGCCATGCATTGTCATGCCTTTGCTCATGCCAATTCCTCTCCTGGGAAGCCCCTACTGCATTTCTCCACCAGCTCAAAGGCTACCTGTTGGTGGGATTATTGGCGCATAACGACTTCCTCACTCCAAGTCTCACACTGAACCAACTGCCTACTCTCCAGATGTTGCCCTGGTATTCTTTTGTGGTCCCACCACAGGGAAAAGAATGTGAACAGCATTCGGTGAGGTCTCTCGGATATTCCACTCTCCAGTTAATGGGATCGATCACCCTCTTGCATGAAAAGTGCAACATGCTAATAGGATCTGGATTTGTCAAGCACTTTTTATTCCTGGCAACAACAGATAAGGTTCGCTGTCTTACAGAAAGCCAGTCACATTTTCAAGAAAGTGAAGCCTTTGCTTGGTATTTGCTCTTTTGCATTATAAAGGAAACATGCAAAGAAATAGTAAGTTCTTACATTAGGTCTCCTCCTTGGAATAAGGATGTAAGAGAATCACATTTTGTATTCAGAATCTCTTAGTAGAGGAAACTTGAGGATGAGATGCATCATTAGTAATTCTAACCAACTATCCCTTTTTCTTTTTGGTCAGTCGTGGGGCTTGAACTCTGGGCCTGGGCACTATCCCTCAGCTCTTTAGTTCAAGATGAGCACTCTACCACTTTGAGCCACTTCCAGTTTTCTGGTGGTTAATTGGGAGATAAGAGTCTCATGAACTTTCCTGCCTGGGATGGCTCTGAACTTCAATCCTCAGATCTCAGCCTCCTGAGTAGCTAGGATTACAGGTGTGAACCACTGGCACTGGGCTCCTAACCAACTATTCTCGACAATTACAGAAAAAAGTGACACTGCTGCCCATGTTTTTACTTATACCCTCTTCTCAAGAACTTTTTCTCCCCCAATGGGAAGTATAAGATAACAACCACCAAAGACCTCAGTAACAGTGAGGATTAAAACTAAAGTCATCCAGATTTACACAACCATTGTTCTATCATCAGTTTTGGGGGCAGAAGAAATCTACCAAATATCTAAGTAATGAAGCAATTTTTATTTTCCAGCTTTTTTTTTAGACCAGTGAATGGCATTCTTTCATAAAATTGTTTTTTAAAAAAAATCAGTGGTTAGAGTTTCTTGTTCGTTAATCATGTGTGGGGCTTTTTTCTCTCTAATATTTTCCCCTCCATAGTACAGGAAGCCCCACAATTACTGCTCAGACGCAGTATTTCTCTAACAGATCTGTGTGACTTGTTATATGTAACCGTTTAAGAAGTCTTTATGAGTCTTGTAACACCAGACACAATAAAACTCACATCTATTCAACAAGTTGATTCTCCAGCAAATGCACTATGTGTTAGAAGTAACACCATCTTTAAAGGAGAGCCCTGGCTAACTTCTTGAGTAGAACCCACCTCCCCCCACCCCCCCAGCAGCTGGAGCGTAATTATCCTGTCATTCTGGGCACACTGGAACTCAACTAAATCAATCCTGGTAAAAGTGCTTGAGAATGTACTAGTGCTCTTCACACTTCTTTGTCGCCTATAATAGCTTCCAAGAAAAAAAAAAAGGCTCAATTTAAACATCATTCACAGGGGAAGAGTTTTTCTCAGGAGTGCTTCTAACTACCAACTTTTAAACAGACAGACAGACAGATGACAAAAATACAAACGGGGCTGGAACCAAGCAGTTTAAACCATATTGATTCGAATGTGAGTAAATATATCTTAGTGCCTACTTCATCAAATTTTAAGCCAAAATCTTGGCTTAACAGGAACACGTCTACCTTGAATTTGATAAATGCTGAGCCTGTACTACGCTCTGCTGTGTGTGTGTGTGTGTGGGGTGGGGGGAAGAGGCCTGGAGGCCTTGTAAGCGCATGACTTCTGAAGCGATCAAAGCTTTATTTAAAAAAAAAAAATGAGTAAGAACTTAAAAAAAAAAAAAAACTAACAGTCAACCATGAAAGGCAAACAGTACAGTGACAAAATAACACACACCACGTGACAAAACACATGTACCACATAAAAGCAACCCCACACTGCGTGGGGGGGGGTAGGACCCCCACTGTGGTGCCGTCATGTGAAGCTGCAAACGTTTCCTATGACCTCTGTGCATCTTCATCTAGAAAACAAGGGGTTGAGTAAGAGGGCTCCACGGTGGGGTCAAGACTGCCTCTAGCTATAGAGCTCTGTTCAGTCCCGGGATGGGGCTCACTGGTTTGCAAAGTGAGTCTTAAGGCAGTTTAAGAATCATGCTCAGAACAACTCAGCCCAAGAGACTCTGGGAGGCCAGGGATCTTCAACAGAGCCTGAGCTGGGCGCTGCTGGCTCACGCCTGTAACCCTAGCTACTCAGGAGGCTGAGATCTGAGGACTGCGGTCCAAAGCCAGTCCAGGCAGAAAAGTCCCCAAGAGACTCTTTTCTCCAACAAACTACCAGAAAACCAGAAGTGGTGCTGTGGCTAAAAGTGGTAGAGCACTAGCCTTGAGCTGAAGGGCTCAGGGACAGAGCACAGGCCCAGAGTTCAAGCCCCACGACGACCACCACCACCACCACCAACAAAACCCACAAAAAACCCCAAAACAACAAAAACAGGGGCTGGAGAAAGGGGCTGGCTTCGTTTTACTTCCATGCAATATCCCAAACACAGTTGTTTTGGACTTATTTTAAGGAAGTGCCCAATCGCTCATCTTAACAGAGATACCCCCTCCAGAACTTCCAGATGTGCTGCTGAGCAGCAGTCACGACCGATCCTGGACCGGTGTGTGGCCAGGGGCCTGCGTGGGCTGCTGGGCTACGGCCGCTGCAGTTTTGGTGTCATGGGCCAGAAGCACAGATGATTTCTCTGAAGAATGGCCCCAGTCTTTGTGGAGATCTGAGTAGCTCCTTAATTTAAGTCTGCTGTAGATCAGAGTCATCACATTTTGTTTTTTTGACACCTAATTTAAAGCATCTGATGTAACCGAGCCTCTTAATACCACAGCTAACTGAGGAAGAAACCCAACGTGGGCCGCTCTCAGGCTCACGGGCAGAGGCAGCTGCAGCGGCCGATGAACTCATACGTCAGTCTGGCCGGGTAGAGCATTTGTCAAACGTTTCACAGCAGGGCAAAAAAGGTAATAAGCAAACTAATCTTGTTAGATCTTTATTAGTTTTACTTATTCTGGTTATTATTCATTTTGGGTGGCTACCAAGCTCTGGGCTGTGGACAGCCTTCATCAATTAAGCCTTCTTTGCTCATTAGTCTGTTCTCGTTTGCATCTCAGGACACGTGAGAGAAAAGAACTTGCGCATCAAATGGTGTCTTAGGGCACAGTTAGGAATAATTTAGTTGGAAAATAAATATAACTCAAAAGAAGGCTTATTAAAAATGTTCTGTAAACCATCTCCAATATTGTGGAGGAGGTCTTCGGGATTGATACTGTACGCAAGAGTCATAAATCACCTGTGCGTGCACCTTGCAATTTACCTCCCGGCAGGCTTGCCTGGGATCTACTGCTGAGCAAAATTTATAATCTCATCTATGGAGTTGATTATAAAGCTTCCGGAAGCTCATATAAAAATGCTGAATTGTACCCATCTGTACATGATGATCCAGTTGGCCACAGGAAGCCAAGCTCAGGTCCCACCCCCCATCCTGGGTTCTAGTCCTTGACTGGGAACAGCAGCGTCCTGTTGCTAGGGAACCACCCGAGGTCTGCGGTGTGTTCATGTGAAGTGCATCGAAGGGGGATGAAATGTATCAGGTTCAGTACACACCTGCCCGCTGCCCCGCCCCAACCTCGGTCAAGGGGCACAGCCCTGGCTGTGCGGGTAGGGGTCAGGGTGAGCGCGAGTGGCCTCTCTGCAGCCTCAGACTCTGGGAAGGCAGGGACTGCCTTCTCTTACTGATGCCTGTTTCCGGCCAAGCACCTGGCCCGATGCCTCTCTTCTGGCAGCAACTCAGTACGCTTTTTGACAAGTGAATTAGGCCAAAAGGACTTTCCCCAGGACTATGGTTTATCCCTAGGATACTGAATTTTAAAAATAACCCGGTGAGATTTCAACCAGTCTGAGGATGATGAAGCAAGTAACTTTTAATCTCATCTGTGACTAAAGTAAAACAGGGTCTAGCTTGATGCACTTGTGTTTTTTCTTTCTGGTTCAGCACTTCACTGAAGTAGTTTGCATTTCCTCGCTTATTTTTGGTTTTGTTTCTCACATCCACACCGTGTCCCCAGCAACACTGAAAAGAGTCCCTGAACGGGGCGGGGGAGGGAGATGGAGGGACTGGCTGGCGGGTGGCATCTGTCCTTCTGTCCAGGTGCACACGATCACACAAGCATGACTCATTTTCCCCTCTCGTGGGGTTTTTGTGGTGCGTGGTGGTGGTGAGTGTTTGTGCGGGGGGTGGGAGGGGTGGGGGGTGGGGGGGTAGGACTCCCCCTCTTCCTTACCTGGTCCTTCAGTTCCGACAGTTGGCCAGAGAGATTGGTGACCAGCTTCATGGTGGACTCCAGCTTCTCCTGCAGGTTCCGCAGCTCGTTTTGCTCTCCCTCCGAGTCACTGCTCACCAAGGACATGGCCCGCATCCTGGGGAACCAGTCCAGGTTCCTTTCCTGGAACCCACAGGGGAGAGCGAGGGTGAGTGTTCTTCTTTTGGTCAAGTCATGGGGCTTGAACTCTGGGCCTGGACGCTGTCCCTCAGCTCTTCAGCTCAGGGTGAGCGCTCTGCCGCTTGAGCCACAGCGCCACTTCCAGTTTTCTGGTGGTTCATTGGAGATCAGGGTCTCATGGACTTTCCCACAGGGGCTGGCTCTGAACCGTGATCCTCAGATCTCAGCCTCAGTGTGAGCCACCGGCGCCCAGTGAGAATTATTTCTAATAGGGCAGAGGCAGGAAAGCCTTCACCGTGTGACTTTCCCAAGTGACATCCCTCATGACATTGCCTCTGTCGCAGTTACTGTTCTATTTTTTGACCATTTAACAACAATCTTTTTAGTTGTAACATAACGGAGCCCTTAATTCTTTCCTGCCCCCTCTTCCCCCGCCCCGCCCTGGCCTATTTAGAAACATTGTCCGAAGGGGTTTCACGGCACTGAAACATGTCCACTTGTGTGTGTGGTGCATCTTGGTCAGTGTCACGCCTGCCCCCTCCTGAACGTTGGTTTTTGTTTCACAGTCCTAGGGTTTGAACTCAGGGCCTCATGATCTGCGTCGGCCTGTTTGCTCTGCTGTCGTTCTAGCCACACTTTCAGCACCTCATCCCCCCCCAAATTCTTAGTTCTTAGAAGAGGAACTCACTATAAAATTAAATACAGGGGGGAAAATGGGTTTTCAAGTTAGAGTCCCAGCGGCAACTTTGACTACTGCCACTGCGGCTCTGACCTTTGCAAATGACTTTCATGGCTGACGAGCTCTGCCTTACGTTTGGGTGAAACAGGCAATGTGAAGGCAGCCATTTTTAGGTGCACAGGTTCAGCGGTGTGTTTTTCATCTTCCCCAGTGAGGCTCCCGCCCCGTCGGGTACCCGGGGCGACCCCCATCCTGCGCTCTGTCTCCGAATCAGCCTGTGTCAGTACTCATGTTGTGTATTTTACAAAACCCTACTCTAGATAAGCTATGTACAGATACTGGCAGTAAAACGAAGCTGAAGGCTCTGTGTTCTGGCATTAAGAGGTGTGTGTGTCTATGAGTTTGTGTGGGTGAAGGGGTTGTTAAGGGGCCAAAAATGAGGAGTGGGCTCCTTAACCGTGTCCCCAGCTTTTAGCTAGTGCACACCGGCACTCTGTCTGGGTGGATGTTGTCCACTAGTACAAGTCAGCCCTTCTGATGCCATTACTATACATGTGAACAGTATTTCTCACTGTAAGCGAAGTCTAAGCAACAGGAGCCAGGGACAAAAAGGGATTCATTCTAGATCTGTTTGCTATCATTCTCACCTGGACCTCATTGCTGGACCACACACAGAGAAAGTAGTATTGTCATGTTATGCATCTTATGAGTCAGCCACATTAGTATATTAGTACAGTCAATATTTTCTGGAGGTAAATATTTTTGGCTTTAAGGACCATCTGGTCTCTGTTACAACTAAACAACTACTAGGCTAGTATATACCCCGCCCCCCCCGCCTCTGCCCGGTAATATATAAGGAAATAGATGTGAAATATTCTAATGAAGCATTTCAAAATGGCGGTGGCAGACCGGCTTTGGCCCATGGCCAGAGTTTCCCAACCTCTGCTGTTTCTAATAGAAGGCATCAGCATAGTTAACATAAAAAGCCAAAATTCCATGAGCCTAAATATCACACATCGAGTGAGCTCATTCAGCTGTTCTGACCCAAGGCAATCGCGTAAGGTAGAAGAACCAGTTACACAAAATTTCAGAGGGCAAACCACCTTTCACTGGGGCATCACGTGGACTTGAGAGCAACTGAGTAAGACGCCAGGAGGGCGCACCAACTCCGGGAGCGCACTGCTCCACTGCCTCCTGGGAGGCAGTGCTGGCAGATACTCAATCCCCTGAGCGGAAGGTTGGAAGGATACAGGGATGGATTCATTCCTGCATGGACCCTGATCATCTAGGCTTAAACAGTGGCCTGAGTAGTCTGCAGCCACTACTGGAGGACAAATGCAGTTCCTATCCTCCCGAATGGAGAGAAGCGCTTGACTGGCATATGACTTCTAGCCTGTGCCCGCAGAGTCATGGGCAAAAAAATCATTCAACAAAATAGCCCATGTTTAAGAGGCTGCCTTATACATCTGCAGTGGGCACTGGTGAGTCGGGCCTGTCATCCTAGCTCTCAGAGGCCGAGATCTGAGGATCACAGTTCAAAGCCAGCCCGGACAGGAAAGTCCATGAGACTCTGAACCCCAATAAACCACCAGAAAGCTGGAAGTGGCGCTGTGGCTCAAATGGTAGAGTGTTCACCTTGAGCTGAAGAGCTGAGGGACAGTGCCAAGGTCCAGAGTTCAAGCCCCACGACTGACTAAATAAATAAATACAAATAAAAAAATTCTGAAGTGTTTCTTTGCTAGAGAAGTCACCAGCTCTCTACTATAAAGCCGCAGTTGACCTAGCACTGGTTAGATTCATTGTCCATCTATCTGCCCACCAAGAGAATAATATCCCCATGATCAAGAGTATGTGATGCCCAGTGTTCCAGAAGGCAGCATCGCGGAGGGGCTGACAGGGGTGAACAGCCCCTGCCACTAGGCTAACCAGCCCCTGTGAGAGGAGGAGACAATGACGACCAATCCGGCAGTCAACACTCAAAGCTGCACACCCAGGGAAGGCCAACCCCAGCTGTCAGAGGCCCTAGATACCCACTGTGGACTGTTAGAAATGTCGGGGGAACACACTGAGGAGGAAAGACCAAGAAGTCCATTTGCACTGTCTGACTCTGTAGAGCCTCCGGGCACACCACCCATTAAGATATGACAGAATGTGCCCATCCGCTGTCTTACCCCTGCGTGCCACCTCCGTGTGCACAATGCAAGCAAACCGAGGCTTCGAAAGGGAGAGTGACGTGGCCCCCGGGGTAGAGGTCAGACTAATGACTACTTTCTTTTTTTTGGCCAGTCCTGGCGCTTGTACTCAGGGTCTGGGCACTGTCCTTGAGCTGTTTAGCCAAAAGCTAGCACTCTATCACTTGAGCCACAGCTCCACTTCCAGCTTTTTGGTCATAATTGGAGATAAGGGTCTGATAGACTTTCCTGCCCGGGCTGGCTTCGAACACTAATGCTCAGATCAGCCTCCTGAGTAGTTAGGATTACAGGCATGAGCACCTACACCCAGTGAGTGGCTGTTTTCTATAGGAGATCCTGAGAATTATCTAGTGCTTGCCAATTGTAAGTTATAACCGAGGATAACTGGGGATATTTAATGCTTAACTTGAATTCACGTAAGAAGTATAAGCCTTGAAAGTATTTTTAAAAAATGTAACAAATTTTACAGATCCTTCTGGATCTCCACATGCTTGGCTCATGGGATACAACAGAAAGATAGAATGGTATCTCAGTGCAAGATATGAGCATGAGCCTCCAAGACAGCCCCGGTCGCTGCCTCCCGGACATCTTGAAGGGAGAAATGGCTTGGATACCTAAAAGGAGACAGGGCTCCTTAGTTGAGGAGTGGAGATCTAGAAAGAAAGAAAACAAGCATGCTACACAGCAGTGGAGAGGACCATTAAAAGACAGAACCAACTGCCAGCAACTGGATGTCTAGAACCCTCTCTGTGAAAGGGGCAGGCCCGAGCACGGTCAGTTCTTGGTTCTGCTGGTGCCAAAGGGGCGGAGGTGGAGGAAGCAGCGGAGGAGCTGGAGCTGGGGGTGAGATGAGGGAGACTGGCTCAGAAGTGGAAAGCATGGGGTGGGGCGGGAAAGAGAGGGAAAGGAGAGACCGGGGTGAGGACGTTCTGCCTCATCAGAACACAGAGCTAGCAAGGAACAAGGACTCACCTGTTGTAACTTATTATTGATGTGTGGATATATGCTGCGCAGCCTAAAAATGTTAGTGAATTCATCAGAAACTTGGCTCTCCAACCTCTCCTATGTTCATTTGCTTAGCAGACCCTCCATAAAAATAGGAAATGCAGATTTCCAAAGGAGACTGCATGAATGAGGTCCTCAGAAAATTCCAGAAGATCCATGCGTGAGTCTGCACACAGCTTAAAGTTCAGGGAGCAGTATGGCTTCCTAATCCTAATAACAAATGACTGTATAATGACAGGTAAGAATGAGAATTGCTTTCTGTGGTAGATTTCCATCTTCTTTCCTGGCGTGTGTGATTTCTACCCCTTCCTCCCAGCAAGGACTGTCTCTGAACAAACACAAAATGCAGGCTTCTTCCACTTCCTGAATGTGTATGTGTATGTGTATGAGTCTTGAACTCAGGAGACTGGGCACTGTCCCTGAGTTTTTGTGCTCAACGCTAGCACTCTACCACTTGAACCACAGCTCCATTTCTGAATTTTTGGTGGTTAATTGGAGATAACCAGTCTAGTAGGCTTTCCTGCCTGGGGCTGGCTTTGAACGGTGGCTCTCAGATCTCGGCCTTCTAAGTAGCTAGGGTGACAGGTGCGAGTCACCAGTGCCCTGATAGTTTCTGTGCCTAGCTCGGGGCCAAGCGCTGAAGATCCAAAGAGGAGAAGGATGCGGTCCGGCCCGCAGAGTACATTAGTTCAAGGACTATCCTATGGCCATGGTCTAGAGCAGGGCTCAGGCTGTGGGCTTTGCCTCTGGAGAAGCTCTGGCTCCAAGACACGAGTTGCCAGTGAGTGCTGACTGTGCGAAAGGGGCCACTGGTCACCAAGGCCGCCACCTGCTCCCGTAGTGAAGGAGAGGACTGAAATCCACATGCTTTTCCCTTGATTTGTGTGGCTATACTCGCACATCTGTATCCTGGGACATGCAGGTTCTATGGGAGGAGTACATAGGCAGCGTTAATGCATCTGAGGATCTTATCTGCAGGTTTAGCCCAGGCAGAAAAGTCTGTGAGACCCTTATCTCCAAGTAGTACCAAAAAGGCAGAAGTAGAGGTGTGGCTCAAGTGGCAGGACGCCAGCCTTGGGCAGAAACAGCTAAGGGAGAACACCTAACACCTGCACACCCTACCCCAAGGACCTGGAGTAAAGCATGAAACTGCAGTTAACTGTAAGGAGGTCAAGAGAACCCCTGCCCCTCCCCCTGTAAAGGTCACAGGCCTCTCGGGGCCATAAACTCTGACCCTGGGAAGATGCCTTCATCCTCCACGGTCTAGGAGACCTTAGATGCAAAGGAAGAACAGCAAAAGAAGAACTGGAGTTTCACCAGTCACCCCTGCCACTTCCTTTAATTCCTCATAATGAAAAGCTGGTGCAGGAAGGATCCCACAAGTTCCTAACTCACACCACACAGAATCCAAGCAGCCTGGGTAGCCTGCTCTGAAATCTGTAGACTCCCAAATTTGAGATCCTAGCTATTGCTAGTATTTTATTATTATTTTTTTAGTGCCAGTACTAGAGGCTTGAATTCATGGCCTGGGCACTGTTTCCTTAGCTTTTTGGCTCAGGGCTGGTGCTCTACCACTTGAACCATCGCTCTACTTCCGGTTTTCTTTGTGGTGGTTCACTGGCGATAATAGTCCCATGGACTTTTCTGCCTGGGTTGGCTTTGAACCATGATCCTTGGATCTCAGCCTCCAGAGGAGCTAGGATTACAGGCGTGAGCCACCAGCACGCAGCACTGCCAGTATTTTAATTAAATAATCATCTGGCCTGTCAAGTCAAATATCAAATTACCCAGTAGTTAAAATTAATTAGCAGTTCTAGCCAGACTGTTCTCTCAATTTCCAGTTGGTTTTGCATCCTGCTCATTCAGTGTGGTGTAACGCTCCTCACCAACAGGTTCGCCTCGGCACAGAAAATCTACAGCTCCAAATTAAAATGTTTAGACTATTCCAATCTCTAGTGTGGGAGCAGAGAGAGAGAACACCTAAATCCTGTGACTTTCTATTCAGCTAAGGCTTGCTTAGAAAATGCTGAGCTTGTCTGAGTGCTAAATTATTCCAGCAAAGCCTGTCACCCGCAGCTCTCCACCAGCCTGAGTCTGAAGGCCTGGCAGTGTTTGCATAATCGTGCCAGAAAAAAAAAATCTATTCATGATCAAAACTATGGCTCACTGTCTTGGCTTCAGTGCAGTTTTGGGGAAAAAAAACCCTCATCTTTGACTAAGACATTTTGTGTGTACGTGAACTCTTTTGGGATGAGTACGTGTTTGAGGTGGGCGGGGGGGGGCGTGGATTGTGGGGCCACAGAGCATCTGTCTCTCTGGGTCTGAGACAACCCCTGGGAGCTTCCCTAACTCTCCTTGCTACTGGCATCTCACATGCCAATGTCATGAGGCACTGTCTGCCCTGGTCCGGCTACAATCCGGCCAGGCCGGGCTGTTCCCGTCACTGCAAGGGTTTCCTCTGTCAGAGCAGACAAACTAACTGAAGCCACAGCCGGAAGCCGGCTGACCACAAGCCCCGAGGTTCTGCTTAGTGCTCTTCTAGGTAAAGCTGGAAAAGTCCCTGCAAAGGCACACGCTGAGGTGTTACACCCCGGGGTGGCACTGACCAGCCTCTTCAACGTCCTTGACTGGAAAGGGGGGGGGAGAGGGAGGGAGGCAAAGAGGAAGAGGAGGAAGGAGGGAGGGAGGAAGGGTGCGAGAGAAAGGTGTTGGATGGTCTGATGCAAAGGCTAATCATTCTGAGGTTTTTTTTTCTTCCCAGGTTCAACTGAAGAGGCTGTTCCAAGAAAGACTCCTGAGAACCATCACTCCTCAGAGTCTGCTCAGGTAGGGAATTCAGTTGATCTCCTAAAGAGTCAGATGTGAATGGCTGAATCCACGGTTACTTTAATGGCCTATAAATCTCACTAGAAAAAAAAAAATAGTTGGGGCTGGGAAGGTAGCTCAGCGGTAGAGTGCATGCCTTGCAAGCATGAGGCCCTGGGTTCGATTCCTCAGCACCACATAAACAGAAAAAGCCGGAAGTGGTGCTGTGGCTCCAGTGGTAGAGCGCTAGCCTTGAGCTGAAGAGCTGAGGGACAGCGCCCAGGCCCAGAGTTCAGGCCCCATGACCAGCAAAAAAAAAAAAAGAAAAAAAAGGGCTGGGAAGTTGGCTCAGTGGTAGAGCACTTGCCTTGCATGCCTGAGGCACTGGGTTCGATTCCTCAGCACCACATAAGCAAAAAGAAAAAAGCCGGAAGTGGCGCTGTGGCTCAAGTGGTAGAGCACTAGCCTTGAGCTGAAGAGCTGAGGGACAGTGCTCAGGCCCAGAGTTCAGGCCCCACAACCGGACCAAAAAAAAAAAAAAAAAAGTTTTTGGGGGGGAGGGGAGCCGGAGGGTGAAAGAATTATGAGTCATGAGAAGAGGGTTCCAGATAAAAGGGGCTGTGGCTCACTGAGCCTGGACCAGCTCCTTCCTCTAGGCAGATTCTAGACCATCTTTTCAGTCCAGTGGCAGCTGCATTTCTTCCTGTTTTTCTTAGCAAGCAAAAGTAAGACAGGAGTGAGGGGGGGGGGAAGGGGACCCTTCATTCCCACGTGCTCAATCCCTTGGGAATGGCCCTTTTTCCAGAGGAGGAAGAGGATGGGCAGGACTGACACTGATACCTAACTTTGCAAAGGCAGGGTGCAGGACCCTCAGTGTACTCGAACTCACGTATCCCTTTGGTGACCTAGGTAACGACGCTCATTTCCCCCCTGAGGCTACAGTAACAAACAAGCCAGAATCTCTTGATCATGATGCTCAACTGAAATTTATATGTTAGAAAAAATCATGAACAACCACCCCCTCCCCGAAGTTTGGACATGGTAAGTGGTACCAGAGGCTCAAGAGGGGAGAAAGGCTGGAGGGGAAGAAGGGGGATGGGATGGATGGGGGAGGGGAGGGGTAGGGGATGGACAGGAGTGAGGGGGATGGGATTCACAAGCAGGAGGAGGACAAGATGGATGGGGGAGGGGGGCAGGATGGATAGGGGAGGAGTGGGATGGGGGGGGGGAGAGGAAGAGATGGACAAGAGGCACAGATGATTCCAGAGCAGTGGTTTAGTGTTCCTAAAACTGTAAAGTACGTTTGTGACATACATTCCTCCCGATGCACAGAATGTGCAACACTGAGATGGACCCTGATGTCAACGATGGACTTCAAAACTAACAGTGGACCAGTATTTGTGTATCGCGCGTGTATACCACAGTGATTCAAGACTTTAACAAGCGGGCACACGGGGGAAGGGAGGCAGACAAAAGGTCACCGGGGCAGGCTGCACTTTCTGCTCCATTTTTCTGTAAACGTGACATTGCTCAAAAAAAAAAAAAAGTCTTATTTAGAAGATGGCTGCCGCGCCTCTGAAAATCCCGTGTTCATCCCGTGTTCCGCAGAACCTGCACAGCGCAGGGATGGCCTGTGACACGGCCACGGCAGCAAGAGCTCCAGGAGGGGCCTGGAAGCCGAGGGGAGTCTGGTGTGACTTCTGCGTATACACAGTGGAGTGAATGAGTCAGCTCCTTCAACTCATGGCGTGCGCTCTCTCTCTCCCTCTCTCTCTCACATACACACAGAAATCAGCAGCTACTGTACTTGTACTTGGTTACTGTTAGGATCAAATGACTGTGAACGTGTCCTGGAAACTGTAAGCCATTATGCACAGCATTATAAACAGTAATGTCACCGCCCAAGGTCACAGTTAGCCCCTGATGCAGGTTATCAACCCAGGATCCGTGCACCACTTCTCTGGAAGCTAATTTCTCTTTCAGAGATACTGAATTCTTTCTTTCCTCTCCCTCTCCCTCCCTTCCCCCCATCTCTCTTTAAACCAACCCAACCTCTGAGCACTGTCCAAGCTGCTCACAAGTTGGGGTGTCAGCCTGTTTCTGTGTTGGAGCTCTGAATGACATTACCAAAATAGGCCACGGTTATATAACCGTCAGCTGGGTTGCAGTGACCAATTACCCTTCCCAGACTTGGTTAATAGTTGTTCTTGGATGATACAATGTAACAAAGACTGGCTAGTGCCAGCCCAGGGAACCGCACCCTTTTCTGATGAAATCCCTGCGAAGCGCCAGCTGCAGACTCATTCCTCCAAGTCATTCCGGGGCCACAGGTGAAATGCACCCTGGGTACCCGCGGGCACCGTGAGAAAGCAGGCCTCGCCACCTGGCATGGCACAGCTGGATCCGGGGCACCTGGGGCTGCCACCCGGAGGAGACCAGAGGTCAGAGGAGCAGAGAGGAAGGCGCGCAGCTGCCTGGGCTGGGCCGGGGCAGGGTTGGCCTGTTGTGAGATTCCTAAGAAAGAGCAATCCGGAGACTAAGTCGCTCTTTTGCCAAACCAACCTCCCAGCCGCCTCATGGTATTTTGCTTAGGCCACGTCCTTGCATTTTTCAATTAGCTGAAAAATCGACCAGGACCTTCCCTGTGGTTATGGTGTCGGCGGCGTCGGCGGCATTGTTTTTAATAGCAAGTTTCATCCATTCTTACTAGATTCCATTAGTTTCCAACACTGACCTGCTAGTTTCGTATACTAACAGTTTGATTGTTTGCATTGGGGAAACTGCTCACCTTTCCCCTCACCTTCACACACGGACACACAGATGCCATCGGCTCTTTCCTAATATGCCAGGCACATGGGCCTGTCTTTATCTCCGTCCACAGACTTCCCAAGGTGAGTGGCACCCGGGGCCCCAGGGGGGTTGTGCCAACCAACTGTGTGTCTGGAAGGGACCGAGCTCACTTGCCAGGTACAGCTCCTCCCAGGCCCCTCATTTTCTACTTCCTGCCCCCTGAACTCTGACCCCAAATATTTAGTCCCTTCCACCACACAGGAAGCCCGAAGCCAGGTGCTCAGGTCCTCATGCTCACGTTTCCTGGCGCTGCTGTGAAGACTGGGGGAGAATTCTGGAGAGATGAACTGAATGAAAACAGTTCTCTGATTCGGACCATCTCCCAGGTTGAAGTTCTTGTTCTTGCTAGGATCTGACTTCCTCTCGGGCCTCGTGGTGTCTGGGGAACAGCTCACCCGTGGCCAATGATTTCCACGAGTGCAGCAGGGCTTTCTGTCTTAGCTTTGAACTCAAGATCCTCCGGCGACAGCCTCCCACTTGGGAGTACAGGTGTGAGCCACAGGTTTTAAATACACAGGACAGTTTTTAAATGGCTGAACAACTCCAGTGGACACTATGGTCTACCTCTAACAAAGGTATTACTCTGAACAGAAAATGCAGGAGTTCAGGTATGGATAGGAGGTCTAGGTTGGAAGGGTGAAGTGGGGTACCCCAGGGGAGGGAGACACAGGCAGGGGAGGTCAAGGCAAGGAGGAGCATTGGGGGAATGTGTGTCTATGCCAATGCCTGGAGTATGAACAAAACCGGCTTCCTGCTGGTCAGCCTAACCTTCTCTAGCCATAGTCCTCATATTCTGAATTCTCACACACCGGAACCTTCAGTGAACCAGATTCCCTGAGCCCTGGTTTTGCACCTCAATGCCTTTAGGGCGGACGAGAGTTCTGCTCCTAGCCGACGAATGGGGAGAACCCAGAGCGGCCAGCTCAGGGCAGGAGCAGGGCTTCCTGACAGAAGGGGAGGTGGCAGGAGAAGGACCAGGGGTGATTCACTCCTCCAGACTAGCGGGCAGAACGTGTCAGGAGCCTGGGCGGGGAGACCTGGGCTCAGCGACTGCTCCGTGCAGCTGCCACTGACACGGACGCAAGCTCAAGTGCGGAGGGTCAGCGCCGGCGGGCCGGGTGGCTGGCCGGCTGCGGTGCCTCGGGACGCTGACACACAGTTTCCAGCGACCGCGAAGCCAGGGCCAAATCCCTCTCCACTCCTCTCTCCCTCTGATATTCTGGAACCCGGCGGCCGTGGTGTCAGCTAACTTCAGGAGGTGTTCTGGGAATCACAGGCTGTGTCCTCACCCAGGGCTACGCTTTCAAGAGCCGGGGTGACATTCACCCGATGCTTGCGGCCTGCTGGGTTAGACACACAGCTGTCTCTTGGGTGCTGTCTACACCGAAGCATCCACACCCGTGGCCCCAGGAGCTTCATCAAGGGACTCTTTGACTTCCCAGGATCCCCTCTGGCATTCCCAAACCAAAGTCCAAACCTGTCAGGGCTGCACTGAAGCACGGGCTGTCAAGTGTCGGATGCCAACTGCCCACACCTGCTGCCCGCTGCGTAAGAAGCGCGGAGCAGGGCTATCTGCGGCAAGGAAGGGCAGGTGGGTGGGGTCTGCGGCACTCTCCTTCCTCTGTCCTGGTGCCCTGAGCGCTCTCAGGATGGCTCCCCATGGCCATGGGCTCTTCCCACAACCAGGGCCTTGTCCTGTCTAATTACAATCCCTCCGCACCGTGTCCATCCTGAGTTACTTCCTCCAGTCCCTCGACTTACTGTCCTGGCCAGCAGGAAGCCGCCCTCCCTGCTGTCTGCACATTTTATAGCACCTCCTCTCACTGGGGTTACTAAAAGTGCAAGACGCTGGCCAGTTCCGCTTTCAGACAGAAGGGAGGGACAGAGGTGTTCACTTCCCGTTTCCATTTTTTGCCCTTGTTAGCATGCTTTGCTTGCTGATTCTTTTTCTTCCACGTCTCCTTATCAAAGACACATAAAACAGTATCTGAGGCCAGCTATCTAATCATGCTTAATTCATTAATATAACTTACGTACTTGGATAATTTACCTGGTAAAGGTGCTTTTTTGCTTTCCTGACACATAAGGCATTTGTTTAGGAAGACCTTTTATTTTGCAGGAATGGTGATGGGGCCTGCCTTCCTGTGGCAGCACCCCCTGACCTGAGAGAAGTGTCTGCCTCAGCCAGTATCGGGCTTACAGAGCAACGGATTAGACATTCTTGTGTGTAATTGTTCAGGAGTTACGCTCAGTGGGGTGAGTCACCGGGCGTGTTAGCTCCGCTGGGCTATGATCTGCTCCCTGCTCCTTGCCCAGCCCCTGCCCTGGAAGTTCAGACAGCCCCACACCCCACAGATCTGGCCACCAAGGGACATCTATTCCTTGTCACAAGTGTAAGTAAGGGTAACAGGGCTTCGTAATATGGGAGCAAGTGAAAATGAACACCTATCCCAGATCTACGCTCAGCCAGAATGCGATTGGCCCTCCAGCCTCTTCCATCTCCTGTCTGACACTCCCTGGGGCACATGAGGTGGTCCCCTGGGGGGGGCATCAGGCAGCAGCTGGGAGGACCAGGCCGCATCCAACCCCAAGGCTCCAGTCCTGCTGATGTATGCATCAGCCAGTCAGCAGTACTCAGGAGATCCTCTTTCACATTCTTCTCCCCTACCCACACCAGCCTTCCTTATCTGCCTGTTTTAAATGTGGCTAATTCCAGAGCAAGGGACTGAACCAGTCCTGGGGTAGGCGGGGAGGGGAAGGGGGGGATGGAGGAACAGGCTCCTGAGCGAGGGCTGGGTGGAACACACAGGTAATCTTATCCCTGGGAGTCCAGGTGAGGCTGAGTTCTGACTCAGCAGCTCCCGTGTGACCCTGAAGACGCAGCTTGGCCTTCCTGAGTGTCAGGAGAGGCAGTAACCACACCATCCGCCAGGCTGCACGGAGGACGTAATGAGGTTGTGCACAGAAAGCATGTGGTCGTGTCTGCCGATTAAAGACAACCTGTTCTTTATTAGCCAGTCAGCCCTGGCTCTGGCGGCTGAGGGCTGCCCGTTTCCAGCGCAGCCCTGGGCACTTCTGAGCCACTTGCGGCTCCATGGGGAGGCAGGGCCTCCCTAGGCATTTCCCTGTCCTCAGCACACGCCAATGGACACGCCATCTTGGAGGACAGAAAAAGCCACAGTAGCCCAAGGTATCAACAGACAAATAATACTAGGATGAACACCCGAGCCGCATACTCAGTGCACTCAGAAACACACCTCCCAGCACCCAAGAGGCAGAATCCCTGGTGCAGAGATGAAATCCTTACTTATGAACAAAAGAGATGCCTCTGGTTCAGTTACTCTGTGTGTGTGTGTGTGTGTGTGTGTGTGTGTGTGTGTGTGTGTGTGTGTGTGTGTGTGTGTGTGTGTGTGTGTGTGTGTGTGTGTGTGTGTGTGTGTTGTGTTATGTGTGTGAGTCATGGGGCCTGAACTCTGGGTCTGGGCGCTGTCCCTCAGCTCTTTAGCTCAAGGCTAGCGCTCTACCACTTGAGCCACAGCGCCACTTCTGGCTTTTTCTGCTTATGAAGTACTGAGGAATTGAACCCAGGGCCTCATGCATGCAAGGCAAGCTGTTTGGTCTTTTTTATTATTTATTTTTTTATTTTGCCAGTCCTGGGGCTTGAACTCAAGGCCTGGGCACGGTCCCTGAGCTTCTTTTGCTCAAGGCTAGCTAGCACTCTACTACATGAGCCACTTTCATGATTATTTTTAAAACTAGCCTCCCTTTAAATGTTGCCCGAGTTTCTAGCATTCAACATCTACTCTCCTGTTCCTCACTGTAGTTTAAAAAAGGTGTGTGGGGGGCTGTATGTCTTCACTGGAAATCATTGAGCTGATCTCTCACCAGTAATGGGCCCTTTGAGCAGCCTTAAATTCTCTTGGGAAAAGTAGCATGATGACATTTCTGTCTATCAGCACGGCCTTTCTCACTACCATCTACGGACCAACACACATTCTCAGTTCAACAGCATGAGAACAAAGTTGAATGGTGCTAAAGTTATGCCTAAAAAAAAGGTACACAGCACACAAATTATTGTGGAAATTTACATGTAGATCAAAGCTAATCAAGTGCGCTTATTTAAATGGCTGGCAAGCAAAACTCTTTAGGATGACACCAGGACTCAAGTTCCCATGGGGAAGGACAAGGCGGGGCTCAGTGAGGTCGGGCTGCAGCCACAGCCCGGAATGAGGGAACCAAGGCGGTGGTGCTTGCCCTCCACTCAGTACCGACCATCTGGGGTCCACGTCAGGTCCACCAGGAATCAAGTGTCATCTCAGGATGGGGCCGGGGAACTCAGGCGCCAGTTCCCAGACCAACGGAAGCCTTCCATTCAGGCAGCGAAGGCAGCCGGTCACTGCGAAACGCTGGGACAGCTCTCAGACGGATGCAGGGGAGAGGGAGTGACAACACCAGCCATTCCAGTCTCCAAAGTCAAGAACATTCCAGCACTTGAAAAAGAGGAAGACACGGAGACTCCCCCCACCCCCCTCCAGGAGGGAGTTTCTAACAATCAAGATCTCCCTTCTAATTCCTCTCACTGGCAAAGTATCTCACCTAGTCCTGGAACTACAGGAAAGGAAGCTTCTGGCAGCTCTTGGGTCACCTTGTGGCCCTGTGATTTGAGCCTGACCACTGGTCAGGACCTCTTTCCTGGAGCATCTGCCACCTGCCAGGTCTCCATTTTACTTCACGGCCACCGGAAATGGATGTGTGAGGTGCTGTTAAATCCAGATTTACAAACCGGAAACTCAGGTCAGCAAGGCCTTGGGAGCTGCAAGGCTATGGAAGCAGAGCAGAAACTCACAGCTTTATTGTGAGCTTCCAGATGCCGTCCCTGGGAAGGGAGGGGGACCTGGGAGGGGGCATCGGCCTGGCCTTCATTTGACCCAGTGAAAGAGGGGATGAGCAAAGGAGAGGGAAGAGAATATATGACCTTTTATAATGCACAACTAAATACTGATCTGTGCATGAATGGCTGGCAAACACTTCTCAGCTGTGAGACGCACTTCTTCAGACCTGTCTTGTTTCTCGCCCTCCAGGGATGGCAAGGGATGCACTGTTTTTCTTTATAGAGGGGAGAGGTCCTGTCACCTCAACGTAGGCGATTTCCTCTCAGTCAGCCTGGCTGTCCCACAATCCTTTTCAACACGGTGTCCAGGCAGACTCCACAAGCAGCCCCATGCTGGCTTGGGAGAGGTGGAACCTAGCTGCCATCTGCAAAGCGGCTGTCTGCAGGAAGCTCTTTTGAGCTGCAGCAAGTTCCCCCTGAGGGACCACGAGGCCTTTCCACTTGGTCCTGCCCGGTGGCCTTTTGGCAACTTTCACTTTCTAGTCCTTTTGGAAGCTTTAGGATCTGAACCTGTGGACTAAAGAGGATGTGTGACGGCACTAAACACCCTCCGCCTTCCGCCATCAGCTACCTGGGGCTTTCCTGGAAATGGCCTGTCTTTAAGACAGCTTTGGGGACACAGAGGTGTGGGGAGCCCTGCTTCCCTCCCTCCTGCCACTCACCGGCTGTGTCTTCTGTCCTCTCAGGGTTGGCTTGTCACCTAGACTGCCTGATTTCCCCTTCCAGAAGCAGTGAGTTTTGAGGCCCATGAAGCAGTTCCCGCTTGGTCAAATGAAGGCTAGGCCGATGCCCCCCGGCCTCCCTCCCTTCCCAGGGACGGCATCTGGAAGCCCACGATAAAGCTGTGAGTTTCTGCTCTGCTCCTCCACAGCTTTGCAGCTCCCGAGGCCTTCCTGACCTGAGTTTCTGGTTTGCAAATCTGGATTTAACAGCACCTCACACATCCATGTTGGGTGGCCGACACGGAGTGACTGACGCAGCACATAATATTGATATGGGGTCTGTTCTGTCGTTGTTCTGAGGTTCCAAGGGGCTTGAGTCTCCCTGGGAAATGCAGGATGGCTCCGCTTGGGGGGGGGGGGGTGGGCAGGGAGGGCTCTAATGTCTTCTGTATCTCGGCAGCCTGCACAAAACATCTGGCCCACCAGCGACTCTGATCTACTTCAGACTTAAAAAACTCTTTGGTGTCGGGTGTTTTTTTTTTTTTGTCAGTTGTGGAGCTTGAACTCAGGGCCTAGGTGCTGTCCCTGAGCTCTTTTGATCAAGACGAGGGATCTACCACTTTGAGCCACAGTGCCACTTCTGCTAGTTAATTGGAAATAAGAATCTCATGGACTTTCCTGCCTGGGCTGGCTTCAAACCACGATCCTTAGATCTCAGCCTCCTGAGTAGCTAGGATTACAGGTACGAGGCACTGGCGGCCAGCTCATGTCAGGTGTTTTGACAAGACATCTCATGCAGTCAAAGCCAAGTGTGCACAGGAAAACATGCTGGAATGGCATGCGGAGGTTCTCTGGCCAGGCTGGGTGGCAGGCAAGGGGTCACTCTGTCTTAATCCCTGTCAAGTGACTGCTCACAAGACTCCTGTAAGTCTCTGTGATTGAGACAGAGGCCCCAGAGTGACTGCAGTGTTAGGTGATTATCTGAAAATTTCAGAACTGGCCCCAGAAAGATCTGAAGACTGGGAACCGACAGACACTTCAGAGGAAAGTGTGGGTTGCTGCCTGGGACGTGTGTCAACCGCACTGACAAAATGGGTTTCTTTGTCAATGCCAAACACTCGAGGGAAGGCAGTGTGCCTTGATCTTGCCGGTGGAAGCTGGTCCTGATCTCGCCCTGTTGTGTCTCCTTACCCACAGGAGTCTGCACCCACCAGAGCCTTCCCTGTCCCTCTGAACAACGTGACTGTGGATGCAATTTCCACACACCTGCTCAGCCCCTTCTGGGCCATTCATGGGCAACACGCTTCCCTTCAGCTTGGCTTTTGTCGGCCAAAGGGGACAGACAAACCCTCATCTTCACTTTGGAATGTGTGTTTCTCTCCCTCCTCCTTCTGTGATCATTTTTCCTCCTTCCCTTCGGCTTGTCTCTGGCCCGTGTGTTACCTTCTCACTTTCCACATGCTTTGGGGAAGTCATCTCTGCTGTGAGGCCTGCCCCCGACCCCCCACGTCAGGTAATGGTAACGAGCAGACACAACAATGGACCTGGAAGAACAGCATGTGCGCAAGAGGACACGCACGGCGGGGATCAGGAGTTCTCTCCTCGGCAGCCACACAGCCGTCTGGACGGTAATCTCCTAAATCACCGTGTCCTGTCTCCTCTGTGGGATTCCTACTACTCTGCGGGTGACTCACGCACCAGCAGCCACGGCACTCCCTAGGAGACATGGAAACGGTGAAGTCCTGCCGGCTGAGTCAGAACTTGAGCTTTAACTGAGATCTCCAGAAGATTTCGACGTGCATTCAAATGTTGAAAGCCCCAGAATTAGGCTCAAAGGACGTCAAGGTACAGATCGCACGGTATCCCCTCCTGAGCCTGGACGAGGCCCAAGCCTGCCTGACCGCAGGGCTGACTGCTGTGCTGTGCAACAGGGCCCAAGGCCTTCCTGGGTGGTGTGCAACCCTTGGGAAGTTTACCGCGAAAAGCTCTAAAGTCACATCTGCATAAGACACAGCAGGGCTGGGCGGGCAGGACGCTCAGGTCCTGGGCGGCTGGGAGGAAGGCAGTGAATTGTGGAGCCCCTCTCTGCAGTGGGCGGGAGCCAAGGTACCTCCCCAAACCTTCTTTGCTTTTACTGTTTGTGACGCTTCACTTGGTCACGCGGTCCTGAACGTGCTAATGAACCTGGAGAGCGCAGGTCTGGAGGAACAGCACATCTGGACAGACGCTCCCCCGCCCCCTCTGGCTGGGATACGGCAGTCCACATTTCCCATGTAGCAAGCTGAATCTGACCCCAGTTCCTCCCATCAATGTTCCTTCCTGAGGCTTAGCAAGGCAGTTCCCAGAAGGCCAGGCTGAGCCCAAACAAACGAATCATGCGGAACCCTACCTCGTTATTATGCTGCTTGTGAGACCCCCCTCCCCCCATCTTAGAGACCAGGCCTCATTCAAGCAAAGTGTTTAAAAAAATATATGATATCAGGAGGAAAAGAAGATGAACACAGACAGGAAGCGAGGCAGTAGAGTTTGATGTTTTAAGGCACCAGTTCCAGTCCTGGGCTAATCAATCTCTGAGCCTTGTTTGTTACCTGCTCCTTTGAAACAGGCCGGCAGCAGCTGTGCAGGGGTCCCGAGGACCCCGACAGAGCACGGCGCTCACAGGGCACGGCCCCTCACCCATGGGGAGGCCTCACGCAACGTCCGATGCCAGTTTCCTGGTGTCCATTTCTCCCAGGGCTGGCAGGACTGAGCTGAGAAGCCAGGCCGGGGGTCCCCAGGGCCACAGCCCCCACCCTGTGCACGTGCCGCTCACCTTGATCATCTCTGCCACGTAGCTCTCGGGCCCCGTGTACTCGGTGGAGTCCTTCACCTTCACCAGGACGATGAAGCACAGGTAGTGCCACATGTTGTGCTCTTCCTTGATGTGCTCCTCAAAGGTGACCGTCTTGTTGTCAAACTTGTCTCTTTCTAAGCCTAGAAAGGAGACAGAAGCCCCAGCCCAGCTCAGTCAAAAATGCAAAAATACTGTAAGACAAAAACATGTACATCTGTAAGTGGGTGGTGGGGGGAGTCCCTCTCTTTTGATGAAAGTTCTAGAATTTGAATTCAGGGCGTCAAACTTGTTAGGCTGGTGTTCTACTATTTGAGACATGCCTCTAAGTCCTGCTTTTTGCTAGCTATTTTGGAGATGGAGTCTCTTCGGAGTTTTCTGCCCAGGTTAGCATCCAACTATGATCCTTTTGATTTCAGCCTCCTGAGTAGTTAGGATTACAAGTGTGAACACCACTGATGTCCAGTTAAAAAAGTTGACAAGGCCAGGTACCAGTGGCTCGTGCCTGTAATCCTAGCTACTCAGGAGGCTGAGATCCAAGACTTGCAGTTCAAAGCCAGTTTGGGCAGACTCTTATCTCTAATTAACCACTCAAAAGCTGGAAGTAGAACTCAAGTGGTAGAGCATTAGTGTTAAGCAAAAAAAAAAAAAAAGCAGCTCAGAGACAACACCCAGCCCTGATTTCAAGCCCCAGGACTGACACAAAAAAGAAAAAAAATTAAAAATGCAAGAAGAAAAATAAAACAAGTCATTATATGGTAGTTTGGCCACCATATAAAAATGGATTCTGGCAAGAAGCATCACTGGTTATAAGAACTAGAGCTGGAAAGTCTAATGTGAGAAATCATAGAGTATTTAGAAGGTATCGAAGTATCTCCCCATGTAGAACGACTCTATGAAGGCTAAAACTTGGCAACTACCAACTTAAAGTCAGTATCACAAGTTATGATGACTTGTATGCCTTGTGATATGGTATATTGAGAAGAGAATGAGGATACATGCTTGATGTTCCTGTAAAAAAAATGCATAGCTTCAATTCTACATGAGAAAATGGCAGAAAAGCCCCATGTCAGGGGACAATCTATAAATGTCCAAAACAAACACAATGACTGGGTATCACCCCAAACCTATGGCTTGCAAAGGACATTACCAGAAGGAATGATAGTTCTAAGTATGTTTTGATTTCTCAATTTTGGTAACCATATTATAGACATGTAAGAAAACAGTCTTGTCTTTAGGAAATGTGCACTGAGATATTTAGGAGTAAGAGTTCGGTCATTCACACCCATATTGTTCAAACGTGTGTGTGTGAATAGAGCAACGGAGAAACAGTATTCATATCTGGAGAATTTGGTGTGAGGAGTGTGAAGAATATGGAGAAATTCTTTGTGCTAACCGTATCATTTTTCTTTGACTCTAAAATTAAGTGGAGAAAAAAAAAAGTGTAAAGAATAGGTTTGATAGCCGTGAGTCAGTGGCTCACACCTGTCATCCTAGCTACTCAGGAGGCTGAGACCTGAGGATCAGGGTTCAAAGCCAGCCTGGGCAGGAGAGTCTCATCTCCAATTAACTACAAAAAGCTGGAAGCAGAGCTGTGCTCAAGTGATACAGTGCTAGCTTTGAGCAAAAAAAGCTTAGGGACAGCGCCCAGGCCCAGAGTTCAAGCCCCAGGATTGGGTATAAAAAAGTTTGAAGAATTGAAATGTTTAAAATGAAAACATTCATTTTAAATATATATGGAAGAAATTTATATTTAGTAACTAAATTATGCATAATTACAAGATGATTACTCGGCTCCCACTTGGCATTTCCATATGCATTTCCTGCAGATAGGCTGAAAATGACCTGCCTGGGTACTGTAGCACCTTTACTGAGTAGTTCACTCCTCAGTCCCGGGGGTCCACAGTGTTCTGTTCCTCTATTTTGCCCATCAATGCAAAGAAGTCCTTATTGCAGTACCAATTACATGGAAGGTTCAAGAAGGTAAGGGACTAGACTGTGGGCACGTGGCTAGTAGGTGGCAGGAGCTAGATCAGAACCCAAGTCTATCACACAAGGCCTGAGCCCTACACCGTCATAAATATTCTAAGAGGAACATTAAAAAAAATTTTTTCACAGAAAGTTTGAACCTATCTGAGGCTGGAGGAAATACGCCTGTGTAATTCCCTTAGAATGGGTCCAAGGGAAACTGAGGCAGCCCAGGAACAAAGACACTCTGCATTTGTCCTAAATTATGTGTGGTGACATGTCTGCTCTTAGTACTTAGTTCCTAAGACAGATGGGTGTCTGCTGTACAGAATTCATCCACACTCCCAGTATTTTCTGGAAAAATCAGAGCCAGAGTAGAGCACTGCTCCATGCCAAAGCCACACCCAGCCGGCCACGCCCGCCACCTTTCCACGTGCTCTGCTACACGGGCAGCAGGAAGCGGGGCGGGGAACTCACCGCAGATGAAGCATGTGGTCTTCAAGATCTCCTCTTTCTTCTGCTTCTCACTCCTCAGGTCGGCGAAGGTGTCAATGATGACCCCAAAAATCAGGTTGAGGACAATGATGATGACCATGAAGAAGAACAAGAGGTCGTAGATCACTCTCGCGGCAAAGAGGGGCTCCTAGGGAACGGGGGAGGGGGACACAAGTCAGGGGACCCCCTTGCAGCCTCCTGCCGTGCAGAGCCCGGGCCTGGCTCCAGCCGGGCCCATGTCCCTTTGTTAAACTGGGTACAATGGCTTCTCTATTCACCCCCCAGAGTCCACAGTGTGCATTTTCCAAGTGTGGGATACAATCCAAAGGTTCTGGTCATGTCTGGAAACGTGGGGGGGGGGGGGGGAGGGCAGACCCCAACCCTGAAGGGGACAACCTATGTCTAGGGACCGGAGAAGCACAGCGCCCTGCCCAGGCAGCTGGCCACCCCACAGGGCTCGGCACCCCCAGCAGCGCCGCTGCGCTGCGCTCCCAGCCCCCGCCCGGCGGCCCCTCCCCCGCACCCGCGCCCTTCCTTCCAGGTGCACTCACCTCCTTCGATGGCTTCCGGAGCACGTCTCCCACTCCGCCCCCACTCCGCAGCCCGTGACTCAGCACGGTGACGATGCACATCAGCAGGGTCTCGCACGTGTGCTCCTTGTCCTGCTCCGTTTGCTCCACGGGGACTACCAGCGCTGTGAGCAGGGCAAGTCACCAGTTAAATTGGTTTGGAACGCTAGAGTTGTCTTAGTACAGCTAAGGCCATCTTAGCCCTCAGTACTGAGCTCCTTTTATGGAGACTAAACTCTCAGTACTGACCTCCCTCCATGAAGACTAAAATGTTCCCCGTCTTTGCAGATGGCCAGCTCTAACCACACCCGTGAACACAGTAGTACTGGGGCTTCAGATATGTTTTACTAGGTACTCAGAGTTAGAGGCGTCTTGCTTCTTGGGTGAGGGACCGGCCAGCGTTTCACAGTGGGGTTTTAAGGGCTGAGACATGGCTGGATTTCCAGCGGTTCCGCTGGATGCATGGCTTTGCTGTTTATCTCACTGGTTTATGGGTGAAGAACCGTGTGTCCCCACCCCGCCCCCTCCTCCAGTACAGTTAGGACAGTCTAGCTAAAGCAAAGATCTCATCATATCACATCCTGTCAACAACTGCAGGCAGCTTTGGGATGGACCTTTGCTCCTTACCTAAGATGTGACCCTCTGGTTGAATCATGCCCGGCTACTCGGCTTCCACATGGTTAGCATCTCCCTATAGCTGCTGTGTTGACCGTGAAGCCTTAACATACATCACTTTTACTATCTCCAAGATCTACCCACCTGCCTTTGCCCACACCTCCTGTGTTTCAGTTTAGACCTGGCCTGTTTGATGATACCCTTGTCCCAGTATTAGGCTGGGGGTAGACTCGACCCTCTGTTCTGCATCTGGGTTCCCAGCCTCGGAGACACTCTCCGGTGATCAGCTATTTACCTGCCTGCCTCCCACACCCCACAGGACAAGATGGTCCCTGATATAGACAGATGCTCCTTCCCATGTGGCCTCCTTCTGCCCCCAATGCCCCTCATCTCTCTTCGACACTCGGCTGCACGTCTGAGCAGTGCATCTGTTCGAACTGCTTCGGCCTCCTGCTCTGCGGGGTGTCAGGGCTGGTGTGGGGCAGGCCGTGTGTCCTACCTTCCTTAGGGGCGGGGGAGGAGCAGTTCTCCCCTGTCTCCACCCTGCACACGTCAGAGTACAGGAACTCTCTTGCCAAACTCTCGCTGGTTTCTGAGAGAGAAGGGAATTTTGTAACAAACAGCATATGGTTAAAATGTTTGACGTCCCCAATTCACGGCTGATTAAACAATCCTTTACATAAATAACACCCTCCGATCTTGCATATAAATTCAAAGCAGAGATGTGATTTACACTTTCCTTTGGTGATCTGGACGGGAAAACCGCCAAAAAACGTCAACTCTTGTAGGCTTACTAGAAACATCGCACTTAAATAGCACCTCTCTAACTTTAAGGACAAACCGCGGCGTCTCTTAAGGCAGAAACTACTGAATGTACAGACTCCTGTAAGATGAGAGGAAAAGTCTGCGAGAGAAGCATCACCAGGCACGAGGAGGAAAGCCAGGGTCCAGAGCCTGAAGATGGGTGACGGCCGGTGCGGCCCATCGTCAGCTTGACCCCGGGTTTCATGCCATTCGCTCAGTTTCTTCCTGGGACTCGGGGAGCCTGGCTACCTGCTCCCAAATCAGATGTCTTTCATTAAGTAGGGGCAGTTGCTGTAATCGAGAGACAAGAGCTCTTGGGTAGGAATCAAGTATGTGGTTGCTGTTTTCCATTCTTAAAATTGGAAGTCTGTTTTTGCCGTGTCTAAACATCACAGGAGCTCACCATAAAACCTGACTATGGAAAAGGCCCTGGAGAAAGCCACTGCTAGCCACTCGGGGTTCCATCTGTCCACATTTTAAACCACATATGAACTTTTTAA
Source organism: Dipodomys merriami (assembly GCF_024711535.1). Classification (NCBI taxonomy): domain Eukaryota; kingdom Metazoa; phylum Chordata; class Mammalia; order Rodentia; family Heteromyidae; genus Dipodomys; species Dipodomys merriami. The sequence goes on along the minus strand of NW_027202604.1, from coordinate 34,425,207 downwards.
TGAAAAAAAAATGCCCGCCCCCCCCCCTTAAGTATACATTCCTAGAAGTTGATTTACTAAGCCTAGGGAATGCATACTCTTATGCTTTCAAAAAGGTGTACTAGTTTAAAACAATGGTAAATAAATTAAGGAAAGATCCGGCCGCTTACTCTTAGCATGTAATGTACAGCACCGCCCTTTAAGCAAAGTGAGAAGCCCTGTGTTCACAATTCATAATCTGTTATTAGGGAGAGAACTATATTTCTAAAATCATCATTTTCTCTAGATCAGTTATGATTAGGAAATTGTTTTTTTTTAATTATCCTTAGTTGTACAAAAGAGTTAATTCAACATGCCACTCTGTAAGTACCAAACATCTCGATCAGTGCCACCCCTTCCGCCCTTCTCCCTCTAGGAAACAGCGATGACATTAAAAAAGATCAGAAGACCACAAACTCACCTGGAACAGCTGTTTCATTGGGCAATTTATCTACTTCCAAGATAAAATCATCCTTGAAGAAAAGATATCCCACTATGGAAAACAGGTAGACCAGGATCAGAGCCAGCACTGCTGTCAAGATGATAGACCGTCCGTTGCGGGTGACGCTTTTGATGACATTAAGCAATGTCTCTTCTCGGTACACTAAATCAAAAAGCTTCAAAAACAAGAAAAGAACGGGATGATTTTTAAAGAAGCCTCTCTATCAGAAGTGTATCATTACCGCATAATGAAGGCACAGTCCACAGCCCATTCACCCTCTTGGAAATGCAATAGCAGCGTTATACTAGGATCTGAACACTGAATGTCTTACCTGCCTTCAAGTGAGAACCAAGATGGAAAAAAAATGAGAAAAGTAAATACAGAAGAGGGGTCAAGAAAGAGCAACCACTCCAAGTAGTACACGAAGCAGGTCAAATGTCCTAGACATAGAACACACGAATTTCAAAGAGCAAAGGACAAGAGAGCGAGCGTGACTAGACGTGGCATACATCAGTTAGGGCCTAAGTCTTGAGTTTCTCCTAAGGGCCAGCCATCCTGGTCCTCGCTGTTCTGGGGTGAGTGTGTGGTGGGGACGCAGGCATGCTGCAAGCCAGAGCCAGCAGCAAAGCTGTTGGGCTTCAGGAAAAGCTCCGATCTCAGCTCTGCTAAATGTGTTTCACTGTGATCACGGGCCTGGTACTGTCCTTGTCCCTCTGGGGCCTCAGTGTCCTTCTGTGCAGACTGGCCGATGGAACTGTCCTGAAGAATGAAGGGGGAACATAGCACACAAGCACACTCCCATGATGAGTAAGTACCATAAATGCAATCATCCATTTCCTGATGAACAAAGAGACTGGGGCAAGGTTACTTATGGTGTGGCAGGGACACTGGTGACGGGGATACACCAGGAAGCCTCGTCCCTTATGCTCCTTCCCCAGTGGGGGGGCTGGGGGAACCCCATGCCAGGGGACCTGCTCTGCAAGAAGCTGGATCCATAGAGCCATACCCAGGCGAAACTCCCCAAGGACTGCCATCACGGCTAGTTGGCCGAGGGAATGCTGTGGCAATGGGCAGTGTTCTCTACAGCCACTCTTACACAATAGAAACTTAGACACGTTTTTGAAATTAAAAATAACACGTAAAGAAAACTGCTTTGCTCTGTCGCTGGACTGGCTGTAAGGAAGGTCGTGATCTTCCTGCCTCCGCTTCCTAAGCAGCTGAGATTTCAGATGTGGGCCACCAGGCCCCGGTGGAAATCTGGATTTTTACTATGGGCTCTGTGCTAACCTAGTCTTCTCCTCTCTACAGTGGCCTCCACTGTGGCTTTAGGGTATGACTGGGCAAAGTGAAGTCAGCCAGATGGAAAAGGGCCTAGCTCCCGGATCTACTTTGAATTTATGACAAGACGCTAGTCACATCATCTCACCCTTCCGGGCCTCGATTTCCTCATCTGTGGAATAAGTGGACTCAACTAGCTGACCTCTGAATCCCTTCTAGTTTTGAATTTTACACCCGAGCTCCATTTCCTGCCCAAGAAACTTTGTTTTTTGGCTAAGCTCGATCTGTGTCTTAAGAGAACGGGTAAGGAAGGGTCCTCCGGAGGAAGTCAGGAGGAATCCGTGTGAGAGGACAAAAGGCTAAGGTTGCTGTTAATGTTGGTTAAACATTTCCCTGCAACCCCAATGGAAGCGGTTGAGCACTCCACACAATACACAAAAGCTACTTGTTTGCTGTGTGTAACAATCACAGAGCCCCACATCACAGAAATGGCAGGTGACTATTCTTCTTCATATTTATTAACGATTTTCATTTTGAAACAACATGCATTATTTATATAAGGGAAAATGCTTTAATTAAAAAAATGACCCATGTTCAAGAAAACATAGGATACAAAAAAAGTCTCTAGTAATTCCATCATCCATATAGTCATCTAATGAACAAGTTATTTCCTTCTGACCTTGAAAAGATACAAGATACACATTTTTTTAAATAAAAATAAGATGCCACAATACTGGCAGATAGCCAGTCTTTCACCTAACAGTCATGAACATTCATTTTCATGTCAAATATGATCTCCTAGTATTTGCTTAGATGGAAACAACACCATTAACATAACTAATATTTTTGAACAGTCAAGATGTCTCAGTTACATATAAGTTTACATAATGCTGTAAGGAATACCTCTGTGTGTGTTTCTATACATACGTGTGTAGTTATTTCTTTGGAGTTTATTTCCGCAAACAGAAACTAGGTTACAATAGTCACATATCGCCTGTTGTGCCTACACAGGTTGTATAGCAGTATAGCAGTAGTTGTTTTTTTAAAGCCTATTTTGTCCCCCATTGCTATCAGTACTGCGAACGATCCTGCCTTTTTTTTTTTTTTTTTTTAATGTTTTCTTCATGTCTTGAGTAAAATGGGGATCATGCACTGGTTTAATTAGCCTGTCTTTATTCAGCCTTGAGGATGAACAAAAACGTTTCTGTGTTCACTGACCATCTGGATTTCTCCTTTCGTTACCTGCTTGCTTATGAACTTTGTACGTTTTCATCTCCGGTGTTAATATTTCTCTAAGTACACAAAGGCAAGTTTGAGGCCAGGTCCAGCCAGTCTCTGGGGGGTCGGGAGACTTTAATTAGGCCACCAGATTACTCAGTGTCCTTCCTGGACCCCTGGCTGGCGGCCACGGGGGGGCAGGGCGCCCCACCCCGTGGCATGGCTTCCTCTGATGGAGGCCTCATTCTTTCTACAGAAAACCCAGCTTCTTTTGGTTGCCGGGTTTCCTTCTTTGTAGAATAATTTGAATAGTTTCGGTACTGTGTCCGTGGTCCTCACCAGACACGGTCAGTAGCTCAGCACTGCTTTTAACACCAAAAAAGGAGCTTGTCACTTCAGGCCGCAGGGAAGCCAAGGCCCAGAGTGCTCAGAAAACCCTCCCAAGTACAGAAGAGACACCCAACATGGTCTACACTACATTTTTCTAAGAGGGAATTGAGCTCAGGTAACACCACCAGGAAAGCTTAGAATTCTTTGTGGTCAGGAAGGGATCTGACATCACACCCATAAGACTGTGCTAACCACCGGTCTGACAGGGCAGGAGCTTTTCCACGTGTTCAGATAAGAGGTGATGTGGACGTGGGGGCTCATGGGAGCTGGGGTACCATCCTGCCTCTGCCGCTTCCTACGTGGCTTTGGATCGGCTCTTGGGCACCCTTACCGAGGTTTCTAGATGCAATCTGAAGACATCATCTACCTCCAGTGGGATTGTGAGCGCGTAGGGGAAGAGGAGACGATGAACATGTGGTAAGCGATAAAAGTGAGGCTGTGAGATAGGGATTCCATCTCAAGGCTCTGTCTGCTGTATCCAGCAAGGCCCTGGCTGGCCGGGCAAACAGGCGGAGATGATGCGAATGGAGAGAAAAGGAAAGGGAGCTAGTTGGAGGCAGACGGTAAAAAGTCAAATGCTTCTACCAGGAGAAGAATACAACCATCCAAACAGTGTCCATCTCTTGGGAAAGACCCCTTGGCAGGGGGACAACAGACAACACCACACCGAGTGAGCCAGGGAAGGAATTTGCTGGGTTAGCAGACGTAGGTTTCCCTGACTCACAAGCCAGAACCTCAACGAGGGCCGTTACTGTGTGACCCAAAAAGGTTCTGAAATAGATACAAGGCTCTAAAGATTTTTGATACGGGAGTGACCAAAATAGGCCACACAATGGCAGACACTTCCTGAGACTTCTCTGCCTAAAACCTCAGAGCTCAGCCAGACCTATTTTAAAATGAGGAGAAAGACTCTATTCCCATGTAGCCTGCCAATACCTACCACTAATGGAATGAGCTCATGCTGGTGAAGTCTTTATGGTATTTTGGATGGGAGAGGCAACAGAAGATGACAAAGACAGTAATAGCCAACCGTCATGTTGCCGTGCTATTCTAAGCCTTTGACACGAACAGCTGCACAGAATGCCTTCAAGGAGACAGATCATTCTCCTCACTAGTAGATGGGGAAATCAAGGCACCGAGCAATGAAGTAACCAGCTCAGAAAACAGATGGCTAGCACCTCCTTCGAGAGTTTTCCTTTCTCTGTTTTCTCTAAAGCCTTGGGTCATTTTTCAGTCTTCCCATTTTTGTATTTCTAAGTCACTTAAGGCAGGCCAAATTTCTATTTCCTGCCATGTTGCATAGATACGTGGAAACAGTTTCTTGTTTGCAGTGCTGTCAGTCCAGATTCCCCTTAATTACAGGACAGTAAACAGTTACTTGCTTTGCAATTTAAAAACATGCTCCGAAGAGAGGGGACAGAAGCGACTCATTCTATAGACTCTCAACAGATTAGTCACTTGGCTCACGGGGAACAACATGACTTCTACTGAAAAGGCTTGCTGGGTGGACACACCTGTCCAGCTCATGACCACGGGGGTGGGGCTCTGGACATGGCCCCGCTCTTTGTGGTCACTCCATGTCTACATTGAGAAATGGGTCCCGTTGGGACTGAAGACGATGACAGTTTCAGAAAAACATTCCCTTTGGCAAGCGCTGCCTGAGTCTGAGAAACAAAGGTGCCCAGAGAGGACGCCTCTCCTGGGCCAGGTGAGCCCCTTCTTTACCGGAAGGCAAGTGCGGTGTTGCTGTTCTGGGCAGGGGACACACTGAGACTGCACAACCCGGGCTCAAGAGAGCTGCCTGGTTTCCTGTGTCAGATCTCCATACGGTGGGCGTTGTGGGGCCTCCACCTTAGCGGACCTGGCGTGCCAACTGCCATTCACAGGCAGGGTTGGCGAGGCCAGAGGCCAGAGCACACTCTGCTGTTGTCTGCATGTGAAATATTCTGACACACAGTACTCACCAGCAAACTGTAGAAGAACTCGTGGACAAAGAGCCCCATGGCGCAGATCAGCAGATAGAGCAAATGATAGAGGAACTCAACATCCAGAACCATGGCTCGGTAACCCCTGGTGAATGTTCCACAGTTGCCCACAAAGCTCATCAGAAAGATGATTTTATTGCAGACCTGAGGACAATCGGGGGGGAGGAATTAGATGGTGTGTATCAGACCCAACTGTGCGTGATCACTCGCTCGGGGAGTGTCTCACTCAGACCTGCCCAGAACCATTCTGTAACTCCAAGTCATTTCACGCATTGCTTTTCAGGCACAGCACAAATAAACCGGCAGGCAAATAATTGCATGTGCAACCGTAATCAAGAAGTGTTTGACTATGGCAAAACAAAATCAACACACACTGAGATTCTAATTTCCAGAGTGAGATATGAATCACATCTAAACATTCTTCCGTGAGTTAGTCAAACACAGAAGCCACCTCTATCCATGAACTCTGTGCTCAACATGATTCAAAGTGTTTGCTGAATTTGTGACATTCTAGACATTTCAGGGTTTCAATTTGATGAGACATAGACAATTCTTGTCTTTTCTCCCCCCCCTGCTCCTGTTTATGAGGAAAATGAGAATTTTCTTGGGGAAACAAAAGTAAAATGTTTGATACGTTTGATTTCCCCTTCCTTCCTTTCTTCCTTCTTTCCTTCCTTCCTTTCTTCCTTCCTCCCTTCCTTTATTGTGAAAATACCATATAAAGAGGGGTTACAATTACATGGGCAAGATAATGAGTACATTTCTTATCAAGCATTGCTGACTCCTCCTTTGTTTCCCCTTCCCATCTCCCCCCCACACCCCCCCCTCTTTCTTCTAGGACTAAGTTCTGGTTTTCTTTTGGGGATGGTCCATATCTAGGAACTGGTTCTTGAGGTCTGGCTGAGGTTGCAGGCTGGCTAATCGCATTTTATTTTCTGGTGAGGCACGAAGCCAATCAGAGCCAATGGCATCTACAGTGCTCTTCCCCAGGATTGCAAAAAAAAAGAAAAAAAAAAGACTACTTTGTTCTTGTTCACAGACCATGAACTAGAACAGGTATACGCGCTGGTTCTGCTGGCATTCGCTTACCATCCCCCCAGAATATGAGAGCACCCTCAGTCCAGAGGAGATGGGCCGGAAGACAGGACAGAGGAACTGGGCCCTGATGTCACGTCTGGCCCCTGTATTCAGCTACCCCTGAAGTTACCCTCTTGGTTTTCTCTTCTGCTTCTGCTTGCACGGAGGGGGTGTGTTGACTCCTGAGTGACAGGTAAAAGAGTCGTAGTTCCTACTGGACCATCCAGTCCCATCTGGGATAGACACGCCACACCTACAAGTCGGCCTCCAGGAACATGTAGAAAAACTCCACTGGGAAGGTTAGAGAGGAAGCTCTTCGAATGTACTTGGTAAAGCCATCTTCTGCTACCCTAGCTTTCTTGGCTGCAGCTGGCAGGCACTTATGCCAGCTAATCTGTAGGTCGGTGTAAGCAAGCCTCTCCTCAATCAGATATGTGAGGAAGCCAACACCTGAGAGAACCTCTGGTGTTCTCAGGTGGAGCGTGCCAGTTGCCCAGGGCGCCAGTGCTGTGAACTTCGCTGGTGAGGGGCTTTCACAGGATGGGGGCGGGGATCACTGACTAGACAACCCATGCTGATGCAGGGGTAGCCAGGGTGGAGGCCGGGACAACGAGGCCTGAGGCTGACATGCTTCCACTTGGAGAGAGCAGCAGCTTCATCTGAATCCACTTTTCTCTTCAGCTTCTATTGCTTCCCCAGCATGCATCTCCTATTAACTCACGATCTCGGCTGCTGTCCCCACTCTTAATTCACTCTGCTTCCTTATCTCCAATCTGGCTTCCAGCTTCAGCTCCTTCCAGAAGTAGCTTTTGTAAAGTCTTCCCTGGGGATCCTGCCTGAGTATGTTTGCTTTTTTTTTTGTTTTTTTTTTTTTTTCTCCCTTTCAATTCCCCTTGGTTTAAAAAGCTCACCGCTCCATCCTGACCGCAACTCTTTGTTCAACCACCACCGTGGTGGCCTCTTCCTCCTTCCTGCCCCTCCCCCTTCCCCTCCCCCTCCCATGTGCTCCAGGTGGTCTTTCTCTTTCCCCCTCTCCGTCTCCATTTCTCCTTCTCTTCCTTGCACTTGACCGAATGATGATCATCGCTGATTTGCTCTTTTCTCTGATAGCTAATATTTCTCTAAGTGGTAATTAATTATCCGATTTGAACCTTCCCCACAAATTATTTGTGGTAGAGAAGTTAATACAGTGTGCAATGATTATAGGAAAGGAAAAGAACTAGAGAATCCATAGAAGACCACCTCTAAGGTATTCTTCTTCTTCCCTCCCTCTCTCCCATCCTTTTGTCCATTCACTCATCTACCCACCCACCCACCCATCCGTCCGTCCAGTATTTCCTTCTTAAATAACTTCCTCTCAGGGAAGGCTGCAGCTGCTCTCCCCCTTCAGCCTTATCTAGCAGCCATTGTGGTCCTGCATTTCCAAAAGCCAAAGCACACAACAGTGTGCTGTGTCACCTCAACCCTAATAAACCGACAATGTGAATACGTGCGCCCCGCAAATTGGATCACGGCGTGACTTCCTTTCAGCTAGTGGCCGTATCCTTCTCTCAGGCGCCCAGGCCTGGAAGTTTGGTGTGATATTTGTCTCTGTCATTATCAAATGAAGACAGCCATGTCTTCTTTGCCTGAAGAAAGAGACCAGGCTGCTCTTCTGACGAGGCCCAGACGCGGCCTCTCCGTGGAGAGCCTTCCTTCGCACGGGGACACCTGCACGTTCCCTCTTTCTTCTTCTACACTAACGACCCACGCCGGGCCTGCCGCAGCCCAGCCAACAGGGCTGCCACCACAGCGCCTCCCGCCCAAGTACCTGCAAACCGATTTTTTGCTTCACTGGGAGGCCGCACCTTCAGCACGGATGTTCGTGGCTTTCCCGGTTCCCATTTGAATTTTCACCAGACCTGTGTGTCCTCTGCCAGTCACGTGTGGCTGCCTGTGACACCCGGGGGTGGACTCTGCCCATCGGTGTCTCCTTCCCCTCAAGCAGGACCCGAGTCTAGGTGGAAAGGACGTCCTACCACTCCTGCCTCGGGAAGGAGATCGCCTACGCCTGCTCTGCGTCCCTGCCCAGGACGGTGAGGAGTGGGCCTGTGCGAAGCTTTCTGCACCGTCAGCACCCAGCTGGGAGACAGCTTCACCTTTATTTTGGTATTGTCAGGATCTCAGCTTCTTCATGTGCTCATGCATAGAAATTTCTGGAAGGTGCTTTCAGATAATGTAGTACATGGCATGCCGTATCCAAATTTTCTCCCTCCCCCTCCTCCCGCCCCCACTGGGAAACCTGTGCAATGTATAGTCTTTCTTTTTTTCATCAGTCGTGGGGCTTGAACTCAGGGTCTGGGCGCTGTCCCTCAGCTCTTCAGCTCAAGGCTGGCGCTCTACCACTAGAGCCACATTACCACTTTCGGATTTTTCTGTTTATGTGGTGTGGAGGAATAGAACCCAGGGCCTCATGCATGTGAGGGAAGCGCTCTACCACTGAGCCACCGTCCCGGCCCCTGTACAGTCTTTATATCAGCCATATCCACTGTCCAAGAATCCTCCCACGGACGCAGGGGCTGTTAACCTTCGACGGCAGTGAGGTGGGTTTCCATGTCACCACTGACTTCCAAGCGCCTGTCCTCAACCCTCCGCACTGTCTGCCACCCGATCGGTGTGTGATCAGTTCCTCTCACCTCCATTTCTATTTCTGCAGGGCCTTTGCGGAAGTGAGTGCATGTTACTATTTCATCACTTGACTTACTGGCTAAAATCTATAGCACAAACAAACCTTTGGCCAGATTGGCAAACTTATTTCAATCTTGACTTCGATCTTCTGGCTTCACTGCTGAGGAAATCCCCTAAAAATGGCACCGCCAGGAAGCTCCCGCTGGCCTGGGAAGGTCAAGAGGAGATGCCCACCCATGGCATTCTCCTGCTTGTGCTACTTGAACGGTTGACGCAAACAGTATTTTTTTGTTCTGGGCTGAAAGCCCAAGGACCAGAATAGAAAGCCTTCCTATTTACCCACAAACACACACTGTGGCTACAAAGATAGCCATACTTACATTGAAAGCGCCCAGCAGAAACAACGTGGGTTGTAACCCGACGGAAAATATCAGCCGCAGAATTGTGGAAGCAATTAGGGCCCGGATGCCATGGGGTTTGGGCAGGGCAATGACGATGGCCAGGGAGATGAGCATGGCTGTCCACAGCAGGCCGGACCAGTGCGGCTCTAGCGTTCCTGGAAGGACAGAGCAAGGTCCTATCACATCAGGTCGCGAGGGAAACAGAGGCGATGGATCAGGGCAGGTCCCGCCTCACAGTCTAGGCCCCAGATATAACCCGCCACGTCCATGTCTTTGGGCTTCCAACCATCGTACCTGTTTTCCATCTGGGAAATTTCTTCTCCCTTTCCTATGCATCTTCACTTTAGCTTAGATAGGATCACTCGCGGAAAGTCTCCCCTATCTCTTTCTTCCTCAAAAAGAATGCCAGGTGTCCCCTCTTCCTCTGCACATTCCTACACTTTCTGGAAAACCAAGACTTTTTTTGTGCTGGGCAATTATTCTGTCCCTGAGCTGGACATCCATCCCATAGGAAGTTACCTTCTGGAGTTAACTCCCGGTGTTGACTTCTCTGTCTGTCTGTCTAGACTGCACCTCATTGAACACTTGCTAGACACTTGTTCAGTAAATAAAATTCACACACGTGTCACAAGTCACTCTTGGGGGAGGAGGCAAACTACAAGCCTATACTTCCTTTCTATTACAGGAACACTCTAGGTCCCCTGGCTGCATCAGACTTCCCAGGGAAGCAGCTTCCGTGTCAGGAGCATCATCTACAATTAAGATCACCCCTGCAGTCCAAGAGCTTCCACCAGTTTTTGTCATCTCTTGCTATTGCAAGTTCTATTTAGAGTGTCCCACGAGATGTCTTGGTTATATAACATGAGCCAACATGGCTAAAAATATAGTTCTGTAAAACACTCATTAAAAAAAAAAAAAGAAACACCCCTATTGCAAATGCTGTCACATTTTTGAGTTTCCCTCGGATGTAGACAAGCAGCACTACGTGATTAAGGACGCTTATGTAAAGTTCACTTCGTCTGAACTGCAGGGACTACACCACCATTCAGCAAGAGGCGCCTGTGCAATACAGCTCTTCCACTCCAGGCCACGCCTACCCAGACACTTTCCTCCTCTGTAATCACTGTTCCTCTAGCCCCAGCCGCAGATTTCTGTCCACCTGTGGTATGCATTAAACCTGGTCAGAAATGGGCCAACACTTTCAGAAATTCCAAGTCTGGTATGCACATCATTCTTGTGTACATTTTTGGGCTGTCAAGTGTATTAGGCCCCTGATGTTATGGATGATTCATTTTTCCCAATCATCTCATGAAGATGGTAGAATATCTCTATTATCAAGAAATTCCAGTCTTAGGCTACCTATCTTGCCCAGAGTGACCCAGTGAATGGACGGAGGTAACGTACCTCTAAGGCCACCATTAAAATACAATCCACCCAATATAAGTATGCAATTTGGTGAATTTGCACATGTGTGCGTGCACACAGTGCTAGGATTTGAACTCAGGACAACGTGCTTGCTAGGTAGGTATTCTATCACTGAGCTATACCTCCCTCCTTGTTCTGTACTGGTTATTTTGAGATAGTCTTGCTTTTTTCCTGGGAGTGCATGTGAACTACGATCCACCTATTTTACTTATCACAGCTGGGATGACTATGTGGCATCTGCCACCACATCCGGCTTCTTCTTCGAGATGGAGTCTTATGCACTTTTTTTTTTTTTTGGTATGGGTTAACCTGCAACTGCAACTCTCCCAACCTCAGATGTCAAGGCACACGCCTCTGTGCCCAATTCTTGGTTGAGAAGGGGTTTTACATGTATGCCCGGGCTGTCCTTGAACCATGACTGTTTCCATCTTAGCTTCTCAGGTAGTTAAGAGTACAGCTGTGAGCCACTGGTACCTGGCTAATGATGTGATCAACAGATAAAACTGCCACCACCATCACACTCTTGAATATTATCAGCCTGGCAACAAGTTTCCTTGTGCTTCTTGGCTCAATGTTTTACTTTCTCTCAACCTGTAAGCGATCATGATACGTGTGCTGTCATTATATAACCTTTATAGGATTTCATTAAAACGGAAAAATTTGGGAGTGGAGGTGTGGCTCAAGTGGTAAGAGTGCTAGCCTTGTGTGAAAAAGATAGGGGACAGCCCTCAGGCACCGAGTTCAAGCCCCAGTACTGACACAAAAAAAGAAAAAAAATAAGTTTAGTAGGCAGCCTTTTGTGCCTGACGTCTATCACTTACCAAGTGACTAAGAGCCATTTGGGTCATTAGTGGGTGTTGGTCTGTCCTGTTGCTGAGTAATATGCTACACTATGGCTATACTACCATTTATTCATTCATTCAATAGTGAGTGGGTATTTAAATCCCTTCTAGTTTGGAGACATCATGAATGAAGCTACCAGGAACATTCAAATACAAATCTTGGAGTGAATATATGTTGTCAGTTCTCTTGGACAAATGCTTGATTTTTTTTTTTTTTTTTGTCAGTACTGGGGTCTGCACCCAGGGTCTCACACTTGCTAGGCAGATGCTTAAAATTGCTGAAGCTATATTCCAAGTCCTCTTTGCTTTGGTTAATTTTTTTTTTAAGACAGGGTCTTGTTGTTTGGCCTGGGTTGGCCTAGACTGTGATCCCATTTATGCTTTCTGCATGACTGAGGTGACAGGTATACACCACCACAGCCAGTTTCTTTTCCTGTTGACATAGGATCTACATAGCTTTATTTTTTTCCTGAGCTATCCTGAAACTCAAAATCCTCTTCATCTCCATCTCCCCAGTAGCTAGGATTACAGGCATAAGTCACCATCACCAGTGCCTAGCAGACCAATGGATCTTAAATATATGCATAACTATGAATTGCTGTCATATGGCTTTCCAAGATGACTGCCATTTTGCCTTCCCCTCTGTAGTACATGAGAGTTCTGCTTCCTCCACATCGTTGCTGACACTTGGTCTGCTGGCCTTTACAATGTCACCCCTGAAGTTGACAGTGGTATGTTACTGTGGTTTTATGTTGCAGTTCCCTGACAACCAGTGATACTGGACATCTCTCCATATGTTTTGCTTACTGATCTTTCTGTTTCTTCTGTGAACTGTCTTGTGGCCCACTTTTCAGTACGTCTGTCTTTCTATTGGAGAGTTCTAAGTATGTGAGTCTAATAACTGTGGCCAGTACAATAACATGTATGCAGAAGTCCGCTATGAAAGCAGCATTAACCAAAAATAGTACTGGATTACAAAAACCAACTTTGGAAAGATGTTTTAGAGACAGCTGGAGGAATTGGAAGTTTGGGCAGACTTAATACAAGATTTGCTGTTAGTTTTGTTACATATAATGGCATGGTAATTATACGTATTTTAAAACATGCTAATGAGCTAGAGAAGAACACTGAAATATTTATGGTCCAAACAACAAGATGTATAAACCTCTTTAAAGTGTTTCAGAAAACACAGTAGAGGGGATAGAGGAAACATGACAGGTAGAATGTTAATGATTAAACCTAGGCTGATAGGCATGTGGCAGTTCATTATTCTTTCTACTTGTGTGTCTACCTGAAGATATCAGTAATAAAAGAGTTTCAGAGGTCTTTCTACATTTGCTTGAACCATTATGGCACGCTTACAAATTCAGTAAGCATCTGCCCCTGCCTACGTGTCATGCTTCTGAAAGGCTGTGTGACTCATTCATTCTGAAATAAAGGGGTAGGAGTCATACTTTCAAACAGGAGCTTTTAAGGCCACTGCTGTTCTTGGCACCCACAAATCTTATGCACTGCAAAACCATATTAGCACACACAGCTAAGTGGGACATTTTGGATATCCTGGTTTTAGGATACAAGAAGTTGTAAGTGTATACATACCAGCATACTTCTTTTTCTCCTAGGTTGAGGCTCAAGCCCAGGATCTTGCTCATGCTAGGTAATTGCTCCACCATAGCTATACTTCTAGCCTCTAACAAACGCTGACCTCATAAAATACTTCCAGGTCCATGACACAGATCCTATTTCTAGGCAGGGTGAAGATAAGGAAGCAGATCTTATTCCTAGTCTCCAGAACATGGCTAGCAGGGACTGCACCAAACGCACGTAATACAAAAAGAAAACAGGGGAGTTACTAGGCTTGAGATGGCTTTAGGTTTCCTTAGGCTAGAGCAACTTGTTCCCTCCCACGAGCCCGGACTCTGTTTCAGTCATTAGCTTGAGGTTTTAAAGCCTGTGGCTCTCCGTTAGGCAGCCTAGACTCCCACAGCTCAGTGGGAGGTGAGGTCGGATTCAGAACGCACCATTTTAGAGTTAAGAGAACTCTTAATCCACTGAGTATTACACTTCGGTGGGAGTCAGGATGCTGTTACTGTCTTTCCTAACATCCCAAAGCCTCACAAGCATGGGCTCAATGGAAGCATCTAGTAAGATTAAGAGTAATTAAAAAAAAAATGGGTGAGCCAATGAGTGAGCGGGCCAGTGTTCAGTGCTATTAGGCCTAGACACTAAGTCTCTGGATTTTTCAAGTAGGACTTGAGGCTTAAAGGGCTGCCCGAACTCAGTGGCCTAGACACTTGCCTGAATGCTGCCACTAGGGACCAGTGAAGAAAAGTCAACGTGAACAGTGGAGTGGGCCTGTCTTAGGCCTGAACTCAGGGCCTGGGCACTGTTCCCTGTGCTTTTCCACTAAAAGTTACCACTCTGTCACTTGAACCCCAGCTCCATTTCTGGCTTTTTAGTGGTTAGAGAGAAGAGTTTCAAGGACTTTCTTGCCTGGGCTGGCTTCAAACTCTGATTCTCAGATCTCAGCCTCCTGCGTAGCTAGGATTATAGGTAGGAACCCCTGGTGCCTGATAACAGCACTTGAGGTTTTTTGTTTTTGTTTTTATTTTCAGAATTGGTGGGGGGGGGGCGTATGAAAAACACATCCAAAGCAATGGCTCAACTGTCATGCTGTGATGAGCACAGGTCTTCTGAGGCAGGAGGGGTTGGGGTCCAGGCCACGGCCATTGTCAGGACCTTTGTGCTCATATTCCCGCTCGGGTAAGGCGGTGTCCCCACAGAGAAGACGCTGTAGCCTTGTGTTTCCTGACCTGGCATTTAAAAGGAAAAAAAAAAAATTCCCCCTGGATGTGTGTGGAGGCCATACTTTGGGAGAAAAATCATCCACACGGCATCTTCAGTGCAACCTGAGGCCAGATAGAAAAGCTAACACTGCAGATGGGGCTAGATACATAAGCATTACATAACATGTCATCACTTTCAAATTGGTCTTTAAACACACTTTTATTACATACACATGTGCTGCAGACACCTTTGCCCGCATTATGAAGGGCAAGAGCCGAGCTGGAACCTACTCCCCCACTGTTTTGTTTTGTTTATATGGCTTACTTTGGAGTTTCTCTATCCCATTAGGACTCACACAGGTAGATCCTGGCAGATGGCTACATTACAACGGTGAAATGGTCTGCCAAAAACTGATGAAAACTTTAGCTAGAGAACTAGACCTCCCAGAAGGCTCAGGGGTAGGGCACTTGGCTAGCTTGTGTGAAGCCCTGGGTTCCATCTCCAGTACCACCAAGAGGAGGGAAGGAGGGCTCTAGGTTTAACTGAGGAGTATCTTAAAAGAGGACCCTACAAGGGTAAATATATTTCATGTACTAGGAGCAAATTGAGGGGTTCCCCAAACATGAATGCCCACCCTTAATGATGTGTTTTTGTAGCAAAGCATGGAGCACACTCGTGTGTGTGTGTGTGTGGGGGGGAGTGACCGGAAGGAGATGGTGGGTGGTAGTGGGCGGGGGAAATCCATGAATAATGCAATCAGCACTCTGCAGACTAAACATACTACTCCACTGAAGAGCCTTCAGCCATTCGAGTCTTCTCTGACCTCTGGCAAAAGCAAAAGCAGGGTAAAAAAAAAAATCCAGAAATTTATTACAAGGATTACAGTCTTTAGTCTGAAATCCATTCCAGAAGTATGGTGTGGAAAATCAGCAGCAGAATGATCATCACAATGTCTCTGCACTGAGTAAGCCTTGCTAAATCTCTCGACCTCTCTGACATATATTTCCCCAGTCTGTCCAACAAAGGGAGCGAAGGCAACTTCCCACGGGTTTAATATTTTTTTTTCTCCTTCTCTGCTAGTGGAAAAAATTATCCTGATATAGTATTTGATATAATATTTACGTTATCTGAAGTTAGAGCTCAACCTCTGAGGCGAAAGCTACCATCTCATCTTGTCTGCCAATGTGTAACTGGGATCCTAAATATGGCACCTACAGTTCCAGAAACACTATTTAGGATGTCAAGTCATAGACTTTCTGTTGGGATGGGTTGTTCCCTTAGAATTAAAAGACAGCGGATACCTCCTCGCACTCCTTTAAATGGGTAGAAGAACGCCACAAGCAGATTCATCAGGACGGCCAGGTTAAATGAGATGCTGCTCCAGAAAGACATGTTGCGAGCACACCAGTACAGGACGGGCTGGGCTGTGGAAACAGAGAGGAAGCCGCGTGAGGTTGGAGAACATGTGTCAAGGCGCTGGAATTCAGCACGGTCCTGCCTTCGCCTGGCCCCGCGCGGCCTCCACAAGCCCATTCCCGTTCCCATTCTTCACCCCAGTGGTAAAAATGATCATTTGTTTTGAAGTTGGCACACAGTGACATCGGACTGGTTCATTTCTGTTGGGAAAGCTCACGGAACAGAAGACGTATTGGGGGACAAGAGGAGAAGAAAAGGGGGAAAGCTGGAACATGGAAAAGGCCTGTGTGCCTTAGTCAATGCCATCAGCTAGAGAATCTGAGGGGTAGACAGAGTTCATGCCCTGACTTTCTGGTTCTCCCAGGCCTCCAGGACCAGATGAGATACCCAGAGAGACCCAAGAACTCAATAAGCTATTTAGAAAGGTCAGGGAGACGGAAGGGTCAGAGTTGGCTTAACTGGGCCTGTGACCAGGCCTGGTGCCATTTCCACATTCCTATCCCTGGCTCCAGTGCTCTGCTAACAATGATCCCTTGCCTCACATCCTGTCCCTTGCCCTTTCCCTCCCATCGGCCAATCACCCCCAGAGTGGGGAACCCAGGGGCATAGGCGGCAGATTGGGAAACGGTCAGCCGTGAAGCGTACATTTCCAAAGGCCCCAGGACATGGAGGAAGTGGGACGAAGCCATCCCAAAGGGGTAAGGGTCACTTTGCTATCACTGCCAGCCATGGCAGTCGCATGCTGTTCTCTGTGTCAGAATGACAAACCCGCGTCCATGCCTGGGCGCCACAGACCCATCTCACAGCGGTGCCTTCCACTTGTTCCAAAACACCAGTGGTAGGCAGTGCCCATGCCAGAAGCAATTTACAAAAGGCAGTTTCTGTCAATAGGATGGCTCTCCAGGGATGGGTCTGGAGTATGTGAGAATCATCTCTCTCATGTACTGTTCCCCCCCCCCCCCCAGTGAAGTCACCATTCGACTACAGGACAGCAGCCAATGGCAAATCATTGGCCCTTCTTCAATGATGCCCAGGGGCGGCAGCCAAGTCTCTGGAAGCTTCCATCGAAAATATTGTTGTGGTATAATTAAATAGATCCTTGGATAATTAAAAAAAAAATCACCTCTATCATGCTTGTACTTGGTAACAGGCCGTGTTTCCAAACAGCAGAGGAATAATCATTGAGTTTAAAATCCTTCATGTTATAAATGTGGAATACTGAGGCTTGCAGGGGGTAGCAGCATGCGTCATCTTATTTCCCAGGTTAGTAATCCTCTGGGGTCGGCGACAAGATAAAGATGAGTGACAGATGCCATTCAAAAGAGAAGGTGCAAGGATCCAGTTGACTGTTGGGAAATGATTGACTTTTTGTTGTTGTTAATTTCTGAAGCAAAGTTAAGATTAGAAATCTCTTGGTCTAGCTACAACAACTACTGGTATTTCTTCTGGGACTGAAGCCCAGTTCTGATCTGGTGAAGAAAACTCCAGAAGAGAATGGAGGTAAACAGCACAGAGTTGATCACCACTGAAGCTACGTGACAGGTACACAGAACCTACAGCCTACTCTCCACATGAATGCTATATGCTATATGTTACGCTATATGCTTATGATGTTACAGTAACAAGTTAAGGAGAAAATACAAGGGGCTGGCAAAGCTCAGCAATGGTCCATGCAAACCGGAGTTCCCCGAAGACAGTATGCCTGATATCAAACGCAAGTATGTGTCCTACATGATACTTCAGAACCAATACAGTAACTGCTCTTCAACTAGGAATGTAGAGGTCGGCTCAACCTTATTTTTACAATGCTAACAGTTTACTTTAATCACACTGCCGTTTTGAATCTAAACAGTCAGGCCTTTCAGAAGATATTGAGAGACCCACCTTGTGCAATATTTTCCTTTCCTGTCATGCACCAAACAGTGTTGCATTTGCCTTTCCAGACCTTTCTCCCACTTTCCATCACCATATGCTCTGCCTCTGCTGGAAGTCTAGGGGTGCTTCCCACACACACACTGGTGCGCCCCCTTCCCCACCAGCCTTTGTGCACTTCTCTCTGTGTGGTAACTGAAAAATATATCCAGTCTTCGATCTTCTCTCCAAGGGGTGCGGCTTAATTCCCTTCCTGGTGAACATGGGCCAGACCAGCAACGAGCTGCTAATAAACAGGAGACGGGGCAACTGGCAGCTCAAGACTTCCAAAAGGAGATCACAAAGAACCCTGTGGCTTCCTCCTTGCTCTCTCCCAGAACGTTTGCTCCGAGACAAACAACAGCGGTGTCAGCAGAACTCTCAGGCAGACCCATAGAGAGATGCGTGTGCAGAGGAACCGAGGCTGCTGCCCACAACACGTGGGAGCCCTGAGGAGTGGACCCCCCCAAGTCCAGACAAGTGTTTGGATGATGTGCCCTCGCTGGCATCTCAGGAGCAACACAGTGCAAGACTCGGGGCCCAAACAATGAAGCTCCCAAATCTCTGGCCTTAACAGTCTATGAGAAAAGAAAATATTTCTAGTGTGTGCTATTACATGTTGAGGGTAATTAGTGATGCAGTAATAGGAAGCAATCCATGCACCTTGGATGGCAGGCACAATAAAGTCCCTCTCATGTCCCTGCCTAATCAGCAGAGAGTGTTAACGTTCTGGAAAGGGATGTTATCTTACATGAAAGGGGGATGCAGCCTGAGAAAGGCTCTGCTGGACAGGCATGGCTGTGGAGAGAGAGGAAGAGAAGACAGAGCCAAAGAAGGCAGGCCTCTCTAGAAGCTGGAAAGGGCTGGAGGCAGCAGACAACAGGGCCCTGTCAGCACCTTGATGTTCGCCCAGTGAGGTCCTTTTCAGCTTTCTGAACAACATAAACATAAGGTAATACATTCATGCCGCTGTAAGCCTCCGTTTTTGGAAATGTGTTAACAGCAGCGATGAGGAAACTGACTGAATCTACCTCCCCTACCTCCAACCTTGCACGCTGTGTTATCCAAGTCTGCCCACCCCTGTAGATGCTCTCCCATCCTACTTTCTCTCTGAAGTCTTCGTTTCCCCTGCTTTCCCATAACCCATCATTGTTTGATTATAGCCTTCCATCATAAGCAGCCTGGTACTGCGGCTACTCACAAGTATGCTTGTGCTGTCTACGCCCCTTCAGATGGCAACCACCCCACCCCAGGACAGAGTCAGAGCCTGTGTGTGATTGAATCCCTTTGCTGGATCTTGCACTGTGCTCTCTACTTACTGGGAGCTGTAGGCTGGCTGGATCAATACACCTGCCATATTACAGCACAACTGTGGTGCGATGACCACAGACAGGAAGAGTGGGTTACATAACTATACCTGGGGCTTCTCTTGCTAATGCCCGCTCCTAGCTACTGCTATTTAAAGAAGCTAGCCTTAATTGGATGACTTGAAGTATGTATGTATAAATATACACACTCTTTCTGCATATAGTTTATATATTTTGTGTGTATATGTGTGTGTGTGTATATACGCACATATGTATATACATGCACGTAGACTTTTCCAGCTGTATTTCAAGTGTGATAATCATGGGAGAAAATCCCAAGCAAGAAAAGGTCCATGTCTCACACGTTGTCTTCCGGTTTTCTTCAGGAGAAGGTCATAGAGAAGATCATAGAAGGTCACAGGAATACTGACAAGGGTGTGTGTGGTGTGTGTGTGTTTGTGTTTTTGAACCTGTGCTCAGGTGTTCTGTATGGAAGAAGGTTTCTGGAGAGCAACACAAGTGGGTATTTAAATTCTTGCTGAAGAAAACACTAAGCAACATTGGCTTTCTGTTGAGTAATCAGTTAGGCTTAATCTCAGCAACACATTCAGGATAGGCAAAGCAGCTACAAAGACAGGCCAGAAAAACCTTTCCTGTAGACTTATGAGAAGCGAGCTGCTTTTAGGAGAGAATAATGTGTTTTATTTTATCTGTCCTTCCAATGAGTACATTTTGCCCTTCCTTAACTATGCAAATCATCTCAAATTCAGTTATTATTTTCTATTTTTCTCTTGGTAGCTGGTTTTGAAGCCAATTAAAAAATTCTCAGTTGACAAGTACAGTTATACTTAAGCTTCATGGAAACAAAACTGTTTTCCAGAAACAGAAAGACCAAAATGAGGAAAGATATTAACCATAATATAAAATAAATCACAAAATGAAGAGGTCCTTCGAGAATAAATGAATCTATCAGGTGTTATTAATTCCTCACTTTACTGGGGAGGGTCTGGGAATAGTGAAGCCACAGAGCCAGTGGGTGGCAAAGCAGAAATGCGTTTACCTTCCTGCTCCTGGGGTGAGAGCCTCCTGCTACCGCAGGCCAGAGATACCATCTTAGGAAGAGGCACTGGCTCACCAGCTTTTCAAAGAGCCCCTAAAACATATACATGTATCTGATAACACAATTTTTTTTTTGATCAGTTGTGGGGCTTGAACTCTGGGCCTGGGCGCTGTCCCTCAGCTCTTCAGCTCAAGGCAAGTACTTTACCACTTGAGCCACAGCGCCACTTCTGGTTTTCTGAGTGGTTTATTGGAGATAAGTGTCTTACAGACTTTCCTGCCCAGAGGCTGGCTCTGAACCGTAATTCTCAGATCTCAGCCTCCTGAGTAGCTAGGATTACAGGCGTGAGCCACTGGCACCCAGCTTGATAACACAATTTTGAGATAAAAAATATATCTGACCCATCTCAGTAGACAAGGACGCTGGATAGGAAGAAAGATGCAGTTCATTAGTAAGGTTTGGGCACATGGATTCACGACAACACACGAAGCTGCGATTATAAAATATTGGGATAGGCAAAGGCAATTGAAGAGACGTTCTCCTTTCCTTACTCTAAGAGCTGGAAGTGAGTATGCAGTAGGTGGGGTCTCTATCTCCCCCCTCCCCTTTTTTTGCAGGGAGAGGGTGTATTTTTTTTCTCTTATTTGCCTGAGCCTGGTGTTGGGTAGAAATTCCCAGGATGAAGCATGAGTGGGAGAGTTTCAGAGAGATCCACAGTAGGCTTTAAGGACACACTGCATAGCAAGAAGGACGTGGTGAAGGCTGTTTGTCACCTTGGGCAGTCGCAGGACATGGATCTCAGGGCTGGACAAGTCTGCCCTGGTAAGACATTTTAAAATGCTTCAGAGATATGTGTTAGAACTGGACGATCATGAGTGGGGGCAGGGGGTGGGGAAGGGTGGGAACAGAGTCTTCTGGACAACTGGTTTGTAAGGCTCCCTGTCACTGTGAATCTAGGAAGGTGGGAGGATGAGGAAAAAGTCAAAGATCAAGGAACCCTGCTGAGTGAGACAGCTTCAGCTCTGCCCGGATCGGCACTGATCAGGGAGAGGACAGGCACTGCTGGAAACTGACTTCAAGCCAGCTTTCCCTGCCCCAGCTGTACCTCACAGAAAGAACCTGAAAGATCGCGCTCGAGCCAGACCCCAGGGTTTCAAATAACAAACCCGGTGCCTGACTAACACACAGAAATGAAGCACGATCCCTTTTAAGTTGTTCACAACAGCTGGTGCCAAGTGTACTGTTCGTGCTGAAGGATCACATTAAAACCCCAATGAAAACCAGGAGCAAGGAAGCCCTCTGGGAAAGCCCCATAAAGCTGTCTTAGACGGGTAATTTCAACCTAACTTGGCTGAACTTCTCAACAGGACCTGCTGGTGAGCAACGAAGCATCTTATATGGCAAATGATTCCACCGCCCGTAAAATGATTTAGAGTCTCGAATCCGAGCTATGCCGTAAGAGGGCAAACACCAGCGTCTCCGGAGCAGGTGTGCTAGTAAATGAGCGATCCTGCTGTCTGCACGGCTGGCCCCGGTGACCCATCCTGAGTGCAAAGGCCTGGACTTCTCTCCTTCCTTTTGACTTTCGACGTTAAGATATCAAAACAGGCTTCCTGAGTCACCCATGAGACTCCCCAGTCAAATCCAGCCAAAGGCAACCTTTTTTAGAGAAGTTGTCTCCCTAGACCACGGCACATCTTTCAGCTACTCAAGTTCCTCTGATTTCCTGGAGGTCAGAGGTGGAAAAGTGTCACAAGTTATACTGATGTGGCTTCTGCCTGGAGATAACACACCACAAGGCCAGGCTTGGTGCCGCCCCCAAAGAGCACCACCCTGGGGAGTGTCAAGGCTCTCTCGAGACCCACCTCGCAGTTTCTTCTGCCAGTTCATTTCGTTGAAGAGGTCTTCAGAGCGCAGGAAGAAGTCGTTGATTTTGCTGCCCTGCTCATCTCTCTCGGTGGTGTAGTATATTCGTAATTTTGACTCTTTCGTTAGGAATTCACAGATGCTTGGCACGGGGAAGACGATCTGCTCCATTGTCCGGTCTAATCTGACAATCTAGGGTGGAAAAAAGAATAGGTGAGATTTAAACAATTTTGCAATGGTTCTAGTCCACTGGCAGTAGACTGGGGGTTCAAGACACGGGATCTGAACCTCTCTGATTTCTAGGACCCCTCCCCCCCTCGTGCTAGGCTGCTTCTCTCCAAAATTTATATAAAAAAATCCTTCTGGTAAGTCTGTCAGAGTGTTTTTCTAGCCTCGGACCCCTTTCGTTTCAACGTCAGCAACTTTTATCTGAAACAAATGGTACAGATTTTGTGTACCTCTTTTGGCGGCGGCTGCTACTGTCCAATCTACCTTTCTGCAGTAGCCAGGTGACTCCTGAACGTTAGCACATGCGCTAAGGGGAACTGAAGAATGGAATCTCTATTTCCCTAGCAGTGACACACTGCTAGTGGATGTCACACTGGACTGGGCCAATGCCAGACAGACCATGGGTGTAAACCTCACCTGAGATCTTTTCTCAAGATGGCAAAATTGAGTTATTTTTCCCAATGAGCACTTCGTGAAGGTCTGGTTTCTATCCGATCACCATGACCTACTTGTCCCGCCATCCATAGGACGTGAGGCACGGCAATCAACATTCCCATTCGACTGGGATGGCCACGCCGTCCCTCAGACTAGCTTTGTGGGGGCCCCAGGAGTGGACACTTCAAAGGTTTCTCCCAGGCCTTTCCTCTACTGGCTCAGTCCCCGGAGAGGAAGGAGGGAGTCTGATCTGGATTGTTTGAATTCTAGGACACGGTCCTGAGTCACAATCCTAGGGGTAGAGATTTATAAAGGGCCATGAGCTGTGGTACCACACAGGCATGTCCTCTTTGTTCTTACTCCCCCGAGGCTGGAGAAGTCAGGTGAGACCCAGGGCTGAGGCGCTCAACAGGAAGAGCCTGTTCTCCTCCCTCAGTACCTTTGTTCCCTGGTGGAGCAAGAGAGGTGACTCAGGCCACGTTATGGTGGGAAACTCTAGCCGAGGTGAGGCGGGTTCCCACAGGTTCCGGAGGCTATTAGGAGCATGGTGCCTAGACCAGCAGCTTGTAAATGAAGCCGGAACTCGGCTTTCAGGAGGCTTTGTTACCAGACGGACTCTGGTTCAGAGCCAGCCTCAGGGAGCTGCACCTGCCGTGTGGGAGTTAATGCCCAGAACCTGCCGGTGAACCATTTCTCCGAGTGACCTTAGTGGACACACAGGTGAGGGATCAACTCTGCATCTCCTGGTGCCAAGGGTCCTGATCAGGATGGGCCTAGTGGCTTACTCCTGAAGTCCTAGTTCTGTGGGAGGCTGAGATGACAGGGATCATGGTTCTAGGCCAGCCTGAGGAAAAAGTTCACATCATGTCAGCAGGGCTTTACATCAAGCCTGGCACAGTGGCACATGCCTGTCCTTCTAGCGATGGTAGAAGCCACAGTGGTAGAAGCCATAGTGGTAGAGGTCCAGCCCATGGTCTAACAACAACAATCCAGTAACAACAAAGTGGCATTTCGACAGGAAGTGACAAAGTGTTCCCTGGCTTTGCACAGACACCTCCCTTGGTCCCCAAGGGAGATCTGAAGGGAGGGTGGGTGGTGGCTAGGGGCCGCAGGCTCTGGGAGCCGCAGGCTCCGAGGGTCATATCTCGGTCATTTATAACCTCTCCCTCCTTAAAAAAAAATTAAGTGGTTATACAAGGGGTTTCAATGGGCATTTTTATTTTTTCCCGGCTTGGAAGTGGAAGGTGAGAGAACAGACGTGAGACCAGATTGGGAGACACTGTTCACACCGTCTAACTGACTGAGCCTGTCTTCTCCCCACCCACCCAACGCACATACGGGGATCACCGCCACCATTCCACTCTGCAAACACCCGAAGCCTGGCTTCTAAAGGATCCAGAGGACGGAGTCGGCCGCTAATATCAAACCTGTGTGCTCACATACGTTACTGGCCTAGTTACCAGCATGATGCACTGCCTTCGAGGCCTGAGACAGCGGAAGAACACATTTCTGAGGACTCTCTACCCCAAATACATTATGTTGCTGGAAGAAGTCTGTCAGTCCCTCCAGATCCCTCTCCCCACATGGACCCTGTATTTCCTCGCTAACCAAACAGGCAGCCTCATCATCTCCTACTGCCTGGATCCTGGAGGCAGAAGACTGTGTTCTG